>NC_135965.1:15687690-16287690 GCF_053455715.1 Rhinoraja longicauda | reverse complement strand
CCATAAAACAGAACATTTACAGGACGGGATGGGATTAAGTTTAATGGATACAAATACCATGAGCAAATATCCTGACTGCCCTGGCTTAGTGCCAGGTTATACAGACTGTGCAGTATATGGATTCACTATCACTCAGAGAGTTATTCTCTACTCTATCAATTAATGAGGCTGAAGATATTCAAATCTATAAATAAGAAATTATGTGCAGAATGAAATGTTCTTTGTTGCATCATTGTGAAAAATTATGCTGGCATTCACAAGTTGACCCCAGCAATGTTTGTCCAGTCCACTGCTTAGTGGTAGAACATGCTTTTAATTCTACTGGTCTCCAGAGAGTGAATTTTCTGTCTGAGTTTGTAATATGTGGGAAGATGAGTGCAGCCATGGCATTTTCATATTGGGAAGCAGGGTGTCTCAGGGGAAACTGATAAGGGGTTTCTGAATGATAGTCATGCATCTTCGAGATGTGGGAGGAAATCCTTGCACCAGAAAACTTGATGGGTAGGTTTGTTGCATTTAACAATGATCTTAATGTCTCTCTTTAGAGTCTTCACTTCTCTAATTCCGTTCCATCGGTAAATGAGAATCAGAAAAGAAACTGCCAATGCTGGAAATCTGAAAACAAAACAGAAAATATTCATAACACTCAGCAGGTCAGGCAGCTTCTCTACATGGAGAAGTAGAGTTTATGTTTCAGGTCCAGGAGCCTTTGTATTAATTTCCAATGGCATAAATAATGAAGGCGGATGATTTTAGTTGTGAAAATGTAGAATTGGAAATACATGAATATGTTACTCTAACTTGTCATTTCTTCAAAAAGAATGCCCTCAACGGTGGTTCTGCTCACAATGACCAGAGACCTGGGTTCGATCCTGGCCTTAGATGCTGTGCCTGTGTAGGGTTTACAGGTTCTCCCACATCACAAAGATGTGCGTGTGTGTCGGTCAATTGGCCTCTATAAATTGTTCCTAATATGTAGGGAGTGGGTGAGAAAGTAGGATAATATAGAACTAGTGCGAACAGGGTGGTCAGTTTGGACTCGGTGGGATAAAAGGCCTGTTTCTATGCTGTATCATTCAAACCTGAAAGTCAGTTTTCGAGAAAACTCTTCAGATTTTCTTTACAATTTCTCCTCATAACACATCATTTATATATATATATATGTGTGTGTGTGTGTGTGTGTGTGTGTGTGTGTGTGTGTGTGTGTGTGTGTGTGTGTATATATGTGTGTGTGTGTATATATGTGTATATCTCTTAATGTCATATATATAATATTTATAAAAAACAATGCCGAAGAGAACCTATCATTTATTTTTGTAAATCTAGACCTTGGTCAGTGCATTGCCACCACAATGCAGAAGTAAAAATGTGTTTTAATAAAGACTATAATCTAAATAATCTAATCTAATCTAATGTTTAGTTCAACCAATCTAAGAGAATGCAGCTCATGTAGTAATATAATGCAATGTTCTTTTGTGTACATTTTGTCAGAGATTTTAGAGTGGGATTTTCCACAGGGCCTGGTTTGCCCAAGAGGAGTAGGAGTGACAGGCTAATGCCAGCAGAATGATAAAAGGGCACCAGCCATATGGCCACTTAAGTTGGCAGCGCGAATGTTGGAATGTTGCCTGATTGAGAGGAATAGATGACAAGATGCTTCCAGCTAAAGTAGAATGGAAATAAAGCATTAAGATTAATTTATTACCCAAAAGATGGCCTGCCTAATTATTCAATCTTACTTTAATAACTCTACCAGCTTAAAATAAATATTTCCTTTTTCATTTTGCCACTTAACTCTTGCTTCTTATTAACCTATTGCAGAAGTCAGGTGAAATAAGTGAAAGTGCACCTTTTTTTGTAGGCATTTTGTAGACATTTAAAATGTGTCCCATTGGGATATCATTAGATGTTGAACGATGGTATACACATTTGAGCTCAACCAGCTAAATGTCACTGCTGATATTTTCCACAATTTTCGAGGCTATCTTTTAGAAAGGTCTTTGGGCATGTTCTTGTTTGTACAAAACGTGGGAAGAGTTTCTTCTCATGCCTTCACATACACAAAAACCAAATCAGCATCAGAAAAATAAATTGTATGAATTAATGTGAACATAGGAAATGAACACATCATTTTTGATGAACTGACAAGTTAGAGAAAAATATACATATGCATATATTTATATTTCTCTATTAGATTTAATTGTGAGAGGGAAAATATTTAAAGGGGAGCTGAGAGGTGATCTTATTGAGGTGTATAAAATCATGAGAGGAATAGATTGGGTAGATGCACAGAATCTCTTGCCCATAGTAGAAGAAATGAGGACCAGAGGACATAGGTTTAAGGTGAAGGGGAAAAAATTTAATAGAAATTGAAGCAGTAACTTTTTCACACAAGGATATGGAACAAGTGGGTGTATGGAACAAGCTGCCAGAGGAGGTAGTTGAGGCAGGGACTATCCCAGTTAGACGGGTACATGGATATGACAGGTTTGGAGAGATATGGACCAAACGTGGGCAGGTGGGACTTGTGTAACTGGGACGTTGGTTGGTGTGGGCAAGTTGGGCTGAAGAGGCTGTTTTTATGCTGTATCACTGTAAATCAGTGAATTATACAAGGCAAAAGAGGGATGATAATGGGGCAAGAGGAGACCAGAAGAGATATAAATGTCAACAGCAGAACAATAGCAACCATTGTCTCCAGAAATGGTGGTTATTATGTAAAGTTCTTGAACTTGGCGATGAGAATGGAAGGAAGTAATATGCCGAGTTCAAAGGCAAGATGCTAATTTTGATTGAACTTTTTTTGATACTCTGTAGACAGCTATGTGCAGAGAGGTTAAAATAAGCGTACAACAGGGAATTACAATGTGAGACTGATTTGTGTGCTACACTGTGTGCCCACAACACTTTCAGGCTTTCACAACACCCTGCAGCTTCTTGCAGTCTTGGGAATAGCAGTTATCATACAAAGTTGTGACACATTCCGAAAGTGTGCTTTCTCTAGTGCATCTGTAGATGTTGGTAAGAGTCATTGGAGACATCCTGATTTTTTTTAAACCTTCTGAGAATGTTGAAGCATTGATTTGCTTTCTTGGTCTTAGAGACAATGTAGTTGGACCAGCGCAAATTGTTGGTGATATTCACACTTGGGAACTTGGTGTAAACCAGAGCACCACCAAGCAAGAGCTTAGAACATCCAGTAACGTAAAGCAGATGATCTTGTTGGTGAAACATACAATTTTGGAGTGCTTCCTCTTCACATATTATCTGCTGTGTGTTCTGTGTCATAACATATGTTTTGTTTAGTTTTGTTATTGTCACCAAGGTACAGTGTAAAGGTTTTGTTTGGGTGCTATCCAGTCAGGAGAAAACTATACATGAATGTGTACATTCATTTGTTCTAATACAGCTTTGGATGTCCCAAGTGATGAAAGGCACAGTAGAAATTCAAGCTTTAAAAAAAATTCATAACTAATATCCACAGCTCGAGCATCATTCTAGTAGACTCCTCCATAGGGCCCAAAGACCCATATACAGGAGATATACAGGAGATACCATATCCACGGTATGGATTGGCTGTTAAAAAAAAACTGTCCTACAGGCTCTTTGACAATTAGAGTCAAGCTACATTCAGCTTCAAAGCACTTTGCTTCCAGTTGGATAATACTTCAGCTGCTTGGAGCATGGATGGCAACTTGTAAAATAAATTTGATTCTGGCAATGCTTATTTTGTAAATTTCTGTAAGGAGGCCTTTGAGCTAAAGGAATTCCACTGGTATGCTGCATAGAAACGTTTTGATCAGAGAACCTTCTAAGATAGAATCATAAAAAATCAAACTGCCTAATATATTTCAGGCACAAGATCAGTGCACCAGGGGTAAAATGGATGCCAACTTTGTGTCTGGACCTTGGAAAACTGATTGTATCACTCTTTCAAGTTACTTATTAGGCAGTCACAAATATGATGAAAGCAATAACCCTATACATCCAGGCATTAGTGAGCCGGGATGTAGCATCAAACAAACTTGCATTAGGTGTTTCCAGCCCTGACCTGGATACATCAAAATAATAGATGAATGTAATGATTGCATAATTTGTTGCTCACAGCTCAGATCTTGCCTGGAAGCTGTGCATTTGTGTATAGTTAAGTAAATAGAGTCATGCAGCCTGGGAACAAGTTGTTTAACCAAATCAAGTGCATGTTAACCATCAAACACCCATTTAACACCAACCCCACTGTAATCCCATGATAATATTATGTCATGTGGCTAGAGGACTTTGCAAGATTGTCATATGTAAGCACCACATGCAGGGAGTTGCATGTTAATAGAGTTGGAATAAACGGCCTCATTTAAAGTTGCTGTCTCTGTATGATGTCTAAAATCAGAGATTGAAGTCTCAGAGTCAAGAGTAGGCTGTTATGTTTAGTTTAGTTTAGAGATACAGCGTGGAAACAGGCCCTTTGGCCAACCGAGTCCGCACCAACCAGCAATCCCCACTCATTAACATTACCCTACACACACTAGGGACAATTTTACATTTATACATTTATACCAAGCCAATTAACCTATACACCTGTACGTCTTTGGAGTGCGGGAGGAAAGCGAAGATCTCGGAGAAAAGCCACGCAGGTCACGGGGAGAACGTACAAACTCCGTACAGACAAGCAGATCGAACCGGGGTCTCTGGCGCTATAAGGCAGTAGCTCTACCGCTATGCCACCATGCTGCTGTTTGAGATAAAGGTAAATTTCTTCATTTCTATTGTGTAATAAGCATAAGCACAGGGGCACCTCTAGGCTGTGTGGTCTGCCCTCTGCTCTTCTCACTCTATATCCATGACTGTGCACCCAGAAACAGTTCTAACTCCATCTTTAAATTACCTTCAACACAATCATTGTCGGACGAGTTACGGATAGTGACGAGTCAGAGTATAGAAGGGATATCTATTGTCTGAACGAATGGTGCCAGAACAACAACCTTACTATCAATGACAGCAAGGCCAAGCAGCTGGCTGTTGACTTTAGAACAAGAAGGTCGAGGGCCCACAAACCTGTATTCATCGAGTGGTTGGTGATGGAGAGAGTCAACAACTTTAGTTCCTAAGCCTGCACATCTCTGAAGATTAGTCCTGGACCCAGCACATTGATGTAATCTTAAAGAAAGCCCATCAATGCCCCTACTGGCTTGGAAGATTGAGGAGATTTGCAATGGTGTACGGTAGAGAGCTTATTGACTGGTTGCACCATGGCCTAGTTTGGAAATTTGAATGGCCAGGAATGAGGGAGATTATAAAACATGGTGAATGATAGCTGGTCCATTACTGTTACTGACCTCTCCAGCATTGAATGGATCTATAGGTGGTGCTGTCTTAAAATGGCAGCCAGTATCATCAAAGCCCTGCACCACGCTGGCCACACTTCCATTTCACTTCTGCCATTGGGAGGAGAGTTGGGATCACATGCTGTTGAGATCACATGATGTTACTGCTGTCTCGAATACTAAGCTTTGTAAGTTGTTCCTTGGTGGCAGGCATTCATTATATCCGTGGTTAATGCAAGGTAGGTTACCCTGGCATTCCGACATATCAGATTCCGCAGACCAAATCAAAGTGTTTCTGTGCCTCACATCATTGATATTTGATGGAGGTGATGGCTGCAACAGGCCTTTATGGCCAGCTATAGTGGGGACTGGGAAATGGCCAGCTGTAGTGGGGATGCAAAGCCTGGCGACTCGCACACAGACTCAGTCGGCTGTTTCTATGCACCTAACTGGGGATTTTATGGCAATGATCTTACTGTTCTGTAAAAATAAAAGAATCTCACTGTACCTTGGTACACTTGATAATAAAATAAATCATTGAATCATTGAACCATTAGAATCTTTCACCTCTGCAGCTGCATGCAACCCTGGCCATGTACATAAATTCCCGAAACTCTGTGAAGTTGCAATACCTTGATAGGTCTTTGAGAGTAAAGAGGCATTTACTCATATTTTCTCCCACATTTTCATTCTGTGCACCAGATCTATTACCCCCTGTCAATTCTAGCAGCTATGGGTTGAAATATTTTTCTAATATCCATGGCTTTGTAAGGAGATACTAATTTAATGCGTGCAGTATACTTTGGAGCTGGCCACGATATATTATGTTCAATGCCTCTCTGTTTGATCATTTTCATCACTCACTTGTAGCTCAAGAATATTATTTACTGTTAAGATTGTCTTCAATGCAAGGTGTGAATGATTTGCTTGGTAGTCTATTCAGCCCTGGCCTACTATTGTAGCTTGGTTACTCTTGAGATGCCATTTTCTTCTGTTTTATATTTCTTTATGACATTTGGCCCATGACATTATGCCAGCTCTCAGCATAATCCAACATCCCCTCACCTAATCTATTCTCACTCACACACCCATCAACTCCCCTCTGATTATCCTAAAACCACCTAAACGAAGAGATAATTTATACCAGACGATTAACCTTTCAGCCAGTGTGCGTTTGGGATATGGGAGGAAAACATGAAGAATATGCAAACTCAGCACCAACAACAACACTGGAGGTCAAGGTGAAACCTAAGTGACCAGAGCTGTGAGGCAGATGCCCTATGGTCTTTCCCTGTTTAAAAGGGAGTCACGGTACTCCCATCTCCTGCATTTGCACTTTAAAACTCATCGTATTCTACAAATTGTAGACTTGCACTGCCTTCCTTGTTTTTATTTTGCTTCAAATTTTTATTAGTGGAGCTTTAAGAATATATATGGTGCTGCTTCACAGTGAAAAGAGCCTCCTGGAATTCTCTGTCTCCCCATGATCTGGATTGCCACAAAACAGACTTCTAGTTGGGGTGTGTTTTCTGCTGCTATTTGTTGTTGTTGTCATTTTTGCCTTAATCCGCAGTCCTCTCACAAAACCCATGAGGTATGAAGGTTTCCTACAAATCAGTTCAGCTGATTCTTTTTCTATTTTTTTTCTTATCCTTGAAATCAATTGCAATGATGACACAATGGTGCAGCTCATAGAGCTGCTGCCTCACATCTCTAGTGGCCCTGGGGTCCAACCTGATTGTGCTCCAGTGCTGTCTGCATGGAGTTTGTACGTTCTCCCTGTGGCCATGTGGATTTTCCTCCATTTTTCACCCACACTCAAAAGTAAAAGGACAGTGTAAATTCACTCCTCATGTAGATAAATGATAAAATTAATCAAAAGGGATTTTGATGGGCATGTGAGAGAGAATAAAGCAATCGGGGAACATGGAAATAAGGAGGGAGGGAGGAACTACTGGGTTATTTCTCCTGGGACCAGACATGAACCCGTTGGGTTATTTTAGTGTCACAGTGAGTAACGATGATAAGGTGGACCATGGGTACTGCTGAACCTTTGGTGAGTTCAACTGCATTCATCAGAAATAGTGTCAAACGTTGATCGATAACATTCCTATTAAGCACTTTGGAAAATTTAAACAAAAAAAGAAAAACTTTTAGCAGATCAGGCAGCATCTGTGGAAAGTGAAAAGGAGTTAATGTTTCAGTCAGAACTGGGAAAAGGAGAAAACAAGTTATGTTTTAATTTACAGAGGGGCAGGGAGGGGAGAATAGGGGAGTTCTCTGATTGTCTGTGGCCAGGTTTATCGTGGTGTTAAACTCTTGATGAAGCCATCTGTCTCATAAATTAATGGGGGAAACTAGAGAGAGAAAGAATTCAAC
Organism: Rhinoraja longicauda; assembly: GCF_053455715.1. Classification (NCBI taxonomy): domain Eukaryota; kingdom Metazoa; phylum Chordata; class Chondrichthyes; order Rajiformes; family Arhynchobatidae; genus Rhinoraja; species Rhinoraja longicauda. The sequence continues at coordinate 16,279,990 of NC_135965.1, read as the reverse complement.
AATCCTACCAGAGAGATCTCCTTTGCCCTCCATATATCTCTTCACTCCCCTTGCACATTAAAACAATTTTTTTTTTCTCTGTGCCTTCCAGTCTGTTCATCTCCCGTTCTCCCCCAAAGACTGGGAACCAGAATGAGGAACGATTCTGACCAGTGGACGCTGGACAAAGGGCCAGTAGGAGGAGGACCGGGGGGGCTTCAAGGTCGGCCATGAGAGACACCCCCCGAAGCATGAAGGTTGATGGATCGGAGAAGAGAGGGACGGCTTGCAGGCAAAACGTCTATGGGGAGGAGGCAGGCGAGAATGAAGAGGGATCCGGCGGTGGGGGAGGGCTGCCGGGAGAACAAAGTGGGACCATTGTGACTATAACGAGTACTTTGTAACTTTGTTGGTGCCAGATGTGTGGCGACTCTTTGCGTACTTAGTGCATTGTATGCAAAAACAAGAAGGGTCTCGACCCGAAACGTCACCCATTCCTTCTCTCCCGAGATGCTGCCTGACCTGCTGAGTTACTCCAGCATTTTGTGAATAAAACAAAGGTTTTCATTGTTACTAGGTACATGTGATAAGAAAGTACCATTGAATTGCTGTAAGATCTTCGACTAGAAACTCTAACTCTACCTGATTTTATTCAAATGTTGGCTGACCTGTTGATATTTTAAAAAACCTTTTTGATTTTTCTTTCAGATATCTTGCACCAGCAGGTAGAGCTGCTGCCTCACAGCACCAGAGACCCAGCTCGATCCTAACCTCGGGTTCTGTTTGTTTTTCCAGTTTGATTTTTTTTTAGATTTAGAGATACAGTGCGGAAACAAGCCCTTCGGCCCACCGAGTCCGCGCCGCCCAGCGATCCCCGCACATTAACACTATCCTACACACACTAGGGACAATTTTTACATTTACCCAATCAATTAACCTACATACCAGTACGTCTTTGGAGTGTGGGAGGAAACCGAAGATCTCGGAGAAAACCCACGCAGGTCACGGGGAGAACGTACAAACTCCGTACAGACGGCGCACGTAGTCAGGATCGAACCTGAGTATCCGGCACTGCATTCGCTGTAAGGCACCAACTCTACCGCTGCGCCACCGTGCTGCCCGCCCAGGCAGCTTATCCCTGTGACCACGTAGGTTTCCTCCGGGTGCTCTGGTTTCCTAACGCATCTCAAAGACATGTGGGTTTGTGGGTTAATTGACCTCTGTGAATTGCCCGAGTCTATAGGGAGTAGATGCGAAAGTAGGATAATATAGAACTTGCGTGAACAGATGGTTGATGGTCGGTGTGGTCTTGGTTAGTTGATTCCATGCTGTATCTTCCAATTCTATTCAATGCTTTTGGTTAGTTTAGAGATACAGCACGGAAACAGGCATTTTGGCCCACCAAGTCCAAGTCGACCAGAAATCCCCATATGTTAACATTATCCTACACATTAGGGACAATTTACATTTTTTACCAAAGCAAATTAACCTACAAACCTATATGTTTTTGGTCTGTTGGAGGAAACCAGAGCACCCGAGGAAAACCCATGTGATCACGGAGAGAAGGTACAAACCCTGGACAGACAGCACCCTAACCAGTCTGAAGAAGGGTCTCGACCTGAAACGTCACCCATTCCTTCTCTCCAGAGATGCTGCCTGTCCCGCTGAGTTACTCCAGCTTTTTGTGTCTATCCAGTTTAAACCAGCATCTGCAGTTCCTTCTTATGCACCCGTAGTCAGCATCGAACCCGGGTCTCTGGCGCTGTAAGGCTGTAAGTTTACCGCTGCACCACCATGCCGCCCTAAAACATTTTGTTTTTAATTATTTACTGCTGTCAAGGTGCATCTTGTGGTAGGCAGATCAGCAGAAGATTGAATGCCGAACTTAGAAAATGTATCTTCCAGCAACTGTTTGATGAACAACTGCATCAGGGATCAATGCATTACATTGGTAGAAAGCAACAAAATAAAATACTTCAAAAATACACTGAATGATAACTTAAAAATTGGACATCCTAAGATAGTTATATTGTTACCTATTAGATAACCATTTAGTCATTTTAACATGTGTAACTGCAGGTCTTAAATTAAAAGAAAATCGTCCTATTTGATGTACTGAGCCTGTTCGGTTTATACAGTAATAGCCCACATTCTTGCGTTCCGTTAATTATATGTATGGATCTTTCTGATTCCATAGATCTGATTAACTGCTGTATCACACCTTGAGTAAAGTGTAGACTCCCCTCTGAGATATGCCTGCTGCAAATTAGGGCATAATTCCAGGCACAGATCTCACAGTTCTAATGAGATGTCAGGTCACAAAGGTCAGTGTTACCTTGACAGGTAAGGGCCCTTAACAGAACAAATCTGTGTCGCATTGTAATTATGTTCAGCAAATTCTATTAAATACTGGAGGGAACAGCCAATGCGAGATTAGTTTCCAAGGAGACATTAACATTATTATATCATTACCTTGCAATATTGTGAATTTATTACAATACTTCATTATTAATTGCTAAGATTATTACGCAACTATAATAATTAACCATGTGTGATCAAGTAAGGAGAATTGTGACATCAGTATATGCAGTCCCTAAATCTAATATGATTTGTTGAGATTGACTTCATAAAGTAGATTGTAAAGAACTTACCGATATATGAAAATACTTTATATAAAGGCAAAATTATGTTTAAGAAGTGAGAGAATTCCTGTCAGGCTCAGTTCTGCAAATGACAAGAACAAGTAGATCTAAAACTTGCACAAAAACTATCTTGTTAGACTTTCACAGCAGGGAAAAGTGTCACATCTGACTTTCAGTTTTTCAGGTTAATTTCTAATTTTAATTCCCTCAAACTCCTTAACATGTCAGTTGACTAAGTTTAGAGAGAGGATTTTGTTTATGCAGATGGCATGGCATGTCCTTAAAAAGAAAACGTATGGGGAATATGTTTGTTGATGCACTGCATTAGGCATTCAGGGGATTTGGCTTTTAGTTGAGAACCAGAAATCCCTGTAAAATAACTTGGGAGGTTTTACGTGTTAAAGGGGCAAGTTATTGTTGGCTTCGGGGATGGAGCGGTTTTGAGAATGAATGGTGATGGAATTCACTTAGCCCTTCATAACTCAGAGTTGGACGAACACCATATCAGATGTGAAGGAAGAGCAAGTGACTGCAGAGCCTGTTCACAGCCTTTTCCACAATGTCACAAGTTTTTCTCTCTGAAGATCCTGGCTGTCGGCAATGGGAACAGAGATCTACATCACCCCCATGCTACCATCTGTCGACAACAAGATAAACCTTTGCATCTTTCCTAATTCATTTAGCAGCACCAGTCCATCATCTAGGGTTTCTTCATTCACTTCACACATTTGCATTCCCTCATAGGCAAGCGATGGTCCAAATTGCTTCATATATCCGTTCACTTGTGGCAAATGACATGTGAACATGTTCAAATTAGGATGGTGTGGAGTATAAAAGCCAGCACAGTTTAAATGACCTGAACAGGTAGTTTTGTGTCTTATAATGATGTGATGATTTGCACAGGAGTATAACTTTTTTAAAAACGGAAAATTAATCAGAGAAAAAACAATTCCATTGTGAAGTTAATTGCATTGTTATATGTAATCTAATTATTGAAAGCAATTTTAAGAGAACTCCAAAGATTTCCATCATCACTCAGGAATAATGAATCTATCGAATATAGAAGTTGGGATGTTATGTTATGGTGGTACTGCAGAAGGTGCATCACCTGTCCCTATACCTCCTCCCTCGACTTTGTCCAGGGATCCTGACAGCCCTTTCAGGTTAGGCAGAGGTTCACTTGCACCTCCTCCAACCTCATCTACTGTATCCGTTGTTCAAGATGTGTATGTACTCTTCTACATCGGTGAGACCAAACATAGACTGGGCGATTATTTCGCTGAACACCTTCGCTCAGTCCGCCTGAACCAACCTGATCTCCTGGTTGCTAAACACTTTAATTCTCCTTCCCATTCCCACACAGACCTTTCTGTCCTAGGTCTCATCCACTGTCTGAGTGAGGCTAAACACAAATTGGAGGAAGAGCATCTTATATTTCGCTTGGGCATCTTACAGCCCTGTGGTATGAATACTGATTTCTCTAACTTCAAGTAACCTCGGCTTTACCTCTCTCTCTATTCTTCCCCCACCAAAATCAGACCCAGCTTCTCATTTTCACCCAACAAGCAGCTACAATGGCATGTTTCCTTTATCATCGTTACCTTGCATATCTTTCATTTATTGTTCTTTATCTCTCTACATCATCGTCTATATCTCTCATTTCCCTTGTCCCTAACTAGTCTGAAGAAGGGTCTCGACACGAAATATCACCCATTTCTTATCTCCAGAGATGGTGTCTGTCCCGTTAAGCAACTGCAGATGTTGGTTTACACTGAAGATAGACACAAAATGCTAGAGAAAACTCAGCGGGTCAGGCAGCATCTCTGGAGAAAAGGAATAGGTGACGATTCGGGTCAAAACCCTTGACCCTTTGTCTGAAGAAGTGTCTCAACCCGAAACGTCACTAATTCCTTTTCTCCAGGGATGCTGTCTGACCCGCTGAGTTACTCCAGCATTTTGTGTCTATATGTTGGGCATTGTCTTCAGATTTGGTCACCCTGCTGTAGGAAGGATGTCGTTAAGCTGGAATGAGTACAAAGAAGGTTTACGTGGATGCTGCCAGGACTTGAAGCCATGAACAAAATATTGTTTCCTTTATTAATAAATAGAGAGTCCTACTCGAGAGAGTGCAACACGAGACCTACTCTTGGAGAACAAGGTAAGTCAAGTGACTGCAGCACTTTGGCACCAGTGTCCATGATTTTATTAGTTTTTAAATAATTATGGAGAAAGATAGGTCTGGTCCACGTTAAATTCTGTAGAAGAATCTCAACACGAAAAGTCACCCACTCCTTCTCTCCAGAGATGCTGCCTTTCCCGCTGAGTTATTCCAACCATTTGTGTCTATCTTCGGTTTAAACCAGCATCTGCAGTTCCTTCCGACACAGTTAAGTTCTTGAACTGGGGCAAGCCAAATCTCAAAAATAAATGTGCTCACATTATGTATATCTTTTTTTAATATATATATAAGGTGTAAAATATGTGATGGATTTCTCTTTACTTGCCTCAAGAATTCAACTTCAAAACTCTGTGACTTGAAAGCCTTTGTACAGAGCGATCTTATTGATTGGTCCTGGTTTACTGTGTTCAACAAACAGTCTGCTGTGTGCACTATCAGTCTGAAGAAGGGTCTCGACCCGAAACGTCACCCATTCCTTCTCTCCCGAGATGCTGCCTGACCTGCTGAGTTACTCCAGCATTTTGTGAATAAATCAATTTGTACCAGCATCTGCAGTTATTTTCTTATCTACAAGAAGCATATTGGTAACCTGCAAAGGTTTCTTCGAAGAGAGCAGAAGTAGCAGGCTCGTCCACATCACTACTTCCAAGACTCTCTCCACATCTCACACCATCCTGATTAAGGATAAATATAACAGCATTTTATCATCATTACCGAGTCAAAATCCTGTAATTAAAAGGAACTGCAGTTTCTGGTTTATACCAAAAATAGACACAAAATACTGGAGTAACTCAGCAGGAGAAAAAGGATGGTTGATGTTTTGGGTGATGTTTCGGGTACCATCCTGGGAGTCTTTCAAACCAGTCTGAAGAAGGGTCCTGACCTGAGATTTCCACCTATCCATTTTCTCCAGAGATGTTTTAACAGACCCGTTGAGTTACTCCAGCATTGTGTGTCTACCTGTCAACCTAATCCCATTTGCACGCATTTGGCCCAAATCCCTCTAAACTTTTCCTATCCATGTAACTGTCTAAATAGCTTTTAAATATTGTTATTGTACCTGTCTCAACCACTTTCTCTGGTAGCTTGTTCCATATATGCACTACCCTTTAAGTGAAGATGTTGTCCCTTTAAAATCTTTCTCCTCTCACCTTGAACCTATGCCTGCCAGTTCCTGATTCCCCTTCCCTCTCCTTCAGCTTCCTCTGGCAGTTGGTCCCATATTCGGATCACTCTCTGCTTGAAGAAATGGCACTTCAGGTCCCTTTTAAATCATTTGACTCTCATCTTAAACCAATGCCCATTAGTCCTAGACTCTACCCTGTGAAAGTGACTGTGACTATTCAACTTATCTATGCCTCCAATGGTACACATTAGGATTTTCAAAAGGGAAGCAAGTAAGCATTTCATGGAAAGTAATTTGCATGACCACTGGAAACACCAGAGAAATGGATTGATTGGATTGTTCGACAGCAAGCATGCTTGGACCTGTTGGGCTGAATGGCCTTCTGCTCCAATAATTCAATACCATTTATCACAGTGTTTCAAGAAAGTAGCCCAAAATGCCTTTCTCAAAATCAAACAGAATGGTCAGTTATCTTGATAATAAAATTCATCTTCATTTATCAGAATGAAAAAATATTTACTGCCACATTAAGTTCACCTAGTCTATCATACTTATTTCAGAAAATAAACTATAATAATTTCTTATTATTATTTCACTGTGGATGTTAGTGGCAAAGCCATTGTTTAACTGGCATCTAATTAGGGAGGCAAAGTGGTGCAGCAGTAGAGTTGCTGCTTTACAGCACCAGACCCCTGGGTTTGATCCTGTTTGTACGTCCTCCTCATGCCCTGTGTGGGTTTTCTCCACGTGGTCTGGTTTCCTCCCACACTCCAGAGATGTACAGGTTTGTAGGCGATTTGGCTTGGTAAAATTGTACATTGTCCCTCATGTGTAGGATAGAGTTAGTGTGCGGGGATTGCTGGTCGGCGCGGACTTGGTGGGTCAAAGGGTCTGTTTCCATGCTGTATCTCTAAACTAAACTAAACTAAACTAAACTAAACTAAACTAAACTAAACTAAACTAAACTAAACTAAACTAAACTAAACTAAACTAAACTAAACTAAACTACACTAAACTAAATTAAATCCCTTACCACCTCCAGAAAGATTGATACCACGTGAAATAAAATATTAGAATGTTCCATCCCAATTTCAAGTTCTGAGCTTTTGTCTCTAGTTATTTGTCGATGGTTGATTGCCAGATTTGATGGAGCAATCAAAAATCCAAAAGTCAGAAAATACAGCACTCATGTAACATATTGTGAACTGGTAGGTTCTATCTCAATAACCTTTCAATGACTACTTTGCAATGACCAAATTTTGAAAGTGTCGTGTGTATAAATTTTTAAGCATTATCTGATCAGTATTAAAAACAGATTTGCGCTTTGAATTTACTGTTGTGGTCAGAAGGCTTCTACTCTCACTTCCACCCTCATAGTGATGATAGTTTAACAAGCATCTTATTATGGCCTCAGTGCAGACTTGCATTTATATACTACCCGTCACAAGCACAGAACATCTAAAGCACATCAAATCTTTTAAGAACTCTTCAAACGTAACCACTTCTGCACTTTAGGATATACAGTATGCCAGCTGATTTTTGAACCCTTCATACTTTCACTGCATTTTGATAAAAAGTACACATGTATTTTTGTGCGAATAAGTGGGGAATAAATATTGAGTTTTCTTTGTTTCACACTGATTGATCAGGGTATGGCGTTGAAGGTAATATTTTCAGCCTCTCCAGGCACAGGGAGAAAAATTATCCTTACCTCTAAACTTCAACAAGGTTCCACTATCCATCGTTCACATTCAAATTGAGTTGGAACATGCCAATGGTAGGCAGGTGGAACTAGTGTAGATGGCGTATGCTGGTTGGCATGGGCAAGTTGGGCTGAAGGACCTGTTTCCGCGCTGTATGACTGTTTGAAGCTGTGGAATTCTCTGCCTCAGAAGGCAGTGGAGGCCGATTCTCTGGATGCTTTCAAGAGAGAGTTAGATAGAGCTCTTAAAGATGGCAGAGTCAAGGGATATGAGGAGAAGGCAGGAACGGGGTGCTGATTGTGGATGATCAGCCATGATCACAGTGAATAGCAGTGCTGGCTCAAAGGGCCGAATGGCCTACTCCTGCACCCATTGTCCATTGTCTTTTGTCTATTGTCTATATATGACTCTATGACTAAATGACTCAATGACTATGCTCAACCCGTCCTTCTTCCTATATTCATACTCAACGCTATTCCCACGGTCACACTCATCTTTTTGCAGTCCTGGCGGTTAACACCACCTCTAGCCCTTGCTCCTGTGAGGCAGAATGTTCTGCCACCAGTTTCTTGGCTACAGGCAGTGCTGATTCTTGCAACTCCACCCTGATAGTCTTCCAAACCCGATGTGCTAGCCTTTGATATTTAGCTTGTTCTCTGGTTAACTGTTCAGTATAATGCCATTAACCAGTTAACCAGCTACAGTACTGTCAATTGGAGACCAGTGCAATTCGTCCCAATTTTGCAAATGAATAACAGTATCTCAAGCTCGTCAGCAAAGTTTGCGGTTCTAATTATTCTTATGAGCAAACATGTTCAAGAACTTCTGTGGAATTTATTTTATCATTTTAACAGAAATATTAATAACATTTGCTGCCTCTGGCTTACAAGAAAATTTAAACAAAATACAAAGTGCTGGAAGAACTCAGCAGACCAGGCCATATGTGTGGAAAGGAAATGCATATGCTAGTATACACCGAAGATGGAATACAAAATGCTGGAGTAACTCAGTGGGTTAGGCAGCATCTCTGGAGAAAATGGATGGGTGACGTTTCGGGTCGGGACCCTTCTTGAGACTGTTTAGCAGACCAACAGCAGCTGACTATTCAGTCTGAAGAAAGGTTCCAACCCAAAATATTGCTCGTTCATTTCCCTTCACAGATGCTGCCTGGCCTGCTGAGTTGTTCCAGCGCTTTGGTTTTTGCTCAAAATTCCAGCATGTGCTGCCTCTTGCGTCCACAAGGAAATTGAAGGTTAATATTAAACCAAAGGAAAAGACATAAAGTTGTCAGAAAAGGCAGCAGGGCTTGAGATTGGGAGCACTTAGAATTCAGACTAAGAGATCGATCAACAAAGGGACGTGTGAGCAAAGTGGTGAGGAACATAAAGAAAGTTCAAGAGCTTCTGAAGGAAAAGTCTGATGAAGCAAATTGTTGGCAGACAGAATTCAGAGAATTAGAAACGGGGAAATTGCGGTGAAATTAAACAAATAATTGTGTTGATATTAATTTGAGGACTCAATTTTTTTTAAACGGTGAGAAATATTGGTCTTCATTTTTGAACAGGTCACTGAAAGATAACATACACCAATCAGCCTAAACATTATGACCTGATGAGCCAAAACATTATGACCACCTGCCTAATATGCTGTTGGTCCTCCATGTGCAGCACCATATGCAGCAGGGTGTGATGCACTGTGTATTGTCTCACCTTCCTCCCGTGACCACCATTAAAATTTTCTGTGATTTGTGCCACAGTAGACCTTCTGTCGGTTCGGACCAGACGGGATAGCCTTCGTTGCCCTTGCGCATTGATGAGCCTTGGACGCCCAACACTCTGTCGCCGGTTTGTAGTTTGTCCCAACTCGGACCACTGTCGGTAGGTACTCACCACTGCAGACTGGGAGCACCCCACAAGCCTTGCCGTTTCAGAGATGCTCTGACCCAGTCGTCTGGCCATAACAATTTAGCCCCTGTCAAAGTCGCTCAGGTCTTTACTCCTGCCCATTTCTCTTGCATCCAACACATCAACTTCAAGAACTGACTGTTCACTTGCTGCCAAATATATCCCACCCCTTGACATGTGCCATTGTAACAAGATAATCAATGTTATTCACTTCACCTGTCAGTGGTCATAATCTTTTGGCTGATCGCTGTATGGGTGCATCAACATTTATTAAGGGAGGTTTTGAGTACAAAAGTAAAATGTGTAGGAGGAAACTGCAGATGCAGATTTAAACCGAAGATAGATACAAAAAGCCGTAGTACCAGCGGTTTGGACAGCATCTCTGGAGAAAAGGAATAGGTGACATTTCGGGTCAAGACCCTTCTTCAGACTGAGAGTCAGGGGACAAGAAGTAAAATGTTTTATTGGACTTATTTAGAGCTTTGCTGGAACTGGACAAGGCTATTTATTAACGTAAAGTTGTGATTTCCTTATCTTTAAAAATAAACACTTGCCACAGCGGCCATGCAGCGAAGATTAACAGATGGATTCTTGGGAGGATGGATTTGCTATGTAAGGCGAGATTAGAAGATGGTAACCAGAACACCCCTTATTTCAATAAGACAAGGCCTGCATTTTCTTGAGTTTAGAGAAATGGGAAGAAAAACGTATTGAAACATATACAATTCCGACATGATTCAACAAGAGGGATGCAGGGAATATGTTTTGTCTTGCTGGTGTGAGAGACTCAGATTTTGCAGTAAATTATTTATGAATGAAATAAGAAAAAAAATCTTCACTGAAAGGGCAGTGAATCTTTGGAATTTGTGTAGGAAGGAACTGCAGATCCTGGTTTACACCGAAGATAGGCACAAAATTGCTGGAGTAACTCGGCGGGACAGGCAGCATCTCTGGATAGAAGGAATGGGTGACGTTTCATGTCGAGACCAGAATCTTTGAAATTACCCTACTCCAGAGAGTGGTGAAGACTCCATTGTTAGATCCATTCAATAATGGACCTTGCAATAAACAGTTTTGCTCTATTAAAAGGACATAAAATGCTGGAGTAACTCAGTCGGTCAGGCAGCATCTCTGAAGAACATGGATAGGTGACGTTTTGGGTTGGGACCCTTCTTCAGAATGATTCCGTGGGCGGGGGGGGGGGGAAGAAAGCCTGAAGAGAGGAGAGGCAGACAAAGTGTGACAGGTAACATGTCAACACAGGTGAGGGGGTTTCGATAGACCCCTCATATTTTGGAACAATGACCAGAGATAAAAGCAGAAGATGTGAGACAGGATTGAAGAGTTGCAAATTGTGAAGCCGGATGAGGAAGGAATGTAGAAGGAGGGGGAGGGGAAGAGAAGAAATAGGTGAGAGTCCAGGTGGGGCACAGAGGGGATTGTGTGGGGGAGAAAGGGGTGGGGGAGGGAGGATTGTTAGAAGTTACCTAAAATTGGAGAATTCAATGGTTAAGTTTCTAATGGGATGGTACAAGAATGTAGAGCGGAGGTAGATCGTTCATGAATGGTGGAGCAGATTTAAGTGGCCAGATTGAAAATTCTTACTGTAAGTTCTTATATTCCTTATTAAAATATTGGGTGGAAGGATTTTTGATGATTGCATGAATATGTTAATTTATATTAATATACGTTGTAAATTTAAACACAAAGTCACTGAATCAAATTGACCCTCAGTGAGAGGAATTTAAAAGCCAATTACACTTTATTGAATTTTACTGATAAAATACACATTGAAGTTTATTGCCATATAGCTTCTTTTATATTTCGTGAGAATGGTTTAATTGGTGAAGTTTTTGTACTTAATTGAAGACATCTGCTTTTGTAGTACTGTAATGAAATTCTGAAGTCTAATACAGTTTAAACCAATCACAAACAATATTGTCTAAATTGGTGTAGATTAAGAACAACCTTGACAGAGCAACTCCCTGCTGTAGCCATGTTGCATTTTTTTTCCAACTCCTATTAATTCCAGTTGCATAATTTTCCTCTCTCAACCCTATCACCTCCATATTGTTCTCTTAAAATGGACACCATTATGACTTGAATTAAGATATTTATTTAGCCAGATATTTAGATATTTATTTAGATAGATATTTAGATATTTAGATGGATATTTAGATAGTTACTTTAGATAGATATTTAGATAGTTATTTGGATGGTTATTTAGATTTTTTTAGATGGTTATTAAGATGGTTATTTAGCCGCTAGCTACCCACATAATTGAACAGACAGACAGACAGACAGACAGACGGACAGACGGACGGACAGACAGACAGACAGACAGACAGACAGACAGACAGACAGACAGACAGACAGACAGACAGACAGACAGACAGACAGACAGACAGACAGACAGACAGACAGACAGACAGACAGACAGACAGACAGACAGACAGATCTTGAATATTTATTGTCATTCCTCCATTTGCTTTATTGCCACTTGGTCAAAACCTCAAAAATAGACTTCTAGATTGTACAACATAGAAACAAGCCTTGCAGCCCATTAGTTCCTTTTCACCATATTTTAAAAGTAAATATTACCATTTTCACCCAGTGAGGTTTCATAAGGTTCAGTATTAGGTTATCAATGTGAAAACCTAACCATTTTTTCCCCTAACTCGCAGTCTGAAGAAGGGTCTCGACCCGAAACATCACCTATTCCTTTTCTCCATAGATGCTAACTGAATTGCTGTTACCCCAGGTTTTTGTGTCTATTTTCAGTTTATACCAGCATCTGCAGTACTTTCCTGCACATATCAATATGAAAAGTTAGATCGACCGTTGAAGAAGGGTCTCGACCCAAAACGTCACCCATTCCTTCTCTCCAGAGATGCTGCCTGTCTCACTGAGTTACTCCAGCTTTTTGTGTCTATCCTCAATTATGAAACGTTAGTTCTGCTATTCTGTCCATAAATACAAGTTGGCCTGCTGCATATTTTTAGTTTCCCCTGCTTTTAGTTCATGAGTGGATCCCTTGCTTTACATAACATTTATCAGTCATATGGGTCTAAATGAAGGGAGCAAGATTGAGGTCTGCAGATCTTTACATAGTTGACAGTGAGGAAAAAAGTTGTATGCTTCAAGAAGTTATGAACAAAGAACATAAAACAGTAGAGCACAGGAACAGGGCCTTTAGACGAAATGCTAAACATGATGCCAAGACCAACTCTTGCCTGCCTACATATAATTCATATCCCTCCATGCGCTGCATACACTTGTGCCTATCCAAAAGCCCTTTAAATGCCATTATTGTATCTGCCTCCATCACCATCCCCAGCAGCATGTTTTAGGCACTCACCACGCACTGTGTAAAAAAAAATCATTTGCACACCGCTAAACATTGCCCCACTCACTTTAAAGCCATGCCCAGCAGTATTTGATATTTCCATGCAGAGAAAAAATAGTTCAACTCTCTACCCTATCTATGCCTCTCATAGTTTTCTGTACTTCTATCAGGTGTCCCCTCGCCCTCTGCATGGAATGGTTAGTTTAGCACAATAGTAACAAAAACAATTCAATGCCTAGAAACATGAGGCAATGTATTTGATGAGGGAAAAATATGCCAAGGGAGCACACAGTAAAAAGGTGGATACTGAAAAGTGTAAAGGAAGAGTGGAATTTGGAGCATATGCAAATGTCCCTGAAGGTGCCAGTCAAGTGGATAAAGCAATTAAGACGGTAAATGGGCTATTATGCTTTATTGGCCAAAGGATGGAATAGTGGGGTGGCATGGTGGCATAGCGGTAGAGCTTCTGCCTTGCAGCGCCAGACGCCCAGGTTCGATCCTGACTACCGGTGCTTGTCTGTATGGAATTTGTACGTTCTCCCCGTGACCTGCATGGGTTTTCTCCGAGATCTTCCATTTCCTCCCACACTCCAAAGACGTACAGGTTTGTAGGTTACTTGCCTTGGTATAAATGTAAATTGTCCCTTGCGTGCGTAGGATAGTGTTAGTGTGCGGGGATCACTGGTCGGTGCGGACTCGGGGGGCCGAAGGGCCCGTTTCCGCGCTGTATCTCTAAACTAAAACCAAGAAGAACAGAGAGCACATGCTGTCACTGAATAATACATTATTTAAGCCACAGTTGGAGTAATCAAATCAAAGTCCCATTACTCTAACTGGTCATCACACTTTACAGGAAGGTTGTGGTAGCATTAGAATGGGTGCAGAGGAGATTTACAAGGGTGGTGCCAGAACTGGAGTATTTTATTACAGCATACATAAAGAAAGATCGACGAGGCTAGTCTGTTTTCCTTTTAACATACTGTGGAGATATTTTATTGAGCTATATAAAATTGAAAGGCCTAAATAAGGTTGAGAGAAAGGATTTACTTTCCTCAGCAGAGGGCTCTATAACTAGCAGTCATTGATTTAAGATAATTGGTAGGATTAAATGGGAATTAGAAACTTGCTTTTTTCCCAGTGCTTGTTTGGAATTCACATCTTGAAAAGGTGATAGATGTGGACATTTTCACCACCACGAAAAGTATTTGGAGATGCACGATGTGGCGTAACACAAAGGCCTATGAGTAAAATGTGGGAAGTCGCCTCAATGGGTCACTTTCTAGGCTAGAATAAACATATTATATCATGACCTGCAAATTTGCATGATGCTTCTAATGAGACGTGAAACGACAGAGAACATAGAACATAGAACATTTGTACAGTACAGGAATAGGCCCTTTGGCCCACAAAATCTGTGCTGATCATGATTTTAAATTAAGCTAATCTCTTCTGCTTGCATGTGCTCAATATTCCTCCATTCTATACATATCTATGTGCCTATCTAAAAGCTTTTTAAATACCACTGTCATATCTGATTTCAAAAGTCAATTCTGAAAAGTTTAGAGTTTAGACAGCCAGTGAAGGAGTGAATGAAATTGAGAGATGTGTAAGAGTCCGAAGTTGGAGAAATGCAGAGTAAAATATCCGTCTCTGTACATCCAGCACATTGAACCTGCAGCTGGACTTGTGCTGCTGTGTGGGTTAGAACAGCTGAGCTGTTTCCCTTTGTTCTACTCCACTCTCGCTTACTGTCCACTCTTACCAGCACCTTTACACCACTTCTCCAATAAGCTTTATTAATGAAGGCAAGAAGACAAGCATGAGTAAGTTTGCATGCTTGCCTTTAATTGGTGTTTCATACACAGGGTTTGTAAGTTAACATACGTAAATCAAATTTGGTCCCAGGAGGAATTCTGAGAGCATCAGCAAAAATGCATTAATGTACCATTAATACTAATGCACTAAATTACTTTAATGTACATTTAGCATGTGCGTTAGCTCTAACACAAAGAGTAATTGCACCCCCCCCTTTGTGTTCATTAAAAGAAATGACTTCCTCACATAAATGTTATTACTCCTGTGATTATGCAATAAAGTAAAATTTAAAAATTCTAATTTGAATATAATAGGTGTGGAACAACAGCTTCCTGAGAATTATAAAACAACATTTCAATCAGGGGCTTCAAATGAAATCATAGATGCAAATGTAAAATATCTATGTACTAAAACTCTCGTTTGTTTGTTTGTTTGTTCCTGAACTACAGCCAAAACAGTGCACGATAGCGCGACAATTTAAGGCCCACCTTACTCACCATCGTCCCTTTGGTGCTAATGGAAGAAGTTTCATTGAAATCAGTGTTATCTTTTTAAAGGTATTCACATTTTAGTTTAAATCTATCTCCTAGGGAGGGAGGGGGAAGGGAGGGAGGGAGGGAGGGAGGGAGGGAGGGAGGGAGGGAGGGGAGGATGGAGGATAAGGGGGGTTGAGGGGGATGGAGTGGGGGAGGGGAAATGGGGAGTGGAAGGGTGGAGTGGGAGGGGAGGGTGAGGGGTAGAGAGAGAGGGGGAGTGGGGGAGGGGAGGAAGGAGGGGGGGAAGGAGGGGGAAGGGGAGGGGGAGGGGGAGGGAGGGGGTTGAGGGGGGGGGAGAGGGTAGGAGAGGGGGAGGGAAGGAGGAGGAGGAGGGGAGGAGAGGGTGCTGCACCAATGCAGGAGAGGTTTGGGCCCAACGGGTCCACTTGGTCTAGTGTTCTTTAAAAGTTGTTTGAGTCCCTGAGTTTAAACTTGATTGAGCCAAGCACAGTACAGGAACATCCTAGAATCAATGCATACCCTCATCCAGGGACCAGTTCAGTGCTTCTGCTATGTCTGGTCAGAAGATTACCGATCGTTATTTGATGAGTATTATTTGAGAAAACGGCATCATCAGAGACCCACACCACTCTGGCCACACTCTCATTTCACTCCTGCCATGGGCAAGAAGGTATAGGAGCTTAAAATCTACAGTCCAGCTTCAGGAGCAACATCTTCCCTACAACCATCAAGCTATTAAACACTACAATCTCCAAATAAGCTCTGAACTACATAGACTTGAGGGCATTATTTTTGTCTTTGCATTATTATTGTTTGTTTACACACACACACACACACACACACACACACACACACACACACACACACACACACACACACACACACACACACACACACACACACACACACACACACACACACACACATATATATATATATATATATAGGTGTTTCCGTCAATAAGAGTACCAACCTGTGACATGGGTGGCCAAATTTGAAAGTTATTAAATCATAATTAAAAATGGGCCTACCTACGATCCTTTTGAGCTAATTTGTGATCAAAATTTGACCAAAATATAATACTTTCATAATTTGAAATGGAAAAGAGAAAAAAATGTTTTTAAACATATAAGACATATGGGACACTTACTGATTTTGAAGCACCCTTACAAAATGTCAGCACCTAACCCATCACGTGGCCCGTAGTTCACGCCAGGGTCATTATAATCGCGTTGTTTGAATTTTAAAAGCAATTGCGACGAGTGCAAAAAAAACCGCTACAGCGCCATAAATAGCAGTGGCAAAGAATGAGACATCACTAAAATAGGTGAGCAAACTCGATTTTTATTTCATGATTTCTATTCATTATTAAGTATTTCAATGGAAAGCTTAAACACAAAATATAAACATTTTTAAAAACCCAATAAATATAAAAATGGTCCACAAGTGACACATTTCACACGTGAGCAAAGAGGCACCGCTACTGACGTTCTGCTGCAAAAACTTGGGGCATCAGAAAACCATCTAATCAGGTAATAAATGATAAAGATCATAAGCATAATCAGAATTTGGCTTATAGAGTTATTTAATTGCAAAATTAATGTAATCTTTCTGTTATAAATTAGCCTAAGGATTTGATGAAATCCTGCTTGAAAAATGTCAACAAAAAAGGCAAGAAAATACAGGGAAAATATCTGATATTTTTCTTTGTAAAAACAGATTTATTTATTTTTGCTTCATCTCATTATTTTGGCTATACACCACGATCTATACTACTTAAAATACAGGATATGAAACAATGGAAATCTATATACTGAAACTCTCGTTTGTTTGTTTGTTTGTTCCTGAACTACAGCTAAAATGGTACATGATAGCGCAACAATCACCGTCGTCCCTTTGGTGCTAATGGAAGAAGTTTCATTGGAAATCGGTGTTATATTTTTTAAGTTATTCACATTTTAAAGTTTATATCTATCTCCTAGGGAGGGAGAGGGAGGGAGGGAGGGGGAGGAGGGAGGGAGGGAGGAAGGAGGGAGGGAGGGAGGGAGGAAGGAGGGAGGGAGGGAGGGGGAGGAGGGAGGATAAGGGAGGTTGAGGGGGATTGAGTAGGGGGGGAGCGGAAGGGGGAGTGGAGGAGGGAGGGAAAGGGGAGGGGGAGGGGAGGGGAGGGGAGAGGGAAGGGAGGGGGGAGAGGGAGGTGGGAGGGAGGGGGAGGATGGAGGGGGAGGGGGCGGGGGGGGGGGAGGGGAGGGGGAGGGGGGGTAGGAGAGGGTGCTGCACCAATGCAGGAGAGGTTTGGGCCCAACGGGTCCACTTGGTCTATTATTACATAAAAACAGGGAAATAACCTGGAAGTTTGGAGACCTTCAGTTTCACTACTGAGTGCTGTATTTATGGAAACACCCAAATATATATATATACACACACACACTGAACTGATTTTTAGACTCAGCGTCTCGACCCAAAATGTCACCCATTCCTTATATCCAGCTGCCTGTCCCTCTGAGATACACCAGCATTTTGTGTCTATCTTTGGTGTAAACCAGCATCGGCAGTTCCTTCCTACACATTTGAACTGATTTTCTGTTTTCATATCTGTTGTGCTGCTGCAAGTAAGGATTTTGTTGTTCTGTTTCGGGACGTGACAATAGAACACTCTTGGCTCTTGATTATTAGAATTGCCCATGAGTCATTAAGATAAGACCATGGGATCATAAGACATAGGAGCAGAGATTCATTCAGCCCAACGAGTCTGCTCTGCCATTCTATCTAACTTCAAGTAACCCTTGCATCCCCTCTCACTCCATCCCTCCCCCTTCCCAGTTCCCTGAATAGTCTGACTGTCCCTGATTACATTTTATCTGTTTCCTTTGTTGTTACCTTCTCCTGGCTAACAATGATCTATTCTACATTTTCCTTGATCTCCACCCCCTTTGATGACTCATTCTCACACCTTACACTTCCTATCTTTGTATCTCCCCCTCCCCTGATTCTCTGTCTGAAGAAGGATTTCGACCTGAAAAGTCACCCATTCCTTCTCTCCAGAAATGCTGCCTGTCCCGCTGAGTTACTCCAACATTTTGTGTCTATCTGCCATTCGATCTATCTGGATAAATAGGTTACCAGTAAATCACATGTATGAAATATAGTTATGCAAGCAAGGTCTCAATAGTGGACTGCCATCATCAGAACTACATCAGACATGGTCTAAACTTTGGATACTACTGGATATTACTGTGCTGGCATAACTGCTTACACAGTGCAAAACCTGTGGTTTGCATCTCTACATTACACAGGAGGAATTTTCATATATTCCATGCTAACCTTGCCAGCAAATCTGTGCTTTAAGTATAATTCTTTATGTGAATCGCTCTGAGCCTTTAAAATGTAATATCTAATATAATAAGAACATAATAAACATATCGATGGCCACACAGAAGCATTATCTTACTCTGATATTCAACATGACTCAAATACACCCACCCAATCACTTGACCCTTTAACTGAAACCAGAAGATGCTGGGAATGGAGTGTCTGCCCAGAGATAGTTTAATCAGTGGAGTTGAAGCAGTAACCAAAAGAATGGCAATGCAATTAAGATTTTTTTTTAGCCCAATGAGTTACAATGGATTGTGCTCTTTAAAGTACAGCAAACCCACATTTAAATTCAGAAGAAAATTGGATAAATAATTTAAGGAATAATATTTTCAGGGTAATGTGGAAAGCCCAGTGAGGATGGTTGATACGGCCTCCTATAACTCTGTTTCAATTTATCTTTCTAGATCATGAGAGAGGGAGAGGATGTTGGATATAACAGGGCAGTGAAGATTGCATACGCTCTGAAGAGTGGATTTTGACCAAGGGTGTTAATCAACAATTGTTCTGGCCTTGCTATTGTTTTGTTTCTTGATTGTGGCTGATGAAAGGTCATTGACCTTTAAAGTCAGCCCTGTTTCTCTCTCCACACATGCTGCCATTAGTGCAACAGATTAGAGTTCAAGTACTCAATCCCATTCCAAATGCTCTTGTTTTCACTTTGGGCCTAGAATTCCCATGGCAGAAATCACATTGCACTTTTTCAAGGTGACTTTAAGCAATCTTTCGAATCTTTAGCTTTGCTGTGTAATCTTTTCCTGGGCGAGATCTTGAAAATCTGTAGATGATAATTGATGATTTGTGTATTTATTGCATTTTATGGGGAAGCAATGTGCTATCTATAAAAGCTAGCGTAACATTAAGAACTAAGTGGGCCATGTAATATAACTTTCGATATATGTTTATACCATGCACAAATGTTACTTCTTTCATTAAAAAATATTATGCTGTCAGCTTTACTTCTGTAATTTACGTGAGAAAATAGCAACACCCAGGAGCCTACAGACACTAGACTTGAAGGTAGGCTGCCCAGGCACTTAAAATAACTTGCATTCATGTCTTTTCCGTCAGAACCTTGGCATGAATCTCAAGAATACACTCTAATTAGGGACTTTTCAAGTATTAATCACTGTAGTGATATCCACTTTGTACAAACCAAGCTCCTCAAATAGCCATGAATTAACAGGCAGATAATTGTTCTAGGTAGTACTGGTTAATAGATAAATGCTGGCCAGAAGCTGGCAAGAACATTTCTATAATGGCATCACAAAATGCTGGAGTAACTCAGCAGGTCAGGCAGCATCTAGGAGAGAGGGTAACATTTCGGGTCGAGACCCTTCTTCAGGCTGATGTCAGGGGGGCGGGACAAAGAAAGGATATAGGTGGAGACAGGAAGACAGTAGGAGAACTGGGAAGGGGGAGAGGGAAGAGAGAGACAGAGGAACTATCTAAAGTTGGAGAAGTCAAAGTTCATACCGTCCCTTCCTACCCAAACCACCCCCTCCCCGGGCATTTTCCCCTGCAACCGCAGGAGATGCAACACCTGTCTCTTTACCTCCCCCCTCAACTCCATCCAAGGACCCAAACAGTCTTTCCAGGTGAGACAGAAGTTCACCTGCACCTCCTCCAACCTCATCTATTGTATCCGCTGCTCTAGATGTCAACTTCTCTACATCGGCGAGACCAAACGCAGGCTCGGCGATCGTTTCGCTCAACACCTTCGCTCAGTCCGCCTTAACCAACCTGATCTCCCAGTGGCTGAGCACTTCAACTCCCACTCCCAGTCTGACCTTTCTGTCGTGGGCCTCCTCCAGTGCCATAGTGAGGCCCACTGGAAATTGGAGGAACAGCACCTCATATTTTGCGTGGGCCAACGTCACCCATTCCGTCTCTCCTAGATGCTGCCTGACCTGCTGCGTTACTCCAGCATTTTGTGATACCTTCGATTTGTACCAGCATCTGCAGTTATTTCCCTACACTTCTATAATGGCATGGAGACTTTGCTGTCCACTTGAGAGGTTAGGTGGAACTTCAGTTTAATGCTTCTTTTGAAAAGTTCTAGATTCTCCCATTAATAGAAACATTGTGATTAAATCCACCCTGCCAAGTCTGCTCAGGATCTTATATATTTCAATCATTACTTCTAACTTTTCTAAACTCTGGTAGATACAATGGAAACACAAAAAAAACTGTGGATGCTTGTTTATTAAAGAAAACGCTAAGTGCTGGAATAACTCAGCGGGTCAGGCAGCATCCCAGGAGAAACATAGAAACATAGAAACATAGAAAATAGGTGCAGGAGTAGGCCATTCGGCCCTTCGAGCCTGCACCGCCATTCAATATGATCATGGCTGATCATCCACCTCAGTAACCTGTACCTGCCTTCTCTCCATACCCCCTGATCCCTTTAGCCACAAGGGCCACATCTAACTCCCTCTTAAATATAGTCAATGGACTGGCCTCAACTACCTTCTGTGGCAGAGAATTCCACAGACTCACCACTCTCTGTGTGAAGAAATGTTTTCTCATCTCGGTCCTAAAATACTTCCCCCTTATCCTTAAACTGTGACCCCTGGTTCTGGACTCCCCCAACATCGGGAACAATCTTCCCGCATCTAGCCTCTCCAACCCCTTAAGAATTTTATATGTTTCTATAAGATCCCCCCTCAGTCTTCTAAATTCCAGCGAGTACAAGACTAATCTATCCAGTCTTTCTTCATATGAAAGTCCCGCCATCTCAGGGATCAATCTGGTGAACCTTCTCTGTACTCCCTCTAAGGCAAGAATGTCTTTCCTCAGATTAGGAGACCAAAACTGCACACAATACTCCAGGTGCGGTCTCACCAATGCCCTGTACAACTGCAGTAGAACCTCCCTGCTCCTAAACTCAAATCCTCTTGCTATGAATGCCAACATACCATTTGCTTTCTTCACTGTCTGCTGCACCCGCACGCTTGCTTTCAATGACTGGTGCACCATGACACCCAGGTCACGTTGCATCTCCCCTTCTCCTAATCGGTCACCATTCAGGTAATACTCTGCTTTCCTGTTCTTGCCGCCAAAGTGGATAACCTCACATTTATCCACATTATATTGCATCTGCCATGCATTTGCCCACTCGCCTAATCTATCCAAGTCACTCTGCAGCCTCCTAGCATCCTCCTCGCAGCTAACACTGCCACCCAGCTTCGTGTCATCCGCAAACTTAGAGATGTTGCATTCAATTCCCTCGTCCAAATCATTAATATACACTGTAAATAACTGGGGTCCCAGCACTGAGCCTTGCGGTACCCCACTAGTCACTGCCTGCCATTCCGAAAAGGACCCGTTTATTCCTACTCTTTGCTTCCTGTCCGCCAACCAATTTTCTATCCACCTCAACACTGAACCCTCAATACCGTGTGCTTTAAGTTTGTACACCAATCTCCTATGTGGGACCTTGTCGAAGGCCTTCTGAAAGTCCAGATACAACACATCGACTGGTTCTCCCTTATCCACTCTACTAGTTACATCATCGAAAAATTCTATAAGATTCGTCAGACATGATTTGCCTTTTGTAAATCCATGCTGACTTTGTCCAATGATTTCACCACTTTCCAAATGTGATGCTATCACATCTTTAATAACTGACTCTAGCATTTTCCCCACTACCGATGTTAGGCTAACTGGTCTATAATTCCCCGTTTTCTCTCTCCCTCCCTTTTTAAAAAGTGGGGTTACATTAGCTACCCTCCAGTCCTCAGGAACTACTCCAGAATCTAAAGAGTTTTGAAAAATTATCACTAATGCATCCACTATTTCTGAGGCTACTTCCTTAAGCACTCTGAGATGCAGCCTATCTGGCCCTGGGGATTTATCTGCCTTTAATCCATTTAATTTACCTAACACCACTTCCCGACTAACCTGGATTTCCCTCAGTTCCTCCATCTCATTAGACCCCCGGTCCCCCGCTATTTCCGGCAGACTGTTTATGTCTTCCTTAGTGAAGACAGAACCAAAATATTTGTTCAATTGGTCTGCCATCTCCTTGTTCCCTATGATCAATTCACCTGTTTCCGACTGCAAGGGACCTACATTTGTCTTAACTAATCTTTTTCTCTTCACATATCTTCACAAACAGCCTGCAGAACGATTCCGACCCAAAAGATCACCCATTAGTATTCTCCAGTGATGCTGCCTGATCCATTAAATTACTGCATCAGATTGTGGCCTTTTCTGGTAGATACAAGCCTAGACTTTCTAAGCATGTCTTAGCTTCCCTCATACAATGCTGCATGAATATGATATCCATCCAGTGCTTCTAATTTGTTTGTATTCCTCCTTGAATAAAGACACCAATACTATGCACAATACTTCACATGAAGTGCCCAACTATATACATGCTAACGTCTCAAAAGTAGAATTTGAACCCACAGGCATTTGACTCCGAGGCAAGAGTATCATTGGGTCAAGGCTGATTGCTTTAGACAGCCAACTTTGGCAAAGCCTGTGGACCTGTATGAGAAAGGATGGGGAAGCCTCTGTTACACTCCATGATTGAAAGGCAGAGTAGACTTGATGGGCTGAATGGCCTTAATCTGCTCCTGTAATTTATGAACTTATGAACTGTTGTGGCATGTTGTTGCAGAGCAAGTAGGTTCCAAAGGGTTGATTTCACATTTCTACCAATTTTGGCAATAGATTTTAATCGGATCAACTGCATATTCAAAGCTGCCCTGAAAATCTCCTATGGATCCCCCATAGCCATCTCTTGCAATTGACTTAGCTTGGGCATAAATGGGGAAAATACAATAATCTATGATTACATCATTTATATTGGTATCTATCCATTTGTTTATCAGCATAATATGAATTTACACAGAAGGAGCATTGTGATACCATCAGGAATTTTGTATTTGATGAATAGTCAAGAGGCCACAACATGATCCTTCCCCACCCAAGGAAACCCAGAGCTTTGGTATTTATGACATTTATATCACAGGACAAAGGGCAGATGATTTGTGTTTCAATCAGGATGCAAAATTTTCTATTCTCAGCAATGATCAGCCTTTTTCTTGTCAAAGCATTAATTAGATATGTGATGTGTGGACAGGGGTGTGAACCACTGCTCATTAAATAGTGCCTTGCCTGAGATGCTCTGTTGTGAATTTGATCCGGTTTGATTGGCAGCTCTATAATGAGGTGCCCCTGAGACAAGGATGAATATAGGAGGTTTTCTCGAATATCTTTAGTTCACTTAATTCAAACATATTTCCACTTTAGAATAAAACTTGATGGGCACTATTCCATGTACCTGCCAAAATATTCATCAGGTTTTAAGGAGTCTTGAAAATTGAGCCCAGTATCATCTTGGTTTCAGCAACAGTTTTACTTTAATTTAGGGAAAATATGATTTATCTGCAATTTTTTTGATTAGTTTCGTTTAGAGATAACAGTGCAGGAACAGGCCCTTTGGCCCACCAAGTCAATGCTGGCCAGCAATCCCCATACACTAACACTATTCTACACACTTGGAACAATTTACAATTTTTACCAAAGCCAAATTAACCTACAAACCTGTATGTTTTTGGAGTGTGGGAGAAAACCGTAGGATCCGGAGAAAACCCATGGGGAGATTTCTTGGCATTTGTTATTATTTTCAATAATTTATTGGTGTTAATTACCCCAGAACTAAATGTTGTTTTCCATTTATTAATATGCTTAGGAATCTAGAAAAGGTATTCTTGACGCCCACAGGTATGAACTTTATAGGTAATTATTAATCCTGTTGTCTATAAACTTTATAATAAGGATATCTGCTACATCTCATAGAAGTTACATCCATAGAAAGTGCATCTTGCACCAACAGAAAGTAGAAAAGTTGAATTGTAACGGCATATCAACACAGAATTATCCATCACTCGGTGATCTGGTTTTCATACATTAACCAGTGGGAGATTTTTTCTTATTCATTGTTACTCCTGCTTCTCCAGGTTTTTCATGGGGTGATATTAATTTATAATTTAATTTGAAAAGCTGTTTAACACAGGAATAAAATCGACAACAGTGAGAAAGGCCATTTGACCCATCTGATGTTTCTGACTCAATTCTCCTCCCACTTCGATTATTATTTTTTCTACAAAGTGTCCATAATTCCCTGCCTTCATAATATGCATCAAGGGATTAATCTTGTTCAGTATCTGATTTTATTAACTGAAGATGTGTGATGCCGTCTATAATAAAATAAAAGTAGGAATGTGTGCAGGGATTAGGTTGTCACGATCCTTCAAGCTGACTGAATGGGCAACCACGGCAAGTAGAGAAAATGTAGAAAAATCTGTGGTAGCCACTCTTGTTAAACATTTCTAAATGGTGAAAGATTGGGGAAGTATTGATATTCAAAGATCCTATGTGTCTTTGTATACCAGTCAGATGCTGGTTTACAAGATAACAAAAACACAAGTGCCGGAGTTACTCAGGAGGTCAGACAGAATCTCTGGAGAAATAGACTGAAGAATGGTCCTGACCCAAAACATCACCTATTCATTTGCTCCAGAGATTTAATAGGACATGGATAGGTGACATTATGTGTCATGCCTGCTCTTGTCGGCTTTCATTGTTCGAAGATTTTGTGCAGGAGTAAAACTGGCTGACAGCAATTATCAATTTTCTGGGTGAGATCACACGGAGTATTATGTACAACTTTGGTCCCCCTATCTGAAAAGGGATATATTTAATATAGAGGGAGTGCATTGGTGATTTACTGGACAGTCCGAGGCTGGCAGATCTGTTATGTGATGAGTGATTGAGTATAAGTTAGGCTTCAATTCGTCAGAATAAAATAATATTTGAGGTGATCTCACTCAAACAAGCAAAATTGTTTGAGATCTTCAGAGTAGATTTGGGAAAGAACTATCTAAGAAGATGGACCTAACTTGCAAAATCTAGAACAAGTGTTCACAAATTAAGATCTAAGTCACTTATGATTGGAAATAGATGGAGCCCCCGAATAACAATTCCAAGACCTGAATTCAAACAATATCAAGACAGCTGTTAAATCTGGAATTTGCAAAGCTCTGCAGAGAAGGACAAATTCTGCAATGTTCAGCCGGCATCCACATTAAACAAGAGAGAAAACAGTTATTGGTTATGGAAAAGATTTTGCCACATCTTATAATAATTAAAATAATAACAAACAATAATATACTTAGCGCACATGAGGGGTAATCAGTGGACCTCACAAGATCGGCGGCGTGTGAACATGCATGAGTTTACAGTGTTGAACTCTATTGAGAGTTCAGTTAGGTCTTTGGGTGAAGGAGGGGGGAAAGTTCACAGGGCAGGGCTCTATTACACCCACTTCTCACAGGTCAGATGCTGATGAAGTCTAGCACAACACTAATATAGTCCAGAACATGACAGCACATATGTGATGAATGATTTTAATGTTGAACTCTACTGAGAATTCGATAGTATCTCTGGGATGGTGGGATGAGGAAAAAAAATGATAGGGGTTCAAAGAGTAGCGCGTTATCACATTCATTCCTGATTTACACAGAGGGCCAAAAGTACCAGGAACAGCTGCCAGGGGTGGTGGTTGAAGCTGATAAATTAGTGGGATTTAAAAGACCTTTGGATAGGCATATGGAATGCAGGGAATGGAGGGATATGGGTTATGTGCAGGTAGATGAGTGATGGATTTGGCATAAAGCCAGAGACCTGGTTTCAATACTGGGTTTGTACATTCTCCTCATCACTGCGTGGATTATCTCCACGTGCTCCAGTTTACTCCCAAACTCCAAAGACGGACTGGATTGTAGGTTAATTGGCTTTGGTAAACATTGTAAATTGTCCCTAGATTGTAGGATAGTGCTGGTGTACAAGGATTGCTGATCGGTGCGGACTCGGTAGACCGAAGGGCCTGTTTACGGGCCTTGTCTCTAAACTAAACTAAACTAATATGGTACATAATTTGACAATATTATATAGCTACACTGGTGTATTCTCCTTTGCATATTCTCCTTTGCAATATTTTGAAAGACATATTATTTTGAAAACTTTGATGAAGCCAAGTTAGATGTGAATTTCTCGATTATAGCAGGCAAAAAGTGAATATACAGAGTGACAGAATAAACAATTTTACATCAAACATGGCAACATCAAAAGGGAAGTGAATAAAATACCAGACCACACAGTCTTGAGCTTGGTTTACCCTTCAATAAAATCATGGCACATGCCCTGCCACAAGTTTAGTTTATTATTGTCACATGTACCGTGGTACAGTGGAAAACTTTGTTGCATGCTAACCAGTCAGCAGAAAGACAATGCATGATTACAATTGAGCCATTTGCAGTGTATAGATACACGATAAGGGAATAACGTTTAGTGCAAGGTAAAGCCAAGTCCTATCAAGGATAGACCGAGGGTCACCAAAGAGGTAGATAGTAGTTCTGCACTGCTCTCTGCACAAATTCACTTCCCTACCCATTCTCATAGTCCCTGATTCCCTTCTGTGTCGATCTCTGCTGTGAATTTACTACATACCTGAGCTTTCATACCTGCTAATATACGTACCAGAAGGAAGAAAGATAATATGTATTTTTTTAAATTACTTTATGTATGCAGTACTGTTTTTAATAATATGGACAGTCAGTTCAAGTATTATATGAGTTTTTGAAATATGTTTTAAATTTTTATATTTTAATTACATTTTAATATGTAATTATTAGAAGTGAAATATTCTGAAACAGTAGAGATCGTATTAATTTGGATCAAAGATCTGGATAAATGGTTAAGTTACCTAGTATTATTAATTTATTGTATTATTGATTATTGTATATGTATTTGCATGTTATTGCATTAATGGCCCTGTTAAGTTGCAGCAAGTAAGAATTTTATTAGCTGTTGCTGATACATATGACACTTAAACACTTCTGTCTTAGTTCGCTTGAAAGAACAACATTGTGGTTTTGCTATCAATCAAAGTTTATCATGGGCAAGGTTTGTTGTATACCACCCAGGTGTCCCTCTAACTTTGTGTGAGGGCTTGACCTGCAAGATTGTCTTTCCAGATGTGGTCAAGATAAGTGGACAACATCAATGAGCAACATGTTGGGTACAGAAGTGGCTGTCACAAAGCAACATCTGATCCAGTCATTTATTCTTGACAAAGAAACTCCCTCTTCCCAGGAATCAATTTAAGTTCCCTTAAAGTAAGAAGCCTCAATCACCATTGGTTTAATGAGTTGGCCTGTTCTTGGGTTAACATTTTGTTTCAGCCCACTTAACAATAAAAAAAAACAAGAAAAAGAATCAAAACGGAGGTCATTTGGTCTGAAACGAGAAGCCCCTTTATTCAGAGGGTGATAAAGCTTTGGAATTCAATACCCTGGAGTCCTGTGTCCTTAATTACATTTAAACTAAGATCAGTAGGCTTCCAGATATCAAAGAAATAAAGGAAAATTAGGTAGGGTGGGAAAACTGAATTTGGGTAGAAAAGTGGCTCTGATCTTGTTGAAAGATGGGACAAAATGGGCCACTTCTGCTCTTAGTTTATGTATAAACCAGCATCTGCAGTTCATTGTATCTTCTTAATTCTTAGTGATCTGCTCTTACCAAATCTACCAATTTACATTATTATATTTTGACTTAAAAATGAGTACAGCAGTTGGAAGGTCCTGTTGGTGTTTACAGGTATATAAGACGTTGGTGGGGCTGCAGTTATTTAGTTCAGTTCTGGGCACCACGTTATGGGAAAGATACTGTCAAGCTGGAAAGGGTGCAATGAAGAATGATGAGGATATTGCCAGCATTTGAGGGCCTGAGCTACAGAGAGAGGTTGAGCAGGCTAGGATTCCACTCCTTGGATGCCAGAGCTGCGAGGCAGTGGCTCTATTAGCTGCTCCGCTAAGCCAATCTATGACATAATCTTATTATATTTAAAATAATTCAAACGTTTATGGTTTTGCAAGGACAGACAGAAAATACTGGAGTAACTCAACGAGTCAGGCAGCATCTCTGGAGGAAAGGATAGGTTACGTTTCGGTTCGGAACCCATCCTCAAACTGTTTGAAGAAGGGTCCCGACCTGAAAAGTCACCTATGCCTTTCTCCAGAGTTGCTGCCTGACCCACAGATCTACTCCAGCATTTTCTCTCTATCTTCAGTGTAAGCCAGCATCTGCAGTTCTTTCCTACACATGGTGACGCAAGGAAGCATTTTGTCTTTGCACCATATATTTAAATACAAATCTGTGTGTGAATGGATATACTTTGGGACAGCTGAGTTTTTTCTGTATGTGATGTTACATGTTACTGTGTACTGGTGTGTAGATTAGAGCTTGCAAATGTCTGTTTTTTAATGTGTGCAGTCATGTGCACACAGGTTTTTATGTGTGTGTCTGGAGGAGCTAGATATGAGATACTG
The DNA here is from genome assembly GCF_053455715.1 of Rhinoraja longicauda. Taxonomy (NCBI): domain Eukaryota; kingdom Metazoa; phylum Chordata; class Chondrichthyes; order Rajiformes; family Arhynchobatidae; genus Rhinoraja; species Rhinoraja longicauda. The sequence goes on along the minus strand of NC_135965.1, from coordinate 16,251,021 downwards.
TTGTGGCTAGCTGGTTTGTTTGTGAGGTTGTACGTTTCAATGAATGCATTTGAATATGTGTATTTTGGAAAAATATAATGGATTTCAAAGGATGATTCATTATAATTTTAAGAAGAGGTTCTGTGCCAGAGGGACAATTAATTTTTATTAAGCAATTCAAATTCCCACCTCAGTAGGGAAGTATTAAATATTTAAATATTTAATTGAAGTGGAATATAAGCTCCAGTTTGAGGGGAAATTGAAGTCTATTCTCGCCAGGTAAACAAAAATCTGTTCATCATAAATTATTAGTTTAATGAAAATATTTTAGATGTGGCTTGACATTAATGTGCAGTTAACTATACAAATGACCACATACTAATAGGCAAATAACCAGCCACAAAAAAAGATATTCCAATTACAGCAAGCTAAGCATTACTTGTATGTCAAAACATTTTGTAAACTACATCCATGGTTGAGTTGCCACGAGTGTTATTATCATAATTTGACAAAATAGTTACTTGAGCCTTCCTCCACCTTTTTCATGTACAGTAAATTCTGAAGTTAATTCATGCAAACTCCATCTCGAGAAAAGCCTCTTAGGCATCGTCCGTACAACTTATAAGCTTGGCTTGCTGGAACAAATGGGATGGCCCTGAGATCAATGCTGGTGCCCCAGCTATCTATAATGTATATTAACGATTAGATGAAGATGTGCCCAATTTGCTCACGATACAAATTTAGGTGAGGATAAATTAGAGGGAAGAAAGGGTGGCACAGTGGCACAATGGTAGAGTTGCTGCTTTACAGCATTGCAGTGCCAGAGACCTGGGTTTGATCCCGACTATGGGGAGCTGTCTGTTCTCCCCGTGACCAGCATGGGTTTTCTCCGAGATCTTCAGTTTCCTCCCACACTCCAAGGACGTACAGGTTTGTGGGTTAATTGGCTTGGTAAATGTAAATATTGTTTCTAGTGTGTTTAGGATAGTGTCAATGTGCGAGGATCGTTGGTCGGCGCAGACCTGGTGGGCCAAAGGGCCTGTATCTCTAAACTAAACTAAACTAAACTAAACTAAACCAATAAATCTGTGACATAATGCCGGCAAATTGAATGAGCTAAAAGATTACAGATAGAGTATACTGATTGGAAAGATGGGGATTATTCTAAATGTGTGAATAAAGAGGCTTCAAAACTATTTTTTCATTTTCATCATAATTTATTTTGATATAGAGGAAGACCATTTAATCCATTGAGTCTATGTCATCATTAAGAGCAAACCTGTCTATCAATATATTTCCCTGCAATCTATCAATCTAGGGCAGCATGGTGGTGCAGTGGTAGAGTTGCTGCGTTACAATGTTGGAGACACGAGTTTGATCCTGACCACGGCTGCTCTCTCTACGGTGTTTGTATGTTCTTCCCATGACCATGTGGGTTTTCCCCAGGTGTTCCGGATTCTTTCCGCACTCCAAAGACGTATAGGTTTGTAGGTTAATTTGGCTTCGGTAAAAATTGTAAATTGTCCCTCATCTGAAGGATAGTGCTAGTGTTCGGGGATGGCTGTTCGGCGTGGTCGCCACGGGCCGAAGGGCCTGTTGCGGCACTGTATCTCTAAAGTAAATACTAATAAGTTAAACTATTCCCTCTCTGATGCTCATCATCGAACCATCCCACCACCCCTGCCCCAATTCTCCTACCACACATCTACATCCCAGTGGCAATTTATGGCAGCCAGTTAGTCTATACACTGGCACGACTATGGGATGTGGGAGGAAACTAGAGCAATCGGAGAAAACCCAAGGGCATGAGGAGAACACGTATTACCCACACAGACAACATTGGAGGTCAGGGTCAAATGCTAGCCTTTGGGGCTGTGAAGCAATGGTATTACTTCCTGCAGTACACTGCCACCCATAAATTAAATCATGTGAGAATATTGAATGCTACACTACATGCAGGTTTGGTCTGCTTATTTAGAGTTATTGATTTCTCTAACTTCAAGTAAGCCTTTCAACCCCTCTCTCTCCGTCCCTCCCCCACCTATCGTATTAGTTTCACTGTGGCCATGTTGAGTTTCAGGGTCTGCATAACTCATTATCACCCAACCCACAGCCAACCGTGGACCATCGTGGGCTCCATCTTTCCTTGATCATCGTTGCTTTTTGCGTACCTTTCATTCATTTGTTCTATATCTCTCTGTAACACTGTCGATATCTCTCATTTCCCTTTCCCCTGACTCCCAGTCTGAAGAAGGGTCTCAACCCGAAATGTCACCTATTCCTTATCTCCAGAAATGCTGCCTGGCCTGCTGTGTTACTCCAGATTTTTGTGGCTACCTAAGGAGAATTCCTCAATCTTTTCTGGTGAATTTCATGGTCAAATGGAGAGAGTATCAATGAGAAAGCATTCTGGAGGTAATGACCATGATTTTGTACACATGAAAGTTGGTATAGAAAAAGGAGAAGGATATATCTTGTACTTGGATTAAAGGTCTAAAATTAAAGTCACACCAATTTCATTAAAATAAGGCAGGACCAGACAAAAGTGCTGGAGTAACTCAACGAGTCAGGCAGCATCTCTGGAGAAAAAGGACAGATTAATTGAATTCCGCCAGCAAATTGATTTTTGATTCCCATATCTTGTTCCCTTTCTAGTTCATTCATTTTATCAGAAAACTACTGATTACCACATTTAACAACCAGGCCTTTTATAACCAGCCCTTTGTGACATATGATGAACAATATTTCACCTCTCAGCTCACCTACATAAAGCCAAGCTGGATATCTCTACCATCACCATTTGATTTCAAGCGGATTTTCATATGTAACTTTTTTAGTTTAGAGATACAGCGCAGAAATAGGCCCTTGGCCCACCGAGTCCACAGCGATTAGCGATCCCCGCACATTAACACTACTCTACGCACATAAGGGACAATTTTCCATTTACACACTTACACATTTAGACCAAGCCAATTAACCTACAAACCTGTAATGTTTTTGGAGTGTGGGAGGAAACTGAAGATCGCAGAGAAAGCCCACACAACTCCCAGGGCGAAAGTACAAACTCTGTACAGACAGTTCCCCGAGTCAGGATCGAACCCGGGTCCCTCGCGCCGTAAGACAGTAGCTTTACCACTATGCCACTGCCACCGTGCCGCCCTTAGTGAGCTTTCTAAATAAAACCATCCTTCAGGCCAGGTACATGGATAGGGAAGGTTTGGAGGGATATATGCCAAATGCAGGCAGGTGGGACTAGCAAAGATGGGGCAACTTAGGGCCTGTTTCTGTGCTGTATGACTCTCTGGCTCTAACTGAAATCTTTTGGAATTGGTCCCATACACATTGAATAAATGCATAGGAAAGCTGATTTATACCATGAAGTCAAGAGTTTTGGATCGGGACACAGTTTGAGAAGAAGGGCAAGTTCCTGAAGATTGAAATGGGGTGAAATTGCTTCACTCAGAAAGTGTTGGACCTTGGAAATGTTCAGCTTAGACAGTTGTGGAAGTAAAGTCACAGTGTTAAGTGATGTGGGGAAAAGGCAGGTACAGGCTATTAATTGTAGATGATCAGCCATGATCACAATGAATGACGGTGCTGGCTTGAAGGGCCAAATGTCCTCCTCCTGCACCTATTTTCTATGTTTTTATGTTTCCATTCAGACCATCTGCTCTACCATTCATCAAAATCATGGCTGTTCTTCCCTCTGTGGCAGCACAGTGCTGCAACTGGCAGAGCCACTGCCTCACAGTCCCAGCTCCTAGAGCTCTATCTAACTCTCTTTTAAATTCATCCAGTGAATTGGCCTCCACTGCCCTCTGTGACAGAGAATTCCTCAAATTCACAACTCCCTGGGTGAAAATGTTTCATCTCACCTCAGTTTTAAATGACCTCCCCTTTATTCTTAGACTGTGTCCCCTGATTCTGGGCTCCCCCAACATTGGGAACATTTTTCCTGCATCTAGCTTGTTTAGTCCTTTTATAATTTTATGCGTTTCTCTAAGATCCCCTCTCATCCTTCTAAACTCCAGTGAATACAAGCACAGTCTTTCCAATCTTTCCTCATATGACAGTCCTTCCATCCCAGGGATTAACCTCGTGAATTTACGCTGCACTGCATCAATAGCAAGGACGTCCCTCCTCAAATTAGGAGACCAAAACTGCACACAATACTCCAGATGTGGTCACTGTACACCTGCAGAAGGACTTCTTTGCTCCTCTACTCAAATCCTCTCATTATGAAGGCCAACATGCCATTAGCTTTCTTCACTACCTGCTACGTGCATGCTTACTTTCAGTGACTGGTGTACAAGGACACCCAGGTCTCATTGCACTTCCCCTTTACCTAATCTGAATGGTCTATTCCTTCTCTTATCTCGTATGTTCTAATATTACACCGTTATTGTAATCATGGAGGTCTATTTTGGTCTCCATAAGCTGTAAGAAGAAGAAACATGCTGGGTTATAAATCTTCTCCAGAGTTATAGAGATACTAGACTGAGGTGAACCTGTTGGGTCCAAATCTCTCCTGCAGGCCTCTCCTGGGGCAACCCTCTCCAACTGTCGATCCTGCGGGCCTGGCAACCCTCTCCAATTGACGAAGCCCGTTGCCGGGTGGGGAGTGTCCACCGGGGGGTGTGGGCGGGCGAGGGGGGGTACAGGGATGGGGAGAGGGTGGCACTCATCTCGGCCCCGTGCCGCCAGTGCTGTAGCCAGAGCAAGCCGTGGACCCAAAGCTTCTGCAGTGGTCTAGCTCCCTCCCCTCCTCCACTCCCCCCCACTCACCCACTCACCCACTCCATCCCCCTTCAACCCCCTTACCCCGCTCCTCCCCCCACCCACTCTCCCCACTCCACCCCTCCCTCTCCACTCCCCCCTCCCCCTCACCCACTCACCCACTCCATCCTCCATTCATCCCCCCCTGCTCCCCTCCCCCCCACTCCCCTTTCCCCCTCCCCTCTTCCCCCACCACCCCTCCCCTTCCCCCCACCCCCCCTCCCCCCTCCCCCCACCTGCTCCCCTCCACCCCCCACCCACTCCCCCCCACCCACTCCCCCCCCACCTCCACTCCCCCATCCCCACTCCCTCCACCCCTACTCCCCCCACCTCCATCCCCATCCTTCCCCTCCCCCCACCCCCACTCCCCCTCCCCTCCCTGTCCCCAGGACAATGGTGAGTAAGGTGGTCCAAAAATTGTTGCTTTATCTTTGTGGTGAAAACCACACACACAAAGGGAAGAAAAAAGCGCACATGAAACGCACAACGGGACAAACAACACGAACAGAACAAACAAGATGAGAGTTTTAATAATATATAGATGTCACCTTGGACCATTCCTTACATTTCATTTGTCACCATACATTCGAAAGTTGGAAGTCTTTGGAACAAGTTGTCTCTTTAGCCTAAGAAAGACATGGGGGATCTGTATCCTAAAGTGAGAGAAAACAATGACATTCAATATTTTGAATCTCCTAACGGCACAGCAGCACAGTGGTAGAGTTGCTGCCTTTTAGCAATAGAGAAGCAGTTTCGATCCTACTAGGGGTGCTGTCTGTACGGAGTTTGTACATTTTCCCTGTGATCGCATGGGTTTTCTCTGTGTGTTCTGGTTTCCTCCCACATTCCATAGACGTGCAGGTATGTCAGTTAATTAGCTCTTGTAAATTGTTCCTAGAATGTAGGATAGAACTAATGAACAGGGTGATTGCTGGTCGACATGGACTCGGTGAGCCGAAGGGCCTGCTTCCACGGTGCATCTCTAAACTAAACTAAACTAAACTAAACTAAATAAAAACTGGCCTCTGATAATTTCAAATAACATGGAATTTTACTATTAAAATAATTACTGACCAAGACCTGGATAGGTGCTTGATATGTGCGTTGCATTAGAACTGGAGTGATACCAAAGGAGATAAGAATGAACCCGAATACCCCTGGGAGAGGGAATGGAAGAACCATTTAGGTTCCCAAATCCTGATTGCTATCTTTTGACCCCTGCTGGAAAGTGAATGTGTGTGGATATCAGGTGAAGAAAGGATGCCACAGTGGCTATGATAACTGCCAACACTAACTGTGCTGGCTGACACATGAAGAAGTATGAGTTGATATACCAGAGGGCTGCCAGCTGTCCGTGTAACTACACCCCAGTGGCAGTCAGCACCTTTCGAGAGTTGCAAAATCAGAGGAAAAGTGAAATTAGAAATGGCAAAAATAAATCTAGGCATCATGAATTTTATACATGCACCAAGGTTTATTAAATGGCAAAGTACGAGTGGAAAAACTTTCGTCAATGACATTACTGATCTCAGGGATGGGTGTGTTGACCTGTGAGGAAAGGCTGAACGTGGCTTTCTGTGTTTTAACTAATAAAAACTGAAAAAGGAGCAATCCTAAAATTCAGCATGGAAAACTATTTTTTAATTCTCTTTCATGACAAAACACTGGGCTGACAATAAACGTCAAATATGCAGGTTTCTATTTTCATTCTCTTTTGTTTTAGGAAAGTCGGAAAGTTCACACAAACCAAAACCCAATCCCACTTGTTTCTTGGCTGCAGTAATCAGTGAAGTGATGGCGGTGACATGGTGAAAGAGTAAAATGAGGCGAAGAACAAAAAAAGATTAATGATTATTGAAAGAAAAATGAAGATTTTGTTCTGCAAGTATTTAAAATAAAGCATGAACAAGTCTGTGATTTACATTGTTACAAGTTTTGATTTAGTTGCATTTTACAGAGATGGAGAGCCTTTGCAATGCTAGAGTGAAGTGGTCACATCCACAAAACATGCTTAATTTTGCCAAACACTGCTGAAGGCCAATAAAAGATCCGCATAATGAAATGAAAATAAGAATTGAAAAAAATAAAGCCCTTTGAACAGATATTTAGTGATTATATTGTAAAGTTGCACAATAATTCACAGCTGTGCACAGCAGCCTGAGACAAGTTTGTTTGCAATGTAAACCATAACCGTTGGCGGTTTCGCAGAAATTTTAATTTATATGTAATTTTAGTTTTTAACTTTAGAGATACACAGCATGGAAGCAGGCCCTTTGGCCCACCAAGTCCACTCTGACCAGCCATCACCTGCATATTAGTTCTATCCTCCGCACCAGGGACGGTTTACAGAAGCCAATTAACCTACAAACCTGAACGTCTTTTTAATGTGGGAGAAAAATGGAGCACCTAGAGAAAACCCATAAGGTCACATGGCCAACGTACACACTCCATATAGAGAGCACCTCTAGTCATGATTGAACCTGGATCTCCAACGCCGTAAGGCAGCAATTCTATTGCTGCACTACTGTGCTGCATATTTGTACCAATTTCCTTTCATTTATTTTTTCAGAAAATGGCTATCATTGGTATGGTATTAATTGTCCATTCCCAATTGTTCTTGAGAAACTGGTGATAAATGGTCCACTTTACCCAGTAATAAACTTCAGATGATGGTGCTCCCACAATACTGTCAGATATAGAGTTCTGGGAATTGGGCCCAATGGTGAAAGAATAGCAATACCATTGTGTCACTTGGAAAGGAGGCTGCATGAATCCTACCCATTGTTATTCCAGGGCTTCTTGTGTTCCAGACTCGGTGAATGGTTTTCATTGTGTCCACTGTGAATAGATGTTTAAACAAATATTTAAAGAAATGGTTCCCATGCTGCAACATTTAGAATTTAGACAAAAGACTTTAGAGGTATAGCCTGGAAACAGGCCCTTCGGCCCACCGAGTCCGTGCCGAGCAGCGATCACCCCGTACACTAGCATTATCCTACCCACTAGGAGACAATTTACACTTTTACAAAAGCCAATTAACCTACAAACCTGTATGTCTTTGGAGTGTGGGAGGAAACTGGAGCACCCAGAGAAAACCCACATGGTCACAGGGAGAATGTACAAACTCCGTACAGACAGCACCCGTAGTCAGGATCGAACCGGGTCTCTGGTGCTGCAAGGCAGCAACTCTACTGCTGTGCCACTCTGTTTTTTGTTAACTCTAGATTTGACAATTTCAACACTTCCTGGCCAACTATCCATCCAAGAACTGCTACTCCTATCAAAATCACATTGATTTTTGTTTACAGTGAATCCTGAAAACCCAGAGTAACATTACCTCCCAGTAGTCTAGCAATACCTTTAACTTAAAATCTGAGATAATAAATGATGCAATTGTTGGAAATCCAAAGTAAATTAGAAATACAGGAAACACTCAGCAGTTCAAGTAGCTTCTGTGGAGAGAGAAGCAGAGTTAATGTTTCACTTCTTTGATGCTGATAAACGATCATTGATCTGAAACAGTAACTGTTCTCCCTTCATAGATCCTTGTTGAACGTTTCCAGCAATTTTGTAAAAAATTGTCTTTAAATTCAATTACTTCCATAATCTTGTCTTTCCACATCTCCTAAATTGTGCTAACTATCTAATATTTCAAGATGTCTGCACACTTCCAATTTGATTTAATAGTTTTAATGGTTATAGAGATTATAAATATAAATTATCATATTTATAATTTATTGTAATTCTGTGCTTATAAATTACCATTGGTGTTGCAAAAAGATGGATTTTTTCACTATTCATACTATTTCCTGGTATTAACTGTTTTAAAAATGTGAGGGAAAAGTAAGGCTTTAGCGTACCTGAAATACATACAAATTAAGACTTTAGCATAGACTTGTTGATTAGTTTGAGACTATATTTACGATACCCACGCTTCACTTGAGACTATCCCCTTGTTATATGTGAGAACAAGGTATTACTCATCAAACATTTGCCTATGATATTTAATTTATGAGAAAGCAGAAACATGTCTCCCTTTTAATTGATTAAAATGCAAAAAAAACACTTTTAATCCCTAACATTGAAAGAAATGCATTGATTTTGCACACCAGGACTCTCTTTTCCCATTGCTCCTGAATATCATGGTTGTTGCCAGGATACAATTTCTCAGCTTTTCTTTGCCTAAACTACAATTATTCATATCTGAGACTTGATGGTGAGAAATGGTGCACTCAATCATCATGATGGGGAAATCACAGCTCTCTTTAATTCAGGCACACACACAACACTGATTGCACAGGAATGTGTGAAGGCCATTCAGCCCATCAAACCCAATCCACCATTCAAACTGCCACTGCAAATCAAGGATGACTTTGACATATTAATTTACAAACCTAAGTGCTGGTGGCACCATTGAGGACCTGGGCTATAGGAAGAGATTCAGCAGGCTTGGACTTTATTCCTTGGAGCACTGGAGGACGACGGTGATCTTACAGGGGTGTTGAAGTTCATGGGTGGAATAACTAGGGTAAATGCACAGAGTCTCTTACCCAGAGTAGAGGAATCGAGAACCAGATGACATAGGCTTAAGGTGAGGGGGGAAAGATTTAATAGGAACCTGAGGGGTAACTTTTTTTTACACAAAGGGTGATGGGTGTCTGGAACAAGCTGCTGGAGGAAGTAGTTGAGGCAGGTACAAGCACAATGTTAAAGAAGCAGTAAACTGGTACATGGATAGGATAGGTTTAGAGGGATATGGGTCAAACATAAGCAGGTGGGACTATTGTAGATGGGGCATGTTGGTCAGTGTGGGCAAATTGGGTGAAGGGCCTGTTTCCATGCTGTATGACTCCATGAGTCTATAACGCTATGACTCTATCTGCAAGAGGCGGTCTCACAACCCAGAATTTGCTGTAGCTGGGCGGCACGGTGGCGCAGCGGTAGAGTTGCTGCCTTACAGCGAATGCAGCGCCGGAGACTCAGGTTCGATCCTGGCTACGGGCGCCGTCTGTACGGAGTTTGTACGTTCTCCCCGTGACCTGCGTGGGTTTTCTCCGAGATCTTCGGTCCCACACTCCAAAGACGTACAGGTCTACAAGGATGTAGGTTAATTGACTGGGTAAATGTAAAAATTGTCCCTAGTGTGTGTAGGATAGTGTTAATGTGCGGGGATCGCTGGGCGGTGCCGACTCGTTGGGCCGAAGGGCCTGTTTCCGCGCGGTATCTCTAAATTTAAAAAATCTGTTGCTCACTAGGTAACAATGGTTTAAAGTTATTATTTTGAAGATTAGTTTTAATGTTACATTCAGTGAGACTATCGGTTTTGCCCAAAAGTTAAATATTCGATCACCATCTGATTAGGTTAAAGGGGTAGAGGTACCTCATTGTTGGTTAGGGGAAGATTCAGTGCCCTCTCTCTCTCTCCCTCTCTCCCTTTCCCTCTCCCTCTCTCCCTCTCTCTCTCCCTCTCTCTCTCTCTCTCTCGCTCTCTGACACAAAATGCTGGCGTACACAGCGGGACAGGCAGCATCTCTGGAGAGAAGGAATGGGTGACATTTCGGGTTGAGATCTTTCTTCAGACTCTTGCCCTCTCTCTCTCTCTCTCACCTCTCACCGTCTCTCTTATCTCTCTCTCTCTCACTCGCTCTCATCACCCTCTGTCTCTCTCTCTTACCCTCTCCCACTATTTTGCCTTCACCCTCTCTCTCCCTCCCTTGCTCTCTCCCTCAATCTCACTCTCCCTCTCCCTCACTTTAAACATGGATGTGGAAACCAGGTATTTTTATCACGAGTGCGAAAGTGTATCAATCAGATATAACCTTGATTTTTATAGATTGCTATTTTGCGGGTTATTTTGTGATGCATTGTCAGTTGCTGATTGCCACAATCATGCGTTGAAGTTCTTAAATTCCAATTGTATATCAATTGTTCACATCTGCCATTATTTGTGTGCATGCTGTTTCGAGATGACCATGACTTATGTGGGAACTTAAAGCCAGGCATGTTCTGAGTTGGGTCTTTCATGTTATGCATATTTATCAAACTCTTTCATAATTTTGAACACTGCTTGTTCTAAGGGGCTTAAAAACACTTGAAATTTGGGTTGTCATTTAAAAAAAAAATTCTGCCTGCATTTACTTAAACAAGAAATATAGTAGGACATAGAATCCTTGTGCCACCTTTAAAATTCAGTAAGATCATGGCTAATCTTTTACATCAGCATTGTTTTCCTGCACTAAATCAATATCCAGTGTTCCACCAATACCTAAAAATCTATCACTTTCTGTGAAATATAGAGTGAAGAAGGCCGGAGTACAGTACAGGACCAGGTGTGTGCCAGTCATGATGCTGATCTATACCCCTCTATTCCCTGCCTGTTCGTGTGCCTGTCTAAATGTTTCTGATGTTATGATTCCCTGTTAAAAAAAACTTGGTTTACAAACTTCTTTTAAAAGCTATCCCTCGCATCTCTTCTACATTTCTGGCTCTTAAACCTATGTCTTTCAGTATTTGGCAGTTCCACTCTGGGGAAAAAAGACTCCGACTGTCTACCCTATCTATGTCTCTCAAACTGCTATATACTTTTATCAGGTGACTTCTCAGCCTTCAATGCGCCAAAGAAAACGTGCCTAGTTTATCCAACCTTCCCTGATAGGCTAATATAGACAACATTCCAGAATTCATCTTCATTACTTCCACCAAAAACCCAATCAAATTTGTGAGATAGGATAGGACCGCAGCCAAAAGACAAACTGACTGCTCCTAATAAGACCATGTATTTCCAAATGTGAGTAAACCCTGTGGCTAAGAATATAATCCAACAACTTCTCTAGAACCAATGTCAGACTCACCAGCCACTAGTTTCCTCGGTTGCCTCTGTTCACCGTCTTAAACAATGGAACAACATTGTCTGTTCTGCAGTCTCTGGCACCTCACCTGTGGCTAAAGAGGATCTCTGTCAAGCCCCCAGCCATCTCCTCCCTTACTTCCCTCAATATTCTTGGATAGACTCTATCAGGCCCTGCGAGTTTTCCACCTTCATGCTTTTGAAAACACCCAACACCTGATATCAACATGTCTTAGAATATCTACATGTCCCTCTCTAATCACACCATCATCCCTGTCCTTCCCACTGGTGAATACCAGTGCAAAGTATTCATTAAGGATGGTCAATGATCAATGTACTTTATTGTCACGAGTAGCTAAGTACAGTGATCTCACTGGTATCTTGTAGCTCCATGCATAAATCCTTTTCTTTGTCCTGAGAGGACCTACTCTTTCCCTAGTTCCCCTCTTGCTCAATATTTACATTATACTTTATATTATTACAGTGTTATCATTATATTATATTACATAATATATATTATATTACATTACAATATATATATTATACATTATATGTATAGAATGCTTTTCAGGTTTTCCTTAATCATACTTGCTGAGGACATTTCATGGCCCTTGTTAACTCATGTATTTCCTTGTTTAAGTTCTTACATTCCTCGAAGACCTAGTCTTATTTTAGCTTCCTAAACCTGAGATACGCTTCCTTATTTTTTTGACTAAACTTAAAATATCTCTTGATACCCAAGGTTCCCGAACCTTGCCATCCTTATCTTTCATCCTCATTGGAACATCCTGAATTCAAATCAATTGCCCTTTAGAAACTCACACATGCCATATGTGGCTACATCCTCAAACAGCTGCTTCCAATCTACTTTCCCCAGTTCCTGCCTAATACTGTTGTAATTAGCCATCCCTCAATTTGGCACCTTCACTGAGGTCCAGTCTTATTCTTATCCTAAACTATTTTAAACTTTGGTCACTGATCCCAAAATGCTTCCCCTCTGAAATCTCGATCAGCTGGCCGGGCTCATTCCCTGAGGTCTGGTATGGCCCCAGATCAAGAAACCCTCCCATCTTGAATATAATCAGCAATTTAACGTCTACACCCCCCTTGGTTAGAGAACTCCATGGATTCACTGCCTTCTGGATGGAAACATTCCTTTTCATCTTTGTTCTCAATCACTGACCCTTATTCTAAGACCATGACCCTTGGTTTTAGACATCTCCAGCAGGAGAAACATGATCCCTGTATCAACCATTTTAACCCCTGTAGGAATGTTCTATGTTTCTAGGGGAGGCACAGTGACACAGTGGTAGATTTGTTGCCTTACAGCATCAGTGAACCAGATTCGATCCTGACTATGGGTGCCATGGGAAGTTTGTATGTTCTCCCTGTGACCGTATGAGTTTTCTCCAGCTGCTCCGGTTGCCTCCCACATTCCAAAGATGTGCAGGTTTGTAGGTTAATTGGCTTCTGTAAATTGTCCGTAGAGTGTAGGGTGGCAGTAGTGTATGGGGGGTGATTGTCGATCGGCGCAGATTCGGTGGGCCGAAGGGACTATTTTCACGTTGTATCTAAACTAACCTAAACTAAACTAAATCTCTGATCAGTTATCGTTTTACAATCTTACATTATTTCTTTTAAAAACAAAAGCTCAACGTGTCCATTTTATTCACCAAAGTGGATGTCTTTACATTTTTCTACATTATATCCCATGTGCCATTTTCTCTCCAACCACGTAATCTGAGGCTTTGCATTCTCCTCGCAGCCCACACTGCCATCCCAGCTACGTCAAAGCATTCTTCTTTCTCAAGATGATTCAGATGACAAATTTTAACAACTGCACCTTCGGACGTTGATGAAGAACGCAAACCTAACTTCATGCTGGTCCAAGTCTTTGATTCAGAAAGTTCTTTGAGTCTCTTATAGGAGAAACCCATTCACTAACAATCAGTCACAGGGCTTAAGTAACAGTGAAAACATATGGAATGTTAAAAATGTTTCCAATGTGCCAACCAGATTTTTTTCCCTCTTCAAAAAGAGGCACAACTGTGACCTGATTCGCACTTCAGTGGCCTTATAAGCTTTCCCCCATTCAATTAAGCTTCACTAAATTCATTAGCTCCATCTGCATCTTCAACCAAATTTTAAAGGCTAACTTTAAACACACATGAAAAAAGAGAAAGAAAAAAATGACCATGTGACACAGAAATCAAAAGGGTTCTTTACTAATATAAACAAGCAAATAAATTCTTCTTTGTTTGTGCCGATGGCCACAGTTTTAAAAGACTGAAAATATCCAAACATTAATAACTTTTTAATGCAAATTTTTGCCTGATTCTTCTGATCAATAATGAAGTAAAATAACTCATGTGGTCTCAAAATTTGTTTACACATCCTCCACTCCCCATCCCTTTCTGCTTTCCACAGAAACCACTCTTTCCATGAGTCCCTGTTTCACTCACCCCTCCCCACTCATCCCTCACCCTCTCCAGACAATTTCCCCTGTGACCAAGGAAGGTGTAATACATGTCCCTAAACCTCCTCTGTCACCGCCATCCAGGGACCAAAGCAGCACTTTAGGTGAGATAGAGATTCACCTGCACCTCCTCCAATGTTGTCTATTTATATTGGTGAAACCAAATGCAGGATGAGGGGGGATCTTATTGAAACATATATGATAATTAGGGGATTGGACACATTAGAGGCAGGAAACATGTTCCCAATGTTGGGGGAGTCCAGAACAAGGGGCCACAGTTTAAGAATAAGGGGTAGGCCATTTAGAACGGAGATGAGGAAGAACTTTTTCAGTCAGAGAGTGGTGAAGGTGTGGAATTCTCTGCCTCAGAAGGCAGTGGAGGCCAGTTCGTTGGATGCTTTCAAGAGAGAGCTGGATAGAGCTCTTATGGATAGCGGAGTGAGGGGGTATGGGGAGAAGGCAGGGATGGGGTACTGATTGAGAGTGATCAGCCATGATCGCATTGAATGGCGGTGCTGGCTCGAAGGGCTGAATGGCCTACTCCTGCACCTATTGTCTATTGTCTATTGTCTATTGTCAGTCAAGACAACCGCTTTGCCGTGCACATCCACCAAAGGCATCTGAATGTCCCGGTTACCGGCCATTTTAATCCCCTTTCCCATTCCCTCAGCCTCCATTACTGCCAGGGTGAGGCCAAATGCAAACTTGAGGAACAACGCCTCATATTCCATTTGAGTAGGGTACATTTCAATGGCATGAACATTGAATTCGCCATTTGATGTAGTGCGTATCTTCTCTATCCCTTTCTCTCTGCTCCTATCTACCTTAATCCTTTCTCAGCTTATGTCATTAAGATGGAAAGGATGCACAGAAGATTTACAAGAATGTTGCCAGAACTCGAGGCACTGAGCTATAGGGAGAGATTGTGCAGGCTAAGACTTTATTCCCCACAGGCTGAGGGGTGATCTTATAGAGGTGTATAAAATCATGAGGGGAAGAAATAGGTTAAATACACAGTCTGCTACCCTGTTAGGGGAATTAAAAACCAGAGGGTGTAGTTTAAGGTGGGAGTGGAAAGATTAAATAGGAACCTGAGAGGCAATCTTTTCACTCTGAGGGTGGTGAGTATGTGGAACATGCTGCCAGAGATAGTTGAGGCAGGTACTAAAACAGTTGTTAAAAGATGAACACAAAATACTGGAGTAACTCAACGGGCCAGGAAGCATCCCTGGAAAAAATGGATCGGTGATGTTTAAGGTTGGGACTCTTTATCAAACTGATTGTAGTGGGAGGGAGAAAATATGGAAGTGAGAAATCAGGTCCGTCTTTCTCGCTTCCAGTTTCTCCTACCCCCCCCCCTCCCCCCCACTATAATCAGTCTAAAGAAAGGTCTCAACCCAAAATGTCTCTTATCCATTTTCTCCAGAGGTGCTGTCTGACCCATTGAGTTTCTCCAGCATTTTGTGGCAATCTTTGGTACAAACCAGTATCTTCAGCAATTTTATTATTATATAATGGTATTTAAAAGATATTTGGACAGGTATGGAGACTAGAAAGGTTAGGAAGGATATAGGCCAATCAAGGGAAAATGGGACTAGCAGAGATGGGACATTGTGGGCGGCATGGACGAGTAGGGCTGAAGGGCCTGTTTCCCTGCTGTACGACTGTACAACATCCCCTTCTTCTCATCTTAATGCTCAACCCCTATCACCCTATTTTTTCCCCTATCCCTACCCGCTCCTCCCTCTGAATCCCCTTCTCCCCCGACTGTTCATGCCCCCACAACCCTTCATTCACTTCCATTCTTCACCTTCCTTTCCTGTCTAATTCGAAAATCTATTGCTTTTTTTTTCTCTTATCACTTTCAAGCCTCTATCACTATCTCCACCCTTCTGTCCCCGACCTAACCTTAACATACAATTAATCGGTCTTCTCCTGTATCCACGTATCCCTAGCTAGTATTGGCAGTATTAAGAGGGCTCTGGCTAAATGCAGGCAAATGGGACTGGCCCTGAATGCCAGTTTGGTCAGATGGACCTTATTGGGCCAAAAGGCCAATTTCTGTGCTCTTTATGACTCGATGATTCTAGAATATACCACTTGCATTTGGTGGAACATCGTAGATAAGCGCCAATGCTTATGCTCAAGTTAAGGAACATTTTCCTTAATCTGATACTCAAAAGCAACATGAAAGACAACCCTTTTTTGACCAGGGATCCTCTTCCTTCATTATCAGAGCATGGATGTGCATCTTAATGATTTTCCTCAGGGTAACTAGTTCACATGGAATTCTTGTGTATAGATTGGGTGTGTTTGTATGGCATTGGTCTCGGAGACAAATGACTGTCATGTATTTACCCTGGGGGTTGAACCAAGAGCAAAAATGTGCCATTCAATACTGTTCTCCTGAGACCATACTCAGAAGTGTGACCTTGAAACCAGTCATGCCAGTGACAACATTGGATGGGATAGGCCCCCAGAGTGATGCAAGTTGTGGTGGTTGCGGTCTGGTGATGAGTTATTGAAGGTAACCAGATGTCACGTGCCCTGTGAGAGGACTTAACCTGTGAGAGGAAGTTGCACACAATTTGCAGAGGTGCACAGATTTGGCAGCTAGGGGGCCAATGGTGAGAGGGATTGCTCTGTTTGGGGGAATCGCAGGGTTGACGGGTCAGGAAGGACACTAATTAGTTCAACCACCCCCCACCACCACCACAACCACTCTGGAAATGGAATAAATCTCAATATGGTAGGGGGTTGATATCTGAGGAACAAAAAAAAAAACGTGCTGGAAAAAATCAACATCAGGCAGCATCTATGGAGATAATTGGACAGACAATTTTTCAGGTCATGACCCATCTTCAGACAGCTCTGAATTGCCACCTACCCACTTCTCTTCACAGAGGCTGCCTGACCCACTGAGTTCCTCCAGCATGGAGAAACAAATTACAGATGCTGGTTAATGCACATAAGGACATTAAAAGCTGGACTCAGCGGGTCAAGCAGCATCTCCAGAGAATATGGATAAAGGATGATTCGGGTCGAGACCCTGCTTCAGACTGATTGGGGGGGGGGGGGGGAGGGGGGAAGGAGTGGAAAGGCAGGACAAAGTGTGGATTATTTGCTACACTTTGTCCTGCCTCTCCCCTTTTCCAGTTCTCTTCTCATTCCCTACAATCAGTCTGAAAAAAGGTCTCGATCTGAAATGTCATCTATCCATGTTCTCCAGACTTCCTCCAGCAGTTTGTTTATTTTGCTCAATATTGCAGCATCTGCATTCCCTTGTGTCTCCGTGAAATGCAAGGTTGTAGGTCACAACTCTGCTAGTCTTTCAGGTTGGACCTGCTAAATCAAAACCGGACGTACCTAATGGGGGCTCCCAAAACAAAGTACCCAGCATCCCATGCTATGCTTCAAAAGCAATGCCAGGTGAGGAGATAGTATCATCAGATGTAGAATTTGTCTCAGAATTGTAAGATTGACTTATGTCAAGAAAGTTCCAGGTGAATTTTCCAACAGGTGCAAGGCAACATGGTCATTATTGTTACACAACGAACTGTAGATGATGGTATTTTGCAGGGAATACAAAACGCTGGAGTAACTCAGCGGATCAGGCAGCAACTTTGCAAGACATGTATAGGTGATGTGTCGGGTCGGGACTCTTCTGAAACTAGTTGTAATAGGGGGGAGAAAACCGGAAAAGAGGTTGGAGCAGAATAGGTGATAGGTGGATACAGGTGAGGGGGGTATTAACTGGCAGATGGTTGGACAAAGACTAGAGATCAAAAGGAGACAAAAGGGGACAAAAAAAGGCAAAAAGAGACAATGCTGGCAAACTAGCCCAGAATGTCAATTTAGCTGGCATGGACTAATGGGACCAAAGGGCCTGTTTTCCTGCTGGATAGCTCTGTGGCATCCATGGGCATTATGCTGAAGAATGTGTCAACCAGCAAATGTACTTATAATGGTATTCAGCTGACATCTGGATAGGGGCATCTTAAGCCGCTGTTTAAGCAGGTAGCTACAGTTCACATAAATCTGTCTAGCAGTCATTTGCTGTATTCACGTAACCATGGAAGGCACAACTTGTTCAGGGTGAACGAGTCGTTTGCTAAGCCTGGCTATTTGCCAATCACCAGAAGGATCATTTTCTGAGTTATCTCCACCACCTGCACATTGAGGTAAGATAGCATTTTATGGTTATTTTCTGCCTTTTGGGTTGATTAGTGGATAAACTTATTTTTACAATCTAGCCGAGAATAAAACTGGAGCGAGTAGAAGGCAAGTTCTATGTATTCTAATGCCGGAGGATCAATAAAGTAGGAGTGTGCTCTTCAGAAATGAACAACAGTAGCCTGGCAACTCATGTTCATTGTATCACATTAAGAGTCAAACAGAAAACCTCTATGTATTTTGTGTTGCTTCGGTGAGTTACAGTATGCAGAATGATGTTAGCAAGTTGGAAAGGAAATAATGTGGGGTATTGGGCCCCAAATTATTATCGCAACTCCCCACCACCCCCTCCCATTGCACGAAACTCCATGTTGCGAACATAATTTTATGATAAGATCACTATCATCTATTAATTGCAGATAGCATTAGAGATTAGTTTAGTTTAGTTTAGTTTAGTCTATTATTGTATGTCACTGAAGGACAGTGAAAAGCTTCTGTTTGCATGCAATCCAGTCAAAGAAAAGACAATACATCAATACAATCAAGCTGTCCACAGTGCACAGATAAAGGATAAAGGGTACATCATTTAGGGCAAGATAAAGTCTGATAACGTCTGATTAAAAATAGTTCAAAGGTCTCCAATGAGGTAGATCCTGTTAAGGTAAAAGATTATCTTTTGTTTGGAGAACAGGTGGTTTAAAGAATGGGGAAGAGCTTAAAATAACCCATTACAAAATGTCACAATACATACATAACTGCTGGTTTTATTATTGATTTTCTTCTCAATAATTTTTTTTAAAGAAGCAGTTGGAATCTTTCTTTTGCCCAAATTGCAAAGCTTTCTTTATAAATGAGTAAACAATTTAGTTGCGATGCGGACATCTCTTTTTGCCACCTTAATCCTATGTTTCAGATTCATTTTAAAGTGAAATCTATTATCTGTGTATGTTTTGCTTAAGTGTTTGAATGAAGTTATTACATTTTGTAATGTTTACAGTCCTGTCTGACATGCTATATACTTAGAGTGCTATTGGTGAGGGATAATGACGTTCATTTGAAATAATGACAACTAACATTCATGTCAACGAGATTGGATTGTTTTGTGGCCTTGCAGTTTCTAATCTGATGGCAGGGTCAAGGGCGTCCTGAATGCTCAAAGGCAGGCTTGTTTCACTCTCTGTAAGGACATGCACTGACTTACTTTCAACAATGCACGTAGCCACTTTGTAAGTGGGTACACTAATATACTGTGAAATTACTGCAAATCCAGGACTTCAAAGATTTTGAGATCAGCCTTCTCCTTCACAGAAATGTTTGGTTAATTATCTAAGTAGACAGATCTAGGAATATAGGAATATTGAGGGATGCATGGATATACAACATAGCCTTATTTTTAACGTGTTGTCGTTCACAGTATATATATTTTCAATAGTCCCATTTTCCTAAACAGAATATTGTGCACATTTTGTCTGTGCCATTGAGGCTTATACAAGGAAATATTGGATTTATATGTTTATGCACTGTAAATATAAGTTATACTTGTACTCGATCTCCCCAGGATTCTATTGATTACATTGATCCAGGAATAATGCTCAAATACAAAATCTCAATGTAAGCTTTTAAAATTATCTCAGCATATGAAACATAGTTAATTGGAACTGAATTTAATACAGACACATATTTTAAGAGTCTTAATACTTTGATTTAAAATTACATATGCCTTTATGTGAAGTGTTTGTGCTTGTTTTTGTTCAGATTGTTAATTAAATTGGTTGAAGTACAAATATTTACTGGTTGGCTTAATTTTCTCTGCAGTTTATAGACATACTGATCCAGGAATGATCTCCATCCAAGCATAATTTTTTTTTGGCACACAAGTTATGTGTTTATTAAGATCCAACTGTATTTCAAAATTGTGCAATATGTAAATTGCTTTACAGTGTTGCATTTGATGTAATCTCAAGCCAAATGCAGCATTTCATCTTTGCCATTGTGCAATTTTCAAAATAAACATTTTTTTTAATGGAAAACAGGATTTTATTTGGGGAATAATTTCCCTGTCTCACGACTACAGATGTTGAAAGGGATGAAGACTCTTTGGCCTAATATGTTAATTCTGTTTCTCTTTCCACTAACCTGTCATGTGTTTGCAGAATTATCTGTTTATATTTCACATTTCCAGCATTTAAGGTTTTTATGATTTTCAATTTATCCAACTCTTCTGTTTGGTCCATTATATTATAGACAGCATTTTAATGGCCATCTGTCTAAAGACCCATACAACGACATATTATACCCCATTCTCGACACTCTTTGGGGAAATCATTTGTACACAACTAAACGGGTTCTTTTAAAATTAGAATTTGCTTTATTGATTCCAATATGCAACCTTGCGGAATCCAAATGTTTGCGACACACAGGCGACAAATGATATTTTTGCAAATATGCATCCTAGTTCTATAATCTGATGAAGACAGCTTTACAAGACGTTGGTAAGGCTGCATTTGGAGAACTGTGTATAATTCTGGTCATCCTACCATTGAAGAGATGACATTAAACTGGGAAGGGTGCAAAAAAGATGTTTGATGATGTTACTAGATCTTGAGAATTTGAGTTAGAAAGAAAGGGTGGGATAGGCTGGGACGTTTTATCCTAAAGTGTAGAAGGCTGAGAGGTGACTTTAAAGAGGTTTATAATAACACGTGGGGCATAGATAAGGTGAAGAATCACACTCTTTCACCCAGGGTAGGGTAATAAAACTAGAGGGAATCGGTTTAAGGTCAGGATAGAAATGTTTTGAAAGCAACCCAAGGGGCATCATTTTCGCACAGAGGGTGGTGTGCTCATACAATGAGCTGACAGAGGAAATGGTAGAGGAAATGGTAGAGGAAGGAAAAATGACAATGTTTAAGAAACATTTATACAGGTGTATGGATTGGAAAGGTTTGGTGGGATATGGGCCAGGCACAGGCAAATGGGACTAGTTCAGTTGGTGTAGTTGAGTTGAGCTGGTGTGTCTATTTCACTGCCGTATGGGTCAATGATGCGAAGACAAACAAAAATGGTCTTTGACCTGAAGTGCAATCTCTGTTTCTTTTCTTACTGATGCGGCCGAACCTGATGATTGTTTCCTGTATTTTTCGATTTTAAAAATGGAATTGGTGGGCAGCTAACAGCGAGTGGTCAGCGGTGAAGGGCATGTGAGAAAGAGGTTCTCAGAAGCACAGTGTGTTTACCAGAACTTGAATCTACTCAATAAGACATGCAGTGAATTCCCCAAAGGGCAGGGACATGAGATGTTGAGCCATCTCTCACGGTTTCCCATCTATCAATTGCAAACCATTGTTCCGGCAAAGTTGCAGATGAACTCCCAAGAGCACTCTTCAGATTCCAGCCTTCACATACCCAGTGGTAACATGACAGCTTACAACCTAGTGGCATGAATATTGATTTCTCTAATGTCAAGTAACCCTTGCATTCCCTCTCTCCCCGTTCCTCCCCCACCCTAGCCATCGTATTAGTTTCACTGTCATTCTGTTGAGTTTCACTGTTTGCATTACTCGTTATCATCTTTCCCGCAGCCAACAACAGACCATTGTGGGCTCCACCTTTCCTTGATCATTGATGCTGGCTTTGTTCTGTCTCTTTGTATATCTTTCATTAATTTGTTCTATGTACCTTGGTAAATATCTTGTTTCCCTCTCCCCTGATTCTCAGTCTGAAGAAGGGTCTCGGCCCGAAACGTCACCTATTCCTTTTCTCCAGAGATGCTGTCTGACCTGTTGAGTTACTCCAGCTTATTGTGTCTATCTAATCATTGGTAAGACTCAGCTAGCTGCTGCAGTCAGAGAAGGAAAGCAAATGTAATGATATAAAACCAATGAATCGTTGCAGTTTAAAGCACAGAAGGGCCACCATGTCGGAGCCTTATTTTTATGGCTTGTGGATTCCAAATCAATCCCACATGCCCGTTCTTGCACATAGTTTCTTGTTTTCTCATTCAAATATTTATCTAAATATCCCCCAAGTTGCAAGTTATCTATCTTCAATGTTCCTCGCAGCAACTTATTCCACGTTCTAGTAACCCTCTCCAGATATGCCATCAAATATTTTATCAGCCTTCAGGAATGGGTGGCAATGCATTAGAAGCTTGCCATCCATTTCTTGCTGCTTGCTGTGAAAACATATTTTACTTTAAATGCTATCATGCTCTGTTCATGACAAGGGCCAATTAAACCAGCGGATTAGACACTTTAATTCTTAAATGTTCCATTTAGCATTTTCCAACCACCTTTTTGCATGTCCATCTCACTCAACCAACACTATTGGATTGGAGTTTAGTTTCGTTTTTTGTTTTAGTTTTAGAGATACAGCGCGGAAACAGGCTCTTCAGTCCACCGGGTCCACTCCGACCAGCGATCCCTGCACACTAACACTATCCTGAACACTAGGGACAACTTACAATTTTACTAATCCAGTTAGCCTACAAACCTGTACGCCTTTGGAGTGTGGGAGGAAACCAGAGCACCCAAAGAAAACCCACGTAGGTCACTGGGAGAACAAACAAACTCCATGCAAACAGCACCCGTAGTCAGGATTGAACCCGAGTCTCTGGCGTCACCGCTGCACCACTGTGGTGGAGTAATAGTTGATGATGTTAAAGGATTGCTTTTGGTTCTTGTTACCTGCTGTACAGTCTGCTCTTAGCTGCACAGTTACAAGATGAGGGCAGATGAGACACAGTGAAGGAGGTTGAATTAACCAATGTAGATTGTGATACAGTTGTCTATTATCCATGAGAAAGACCTCCAGAAAACATGCACATTATCATGGCCTTCCATTCATCTGTCTTCTCAATTCTTTGCACCTCTTCTTTTTCCCATAGCTTTATTGGCAAGAAGATGGCACAGTGGCACAGCTATCAGCACTGCCTCCTCACATCTCCAGTAATTCAAGTGTGATCCTGACCTCAGATGCTATCCTGACAGAGTTGGAAAGTTCTCTCCGTGACCACATCGGTTTACTCTGAGTGCCCCATTTTCCTCCCACTTCCAAAAGGCATGCAGATTGCTAGATTAATTGACCAGTGTAAATGGCCCATACTGTGTAAAAGAGTTGTGGAAATCTGGGAGACATACGTGTCTTCAAATGCTGGAATCGTGAGCAAAGTGCTGGAGGAACACAATGCGTTAGGCAACATCTGGGGAGGGCATGTAGAATCTAGTAGGAGGTGCTGGAAGAATAAAATGGGATGAATCTAGTACTTTGTCAATGGTGCTTGATTGATGGTGTGGATTCAGTGTGCCCAACGACATTCAAGAGTCAAGAGTCAAGCATGTTTTATTATTATATGTTCCAGACAGAACAATGTAAATTTTTACTTGCAACAGCACAACAGAATATATAAACATAGTACTCTAAACTATATAATAAATGGAAAAAAAGTTCAGTATTAGATATATCTAAATGTATAATACTAAACTTTTTTTTCCATTTACACACATACACACACATAAAAAAACAAATAAACAGACAAACAATTATACTGCAAAAAGACAGAATGAAAACCTTCTTCTGTGCTCTTCCAACTATGGTGTTAGATTGTTTGCTGCCATTGGATGTATCAAGGGAGTCACAGATATTTTACCTTTTTACAAGATTGATTGGTTCTGCATGAAAGATGTAAGAGGAGGAAAGCAACTTCTCAAAAACTGCTGATCTGTCCAGAGAGTTGCTTGGCTTTTTCTGCTCTTATGTACAACTATGCCATTCTCTTTGACTTTGCTTTCTTAATTCAAGCTCTAATAATATAATGTATCAACACTACAAGCCTGGTATGTAACAACTAACCCTGGATCAAGGAGGGTATTTTTTAGTCTGAAGATCAGTCTGAAGAAGGGTTCTGACGTGAAACGTCACCTATTCCTTTCCTCCAGAGATGTTGTCTGTCCTTTTGCAGTACTTCCTCCAGCACTTCCTCCAGCACTTTGCTCATGAGTTTCTCCAGCATTCTGTGTCCATCTTCAGCAGAAACCAGCATCTGCAGTTCCTTCCTGCAGCACGTAAGCATTTCATTGTTCTATCTGGGACATAGGACGATCAAACACTCTTGACTCTTGACTATTCTTTAAAATGTAATTTGGTTCTGAGGAAGGGTCACAGCAGTGATTGGTTTTCCCTTCTACTGGTGCTGTTCAACAGAGAGTTCTTAAACAATCCATGTTTTTCAAAACTCTCCCTGTAGCTAACACCCTCAAACTCAGGCAGCATTCAGGTAAACCTCTTCTGCATTGGCACCAAACCCTTTACATGCTTCCTGTAATGGTGCAACCAGAATTGAACATAATACTCAAAAAGGCAGTCTTAGTAAAATGTTATAAAGCTGCATCATGCCTTCTTTTCTGCTCTTCTGGTCACTGCTCTTCAGATCCTTGTGCAGATTTCCTACACCCAATGAAAGCAATCTTACAACCAACAACCTCCATGTCCCCCACCCACTACTGAAGCACCATGGCACTCATTCCGAGTAAACACCACACAGGCTGGAAGAATGGTTAACTAGTGGGATAGTTGCATAAGGACAACTTCCTGAGAGTGAAGTCTTGAGAAAAGATTTAACCAATAAGGACGAATTGAACCCTTAAACTCATTTCCCTGAAATAGGCCACACATAATCCACTATTGTTGTTTAGCAACTGGTATTAAGAATTCTACAATTTTTTTCAGCTTTTCAAAATACTTTCAGTGAAATTACTTGTGCTATTTTAATGCTCTTGGTCACGTGTGGTGGCGCCTAACGGCTGCGGCTCGCTGACAGTCTGTTTGTCCTTTGTCCTTTTTTTGTTTGTGTGTTGGTGTTGGGGTGTTTTGTTTTTGGTTGTGTATGTGTGGGGGGGGGGTATGTGTGGGGGGGGGGTGTATGTGGGGGGGGGGGGTTGGGGAAATCTTTCTTCTTTTAGGTCTCTTCCTCGGGGCGAGGCTTGGCCGCGGGGCCTTCCATCGCCCGGTGCGGCTCGGCCACGGGACTGAACAGTGCCCGGTGCGGCTCAGGCATGGGACTGAACAGTGCCCGGTGCGGCGTGGCCGCGGGACTGAACAGTGCCCGGTGCGGCTCGGCCACGGGGCCTTCCATCGCCCGGTGCGGCTCGGCCGCGGGGCCTTCCATCGCCCGGTGCGGCGTGGCCACGGGACTGAACAGCGCCCGGCGCGGCGCGGCCACAGGACTGAACAGCGCCCGGCGCGGCTCGGCCCCGGGACTTTCCAGCGCCCGGTGCGGCTAGGCCGCGTGGACTTTCCATCTCCTTGCGGGGGCTGTGTGGGTCGGTCGCCTCGGTAGGGGTCGAGTTGTCTGTACGTGGGAGGGGCATGGGTAAGAGCGAGGGGAAGTTTTTGGCCTCCATCACAGTGAGGGGGTGTTTGGAGTCACTGTGATGGATGTTTGTGTTGGGGTTGTGTCTTGTGTTTTTTGTACTGCTGGCTAAGTAATCTCGTTCGGAACGAATGACAAATAAAGCTATTTTGGATTATTTATTTTTTTGGATTTGGATTCAGATGTATTTCTGGACACTTGTTTCCATCAAATTCCATGTTATTATTTCCCCTGTTGAGAAAAGTGTAGATATGTTGAGTGGAACACAAAATGCTGGTGTAACTCAGCAGGTCAGGCAGTAACTCTGGAGGACATGGATAGGTGACATTTTGGGTCGGGACCCTTCTTCACTGATTGTAGTGGGGGGTGGGGGGGGGGGAGGGGGGAGAGAAAGCTGGAAATTTGCATATTTTGACGTAGTGCTCCTTATGGAGTCATAGTCATACAGCATGGAAGCAGGCCCTTTGGCCCAACTTGCCCATGCCGACCAAGATGCCCTGTCTACACTAGTCCCACCTGCCCGCGTTTAGCCAATATCCCTCTAAAGCTTTCCTATCCATGAACCTGCCCAAACGTCCTTTAAATATGTTTCAAATGTCTTTTAATTTTCTTGATGCTTGCACTTTCAAATACACAATCCCTAATTCACCATTCCTCCAAGTCCACTGTGGAAGGAGTAAGTTTGCTGTTTTCCTGCAGGCTTTCACTGTCAACGTATAGAACCCTGCTGACTTTAGAATCCCTCCAAATGCCAAGTATTTAATTAATTTGCACTCATCGCTTTGAAGTTTGTCCGGTCTCTATCACCTTTTCATATGCTAAATGTAACCAGAGAAATAAAGATCTTCCTGATGGATAATACATGGCTATCTCACAATCTCCTCCTTTAACTCTCTGGAAGTTAACCAGTGATTTTGCAAATGTTTTGAAATTTGCAACTTCCTTTGTTACTCTCAGTGTTCAATAAACGCATGTAGCTGCCACACTACTGCCACTTCAGCGGCTCAAATGCCTTATAATTGCCTTTCACGACGAATCGAACAAGAAGTGGTTTTCCTTTTTCATTTTTCCCAGTTATATCAGACAAACAGCCCGCATTTTAGCCCACAAACAGGAAAATAGTGTGCAAACATGCAGTCTAATTAATCACAGTTCCTTCGTAAGCCACAGTTAACCAATGAGTAGCACAACAACAATGACACATTCAGGACTATCATGATCGTAGCTTACATTGGCCTGCGACAAATAAGGCCAGGACTAAGATTGCTATTGTAATCAATGGCCAGTATCATAAAACATTAAAAGTAATATTGATTTACAAACTTGCCTCAGTAAATATCAGTGCTGCTTGTATGAAGCTGGTGGTGAGTTGATGATCTGATGTTGAATCGGCCACATTTTGACACTATTAATTGTGAGCGCCTTGGCTTTGCCAGGAAGAACGGGTTGGGGGGAATATATGTTTAGTTTATGGAGGAAAGAACTGCAGGTGCTGGTTTAAATCGAAGGTAGACACAAAATACCAGAGTAACTCAGCGGGACAGGCAGCATCTCTGGAAAGGAGGAATGGGTGATGTTTCGGGTCGAGACCCTTCTTCAGTGTTCAACTGGCTATTGGGACAACTTTTCTAGGCCCAGATGTAATGACCTGACACCCATCCGGGATGTGAAAACATTTTGAATTGTGCATCGACTCAGTCTTGGCCTTCAGGACTGGAAGATAGGAAGATCAAGATTTAAAAAAAATCTCATTCAGATTACAACCATTTGAATTATTTACAGGTGGCACTTTTTGCTACCCTGCATTATATTCCCAGGTTTCTCAAAAATCATTAGGAAGACACAAAATATATAAATGCACTGCAGATGCAATAGGTTTATTTGGATACATCTGGAAAAAATTACTGGTGCAAAATATTAATAAAGTATTCGCATATTTCAAATGCCATGCATGGATTTCAAATGGCTGCTGAAAAATATCTTCTTTCAATGTATGATCTAACAAGCACCATTTTCTTGCAGATGCTGGTTGACTTGTGAACAGCTGAATTGAATCATTTGACTTTGACATGTGGCTGTGGAAAGCCACACCATTTTCATTTTATACAAGCATTTGTAGTGCAAATGAGGAGCGTCCTCTCGTAAAACGATGGCACGGAGATCAAAAGAATCAATCCCTGCTATAAAGCTCAAATCATCCTGGAGAAATGTTTTTGATTATGCTTAATGATGTAATCAACAGAGTGAGAAGCTTATAGGCAAGGCCTGCTGGAAGATTACCATTGTAGCATCACACAGTGCTCTCACTGCCACAGAGAGAGAAAGGTAACATGAATAGAAAAGGGACAGAAATGTATATTAAGCAAGTTAAGCATGTGCAAGTTCACAGGGTACTCATAAAGATACCAATGCAGTACGGTTATTGTCAGAAGTAGATAGATAGATAGAAAATGCTTTATCAAAGGGATGAGATTTCAAAACTCCATATCAAAGCCAAACAAAAAGAGGAACATAACATAAACACAGGGAGAAAGAAGTACGTGCGCATTTGATTCTTAGTTTATAAAAGGCAAATCGATGATTTTCACCCTTCTGAGAGATGAAGGAATGGATCATCTGGATGTCAGTCTTCACCCCTGGAGCTCCTCTGATGCATTTTAAATTTAGCTGATTTTCTTTATAAAAGTCATCAAAAAGCCTCGCTCTTGGAAGTAGACAGATCTTAAATTTTCTCCTGTGATTGTAATTGACAGCCACAAGCGTTTGAAAGAGAGAGGGAAAAAAAACAATTTTATTTTTTCAGTGATTACACTATAGTATGATTTGGTAATATAATAAAACTATGAGCTGATTTTTTTTTTAAAAAAGAGGCAGTAATTCCTACTCTGGGGGATAGGTGTACCATAGCCCTGTAGTTGTGATACCAGTTTGAAGCTTCAAGCGAATTTTATGAAGTGCTTCGAAGATAATCATTCATAGCTGCGCTCTACAGCCAATTAGAATTTCAGATTGCAGCCATCCTACAGGCAAACCACTTTGAAGAAAGCAAAGAAAGGACATTTTTGTCGGCACATCACAGAAGAAGCTTGCCTTCAAAAAAAATCCTAAAAAGCAATAAGGGTTTCACAACTAACGGTTATTATTTTTTGACATATTGAAAATATATTGTCTGCCAAGTGTGGTTTGACTGACCATTGATTTCACAATACTCAATTATTTCAATTGCGGTCAGTTGCAAGATTTGAATAGATTTGAACAGCAGCCTTAGAGTGTTATCATAGATTTAAGAATAAATTCCATTTTGAATCCATTCTAGCGTCCATTTAAGTGTCTTAGTGAAACAGATGGCAGTAAAGCATGAGTTAATGTCAGATCCAAATATGCTTTCTCTTTAGTTTCTACATCTTTACATCTTTAGTTGGTGCGAGCTAAAATGCTGATTTACAAAAGTAATTTCCCACCACCAACATATGCCAGTTACACCAATGGCTGGAAATGTGCATCTTTTTAAAATACACTCCTTGACGAAGAGAAAGATCAAGAGTGCTTTATTGTCTTGTGTCCCAGATAGAACACTGGCATTCTTACTTGCAGCAGCACAACAGAATATGTAAACATAGTAATCTGTAAACAATTTAATAAACAAGAACAAAAAGTTCAGTCCAATGTGAGTGTGTGTATGAACACATACACATGGGATTTCCATTTCATGCATGAAAATCCTGAATGTATTAGCCATTACGCAATGTAATTCCATTTGTTCCAAGTAGTCATTTCTTCTTAAAATCTGAACCAAATACTCAACTGGCCAATTATTTGTTCACGCAAATCAGTTTTAGTATGGAAAACTGAATGTTAACACATAAGCCAGAAGTTGTCGATCTGAATCCTGACATGTCGATCTGAATCTAAATTCTGACAGGTAGAACATCGCTTGCGTTTGGAGCCATATTTATAGTGTCATACAACACAGAAACAGGCCCTTTCGTCCAACTCGTCCATGCCAACCAAGTTGCCCATCTAAGCTAATCCCAATTCCTTGTATTTGGCCCGTATCCTATCAACCTTTCCTAACAATTGTGTACATGTTGAGCAGGTCATTGATCTGAAATGTTTACAGATTCGATCTTTTTAGATGCTGTCTGATTTGATGAACATGTCCAGCAGTTTCTGTTTCATTTCAGTGTTCCAGATTGCAGTGTCAGAGAGCAAAGAGTCATACAGCGTGGAAATAGGCCCGATGGCCCAACTTACCCACACCGACTTGCATGGCCCATCTACATTAGTCCCACCTGGTCCATATCCCTTTAAACATATCCTGTCCATGTACCTGTCAAGTTATCTCTTAAACGTTGTGATAGTATCAGCCTCTATTACCTCCTTCGGTAGCTCGATCCACACATCCACCATCCTTTGTGTAAAAAAGTTACCCCTCAGGTTCCTATTTAGTCTTTCCCATCTTTACCCTCCAATCTTAAGGTGTTTTGTGTTTGCATTCATATGGCATTTGTATGAAAATCAGGGTGTGATTGTGTAAGCAAAACAACTAACTTAATGGTGGTTATTGACCGAGTGGCAAATGTCCTGCTCTCAATAGTTTCAACAAAAAAACACGGTTTAATGGTGCAACAGTTACTGCTGTGCCCTGTGTTTGATCTGGGCCTCTTGTACTGTCCGTGTTTGCATGTTCTCCCGCTGACCAAGCAGGTTTCCTCCTGGTGCTCTGATTCCCTTTCACATCATAAGGATGTTGGTGGGTCAATGTGCTGCTGCAAAGTACCTCTACTGTAGGTCAGTGGTGAAAGAATCAAAATGGGAAGCTGTTGAGTACATGAGAGAAAGTTGCAGAGCTGCAGAGGAATAAAATGTGGGCCTGATGGGATGGGTTTGCTGCTGTTGTTTCAATGAGCCAAATGTTCTTCTTCTGCATTGTGTAAGTACTTAATAAGACAAACTTATTCTTGATCATGTACATTAATCCTAATTGTAATTGTACCCACCTCTACCACTTCCTCTGGCAGCCTGTTCTACGTACACACTAGCTTCTGTGTATCAATATTGCCCCTTAGGTCCCTTTTAAATCTATCCCCGTTCACCTATGCTCTCATTTAAAAACCCCTACCCCGGTGAAAAGACTGTGGTTATTTACCTCATGATTTTATAAAGCACTGGATGGCCTCCACAACAGCTCTAAAAATAAGACCAAACCTCAAAGGGTAGGATCTTCTAATCTCATTAGAGATTCAGTGTGGAAACAGGCCCTTCAGCCCACCGAGTCCGCACTGACCAGCGATCCCCACACATTAACACTTCGCTACACACACTCTGGTCAATTTACATTTTTTCCAAGCCAATTAACCTACAAACCTGTACGCCTTTGGAGTGTGGGACGGAACCGAAAATCTCAGAGAAAACCCATGCGGTCACGGGGAGAACGTACAAACTCCGTAAAGACAGTACCTGTAGTTGGGATCGAACCCGTGTCTCTGGCGCTTCAGCGCTGTAAGGCAGCAACTCTACCTACCACTGCGCCACCGTGTAAGTCCTACCCTGGCCTGTCTTACACAAATGGAACACTTCACATTTAACCGCATTAAACTGAATCTGCCTGCCCGGGGTCCATTGGTCAAAATCCTGTTGTAATCTTAGATAACCTTCTTTACTAACCACCACACCACCAATTGTTGTGTAATTTGTAAACTTACAAACAATGCCACTTCCAAAATACAGCTCAGTGAGTCGGTATTGAACCCAGATCTGCCCCGAGTCATTAGTATTTCCCCTTAAGTAACATTGCTGCGTATGTGGATTGTACTCCAATTTTTAAATCAGCTTTCACTGATTTTAATGGAGCTGTATTTTGGAAGTGGAGTACATGTCTATATTAATGATATGGATGTGAATGTAGGTGGAATGGTTCGTAACTATTCAGTTTGCACATTCTCCCAGCAAGTATGTGATTACCTCCAGGTGATCCGGTTTCCCCCTATATACCAAAGACGTGCAGGTTTGTAGGTTAATTAGTCTCTATAAATTGGCCCTGATGTGTAGAGAGTGGATGCAAACGTGGAATAACATAGAAGCAGTGTGAATACGTAGAATTGACTTCAGCCACTTTGAGAACTGTTCCCTGCCAGCAGCACAGGATGGTGAAATGACAAGCAAGTCCGGGTGGGGGTTGGGGTCAGAGGGGGGCAAGGGATTAGACGGAGGTTGAGGCAAAGACCTGTGGGATTATGACGGTCTGAAGAATCTGAAGAAGGTTCTCGACCCAAAACGTCACCTATTTCTTTTCTCCAGAGATGCTGCCTGACCCGCTGAGTTACCTCAGTATTTTGTGTCTATCTTCGAAATGACCAGCAATATCTTTTACTAGGAAGGTGATAAGATGGCATTGTCTCAACAAATGGGCCTGTCCCACCAAAAATGTACGGCATAAATCTAGGGTGGTAAATCTAGAGCAAGTTTGCATTTCTTCCACGATTCGCATCCTTAAAACTAAATGGTGTGGCCTTGTTTATTTCAGTGTGGCACGATTACAAATTTACTTAAATTAATCCCAATATTATTCAGCCTCAGTCACACTTGTGAGTTTAAGAGGTCTTTTGTGACAAATTGGCATCAAATACCATCGCTTCATTTGGAAAATTGCAGGGAGTGCTAAGAGCACATTTTCTCAGGAAAGCTTGGTATTTTTGAGACCCCACTAAAAGTTTATTTCTCACTTCTAACCTTGTATTGCAACCTTCTCTCCCATCTCCCCCATCTCCCACTCAAAACCACTCTCCGATGACTCAGTCCTTGAAACCCCCCCCTACATCTCGCAATCCGTACACCTTCCAATCGCTCCATCTCCACAACCAATAGACAATAGACAATAGACAATAGGTGCAGGAGTAGGCCATTTGGCCCTTCGAGCCAGCACCGCCATTCAATGTGATCATGGCTGATCATTCTCAATCAGTACCCCGTTCCTGCTTTCTCCCCATACCCCCTGACTCCGCTATCCTTAAGAGCTCTATCTAGCTCTCTCTTGAATGTATTCAGAGAATTGGCCTCCACTGCCCTCTGAAGCAGAGAATTCCACAGATTCACAACTCTCTGACTAAAAAAGTTTTTCCTCATCTCTGTTCTAAATGGCCTACCCCTTATTCTTAAAATGTGGCCCCTGGTTCTGGACTCCCCCAACATTGGGAACATGTTTCCTGCCTCTAACATGTCCAACCCCTTAATAATCTTATACGTTTCGATAAGATCCCCTCTCATCCTTCTAAATTCCAGTGTATACAAACCCAGTCGCTCCAGTCTTTCAACATATGACAGTCCCGCCATTCCGGGAATTAACCTAGTAAACCAAGTAATACCCAAGGTCCAGTAGTAGAACATGGAGGCAGTACTTCCTTCACATAACCTCCACACCACTTCCACTACCCACCTCTTTCCTCAACAGCAACTCCCACTTCCATGCATGTGTGCTTTCTGGTCTCTGACATCAATGTAGTGGGACCATGTCAAATTGTTGGTGATATTTCCTTCAAGGAAATTGAAGTTCTCGACTATCCCCTCTTCAACACCGTGAAGACAGATATGAGCATGTCCTCCACCCAGTCTCCTGAAGCCGATGACCAGATTCTTCATTTTACTGATATTGAGGGAGATGTTATTGTCCTTGACATTTAAAGTAAAGGCTCACAACTAAAGGGATCATTGATGGTCTGTAACGCTCACTGTGGTTTCCATGGGTTAGTATAACACACATATAGTGAGAAAATGTCCCCAGTTGATCAGATTCATTCCACGCAAGTAAATGTTATTTTGATATTATGCTGATTAATATTTTAAAGTGAGGGGAGTAGGGGGGAAGATTTAATAGGAACCTGAGACGTAACTTTTCCACACAAAGGATGGTGGGTGTATGGAATGTGCTGCCGGAGGAGGTAGTTGAGGCAGCATTTAAGAAACATTTGGACAGGTACATGGAAAGGACAGTTTTAGAGGGAGATGGGCCAAACACAGACAGGTGGGACTAGTGTAGATGGCACATCTTGGTTGGTATGGGCAAGTTGGGCCAAAGGGCTGTTTCCACTCTAAATGAATCTATGACTCTATGATTAATATCAGTTCAGTTTAGTTTATTGTCACACATACCGAGGTACAGTGAAAAGTTTTATATCAGCTCTCGTGGAAATCACCCATTTTCTCCACTCTCTTATTCAAAACACTAATTCTGTTTCTGAACTTGGAAGTGTGGGGGAAGATACAGCAGTCTGGGACTGCTAGGATCAGCTGTATTTTCCTTGTTCTAATTAAATGCGTACAAAAACATATGGCGCATCACTTGATAGAGACTGCATGTAAAATGAGCTTCAGGATTTTACCATCTGTATATGACTTATCCACCAATCCTTAAAGTCCCCAAGCCAATGAATGAAATATGCTTTAAAGTTTAGCTCCTGTAGTGATGTGGTGGAGTGGGATCATTAAGCAGAGGAAGAAGGGGATCAACTCATCCTACAATGAGGATGTTGATCCAGGAAGTAATTATTTAAGCATCCGTAAGGACCAGCTTGGTACAAACTTAATATTGAGTGGTCTGATGTTACCAGAATGGTTCTGCAGATTACTGCTTAGGTAGGTATTTGGATGTACAAAAATTAAAAACTGGAAAGCTAATAATAACTTAGATTAGTTTAGTTTAGTTTAGTTTAGTTTAGTTTAGTTTAGTTTAGTTTAGTTTAGGTTAGTTTAGTTTCGTTGTTTAGTTTATTGTTATGTACCGAGGTACAGGGAAAAGCTTTTGTTGTGTGCTAACCAGTCAGTGGAAAGACAATACGTGATTTCAATCAAGCCATTCACAGTGTCTAGATACATGATAAAAGGAATAACGTGAATGATGTTTAGTGCAAGATAAAGTCCACTCATGTCCAATTAAAAATAGTCTGATGGTCTCCAATGAGGTAGATGGTAGCTCAGGACTGCTCTCTAGTTGTTGGTAAGATGGTTCAGTTGCCTGATGGCAGTTGGGAAGAAACTGTTTCTGAATCTGGAGGTGTGCGTTTTTATACTTCTATACCTCTTGCCTGATGGGAGCGGGGAGAAGAGGGAGTAGCCAGGGTGCAACTTGTCCATAATTAGGCCCGTGGCCTTGCCGAGACATTTAATTTCAATTGTCTTTTAAGTTGTCGTCTATTCAGCAGGCGTTGTCAAGTATGATGTGGCAACCGATGTACAGTGGTACCATTCTCAACCTTTGACCAAATGTGAGTGTAGGACCCACTTTAAAATGGAGCACAAAAATCCCTTTCTTGTCAAAACTTGTCATCCTCTCTGCGATTTAAAGCTAAGTTTCTTTTCTCACTTTTCCAATTTTGATGAAAGGACTTCAAACAATGTTTCTCTTTCTGCAGATGCTGGCTCATCAACTGAATGTTACTGTTTTTATTTCAGACTTCCAGCGACTGCAGATTTACTGAAGAAGGGTCTCGACCCGAAACGTCACCCTTTCCTTCTCTCCTGAGATGCTGCCTGACCTGCTGAGTTACTCCAGCATTTTGTGAATAAATACCTTCAATTGCTTGTTCAATTGATATTATATTTTTGCTTGTGAGAACTTGCTATGTACAAATTGGCTGGCATTTTCTACATAACAATAGAGATTACTTATTAATTGTAAAGTATTGAGACATTTAGAGGTCATGCCTGGATTACTATAACTCCTACAAATTCATGAATACTAACATTGGTGATTCTGTGCTACTAATTGTCATGAACAAAATAAATGGGGAAGGAGAGAGATTGAAGCCCTTGAAAGGATTGGAATGACGTTAATTGGAAGTGCAACTTGCTAATGAATTAAACCCTTTGTTTGTGAATGTTTGTTGAGAAAAATGAGTCTGCTAGGATGCTTTGTGTGATGAACATATACAATACATGAAGTTGGTGGAATTTGAGTAATAGAGTCATAGAGTCCTATAGTGTGGAAACAGACCTTTCAGCCCAACATGCTCCATCTATACGGGTCCCACCTGCCTGTGTTTGGCCTGTCTTCCTCCAAACCTATCCTATCCATGTCTAAATGCTTCTTAAACGTTGCAATAGTACCTGCTACAATTACCTCCTCCGGTAGCTTGTTCCATACACCCACCTCCCTTTGTGTAAAAAAGTTACCGATTCCTATTAAATCTATCCCCCCTTACCTTAAACCTATGTCCTCTGGTTTACAAGTTAGGTAGTAAGCGATGGAAGAAGTTCATGAACACCATTTCTCAAGAAATTGGAGAAATTTAGATTAAGAAATGGTCAGGGAGCCAATCATGTAGTTCTGAAGATATCCGATGGGAAGGAAATTAGTGGCTGTATTCAGCTTAGATATTATTCAGTAGAATGCATCATCCAATAATATTCCCTCAATTTTACTCCTCAATAGATCTTGGAGGTGGGTTTGCCCAGTTATTTCAGAGTTAAAAAATATATATTGCAAAGCTTTCTTATGCAAGATATTCAGCTGCCAAAGCAACAACAGCATACAGTTTCAACTTACTATCGACAATGTTTTCATCTGAAGCAGATCTAACCTGATTTGCTTTCATTCAAGGAAAGCCACACAATGGTGGAGTAACTCAGTGGGTCAGGCAGCTTACCTGGAGAACATGGATAGGTGATGTTTCGTGACAGAACCCTTCTGCAGAATGATCGCAGGGGGTGAGAAAGGCAAAGCTTGGCAGATCATGGTTCTTTTGGTCCTGGCGTTACTTCTGAAGCCTATGTGGGACCTCCATGTCACATGTGTGGCAGGAAGTGTTAGATGAGCTAATGGAATGGATAGCTTGGGCGATCTCTTTTGATTTTAGAGATATGGTGCAGAAACAGGCTCTTCGGCCCACCGAGTTTCTACTTCTTCTTCTTGCGTTTGAGAAGCTGCTTCTGCTTCTGCTTCTGCTGTCCCTGTTTGTTGTCGTTCGCCTGACTGAGGTCAGTGACAGGGCTCACCACGGGGAGGTCGACAACGTGAGCCCAACCGAGTTCCTGTGAA
Source organism: Rhinoraja longicauda (assembly GCF_053455715.1). Classification (NCBI taxonomy): domain Eukaryota; kingdom Metazoa; phylum Chordata; class Chondrichthyes; order Rajiformes; family Arhynchobatidae; genus Rhinoraja; species Rhinoraja longicauda. Next base: position 16,214,369 of record NC_135965.1, on the reverse strand, counting down.
CCAGTGAACAGCACCCGTAAACTAGCACTATCCTACACACTGGGGACAATTTTTTTTCACAATTTAACTGAAGCCAATTAACTTACAAACCTGTACATCTTTGGAGTGTGGGTGGAAACCGGAGCACAGGTGAAGACCCACGGTCACGGGGAGATCCTTACAAACCCTGTACAGACAGAACCCGGGTCTCTGGTGCTGACCGCAGCACCCTGTGCCACCCAAGGAACCATAGAAACATAGAAAATAAGTGCAAGAGGAGAGTATTTCAAGCCAGCACCCCCATTCATTGTGATCACGGCTGATCATCCTGTGCTTGCCTTCTCCCCATATCCCTTGATTCCACTAGCCCCAGGAGCTCTATCTAACTCTCTTTTAAATTAATCCAGTGATTTGGCCTCCACTGCCCTCTCTGGCAAAGAATTCCACAAATTCACAACTCTCTGGGTGAAAAGGTTTCTTCTTACCTCAGTTTTAAATGGCCTCCCCTTTATTCTTAGACTGTGGCCCCTGGTTCTGGATTCCCCCAACATTGGGAACATTTTTCCTGCATCTAGCTTGTCAAGTCCTTTTATAATTTTACACTTCTCTATAAGATCCCCTCTCATCCTTCTAAACTCCAGTGAATACAAGCCCAGTCTTTCCAATCTTTCCTCATATGACAGTCCCTCCATCCCGGGGATTAACCTCGTGACCTACGCTGCACTACCTCAATAGCAAGGATGTCCTTCCTCAAATTAGGAGACCAAAACTGCACACAATACTCCAGATGTGGTCTCACCAGGGCCCTATACAACTGCAAGAGGACCTCTATACTCCTATACTCAAATCCTTTTGTTATGAAGGCCAACATGCCATTAGCTTTCTTCACTGCCTGCTGTACCTGCATGCTTACTTTCAGTGACTGGTGTACAAGGACAGCCAGGTCTCATTGCACTTCCCCTTTACCTAATCTGACACCATTGAGATAATAATCTGCGTCCTTATTTTTGGCCCCAAAGTGGATAACCTCACATTTATCTACATTATACAGCATCTACCATGCATCTGCCCACTTACTCAACCTGTCCAAGTCACTCTGCAACCTCCTAACATCCTCTTCGCAGTTCACACTGCCACCCAGCTTTGTGTCATCTGCAAACTTGCTAGTGTTACTTCTAATTCCATCATCCAAATCACTAATATATATTGAAAGATGCCTAGTTGAGCAGTGCTTGCTCCTGGACTCAGTGCCCTTGTTGCGCACTGTCCTTCCCCTCTAGAATGGGCTCATGAGGGTATGGGCTGTAGATGGAGATGGCAGCATTGAAAATGGGAGAAGAAAAAGTTCATGCCCTTCCACTATGTGACCGGGCAGTGCTCCAAATAATAGCAATACCCATTCAGGGCATATAAATAAACATGATCTGCAACAGTTCTAACCCTAAACTGATGGGAGATAGACACAAAATACTGGAGTAACTCAGTGGGGCAGATAGCATCCATGGAGAGAAGGAATGGGTGACGTTTCGGGTCGAGACCCAAGACCGGTCTGAAGAAGGGTCTCAACCCGAAACGTCACCCATTCCTTCTCTCCAGAGATGCCGCCTGTCCCGCTGAGTTACTCCAGCTTTTTGTGTTGATCTTCAGTTTAAACCAGCATCTGCAGTTTTTCTTATACAAACTGATGGGATTCCTCTCAGTCCAGGAGCCCGAACCCCTAGACTTTTATACAGATGGATTTGAAATAAAATATGTATGATAGGTTTTAATTAATTTGTAGGTAGGTCACAGCTGAAGCAGTCTAACTATGAAGAAAAACTCGCTCACTTGCAAGCGGATTCAAAGAAAGTATAAAAAAACTGGATCAAAGACTCAAGCACAGCCTGTGGCCTGCTCATTATTCTCCGGAACAGAGCAGTGACGTTAGAGTCAGGACAATGCCAGGCCCAAGTTCTTCATAGGCAGGAGAATGAAGAAAAAATTAGGTGAGAGATTGAATTTAGAAGGTGTGCTGCAAAATAGTCAGTAAAATGATTTAGTGATACAGCTGCATGTGTTCAACACAATGAGATTGAACTGTTAATTTACTTAAATGCTCGAGCATCCAGGTGCCTAACTGTGAGAAAGGAGGAATATTCAACGGAGAAAGTGACTCTTTTTTTTCATATCCTCCATTTAAAGCAGCTCTGTAATCGGGCTGATATCGTAACACATGGCATAGTTAAAGAGAACATGAAGGAGAAGTATCCCTGGCCTGTAGTAAAAGATACCTGCAGCTCTTATACATATCACGATCCACTCCGGGTCATGCATAGATTTCAAACACAATGGCTAATTTGTTCAATCAAAATCACAGTTTCTTTGTCCACAAGGCTGTTAAATGAGAATTTTGCCCAAACAATCTGTGACCCATAGCACTGCAGCCATTGCGCAATGTTTAAAGCCCATAGCGCTGTGTTTAAAGCCCATAGCACTGTGTTTAAAGCCCATAGCGCTGTGTTTAAAGCCCATAGCGCTGTGTTTAAAGCCCATAGCGCTGTGTTTAAAGCCCATAGCGCTGTGTTTAAAGCCCATAATCGCTGTTTAAAGCTCATAGCGCTGTGTTTAAAGCCCATAGCGTTGTGGCCAGTGGCGTTATATTTGCAACCGACAGCTCTTTGTTAAAATCCCCACACGCTAAGCCGACAGCGCTCTGTTTAAACCTTTGCTCGCCAAACCGGCAGAGCTGTGTGTGTTACCTTTACGCACCAAGTCTGTAGCGCTGTGTGTATTGATTTGCGTGCCACGACTGTAGCGCTGTGTGTATTGATTTGCACGCCAAGTCCATAGTGCTGTGTATTGCTTTCTGCGCCAGTCTGCGGCTGATAGCGTTTTGTTCCCAAAGTGGGGGGGGGGGCTTGCTCGGATGCTGTCCCCTGTCACTGGTTATAGTTTGAATTTGGGAGCAGCGCTATTGGCCAGGACTTACCGGCGATCATTTCAACAGCTGATTTCTGCCTGTATAAAGGCAGGCGCCAGGAAGCCAGAAGTTAGTTCAAGTTCATGTACGAGAGGGGTTCACTGAAGGGCTGAGTTGCGATCAACGCCGCGGATGGAGGCAGAGAGAGTGAGGAAGGCGTGCTGCTGTAAAACGGACCCCGCGCATGCCAAGACAAGTATTGTTTGTGTTCTCTCGCTTGCACATAAATAAGATGTGTTCATGTACGTGAGGGGTTCACTGACGGGTTGAGTCGCGATCAGCGCCGCGGACGGAGGCAGAGAGAGAGAGGGAGGTGCGTTGTTGTAAAATGGACCCCGCGCATGCCAAGACAAGTATTGTTTTTGTTGTCTCTTGCCAATAAATCTGATTTGTAACTAAACACATGAGTGAGCCTTTTTCTGTTCTACTAGTCAGATCCTTGAACCAGGTCCCTTGTAACATTTGGCATAGTCTGCAGGATCTGACAAAGAGGATAAGTAAATGTTTGGTAAAAAGAAATAACAAACGAGATGGCTGGTGCAGGCCAACAAGCTGCTGCGCTCGGTGCAGGGGAGACCGCAGCAGGCCATGCTGCAGGTGGGACCAAGGACCTCGAGTCTTCAAGCTCCTCCAACGCTTTTAACGGATCACGAGGGAGAAGATTATTGTTGTAAATCTCACCCGAATGGATCAACACTGGCATCTGCAGGATTTGATCGACTCGTATTGTTCTGGAATTTATATAGCGACTGCGATAATTATGCGACATTGAAAGGTCACGGTGGAGCAGTGATGGAATTGCATTATAATGCGGGTGGCAGCATGCTTTTTCCAGCATCAACAGACAGAACTGTAGCAGTGTGGGCCAGTGAAACGGGTGAGAGAATCAAGAGACTTAAAGGTCACACATCCTTTGTGAATTCATGTTATCCAGCCCGACGGAGACCACGGTTTGTCTGTACAGGAAGCGGCGCCGAAACAGTGAAGCTATGGGACATTCGGAAATAGACTGCAATCCATATGTTTCAAAACACGTACCAAGTACTGGCAGCAACATTTAATGACGCAAGCGATCAGATTATCTCAGGTGGGATTGATGACGGCATGAAGGTTTCGGACTTCCGACAAAACAAGTTAATCGATACCAAGCGTGGTCATACAGACTGGTTTGGTAACCAGTCTGAGTGGGATAAAAGAGAACATCACCAACCTCACTGACCACATCCAGGAAGCCGGGAGGATGGTGGCCTTCTGGGATGGTTGGAGGTGGTGAACAAGAGTGGTCACTGGGGGCTGACCATTGGGACAATCTTGTTGGCCATAATATTACGGTGTTGTATGTGCGGATTGGCATCACGACCGTGTGGACTTTACTACAGGCTGTGGGCCGGCTGTAACGAGGTAACGCCTGCGGGCCGGATGTGATGGTAACCAGACTGTTCGAGGGGTGGAATGTTATACGGAAATTTTGTCCGAACAATCTGTGACCCATACCCTGTGTTTAAAGCCCACAGCGCTGTGTTTAAAGCCCATAGCGTTGTGTTTAAAGCCCACAGCGCCGTGTTTAAAGTCCACAGCGCTGTGTTTAATGCCCATAGCGCTGTGTTTAAAGCCCATAGTGCTGTGTTTAAACCCATAGCGCTGCAGTTGGTAGCGCTATATTCAACAGCTGATTTCTTGCCTATATAAAGGCAGGCACCAGTAAGCCATGTTAGTTTATGTATGAGAGTGGTTCACCGATGGGCTGAGTCGCAATCAGCGCCGCGGACGGAGGCAGAGAGAGAGGGAGGTGCGCTGCTGTAAAATGGACCCCGTGCAGGCCAAGGCAAGTATTTTTGTTCTCTCTTGTCAATAAAACTGATTTGTAACGAAACAGATGAGTGAGCCTTTTTCTATTCTACTAGTCAGATCCTTGAACCTGTTCCCTTGTAACAAAGGCACTGAAGTATAAAATTGGTTGATAAATGTGTGAAGCGGTTTGGTATGTGTACAGCACATGAAAGGAATTTAAACTATTCGCTCTCTTTTCTACAAATCCACAGAGTATTTCAGTGTGGAAATAGGGCTACCTAGTTCATGCTGACCAAGTTGGCAGACCTGGCTCGTAGCATTTGCCTGCATTTGGTCCATCACCCATCCCTCCCCTCCCAACCCTTTCTCTTCCCTGGACCCTTCCCCAACATCCACAGGAGATGTAACACTAGTGCCGATACATATACAAGGGCGTCACGGTGATGCAGTGGTAGAGTTGCTGCCTCTCAGCATCAGAGACCTGTTGCCACTTTTGACTGTTGTAGTTGAGATATGAAAGAAGAAGAATCAGCAAACTTGCTAATCTTAACCTGTATGTTCTCATCCAAATCATTGATGTACTGTAGATGACAAACAGTAATGGGCCCAGCACCGAACCCTGAGGTGCACCACTAGTCACAGCCATCCACTGACAATATCAATAGTCAATAGTCAATAGTCGTTTATTTGTCACATACACATAAATGTGTAGTGAAATGAAACATTACCCGCAGTTCAACAATAAGACCAATAAGAATAATCAATAAAAATGCAATAACACACAATCATAAACTAACACCAAACAAAAGAAACATCCATCACAGTGAGTCTCCTCCAGTCCCTCCTCACTATGCTGGAAGGCCAGAATGTCTTTTTTTCTTCCCGTGCCGTCTTCTCCCGCGGTCAGGCTGTTGAAGTTGCCACGTTGGGGCGGTCGGGGCTCCCGACATTGAAGCGCCGCGCCGGGCGGAGAAAACCCCGCGGCCTATTCCAGGCCGCGCCGGACGGTGAAAGGTCCGCGGCGGGCCGACCCAAGCCCCGCGATTCGGGGCGGGCGAAGACGCTGTCGCTGCCGCTGCCGGAGCTCCCGATGTCGGCCCCCACCCAGGGGCCTGCGGGCTTCCGTCATCCAGGCGGCCCACGCCGAAGCCTCCGGAGACGAGTCGCAGCCACTCCCGCAGCATCCGAAGGCGGCCAGCGCCGCAGGTGGTGAGTCCGGGCCGCGGGCTCTGCGAACCAGAGCCCCAGGTGGTCCCAGGTGCATGGCCGGTGGTAGGCCGCAGCGGGAACGGAGACACGACACAGAAACAAAGGTCGGGTCTCCGTAAGGAAGAGACAATGTTACAGTTCCCGTTCCCTCCCACCCCCCATCCCCCCCCCCCCCCCCCCACATACCATACAAACACTTCACCATATTAAAACTACAATTCAGACAAAAACAACAAAAAACACAAAAGACAAACGGACTGCAGGCAAGCCACAGCTGCGAGGGCAGCGCTGGCTCCCCCAACCTTCCACCATTACCCTCTGCTTCCTTTCATGGAGTCAATTTGCTATCCATTCAGCTATTTCTCCTTGGATCCCATGCGATCTAACCTTCCAGAGCAGCCTACCATGCGGAACCTTGTCGAATGCCGTCCATGTACACAACATCTACAGCTCTGCCCTCATCAACCTTTTTGGTCACGTCTTCAAAAAAATCAATCAGATTTGTGAGGCACGACCTCCCATGTACAAAACCATGCAGACTATCCCTAATCAGCCCTTGCCCATCTAAATGCCTGTATATCCTATCCCTCAGAATACTCTCCAGTAACTTACCAACCACAGATGTTAAGCTCACCGGTCTATAGTTCCCAGCATCTTCCCTTCTTGAAAAGAGGTACATTTGCCACGCTCCAGTCTTCCGTCAGCTCTCCTGTGTTTATTTCAACCAGAGCTCCTGCAATTTCCTCTCTAGTTTCCCACAATGTCCTCGGATATATCAGATCAGGCCCTGGAGATTTGTCTACATTCAAACACAACAGTACCTTAGTACTTCTTTGACAGTAATTCTGACTGCTCTCGAGACACTTCCAGTGACTGATCCAATTTTCTCCGTCCTACTGTCTTTCTCCTCGGTAAATACAGAGGAGAAATACTCATTTACAACCTTGCCCATCTCCTGTGGCTCCAGAGAGAGGTGACTGCTTCGATTCCTGAGAGGACCCACTCTCTCTCTAGTTACCCTTTTCCCCCTTATGGATTGATAAAATCTTTTGGGATTGTCCTTAATGCTACCCGCCAGAACTATCTCCTGGCCCCTTTTTGCCCTTCTGATTTCCTTTTTTAGTTGACTCCTTAGTTCCCAAAGCTCCTCCAAGGATGCCCTTGATCCCAGCTGCCTATTCCTGTCCAATGCATTCTTCTTGTTTTTTGACGAACGTCTCAATTATCTGACACCTTTTTGTCTCCTTTCCATCTCTAGCCTTTGTCGCTTACTCCACCCATCTGCTCCGGTTTCCTCCCACATCCCAAAGACATGCGGACGTGTGAGTTAATTGCCCCGAGTGCTTAGGGAATGGGTGTAAAAGTGGGATAGCATAGAGCTAGTGTGATGGTCAGTGTGGGCTAGGTGGCCCAAAGGGCCTGTTTCCAAGCTGTGTCCATCAATCAATCAAACTATCAATCTGTACCTAGAGGACAGCGTGGAGCTTGAGCAGGCAAGTAGTCCTTAATGTTAGGAAGAAGGCTGATTCAAGCATTACTCAAAGCACTTTAATGTAGAGTCTGCAAAGAATGTCCCATGGGTCTTCCTGTATTTTCTTCTGTTTTGGTTTAATATTTGTGCTGCAGTTCGCCAGCAACGCATCCTTTGTGCAATGCAAACACTGTTTTCACTTATCCAGTCTGAGATTAAGACATTAGCTTCTTAGGAGCATGTCATTCTTTGGAGTGAGTTCCTCAAAGAAATGTTTTGAAAAGCACAATTGTGGAGAGTTGCCAGACTTCTGTGTTTCTTCATGTCAGTTCAAAACTTAGGCACTAGTTTCTGCCACAAAGCGAATGTTGCAGAACAATATGTAAATTGAAAAATACTGGAAGTGGCAGCACAGGTAGCACCTATGGAAGGAGAAGCAGGGTTAATGTTTCAGGTCGATCGCCTTCAAAGAGAACGAGACGAAATGAAGTCAAACATGTTTTGAATTGCAGAGGAAAGGGGAGGGTTGAGAGAACAAAGGCAATTCCTGGGATCGGGCGGAGACCAAGAGATTGAATGATGCAAGGGAAGGCCTTGCCAATGGAGAGAGGATGGAGAAGGCTTGTTAATCACAGCTCATCCATCTGCTGGAGATGTAAATAGAAGGAGGCGAATGCAAGATAGATGGAAAGAGGAAGCAAAAGTAATACTGGAACTGTGAAACGACATGCACTGCAGATGCTGAAAATGTACTCATTTTTTTCTCTCTCTGCAGATGTTGCCCAGCCCGCTGAGTATTTCCAGCATTTTCTGCTTTAAACTGGTTAGTTCCAATACGAATTGGAATTGTTAAATTTAATGATGGTTGCCTGGGGGCTCTAGCTGGAAAATGAGATGCTGATCCTTTAAGTTATTTTGGGCTCTCTGGAACACTGCAAGAATCCAGATATAGAGCGATCCATGTGTGACTGGAATGGAGTAATACAGTGAAAGACAAATGGAGGTTCAACACGATCCCTGCCGATAGGATGGAGGGGTCCTGTGAAGCAGCCACCGACTTTAGTCCGATAAAAAGGAACTACAGATGCTGGTTTATACCAAAGATAGAAAACACTGGAGCGACTCAGCTAGTCAGGCAACATCTCTGCAGAAAAAATGGATAGATGGCATTTCGGGACTCTTCTTCAAGTTTATTTTCTCCTTGTGTTTCCAGCGTCTGCAGTCTCTTGTGGCTCCAACCACCCAAGCTGTTGGTTCTTCCATCGGGGACCTGGGGTGGAGGGCACTGCACCGAGGAGTCACCTGCAACCTGTTCCTCGCGCGGTTCACAGACTCGCCAGCCGCCTGCCCCTTTTGCGGGCTGCAGGAGTCTGTGTACCACGTGTGTATAGAGTGTGTGAGGTTGCAGCCCCTGTTCCTTGCCTTCTGGCTGCACTTCTCACCCACTATCCTCATCTTTGGACACCCTGTGCGTAGGGGAGAGGGTAGGGCTGAAGATGTCCTGGTTGAGTTGCCCCTGGGCCTGGCCAAGCTGGCCATCCACGAGTCACGGCACCAGGTGGAAGAGGGCCCTGCCCGAGCCAGCTGCCTGCCCCTTTACCGGGGTTACATCCGCGCCCGGGTGGTGTTGGAGAGGGACTATGCTCTGTCTACGGGCACCCTGGGGGATATTCGGGACCGCTGGGCAACGCGGGGGTTGGATGCATCCTGGATAGAGATTGTAATATAGTTGTATAATAGTTTCATTTGGTATATTTGTTTGTATTGATTTATGGTGGTGGGTTCTGTTTTGTCTTATTGCATTGTAAATATTATTTTTTTAATCATTTAATAAATGTTTTGATTAAAAAAAGCTGTCAGTTCTTCCAGAAACAGTTTTTCCTATCATAGGAAAATGTGACGTAGGATAAGTGACAAAGGGTCCCGATCCAAAATGTCACTGTTTCATGGTCTACAGAGATGCTGCCTGGCCCACTGAGTTACTCCAGCACTTTATATCTTCTTTTTTAAACCAGCATCTGCAGTGCCTTGTATCCATATTTTACTGAACTACTGCAAAATCTCCTCAAGGTGTGCTTACTTAGAGGAAGTTCTCCTCTCTCCAACACGTGTTCTGTGAGACCCCCGGTTCCCCTTCTGCGATTCATACTGCTCGACTCTGAAGAAGGGTCGCACCCCAAAACGTCTCTTACCTCCATTCTCCACGGATGCTGCCTGACCCATTTCTTTCCTAAATCTTTGTTCTATTTTCGTACTGAGATCAATGTTCATGGCTAAGTATTGTCATATGAATGCGTTTCACCTAGATCTCCAACAGTGCCGACTCCTTGAATTGCAACGCTACCCTGGTCTGTAACCTCCCATAATCTTTTGCTTCAAACAAAAGGGTCCCTTCTGAGTGTCAATGATCACAAACTTCAACAACTAAATTGAAAATCTCCTGCAGATCATTCTTCCTTTCAGGCGGCACGGTAATGCAGTGATAGGGTTGCTGCCTTACAGCGCCAGACACCCGGGTTCAATCCTGACTACGGGTGCTGTCTGTGCGGTGTTTGTAGATTCTCCTTGCGACCGCGTGGGTTTTCTCCAGGTGCTCCAGTTTCCTCCCACACACCAAAGACATACAAGTTTGTAGGTTAATTGGCTTTGATAAATTATAAATTATCACGAGTGTATAGAATAGTGCTAGTGCACGGGGTGATCGCTGGTCGGCGTGGACTTGGTGGGCTGAAGGACCTGTTTCTGTGCTGTATCTCTAAAAATGAAAAGAAAAGACATTCCTTTGATCCCAAATCTCTCTCCAAATTTACCCCCACCATGTCTTCACTCCAATTATTTTGAATCCTAATTGGGTTGCATTTTGTGTAGAATATTCAGAATTATGAATATACAAATACCCATCTCAGCCAAATGTCAATAGAGTCAAAGACAACCCCAAGTTACATTGGCAACTAGTTTTAAAGCAAACAGTGCGTGTGCTTGCTTTTAATTATTGACTTTTAATGTTGTGGAAGGGAAATTAGACAGTGCATTTTCTCACGAATACTAACACGTTTATAAAATTCCAAGCTTATTCAATCGATTTTTTATCTGACATTTGGGATTACAAGATGATAATTCTTTCCAGACATGAAGAGTGCTAAATATAAAACAATAATGTGGATTTACACCTGCCAGACCTACACTTCATCCAGCAGGAGGTTCATACAGTGCAGGGGCCCACAGGAGAAGAATACTCTCAGGGTCTGATGGTTCAGATTAGTACATTTAAAGGGCAGAAAGCTAGGCTGATGTACGCTTCCACTTTAGTATGACAACTCGGTCAAAGACATTTTACCCTGGTGTAAAGACAAACAACAAAATTGGTGTTAAAGAGGTATGGGATATCAAAGAATCATAGAGCCATATAGCATGGAAAAAGGCACTATGGCTCAACTTGCCCATGCCGACCAGATGCCCCATCTACGCTGGTCCCATTTGCCCGCGTTTGGCCCATATCCCTCTAATTTTCTCCAAATGACTTTTAAATGTTGTTATGTGGGGAATGGAAGGATAAGGATCATGAGCTAGTCAAATAAATTAGTCATAATTGACATCATCTTCCTTCTGGGAATGTGTAGTCTTCTGAACACAATATTGAACACTCCAACTTATGATAACCTGCTCTTTCGTCTGTCTTTAGTTACTCAGTGTAAGAAAATTGGAGGGATTCTCATTCGAATAGTAATCTTGTTTTCTGCTGCATCTGCTTTTCAATTGCGGAAGATGTTCAAATTCTGTCAAGATTTAGGCAAGATTCTGTCATCCATTCAGACAATGTTATGCCAAGATCTGTGGCTCTTAAGGAAAAAGCTGCTTTGTTTTCGAGTTGGACATTAAAGGTTTCTGTGTGCAGAAGCTTACTGTGAGCAAGCTGCCATGTTTCCAACATTACAACAGCAGCAATTACATTTCAAGTATGGTTCATTGGCTCGAAAAAAACTTGGGAGGTCCTGAACTCATTTTTTTTAAAAAGCTTTATGAATATAAGATTCTTTCTCCTTCTGCTTTTTAGCAAATGGTATTGATTTACATTTAACTGTTTGGATAATTGGTGATCTTAACGCACCTGGCAAACATTGGGCACAAACCTGAGGCCAGATCTGGTGTAATAGTTTGAGACTGATACCTATATGGTTTACAGCTGTTATTTTGTTAATAACTAGTACTTAAAAAATGGGTGGCACTGCCTCACAGCGCTAGAAATCTGGGTTTGATCCTGACCTCATGCGCTGTCTGTGCAGAGTTTTATGTTCTCCCTGTGACTGCGGGTCTCCTCAGCGTTTCCTCCCACATCCCAAAGACATGCGGGTTTGTAGATTAATCAGACTGTGTATATTGCCCCTAGTGTGTAAGGAGTGGGTGTAAAAGTGGGATAACAGAACCATCTTACCAATAACTAGAGAGCAGTCCTGAGCTACTATCTACCTCATCGGAGACCCTCGGACTATCTTTAATCGGACTTTACTGGACTTTATCTTGCACTAAATGTTATTCACGTTTCCCCCTTAATCATTAATCATGTATCTGTACACTGCGGATGGCTCGATTGTAATTATGAATTGTCTTTCCGCTGACTGGTTAACACACAACAAAAGCTTTTCACTGTACCTCAGTGCACGTGACAATAAACTAAACTCAAACTAGTGTGAATGGGTGATCGATGGTCTGTGTGGATTCGATGGGCCAAAGGGCTTGTTTCCATGCTGTAGTTCCGAACTAAGTATAAAAGTATTCAAGCAATGGTCAACAGAGTTGGCTAGGAAGTTGGCTAGGAAGTTCTTCCTTGTCCCTTTGTGAGTTACCAATCAAACTGTGCTTCTTCTGTTGCCTTGTCTTCACTCACCTGAACCCTTGAGTCCTTAAAGTGACTTAAAGTCCTTGAGTCAAGGAAGTTGCAGACTTAACCCCCAGCTCTTTGCGAACCAATTCAATATATCCTCACCTATGAACAGGTAAAGGTCTGTTTATTTGAGCACTGCTCAAATTAACCTCTAATTTTTACTCTTCAAAATAACTCGTAGAGGTTCTATAAAATTGATGTGATTTGGGTGTCTTCAATTTTTGGCAGTCTGATAAGATAACTCACACGTGATGTTGTTAAAGATAGACACAAAATCCTCAGGTAGCTCAACGGGTCAGGCAGCATCTTTGGCGAAATGGATGGGTGACATTTTAAGTCAGGATTCTTCTTCAGACTGAGTGTGGGGGGGTGGGGGGAGAACTGGAAGCAAGAACAGAGCAGAACAAATCAGTGCCTGCAACAGAAGACCACAGGCAGGGAGTTTTCCTGATCAGCTGACTGTTGGCTTGGGACAGTGTGATCCCAGGAGGAATGCATCGTTGTGAACTGGAACTGGTTAACTGACTTTTAGTGAGCAAGGGGAGGTAAGAGCAAGGGAGGGGGGCGGGGGGAGAGCAAGGGGAGGGGAGGGGAGGGGAGTGTTCTTATTCTGTCAGCCAGTTTCTGCTCTTCTATTGACCTGACCAGTTTCGTTTTTTAACATTCTGAAACATGTTCTGTCACGCTCTCCGCACTTGCTGCCTGACCTACTGCCATTTTCTGTTTCCATTTGGAGTATGAAAAAGGAGCAATGATCTTTTGATTGCATCAGAGATCTATGGACTTAAATTGCATATTTGCAATATAACATGATGAATTGTATTGATGAATGAATCAATGAGAGCTTGTTCCTACAACTAATATTCTTGCAGAGGTCATACAAGAAGAGAGCTTTGGAAACACTAGGAAGAAAGATTTATTACCATACCGATCTGATATGCATTAATATGTGCTGAGTACAGGTTCCATTTGAGATGAGTTGTCGTGTCACAACTTACTAATGTAATTATGGAATATTAAAAGATGAATAATCCATAACAAAAATTCTAAATATCTTTCCATGCAAAAATACATTTATGTATTTGAATTTGTATTATAATGTGACAGATTCTTTAGATTTTTCATCTCTGCAACCAACAAAGGCCATATCTAGTTTGCTGTGCTGATTTTCATTGTGACCAGTGTTCACTATTAGCCCATTGACCCCCCCATACAGACCTGGAGTACCTTTCCTGCAATCCTGCTTCGACTAATGACTCTGTTTTGTTCTGGCCATGTCTCCACCTGTGTTGCATCTGTTCTACCATAGAGTCATCGAGCGATGCAGCGTGGAAACAGGCCCAACTTGTCCACACCGGCCAACATGTCCCAGCTACACTAGTCCCACCTGCCCGCATTTGGTCCATATCCATCCAAACCTATCATATTCATGTACCTGTCAAACTGTTTCTTAAATATAGGGATAGTCCCTGCCTCAACTACCTCCTCTGGCAACTTGTTCCATACACCCACCACCCTTTATGTGAAAAAGTAACCCCTCAGATTCCTATTAAATCTTTTCCCTTTCACCTTAAACCTATGTCCTCTGGTCCTCGGCTCATCTACTCTGGGAAGAGACTCAGTGCATCCACCCGATCTATTCCTCTCATGATTTTACGCACCTCAATAAGATCACCCCTCATCCTCCTGCACTCCAAGGAATAGTCCCAGCCTACTCAACCTCTCCCTACAGCTCAGACCCTCTAGCCCTGGCAGCACCAGTACCACCTTCCACATCAGTGCCTGCAATCTTTGTCCTTCAATTGAGCGTTTCCATCCACAGTGGTATAACAGAACCATTGACCTTTTCATTTCTATTTTGCAGCCTCCCACATCACCCCATGCCTCCCTTTGCCCTGACACCATGATAGGATTCCCCTGTTCCCATTTCTGTCCCACCAAAATGCATAATCAATGGATCATTTTCTAAAATATCCAACATCCCTAACATGATGTAACCACCAGACACTTCCTTCCTTCCTCTTCCTTCAGCAAGAAGGCTTTCTATCTTATTCCCACTGTGATTTCCCCTTCTCTTCTGAAGAATGCCAATGTACGTTTGGAGGCCTGGTTCACCACCATGAAGGAGGAACCCGCTGGCTGCTGGGAAAGCTTGGAGCCACCGAGCTTGGCCATGAAGACCAGAGAGTTGAGGAGGAGGGAGCCGTTAGTGATGGCAGACGCAAGGAGTGGGCTGTTGGAGAGGGACCGGGAGTGTTGCCTGGAAGGTCGGCTGCAGTATGTGCTCAATGGACACATAGACGGTCGGCCGAGGGTCGGTTCGCGATCCGAGCCGGTCGACCGCTTGCCTAGAGAAAGTGAACCGGGGACCAGAGGACATAGTTTTAAGGTAAAGGGGAAAAGATTTAACAGTAATCCGAGGGGTTACTTTTTCACCTGGATATATCCAACATATGGACTAGACTTTGGACTTTTGCTTTTTCTTTTGTAAATGGTGCCAAAAATGGTGAAACGTGCAAAAATTTCATTGTGTAGTACATGCATGAGATAAAGAACCATTGACGTTCGAGGAACCAAACATTAACTTCCAACTTGGTAAAACTACCTCAAGTATTCAATGATAAATCCAACAATTTCAAATGCTCAGCATCTTTTATTTCAGATATCCTTGGCGAATTTCAGATATTGAGTCAGCATTTGGACCTCCTTCAGACTAACGTTTGGTAACCCTTTTTATTCGCACCCCCTTTTGCTAATTGCATCACTCATTTTGTTATTTAATTTCTCCTGTTTCCCTCTCAATTGCAGATAATTATATTTTTGCCACTTGCCTACCCTTTGCAACTTAACACTTAATTTATCTCCAACCGTCACCCAGTTAAGGTGAAAAGTAGAAAGAACTCTTACTAGAACACTATGAAGATTTAGCATCTTGGAAACTTAATCTGGTGTCTCATGTGACTGAACATAATTGATTGTTATAACTATCAGACCACACTCAATGCACACTGGAACATTGGACAACAAAAGATCCCGGTGATATCAATCATTGTTGCCACACATTCCACACTTCTCCTGAAATTTGGAATTTTCCAAAGATTGAGGGCCATGCAGAGGAAAGCAGATCAGACCAAAAGGAATAAAAAGACAAGCAAAAAGGAAACAGCTGGAGGAACTCAGCATGTCAGGCAGCATCTGCGGAGAGAAATGGACATTTGACGTTTTATGTCAAGGCCTTCATCAGGGTCTACACTGAAACATTGAACGTCCGGTTCCCTCCACAGATGCTGCCTAAACTATTGAGATCTTCTAGCTGTTTGATCTTTTACTCCAAACTCCAGCGTCTGCAACCTCTCGTGTCTCTAAATTAAAACGCAAAATGCTGGAAATACATACCCAGCAGGTCGGGCAACTTCTGTGGGAAGAGACGTCGAGTTAATGGTTTAAGACCAAAAAAACTCTTCACAGCAGAAGGAAGCAGATCTGCTTGGTTGAGACTTGATTGCTACCGCTCTCTCTCATCTGGACAGCCAGGGGGGCTATGTGAGGATGCTGTTCATTGACTTTAGTTCAGCATTCAACACAATAGTCCCCAGCAGACTGGTTGAAAAGCTGCTGGAACTGGGGCTTAACACCCCTCTGTGTGCCTGGGTCCTGGACTTTCTCACTGCCAGGCCCCAAGTGGTCAGGATGGGGGAACACACATCTAGCTCCCTCACCCTGAACATAGGATCCCCCCAGGGCTGCGTCCTTAGCCCCCTACTGTACTCCCTGTACACACATGACTGTAGGGCCAGGTTCAGCTCAAACTCCATCATCAAGTTTGCTGATGACACTGTGGTGGTGGGCCGGATCTCCAACAACGATGAGAAGGCCTACCGGGAGGAGGTGGCTGATCTGGCACTCTGGTGTCAGGACAATAGCCTCCTCTTGAATGTCACTAAAACAAAGGAGCTGATTGTGGACTTCAGAAGGGCTAAACATCCAAGGACGTACACGCCACTGGAGATAAATGGGTCTATTGTGGATAGGGTGAGCAGTTTCAAATACTTGGGAGTCCGCATCGCAGAGGATCTGACGTGGGCAACGCACATTGCCGCACTGGTGGGTAAGGCTAAGCAGCGCCTTTACCACCTTAGACAACTGAGGAAATTCAGAGTGTCGCTGAAGATCCTTCATTGCTTCTACTCTGGGGCTGTAGAGAGCATCCTGTCCGGCAACATTACAGTCTGGTTTGGGAACAGCTCTGCCCAGGACAGGATGGCCCTGCAGAGAGTAATGCGTTCGGCAGAACGCACCATGGGAACTACACTCGTCCCCCTGCAGGACCTATACATCAGGAGGTGCAGATCCAGAGCAAGCAAGATCATGAGGGACCCCTGCCACCCCAGTAACGGACTGTTCCAGATGCTACGGTCAGGCAAACGCCTCCGCTGTCACGCTGTGAAAACGGAGAGGATGAGACGGAGCTTCTTCCCACAGGCCATCAGGACTGTCAACTTTGATAACCCCAGAGACTAAATTTTTGTCGACACTTTTTGTGCTATGTTTAGTAACTTATTAACTTTATTTATATGCTGTAACTGTAATTCTTTTTGTGCACAACCCGCAGGCATTGCCACTTTCATTTCACTGCACATCGAGTATGTGTATGTGACAAATAAATTTGACTTGACTTGACTTGACTTGACATCTTTGTTGGAGAGTTTATCACTCTCAGTACACTTATGAAGTTAGACCAGATATCTAGTTATTCACATAAAGCCTGTTACAATTTTATATTGAGGGGGTTTTAACTGATAGATTTGTTGGGAGCTTCTCCCCATCTCTAAGATGGAGAGATGTTATTGGAGAACTGGGGAGCTTGCTGCTATGGACTCTCCTCACACCCGTTCATCACAAGCTATCAAAAGACTCATGACAACTATTGAGCACTATTGTAAGATGTCTTCACAGAAAAAATAGGTTTAGTCTCAATTCATGGGCACTTCTCCAAACTATGCATGGTTAAATGTGTGCAAGCACACTACAGTTTGCAACTCTCACATCTGCATGCAAGCCTTGCATAATCCACATCAATAAAAACCTCTCCCCAGAAGCATTAAATCCCTCACACAGAATCGTTTTAACACATTTTTATGTGAACATGAATTTCTGCACCAAGTTTACCTCATGTCTAGTATGTTTTGTTGCTCAATAGCTGAACGTTTAATGTGAATTATTGTGACATTTTAATGCCTTTTCATTTGTATTAATGAAAAGGCGAAGAAAAATGATGAATTATTTAGTAAGGATAAGCTGACTTTTTTGTTCATGTCAGTTCCTCACTAAGGTGGAAGCCTCAGAATTGGAACAATCCAGTGGCAAACGAACAATCATTTCCACTAAGTAAACACCATTAAAAATACATGTGCTGATCACTATTGCCAGTACCATAACCCTGTAAGTGCCTGAGAACTAGAGTCATTAATCAACTTCTAACAGCAGGGAAGCATTAAGTAATGATGTGGTGTAAAACTGGCCCAATGAGTTACTTGGGGCTTGGATTTATTGTATACCAATAGCAAATCTATCCAGCTAAAGTATCCTTGCCATACTCTATCTATTTCTGAAAAATAACAGAAAAAAGGTAGAGATTATACGAGACATTGGTGAGGCCACATTTAGAGTATTGTGTGCAGCTTTGGGCACCACGTTATGGGAAAGATGTTGTCAAGCAGAAAGGGTTCAGAGAAGATTTACGAGGATGTTGACAGGGCTCAAGGGCCTGAGTTATAGAGAGCGGTTGAGCAGACTAGGACTCTATTCCTGTGTGTGCAGGAGGATGAGGAGTGATCTTATAGAAGCGTAGGGGAGTCAAGAACCAGAGGACATTGGTTTGTGAGGGGGAGGGGGGGAGATTTAATAGGAATCTGAAGGGTAACCTTTTTTACACAAACGGTAGTGGTTCTATGGAATGAGCTGCCAGAGAAGGTAGTTGAGGTAGGTACTATCGCAACATTTAAGAAATATTTAGACAGATACATGGATAGGATAGGTTTAGAGGGATATGGTCCAAATACAGGCAGGTGGGACTAGTGTATTTAGCTGGGACATGTTGGTAAATTGGGCTGATGGGCCTGTTTCCATGCTGTATGACCCTATGACTATTATTTGATGCACCAAGCATCATCACCACTAAGTCTTTTTAAATTAATCAATTCATTGTGCCAACCTGAAAATAATTGTTTTTATCCAAGTTGAGGTTGATCATACAATCTTCTGGTATACTTGGTTCATTTGGTTCATAGACCAATATTGTATCTCATGTTGTCTTCCTCAGGTTAGTGATAGAGGTATCATACCACATCCACTGTAATTAAATTATTGTGTGAAAAAACAGTGTACATCATCTCATACTTTAATTTAGTTTAGTTTAGTTTAGTTTAGAGATACAGCGCGGGAACAAGCCCTTGGGGTTGTGTCTTGTGTTTTTGTACTGCTGGCTAAGTAATCTCGTTCCGTAAGGAATGACAAATAAAGCTATTTTGGATTTAAAAAAAAAAATTTCAGCCTGCCGAGTCCGCACCAACCAGCGATCCCTGCACATTAGCACTACCCTACACTCACTAGGGACAATTTTCACAAATACCAAGCCAATTAACCTGCAAACCTTTACATCTTTGGAGTGTGGGAGGAAACCGAAGATCTCAGAGAAAACCTATGCGGTTACGGGGAGAACTTACAAACTCCACACAGACAGTACCCAAGGTCGGGATTGAACCCAAGTCTCTGTAAGGCAGCAACTCTACTGCTGCATGGTTCTTCTGGGTCTTCAGTCCATTTAATTATTCCATTTATTAGGGAATACCAATTTTAAGTATTTGGGGTTAAATATTGACCTAACTAATGTTGGTATGAACAGATTTAAACACCAGCACCAAATATCCACCTGGAAAATTTCCTTTCCATTGTTCATTTGAGCATCATAATTTGTTAAATCATAATAATTATCTATTAACTATATCTTCTACTTTTCTGCTTTAAATGTAAAACACAAATGCATTCATTTTATATTTGACCCTGCATCCAAAATTGGATGTTCGTGTAATCTGCCAGCTATTGCACATTCTAAATTGTTCAATGTAGACAATGATAGATGGACAATTGCTCTCTACTTGAATGACTGACTTGACCACATCAAAGGATAATAAAGAAGAACATTTCATTGAAGATGGACTTTTGTGAGTGGGAGTGGGAAGTGAAGGGAAGGATTTGCTCATGAGTGCTAAGTTAATCTAACATTATCAATCTGTGACTTGGACTATTTTGAATCCTGTCCGTTAACAACATTCAATAGGTCAAACAACATCAATGACAGGGGCAGAGAGAGGCAGACATCATCAAGGTCACATCAAGGTCAATCATAAGAACATAGAATGGAATGGGATCAGGCCCTTTGGTCCACCATGTCATGCAGACCTTGATGTTCAATTAAACTAATCTTGTCTGTGCACACATGATCTGTATCCTTGTATTCCCTGCCTGATCATGTGTTTGTCGAAATGCCTCTTAAATGTTGCTGTCATATCTGTTTCCTTCCACATTCCAAAGACGTACAGTTTTGTAGGTTCATTGACTTCTGTAAATTGCCCCAAGTGTATAGGATAGAACTAGGAAAAAAACCCTGCAGATGCTGTTTTAAATCGAAGGTAGACACAGAATGCTGGAGTAACTCAGCGGGTCAGGCAGCATCTCGGGAGAGAAGGAATGGGTAACGTTTCGGGTCGAGACCCTTCTTCAGACTCGTTAGAGCTAGTGTATGGGTGATTGATGGTCGACTCGGACTCGGCGGTCCGAAGGGCCTGCTTCCATGCTTATCTCTAAACTGAACTAAACTATCTGAGCCTCTCATAATATTATTTACCTCTATCAAGTCACTCCTGAAATTCTAATGCTCCAGAGAAAACAATCCAAGTTTGTCCAACCTCTCCTTATAGCGAATACACTCCATTGCAGGGAACATCTTGGTGCGCCTCTTCTGCACCCTGTCCAAAACCTCCACATCCTTCCAACAGTGCATTGACCAGAAGTGCACACAATACTCCAAATGCAGCCTACTTTTATACAGATGCAACATGACTGGCCAACACCTACATTCAATGCCCTACTAATGAAGGCAAGCATTTTGTGTGGCAACTCTACTACCCTTTCCATTTATGTTGCCACTTTCAGGGAGCTATGAACTTATTCTCCAAGATTCCTCTGTACAACAATGCTAAGATCTTGCCATTTACGGGATCATACTTGAACTAATTTATTGTAAGAAAATAACTGCAGATGCTGGTACAAATCGAAGGTATTTATTTCACAAAATGCTGGAGTAACTCAGCAGGTCAGGCAGCATCTCAGGAGAGAAGGAATGGGTGACGTTTCGGGTCGAGACCCTTCTTCAGACTGATTTTGGGGGGCGGGACAAAGGAAGGATATAGCTGGAGACAGGAAGACAGTGGGAGAACTGGGAAGGGGGAGGGGATGAGAGGGACAGAGGAACTATCTAAAGTTGGAGAAGTCAATGTTCATACCACTGGGCTGCAAGCTGCCCAAGCGAAATATGAGGTGCTGTTCCTCCAATTTCCGGTGGGCCTCACTATGGCACTGGAGGAGGCCCATGACAGAAAGGTCAGACTGGGAGTGGGAGGCGGAGTTGAATTGCTCAACCACCGGGAGATCAGGTTGGTTAAGGCGGACTGAGCGAAGGTGTTGAGCGAAATGATCGCCGAGCCTGCGTTTGGTTTCGCCGATGTAAAGAAGTTGACATCTAGAGCAGCAGATATAATAGATGAGGTTGGAGGAGGTGCAGGTGAACCTCTGTCTCACCTGGAAAGACTGTTTGGGTCCTTGGATGGAGTTGAGGGGGGAGGTAAAGGGACAGGTGTTGCATCTCCTACAGTTGCAGGGGAAAGTGCCTGGGGATGGGGCGGTTTGGGTAGGAAGGGACGAATGGACCAGGGAGTTAAGGAGGGAACTGTCTCTGCGGAACGCAGAAAGGGCAGGGCATGGGAAGATGTGGACAGTTGTGGGGTGCTGTTGTAGGTGACGGAAATGTTGGAGGATGATTTGTTGGATACGCTGGCTGATGGGGTGGAAGGTGAGAACAAGGGGGATTCTTTCCTTGTTACGAATGGGGGGAGGGGGAGCAAGAGCGGAGCTGCGGGATGTAGAAGAGACCCTAGTGAGAGCCTCATCTATAATGGAAGAGGGGAAGCCCCGTTTCCTGAAGAATGAGGACATCTCTGATGCCTTAGTGTGAAACACTTCATCCCGGGCGCAGATGCAGCGTAGACGGAGTAATTGGGAGTAGGGGATAGACTTTTTGCAGGAGACAGGGTGGGAAGAAGTGTAGTCCAGATAGCTGTGCGAGTCAGTGGGTTTATAGTTAATTTATTGTAGAGAGTCTCTTGTTCTTGACTGCTCTGTTTTGCTAAAGAGGACAATTGTAGCTTGTACTCTACAGGGCAGCATGTTAAAATGCCACAGGAGTCCTGTAAAGTACTCAGGATATTTATTCAGCAGACAGTAGTCATGAAAGAAACAAAGAGGTAAGTATCAGTGGGGTTGTTTTACAATGCTCCACATGCTCATTGGACAAAGTGAGTTCAACTTCATCTGTAGACATTACACACATTATGTTGATTCACTGTAGCAGTCAAGACCAATAAACCACTGTCCATAAATGAACCCCAAATGATTGTTGTCAAAAATGAAATGGACAATATTTTGACAGAAATTAGGATTAATTCACCAATTTCGCACATGTACCGGGAGTTTACTATGCTTGGAGATTAAAACTGCAAGGCACCACAAGAATACCTTGAATCAAACTTTCATGGAATTTGTGAACTTATTCTAGTTTAAATTTGGGTTTAGGTTTATTCTTGTAACGTGTACCAAAGTACAGTGAAAAGATTTATTTTGCATGCTATTCAATCAAATCAAATAATATTATACACAGACAAAATGTGTCGGAAGGAACTGCAGATGCTGGTTTAAACCAAAGATAGACACAAAAAGCTGGAGTAACTCAGTGGGACAGGCAGCATCTTAGGAGAGAAGGAATGGGTGACTTTTCGGATCGGTTCTGAAGAAGGGTCTCGACCCGAAATGTCACGCATTCCTTCTCTCCAGACACTAAGTCCGATGTCCGCAATGGGATAGAGATGAATCAGACTGTACTCTAGCTTATGGAAGGACTGTTCAGACCATTCCCCGAGAACACAGGGGAACAAACTGGTCCTGAGGCTGGTGACGCACACTTTCAATCTCCTGATTCTTCTGCCCAGCATGAGTGGGGAGAAGAAGGAATGGCTAGTATGGAACAAGCGTTTGCAAGCCATAAGCTCATATTCTGGAAGCTCATTGAAGCACAGAATCATTCAGAATGTATAATGCAGGAGGATATTCTGCCATTTTGGATATCAGTTGAAAACACTATTCTGCCTCCTACCAACACATGTAAACAAGCCATGTGGGTCAAGGCATTCCTGGAATACACACAGGCATTTTTAAATGTGATGAGGCTTTTTATTTTGTCTCTATCATACTTTCAAGCAGTGAATCCCAACTCAGCAGGTCGGGCAGCATCTCTGAAGAACATGCATAACTGACGTTTCGGGTTGGGATGCTTCTTCAGACTGAATGTAGGGGGGAGAAGAAACCTGGAAAATGAGAGAGGCAGGGCAAACTGTGGCAGGGTGACATAGGCAAGGATTTTTTTTTTAATAAGCAGATGGTTGGAACAAGGCCATAGATATGAAAGGAAATTGGGAGAGAGATCTGAAGAGTAGCATTTGTAAAGCCAGAGGGGTGAAAGTAGCAGAAGAGGAGGGGGTTGTTGGAGGGGAGAAATAGGTGGTAGGGCACAGGGAGGAAGGAAGATAGAGGGGGTGTGAGTTAGAAAGGGAGATGTTTGGGCGGGGAGATTAACCTAAAATTAGAGAATTTAATGTTTATACCGTTGGATTGTAAGCTACCCAAATAGAATAGGAGGTGCTGTTCCTCCAGCTTGCATGTGGCCTCACTCTGGCAATGGAGGAGGCCCAGGACAGAAAGGTCAGTATGGGAATGGGAAAGGAAAATGGTTAGCAACCGGGAGATCCAGCAAGCTATGGTGGACCAAGGGCAAGTGTTCAGCGAAACGGTCGTCAAGTGTAAGCTTAGTCTTGTTGATGTACAGATCACATCGGGAACAGCAGATGCAGTACATAAGTCAAAGGAGGTGAAAAACTAAAATAGTGGGTGTTTTAATTAAACTTTTAATATATACATTAGTTTTTCTCCTGGCACATGTGAATTAAACCCTATTCCTTTTTAAATAACCATTCATCTCCAGTTCCCTTGTGTCTATTTTGTGATCTGCGCAAGATTTCAGCATCTGCAGTTCCCTGCATCTCAATTAATTTTGTCTGTCGTTTCAAGAGAAAGTAACACCAATCTGTGCAGCCTTTCATTGCTGCTATATTGCTGCAGTCCAGACAACATCCTTGCTAATTTTCTCTGCACTCTATCCAGTGCAGCTTTTCTTCCCAAGAAGTAATAAAATAAAAGAATTGTACTTTTCTCATCTCCATTTTTGATGTCTTGCCTTCCATTTGTATTATCCAGCTCACCCACTCAAAGTGAAGTAGAAAATTATCAGTCTGAAGAAGGGTCTCGACCTGAAACGTCACCCATTCCTTCTCTCCCGAGATGTTGCCTGACCTGCTGAGTTACTCCAGCATTTTGTGAATAGAAAATTAACAATGTCATTTAAGGCAAGGACAAAAACTTAAATAGCGGGTGTTTCAATTAAACATTTACCATAAACGTCAATTTTCCTCCTGCCATGTGAATTGAAGGAACAAAGAACTGCAAATGCTGGTTTACACCAATTATAAACACAAAGTGCTGGAGTAATTCAGCAGGTCAGGCAGCATCTCTGGAGAAAAAAATATAGGTGATGTTTTGGGTCGGGACGCTTCTTCAGACTGATTGTAGGAGGGAGAGGAAAGCTGGAAAGGGAGGGAGGTAGGACAAACTGTGGCCAGTAATAGGTTGCCAAGGCAAGAGGGCCCTGATCCGAAACGTCACTCAATCTTTTTTTCCAGAGATGCTGCCTAGCCCACCGAGTTACTCCAGCAAGTTATGTCTATCTACAAGTGAATTGAAGTCTAGTACTATTTAAACCACTGTTCATCTGTAGTTCCTTGTGCTTACATTTAACTGTTCTCTTTATAAGAAGATAACTGCAGATGCTGGTACAAATCAAAGGTTTTTATTCACAAAATGCTGGAGTAACTCAGCAGGTCAGGCAGCATCTCAGGAGAGAAGGAATGGGTGACGTTTCGGGTCGAGACCCTTCTTCAGTCTGAAGAAAGGGTCTCGACCCGAAACGTCACCCATTCCTTCTCTCCTGAGATGCTGCCTGACCTGCTGAGTTACTCCAGCATTTTGAGAATAATAACTGTTCTCTTTGCATGTTTTAACTTCCAATTGGTTCAGTGCAATAACAGCAAATCCGTGCTGGTGAACTTTTAATTACAACGCTTGCAAAGCAACCTTATCTTCAAGAAACTAAAAGCACTGAAATGTGAGTATGTCAATAATTTGATTTAATCCTGTAAGTACTGCAGAAATACATGCATGTCTTTGAACAAGGCAGACTTAATTAAAATAAAAGGCTTCCATGAAAAGTCCTCACCTTTCCCAATTACATTTCAGTGTGTATTGAAAGCTCATTTTTATGTTAATATACACTGTGGGCTGATACATTTATTGCAGACATATGCACATACCCCACCCCCAATCCCTAATTCTGAGAGCACAGATTAATGGGAAGAAGGCAGAATTTTTTTGATCAATAGAGTTGATGTCAAAGCTGTGACAAAGGAGGCTTGAAAATAATTTCCACATCTTTGTTGTTAATCAGTCATTTCTGCAGAGATGGTTCTTAGCTCTCAATTCAGGACGATTATCCACTTTCTCCGCCATCCTCCCAATTAGAATCTTGCACCATATCTCTTCTGAGGTTACCAAAGTGCACTTCACTTAAGAATTAATTTTGTCACGTGATGTGTCTTTTTTGTTTTCCCTTATTGTCTTCCCTTCCAAATAAAAAGTAACAAGCAGGTAGATGAAAAACATGGCTGAACTGCATTCTCTGATAATTATATCTGATACATTGCTTCTACATATGCTGAATTGAAAGTATGGACTTTAACAAATTTTAAGTGCGAGGCGATGTTGTATGAAATAGCTTTCCTTAGATCAGGTGTAATCCGTTTCAAACACTGCCATCGTGGAGTAATATTTTGTTTTAACGTTCGACTTTCGGATGTGCTGTTTAGGTCCACTTAATTCTTTAGAACCATCGAATCATAGAGCCATATAGCGTGGAAACAGGCTCTTCGGCCTAAATTGCCCATGTCAACCAACACGTCTCATCTACACTTGTCCCACCTGCCCACGTTGGGCACATATCCCTCTAAACCTGCCCTATCCATGTAACTGTCTAAATGTTTCTTAAACATTGTGATAGTACCTGCCTCAACTACCTCCTACAGCAGCTCGTTCCATACACCCACCACCTTTTGTGTAAAAATGTCGCCCCTTAGGTTCCTATTAAATCTTTCCCCACTCATCTTAAACGTATGTCCTCTGGTTCTCAATTCCCCTACTCTGGGCAAAGCCTGTGCATTTACCCAATCTATTCCTCTCATGATTTTGTACACCTCTACAAGATCACCCCTCATCCTCCTGCACTCTAAAGAATAAATTTACACTAGATATATTAAAGTTCAACTTATTGGTGAATAAAAAGAACGCTGTGGTATATGTGGTTAATTTGCACATTCCAGCCTTTTAATTTCACAATTTACAAAAACTAATACGTATGCACCAAATTTGGAAAGAACACCGAAGGGAAGGAAATTGGCCTTTAAATAAATGGAATTAAACTTTGGGTGTTGATATACGGTGGCACAATGGCGCAAATGGTAGAGCTGCTGCCTCACATCACCAGAGACCCGTGTTCGATCCTAACCGCTGGGTGGTGTTTGCACGTTCTCCCTGTCACTGCATGGGTTTCATCTGGATACTCCGGTTTCCTCCCACATCTCAAAAGTCGTGCTGGTTTTGTAGGTTAATTGGCCTCTGTGAAATTGCCCCTAATGTTTCAGGAGTGGGTAAGGAAGTGGGATAACATAGAACTAGTGTAAATGGCTGATCAATGGTTGGCGTGGGCTGAAAGGATGGGTTTTCATGTGGTCTCTCTAAAAGAATAACCTGCAGATATTACAGAGTCCAGTTTGCAATTGCAAGTTTACAAAAAAACTCAGATATAAACTATTTCAATTGTAATCAATGTTCTTAACTTTTAAGTAACTTTCATCCAGATAGCTAAATTATTCAGATAATTTTGATATATTAAAGTGTCTTTCAATGCAACTAATGCAACATGATTGACAACAATAAACAAGGATAATTGCTCATCACACAAAGAGATCAGAAATCTATTTACACTAAATTCCTTTATGACAAATCAAGATAATAAAAATAAATATTTTTACCCAAGGTGTGATGTCAGTATTAATGCAAATCGTAGTGACAAACTCGCTTTGGAAACATTGCAGTGTGCTTGTGCAAACAGTCTTCAGTCCTTAACTGCTTTTGAAATGAATTGGTTTCATTTTAAGCTTATTTCAAGTGTAGGAGCTCCAGTTGCACAGTTAGTCATAAATAATATGACTAGTATTAAGAACATGCAGCATCTCTGTTTCGACCAATATTTCATGGTTAATACTGCCTTCGAAAACCACAGAAGATTCCCCGGTTTACTATTTAATGTAGCATACATAATGATTCATTCCCCTCCACCCTTCGTAATCAGCAAGTCATCACCTCATCAAGATACAGTGAGCGTAACACAATTGTTAATCTGCTGCGATTATAATTATTGGCAAGAAGACTCGCAAAGATGAACTAGCATGGAAAATTTGATTCTATTGATTTCTACCCCCAAGACATCCATTACAAACTCAGAGCTCACCTATTACCTATTGTAAATTGCAAGAAGGAAGTGGTTGAATCAGTAGTGAAATATTAAACATAGGTACCACATAGCTGTTTTTACTTACCAATCATCATAAATCGTACCTCAATAAATTGAATTCTATGAACTAATCATAAATTGGAACTATGTTTGTTTGTGTACAGTATCTTTTGGTTTAATGATACAGCATGGAAACAGACCCTTTGGCCCAATGAGTTGGCAAACCATTGAGTTCACACTAGTTCTATGTTATTCCATTTTCTTATCCATTCCCTGCGCACTAGGGGCCAGAGTGAGACTACACACAAATTAGAGGAAAAGCACCTCATAGGTACCTCGGGGAGCAACCAAGCCAGCAGTATGAACATTGAATTCCCTGATTTTAAGTAACTTCTACTAACACTGTCCTCCCCTCCCCCTCTTGCCGCTTCCTCCACCCTAGTCATTTAACCAGTTCCACAATTCACCACATTATATCCCTCTTGAGATCACACCTGCCCTAGCCAACAATGGTACACCAGGGCACCTTCCTGCTTGAGGTCATTTGTTGCCGGCCCTAATTGATCCTCATCTTTTCTCACCTCCACCTCTTCACCCCAACCACACACCCCCCACTCCCTACTTTCAGTCTGGAGAAGGGTCCTGACCCAAAATGTCACCTATCCTTTTCCTTCGGAGATGATGCCTGGGCAGCTGAGTTACTCCAGCACTTTGGTATAAATCAGCATCTGCAGTTTTTTGTTTTTACATGTTCCCTTATTTTATCTTCTGCTGGAAGCACTGACACTTTAAGTGCTATGCCAAAGATAGACCCTTGACATAAATCATACTTCATGTTTCCCTGGATAGCCATTCTTTTTACTCTATGCTCTGGAGCTTCATAAAATAAGGACTTGATTGCAGCGAAGATCTAATGATCCTCAAGGGTAATATATTTCCCAATAGAAACCCTTAGTTCCTTTGGTACAAAGGTGATAAGGACATGGAAGAGGTTAAGCTGGTGTAACTTAGAAGGAAGAATAGATCTCTGACACTTGACGACCTGCTATACAACTTGAAATCTATATCAGGGATCCTACAGTAAATATTTCTCGAGGTAATGCATGGGAAGACTGCTTTTCCCACATTATTGGGCCACAGTCTTAGCTGCTGTATGAAAACCTTTTTCAATAAAATATTGCCAGAATCAGTGAACAGCAGCCTAAGGATTATGGTTCTGAACAAGATCCTAGGTAGTTGCGAATTTAAATCCTACTATAGCAATTTTGTTTTAATTATTCACAACATGTGGGCATCTCTGGAAAGAAATGCTTGTGAAAATGCCCGTAGACTCATCGAGTTATCCATCATGCCTTTGGCCAAATTCTGCATGAAGATCAAAAAGCTAATCCTATTTGCCATCCTTATCCAATCTTTCCTCACGACCAACATCTCCACGATCTGCTCCACAATCGTGACCACGTCAATCATATTTTTTCTGTAATGTGATGACCGGAAATGAATCGATGTTTCTTTGTCCACAGATGCTTTTGGGAACTACTGATATTCCCAGCATTCTCTGTTTTTATCAAAATGAGTTTAAACTAAATTCAACAAAGCCTTGACATATCTTTTTGAAATGCAATCGTGCCGAACTTATTCTACTACAATCAATCTGAAAACCGGTCCTGACCCAAAGTGTCAACTGTCCATTCCCTCCACAGATATTGCCTGACCTGCTGAGTTACTCCAGCACTTTGTGTTTTGCTCAAGATTCCTTGTATCTTGCATCTTGCAGTTCCTTGTACCTCCATTTTACGAAATTACTCTAGCTGTGACTGAACAAGCATTGTATTCACATTATCTACCTGCTCTGCTGCCTTTATGAATCTATGGATCTATGGATATCTGCCTGTGGTCTCTCTGTTCCTAAGCACTTCTCAAGATGTTCCCTTATTCTGAGTATTGCTGTGTATCTCCCCAAAAACATTGAATGCTCCAATTTTAGATAACCTCTAACTAACTACCCATCCCACAACCCCTGTGCCCCACCTGGATCTCCCCACCTATTTCTTGGTTTAAACCAGCATCTGCAGTTGCTGTTATACATATCTCTAGTCCATGTTTGCTAAATCACATCCAAATTGACCTCATCAAATTGGAATCATTTCTCCCATTTCATCTTTGTTTTTCTTTTACCGTAACTATGCTATATTGAAATGAAAGTAGAAATGCATGTGAATTGGAGCTGAAGTCCAGCTGGCAGTATTGAATTAATGGCCCACTGTCCGGCCCACACAAAGCTACAGCTTCAAAACTGCATTCAGGAGTAGTATGAATTTTAACCTGCCAATACCATCCACATCACAGCATTTGAGAAGAGTCTAGATGAATAGTTAATCAGTGAGGATTGAAGATAGTGAGGATTCACAATAATTCTCAACAAGGATGCCCTGCAAGGATGCATTCTCAGGCCCTGACTGTACTCCCCTGTAAGCCCTGCAAGGATGCATTCTCAGGCCCTGACTGTACTCCCCTGTAAGCCCCGCAAGGACGCATTCTCAGGCCCTGACTGTACTCCCCATACTTTCGTGTCCATGTGGCCAATTGACCTAACTCAATTTTAAAGGTTGAAGATGACACCACTGTTGTTGGCCAGATTTCGAACAGTGATGAGACGGAGAGCGTGGAGAGAACTCAGTAACGTGGTGTCATGGCACCAACCTCTCATTCAATGTCAGAATGATGAAGGAGCTGGCTATTGACTTCAGGAGTGAGGTGGAGCACATGTCCCAATCAGCATCAGTAGTGCCGAAATAAAAAAGGTCAAGAACTTCAGGTTTATAGATGTAAATATCACGACCTATTTGTTCTGGACAACCACATCGAAGCTACGGCCAAAAAAAAACCCACAGCAATGTCTCTACTTCCTCGAGAGACTGGGGAGGTTCTGCATGCCTCCAACAACTCTCACCAATTTCTACAGATGCACCATAGAAAGTATCCTGTTAGGATGCATCACAGCTTGGTTTGGGAACAGCTTTGCCCAAGAATGCAAGATATTGCAGAGAGTTGTGGATGTTGCCCCACACTATTCATCACACAGATCAGCCTCCCCACCATCGACTCCATCTGCACTTGACGGTGCCTCAGGAAAGCAGACAACATAATCAAGGATCTTTTTCACCCCAGTCATTCCCTCTTCCCTCCTCTCCTGTCAAGCAGAAGATACAAAAGCCTGAAAATACGTACTATCAGGAGAAGATTCTTCCCTGCTGTTATCAGACTATTGAACGGTCCTCCCATAAGCTAGGGTGTAGTCCTGATCCTACCAACCTCACTGGAACATTGGATGTTTTCTCTGTGGCTGTAATGCTATAATGCCACAACACTATATTCCGCACTCTGGTATTTTTCTCTTTGCACTTTCTTTTATATGGCTTGATTGTACTCATGCGTGGTATGATTTACTCAAAATGCTGGAGTAACTCAACAGGGCAGGCAGCATCTCTGGAGTGAAGGAATGGATGACGTTTAGGGGTTGAGACCCTTCTTCAGTATGATTTGATTTATCTGGCGAGCACAAAATCAAAGCTTATCACTGTATCTTAGTACACATGACGATAATAAATTTGCCAATACCAAAGCTTAGAAGGCTGTGAATCAAGTTTTAGAGAGTCACGGTGTGGATACAGGCAGTTTGGCCTACTGAATCCACACTGACCATTGATCATCCATACACTATGAGCAATTAACATTATCTCCATGGTATCCGAGCTGAACATAATGCCAATTTAAACTCATCTATTCTGCCTGCACATGATCCATAGCCCTCCATACCCTGGATGATCATGTGCCTATCTGAAAGCCTTTTAAACACTGACATTCTATCCGCCTCCGTCACCACCCAAGGCAGCGTATTTGAGGCACCAGGGGAAGTCAGCAACGTTTTTTGACAAAACACAGCAGATAATTTGCCAGCAAGTAAATGAGACAACTCTTACCCCCATGAAAAACCACATCACATGAACCACTTCAGATTCTCCAGAGGAAGATGCTCATCTTCTCAACATAGACAATAGGTGCAGGAGTAGGCCATTCAGCCCTTCGAGCCAGCACCGCCATTCAATGCGATCATGGCTGATCACTCTCACTGAAAGAGGAGTATATGATAAAGGTTTAAGTTTTACCTTTACTGGGCTTCTGAAAATACCAAGCATTTTCAAAGTGGAATCACTTTTCCCAAAAGTTTAAAATCAGGTCTACTGTTTGCTGTTTTTTTAAAGAATAACTGCCTGTTTTGCCTCAGAAATTTTGGTTTCATTCAACTCAAATGTTACGCAGAGACCTTTGACACAAATACTG
This sequence comes from Rhinoraja longicauda, assembly GCF_053455715.1. Taxonomy (NCBI): domain Eukaryota; kingdom Metazoa; phylum Chordata; class Chondrichthyes; order Rajiformes; family Arhynchobatidae; genus Rhinoraja; species Rhinoraja longicauda. The sequence continues at coordinate 16,182,667 of NC_135965.1, read as the reverse complement.
CCCACACTTGCTGCAGGACATTTTGTAAATCCCATTTTTCTAGGTCTTATAAAGGCCCTCTGACACCATTGATTTAGTTGTGTCAAAGGCTGTTTGTAGTATCCATGAATTTTGTCATTCTTCTCAATAAACTAGCCAAGTTAAACACATTGCCAATTCAAATCTTACTTAATGGACCGATATCAATTGGTATCTATATATCAGACAGTGTCACGACCATTGGATGTGGCTGTGTATCCCCAGGGCTCAATACTGGGACCTTTTACTTTTCTTCTCTATATTAATGGCTTTCTGTCTGTGTGCAACCAGCCGAATTCACATGTATGCTGAGAGCACGGTTTTGCTTTGTCAAGGGAAATGTGGCCATTAAGGATCAGTAGATATAAACCTTGGAATTACTATTTGCTATTTTGGTAAATGAACACTGTGCACAATTATGTGACATTTCTTTGTAACTTTAATGGGCTGCCTAAAATTAATGGGTTAATTAATGGTCTCATAAAATAATTGACACAGGAATACCATGGAAACATATCAATTAGCAATTTCCAAACGACTTCTGAACTAAATCCCGTTTCTAATCAACTGTTGAGATACAAACTTTTTGAGAAAATTAATTTTCACATTGGGCGGCACAGTGGCAGAATAAGAGTAGCTGCCTTATAGCGCCAGAAGCCCAGGTTTGATCTTAACTATGGGTGCCGTCTGTACAGAGTTTGTACATTCACCCTGTGACCATGTGGGTTTTCTCTGGGTACTCTGGTTTCCTCCCACATCCAAAGATGTGTAGGTTTGTAAGTTAATTGGCTTCTGTATATTGTCTTTAGAGTGTATGACAGAACAAGTGTATGATTGCTGGTCAGCGTGGACACGATGGGCCGAAGGGCCTATTTCCATGCTGTGTCTTTAAACTAAACTATCCTAAACTAGATTTAATTTAGTTTGGGACACAGTGGGCCAAAGGGCATATTTCTATGCTGTATTTTTAAACTAAACTATCCTAAACTAGATTTAATTTAGTTTGGGACACGTTGGGCCAAAGGGCCTATTTCCATGCTGTATCTTTAAACTAAAATATCCAAAACAAAAATAAATCTTTTTTTTTCACAATTATTACATAACTGTTTAGATACAAACCTTTTGACGAAATTAATTTTCACATTGATAGCAGCTTTTGAGAGACCTTTGGATAAGCACATGGATATGCAGGGAATGGAGGGATATGGGTTATTTGCAGGCAGGTAAGAGTTGATCTTGGCACCATTTTGGAACAGATATAGTGGGCTAAAGGAGCTGTTCCTGTGCTGTAATGTTCTTAGTTCTCATTTCTTTACTTCTCTTCAGGGTAAGCAACCAAACACTCTGACAAAAAAAGATGCAAAGTGCTGGAGTAACTCAGCGGGTCAGGCAGCATCTCTGGAGAACATGGATAGGTGATGTTTCGGGTCAGAACCCCATTTTCAGACTAGAATATGAGCAAAGGTCCTGACCCAAAACGTCACCTGTCCATGTTCTCCAGAGATACTACCTGACCCACTGATTTACTTTTAAATATAAAAGCTGATTGCTTGGTTGTTCCTGTTGAAGAATGAACAGGTAACCTAGAGAATGGGAGGTCAGACACACAAAATCCAGTCAAACCCCCAAAACAATCAGGTGCGTAGGACTCTCCTCTCCTTCTCACGCATGCCAATTAGTTCTCTGATAATGAGGGTGCTTCTCAGTTTGAGATATTTTTAGAAGAGCCCATGCAAAAAGCTTAAAACATTTATTGTATACCCTTCTACCGGTGAAATGAGCCCTGATCAGTTTCCTCAAAAAGATAGCCAATATCATCAAAGATCCACACCACCTTGGCCATGCTCTGACCTTGCTACTACCATTTGGAAGAAGGCACGGAAGGCTGTTTATCGTGACATTCAGGTTCAAGAACAGCTTCTTCCCAACATCCATGAGGCTCTTGAACATTGCACAAAGGTAATCACAGCCCTATCTCAGCAACTATGGTCTACTATGGACATTGTTTTGGTTGCCCTACAGACTTTAGTTTTGCACTATAATGGCCTGGTAACCAAGTATTACTAATTAATAATTTATTATATCATTGATTATTATATACGTATTTGTGTGTAATTGTGTTAAAGGGCCTGTAAAGCTGCAGCAGGTAAGAATTTAATTGTCCCATTGCTGGCACCAATGACAATTAAACACTCTTGACACGCAGATTATTGGTTTCATGCATTCAAACTTACATCTCACAATATTTATTTTGAAAATTTGTCACTGTCGGGCTACACTACAGATTAAACCTACTGTGAGCCACTAACTGTGCTTCATAAATCCCTTGAAATGCGATCCCAGTACTATTACTAGTTATATAGACTTGGGATCAGCCACAGATATGCTCCATGTTTGGAAGGGGTCTACTGAAGAGATGCATCATGTTCCACCCACCTTGTTTTATTGTTTGCAACTGAAGTTTCTTCTGGTCCCACCACCCTCTTCCACGCCATTTGAGCTCCACTTCAAGATGATCACATTTGACCTATATCCCTGTGGGTCAGCATGCAATGCCTCGCATGTGGCAGCACTGCAAGTTGGGTTGTAAAGCTCCTTAAAATGAGTAAACCACAACAACATTTTCTTAAATCAAGGCTATCTCCATTTTGCAACTTCCCAGACTTTTTAATATTCATAGGCCAAAACGTCACCTGTCCATGTTCTCCAGAGACGCTGCCTGACCTGCTGAGTTACTCCAGGACTTTTAAGTCCAATTTTTTTGTCTAATTTTTACTTCAAGTTCTAATTCCTCTGGAAAAATAATAAGTTAATGGAATGTCTTATCAAGGTATTCTTCTACTGCTTGTTGAATGGCTTGGAGCCTCCTTCCATTCCATATCTTCAATTCTTCCATTCCCACACCCACTCCCCCGAACTGCCACCTTTGATTGTCCATGTTTCCTACCACACTACCAATGACGTAATTCAAAAGTCTTGCGTATGCTGCATTTTTGGAAAACTGCAGTCACCATTTCCCCTTCTTGACTCAGCTTATTCTAACAGCAAACATCGCTATTTCTGACTCCAGCGACCTTTTATGCCTCTGGCTTCCATTCCAAAATCTATTCCAAATACCTTTAAGTACTTGCCATTTCAGGCACTCCTGAAAAGAACATTAACGTGAAATATAAAGTAGCAATTCTCATTGTAAAGCTATCATTTTTATTTTCAAATCTCGGTTTAGTTAACATTTATTGTGTTAGGTAGGAATAATTCAAAGTAAACCATCCAGAATTTTTAAATCTTACATAGAAATGAATATGACATTTGTGAAGTATGACATTATTCTTCTGAATGTTACCTAGAGGAATAAAAACTTTGGAGGACTTGTGCTCCATATTACAGCTGTGACTCAATTCAGAAGTGTTCTATTAGTTGTAAAATGCTTCATGCTGCCCAGGGTTGTGAAGGCACTAAATTAGTGCTACTTAAGTGCAAGGTTCCCTTTCTCTTGCAGTCAGTGACAGCACAGATTGATTTTCTTCTCCCCCACTCTGAATCGCACGGCATGATGTATGAATTTCATTCCCAGTGGAATAAAATAGTTCCTGGATTACCTGAGTTGAGATCAGTTTAAAGAAATGGTATGATTTACTATCTTAAGAAACCACTGAAGACTTTTAGACTTTAGAGATACAACACGGAAAGGGGCTCTTCGGCCCACTGAGTCCACGCCAACCAGCGATCACCCTGTACACTAGCACTATCCTACACACTAGGGACAATTTATATATTTACTGAAACCAATTAGCCTACAAACCTGTACGTCTTTGGAGTGTGGGAGGAAGCCAGACCACCCATTGAAAACTCACGCGATCACAGGGAGATTATACAAACTCCGTAAAGACATGGTCAGGAACAAAACTACATCTCTGATGCTGTAAGGCAGCAACTCGACCGCTGCGCCACTGTGCCACCCTGAACTCGGTCTAATTGCGAAGGATTGATGACAATAAGATGATCACTACTTGAGAAAACCTTAACAAAATACATATTTTTTAAGGCCAGAAATTGTATAGTGCAATAGCAGCATAAAAGTGTAAAAGGATTGTTGTAGGAGTGTTTCCTCCCCTGGTTTAACACATGCATTAGCCCATTCATTATGGCGCAGTGAAAGAGCAGAGAGAAAGATCAGACCAATGCATTAAAGGTTTGGTTGCTTCCGTACAATGTATTATTCCCAGAGAACTATCTTGCTATTCAAGGCTAAAACTGGAAACACCAGGATATTTTAGAATATAGATACTTAGAAGTTTAATTGTTTTATTCGGTCATGCTCATCGGACATTGACACGGCTTGCGAACATATCTGCATGCTCCCCATAGTAAATTCAAGAGGTTCTGGTTGCATCTCTTGCTCTGAAATCTCTATGACTTCCAGGGCATTACTGTAGCTGACACGCTTTATGACAAATAATATAAGATATACAGATTTGTGTGCTCTTTTAACGCGATTGGTCAGTTCCCATGCTAATTCTACTAGCACTAACAAACCTGGTGCCAAGGCACATCGAGAAACCACACTCCCCCCTCTCAGCAAAGATGCCTGATGTGTTACAAGCACATGGGGTGTTTTTTTTAGGTTAAAAAGCTTAGGCAGGCAATGCAATCAATTGCCATATAGGAAATGTGAATACGAGAATTTAAAAGATTCTCGAATCAGGTCAATGGTAGCGATGATTAGTATATTGTTAATCAAGTTCTCTTACATTCCCATTCCTAAATTGCCATCAAAGCATTATCACTTTCGGTTGGCTTGTTAGTGAATCATGAATATTAAAGAGATCCACAAAATGGATCCCCACTCCTACAGTAGCAAGTATTACAGCTGAAGAGGCTAAATGAGCCCTGACTGTTACTTTTACAGATTTTCTTATAATTCACAAACTGAAGAGCAATCTCTTTAATTATTTTCAATACTGCCTTAATAGTGAATAAGCAGAAATTAGATGAATGACTACAGAATGGAATGACTATCAGTGACATTTGTTTGATAGAGGTCTCACATTAACGTAGTACTTAACTGTGGGGATGTCAGATATGTAGGAACTACGAGAGATAGATAATTGTTTTGGCTTTGGGAATAATGCCAAGACGACATATAAATGGGGTGGAGGAGGATGGTACAAGGACTTTAAAATAACTGTTAATGCTAAATAAAAATCCAACATCATTGACTATGAATCACAAAAACCTGATATATGTGTATTTTCAGAAATATGTTATCAATCCTTTCAAAGTTTCAAATTTTTATAAAACAAGCTTACAATTGATAATGCTGTTACTCGAACTCTATTAATCCTAAATTATTCTGCTGCTTTATTCATCACTCTCCCTTACAGTCCCAGAATCAAATCTGCTAATATTACTAGACTTAACGGAGCCACAAAGTTTGCACGTCCCCACTGTGACTGCATTGGTTTCCTCCGGGTGATCCGGTTTCCACCCACATCCCAACAACGTGCGGGTTTGTAGGTTAATTGGCCTCTCTAAATTGCCACTAGCGTGTAGGGAGTGGATGAGAAAGTGGCATAACATTGAACTAATGCGGATAACTAGAATAGGCAACACCATGGCTCAGGGTCGGCTGCAGAAAGCACCCCTCGGGGCACAAGGGAGGACGAGGAGAGGGACATCGGTTTGCTGGATGATCCAGACATCCAAGGAAGGTGACGGCTGAAGGCCCTGCAGCAGCCTGGGGCTCGCCTGGATTGGGCACCACTCATAAGACCTAGAGCGTGGACCCCAAAACTTGGCGCCTCTTGCAAACGGTCACAATGGACTATTTCTGTACACTTTGCTAATTGTGGATATGGCAATGCTTTACTAAAATGTATGCAAAACAAAGAATTTCATTGTGCTTTTGCACACCTGATAATAAAGCACCATTGACCATTGAACACTTGTGTTTATATTTGACAATTGTTTCACGAAAGAAGAAACGTGGTAACATTGCGTATTCAGATAATATATAATTGTTCAACAGGTTAAAGGTTACTGTACCAAATCAAATCTGCTTGTGATTGTATTGGGTTGGACATCAAAAGTACCAGGCTGGTGAGACTTAATGCTGCATGACCCCTCGTGGCTGTTTGCTGAATGACACTTCAGGGATCATTTGCCTCAAAAATTGAGTGGGTTGCAATGATCTTTTTACGATGGTTCCGGGACTGAATCAGAAATTCCAAAAAGTCAACTGAATTGTTCTGGTGACAAATCGTGCCAATGCCGATGATGCTTTTACTGCATCAAATACACGTGCAATGATGTAATTCCCCATAAAAAGCGCCTTTCGTGCACTGCCAGCAGAAATTAGTCCACATAGCTCTGAACATGCCTTTTACTGGGCATTCACACTCCAAATTGGTAACAATAGTTCTTCTTTCTCTGCAGCAGCATAGTTAAAGGGGGGTTTCCTGAGCAGGATAGCTGCCTGGCAATAATATCATTGAAGATAGACACGAAGTGCCGGAGTAACTCAGCGGGACAGGCAGCATTTATGGAGAGAAGGAATGGGTGACGTTTCAGGTCGAGACTCTTCTTCGGACTGAGAAGGGTCTCGACCCAAATTGCCACCCATTCCTTCTCTCCAGAGATGCTGCCTGTCCCGCTGAGTTACTCCAGCATTTTGTGTCTATCTTCAGTTTAAACCAGCATCTGCAGTTCCTTCCTACACAATAAACCCATCCAGTCAGACAGCACAGAAACAGGCCCTTCTATCAACTTGTCCATGCCGACCAAAGTGCCCCATCTCAGCTAGTCCCATTTTCTCGTGTTCGGCACATATTCCTCTAAACCTTTCCTATCATTGTATCAAGTGTCTTGTAGATGCTGTTAGAGTACCTGTTTCAAATCCCTCCTCTGGCAGCTCGTTCCATAATCCCCCCACACACTGAGTGAAAAAGTTGCCCCTCAGATTCCTATAAAATCTTGCCCCTCCCATTTTAAACCTATGTCCTCTTGTTTTTGATTCCCCTACCTTGGTGTTGAGAAACTAGCTTGGGAAGGCTTCATTTAATTTATTTACTGACCTGCTCATAATTTGCAGCATCCTCTCTACACCGTATCAACCCCTCCCTCCACGTGGACATGTTACAGAGGGCCAACCCCCTTCATTTCCTCATCAATCAACCTTTTTTTAGCACAATAAGCGTGAGGTACTGCATCATGAATATTTTCTTTCCCTGTACCAGCAGAGGCTCCTCGGACTTATTGTCCATTAAATTAGCTCCGTCGGCTATTTTAAGAGAGGGTTTTCTGGATCTGTGTCTGTTCCGTGTGTATATGTTTTTTCTGACAACACCCCAAAACAACATGGCTCCATTTTTAAGATTATGCCCCCTTATCTTGAAATCTTCCACACTACACTGGAGACCCTTGGACTATCTTTAATCAGACTCTACTGGACTCCATCTTGCACTAAACTTTATTCCCTCACCATGTGTCCGTACGCTGTTCGGGTCGTTCAAATTGTCGTGGTGAAGAGGCTTGCATGCCCCCATGATTCCAAGAGCGATGCCGTCGGAAGCACTAGCTTCTGGTAGGGCCACTCATGGTGGTAAGGATGAGGATGAGGGTCCAGACGAAGAACGATCCAACGTACAAGACCTCAACGGCGGACCAGGCGGACAATGTTACCTTAAACTCAACGGCTGTGAAGGCGGATGAAGGCTGCAACAGATCTATCAGCTCCAATCGTCTTGGTTCCCTTGCCATTGGATTTAGTTGATTGATTTGTGAAGGATTGTGTGCTTCTTGGAGTGCAACATCAAGTACACATTAAACAAACACACGCACAGGCGTCTTCGTTCTGACATCGGAACGTAGACCATCATCCTCGACCTCAAGGGATAGCCACGTCGACGACGATGCTGTGGATGACTCGATTGTAATCCTGTATAATTTTTCTGCTGACTGGGTAGCGCGCACCAAAGGCTTTTCACTGTACCTCGGAACTAAACTAAACTAAACTAAACTAAATAAATCCTTTAATAGACACAAAATGCTGGAGTAACTCAGCGGGACAGGTAGCATAATTGGAGAGAAGAAATGGGGGATGTTTTGTGTTGAGTCTCGACCCGAATCATCACCTATTCCTTCTCTCCAGAGATGCTGCCTGTCCCGCTGAGTAACTCCAGCATATTGTGTCTATCTTCGGTTTAAACAAGCATCTGCAATTCCTTCCTGAACAAATCCTTTAATCACTTTGACTTATTTATTTGGAATCAGCCCAATATAATTCAGACCTAATCGCTCAACTCTTTCCTCATTATCAAAAGTTTAACTCTGATATCTATATACTAAAACTCTCGTTTGTTAACTTGTTTTTGACTGAACTTCAGCCAAAACGGTACACGATAGTGTGACAATTTTAGGCCCACCTTACTCACCATTGTCACTTTAGTGATAATGCAAGTATATTTATTGAAATCGGTCTTATATTTTTAAAGTTATTCACATTTTAAAGTTTAAAAGGAGGGGAGAGGAGGGGAGGAGGGAGGGAGGGGGGGAAGGGGGGAGTGGGGGAGAAGGGAGAGGGGAGGGGGGGTTGAGGAGAGAGGGGAGTGGGGGAGAACAGGGTGCTGCACCAATGCAGGAGAGGTTTGGGTCCAACGGGTCCACTTGGTCTTGTTATTTAATAAACATGTATTAATCCTACACTGGTCAAAATACACACTCTCTGAGCTGTAGTCCTTGGAAATGAACATTGGGCTCCAGATGTAAAATAACCAGAGCTTTCTGTTACTTCCAATTTTGCATTGCTACTTACTTGAGGTAAAGTTTAATATTCCATTCACTCTTTTAATTACATTTTGTACCTGTCTACTGATTTCAATATGTAGACACCCAGATCTCAATTCTCTACAGCAGTTCGTAGCTTGAGACCATAAGATTATGATATGTAGGAGCAGAGTTGGGCCATTCTGCCCATCGAGGCTGCTCTGTTTTCGATCATGGCTGATCAATTCTTTCCTCTCAACTCCATTTGACTGCCTTTTCCCCACGACCCTTATCAATCAATTCTCACAGCTTCTCACATTTTAAGAATGTATTATCATATATTCCATGATTTCCCATACAGAAGTGCTTCATCCAAGGGAAATATCCAGGATTAGGTCCATCAAATTGTGGGAAAGCTGAATTGGATTGCATCAAGACACAATTTTGAATCTGCTGGTGACTACTTATAGAGAGACACTGCCAACTGGTTGCATCAGCATGTTATTTTACAAATAGCTGCCTTAATATTTTAAACACTGTTACTTCAGAAACAGCAGGGCATGATGTCGTAAATGAGATGCAGATTTCTATTTGATGAGAGTTAAAAAAGGAAATTCAAAATATGGCACTTCAGCCACATTATCCAACCTGCCAAGGATTTCCCTGGTGTCGAGATGAATCTCCTGGGATGAAATGGGTAGGGAGAGTAAAATAATAAATTTGAAGTTTCTTTGATTATGAGTCAAGAATCAAGAGTGTTTTATTGGCAAATGTGCCGGAACAAAACAATATAATTCTTATTTGCTGCAGCACAACTGATATGTAAACATTGTACTCTTTAAACACCATAACAGTGTGTGTGTGTGTGTGTGTGTGTGTGCGTGTGTGTGTACCTGATGAGCCAAAGCAATATGACCACATACCTAATATGCTGTTGGTCCTCCGTGTGCAGTCCCATACGCAGCAGGGTGCGAAGCACTGTGTATTGTGACACATTCCTCCCGTGACCACCATTAACATTTTCTGTGACTTGTGTCACAGTAGACCTTCTGTCGGTTCAGACCAGACGGGATAGCCTTCATTGCCCTCGCGCATCGTTGAACCTTGGGTGCTCAACACCCTGTCGCCGGTTTGTGGTTTGTCCCTCCTCGGACTACTGTCGGTAGGTACTCACCACTGCTGACTGGGAGCACCCCACAAGCCTTGCCGTTTCAGAGATGCTCTGACCCAGTCGTCTGGCCGTAACAATTTGGCCCTTGTCAATGTCGCTCAGGTCTTTACTCCTACCCATTTCTCCTGCATCCAACATTTCAACTTCAAGAACTGACTGTTCACCTGCTGCCTAATATATCCCACCCCTTGACCTGATGTTCAGGTTGAATGCAATGGCTCGTGTGATGAAACATCCAATTGGAGTCAGCAGCCCAAAGTATTCATTGCAACAGCACAGTGAACTAATACCATATGTTACACATTAAGGCCTGAAAAACATAAATTTTGCTACATGATAAGGAAAAAACTGAAAAATGGCGGAAATTCGAGAAAGACTCAGTAGGTCAGGCAGCATTGTTGGAGAAAGAGAAAGAGTTAGTATTTCAAGTCACAATTAAAGCAAGGTCATTGACCTTAAACATTAAGTTTGAATCATTAAAGACTGAACTTGGCCTTTATGGTCCACCGTGCCTATGCCAACCATAGATCCTATCTACATCAATCCACCTTCCCGCATTAGGCCCATATCCCTCTACGCCTTTCTTATCCAAGTATCTATCCAAATTCCTTTCAAACATTTGTTTCCCTTATCCCTAACTAGTCTGAAGAAGGGGCTCGACTCAAAACATCACCCATTCCTTCTCTCTAGAGATGCTGCCTGTCCCGCTGAGTTACTCCAGCATTTTATGTCTATCTTCCTTTTAAACATTGTTATTGTATTTGCACCACCTCCTCTAGAGATCTAGCGATTCTTCATTGCATTTTTAAAGGGACATTGGAGCAGAATAAGTGGTGGGATGGATGGGAGGATAAATGAACCAGTAAGTTTGGGCCGAACATACAAGGCTCTGAAATTCCATTGTGTGCAATACCCAAAGCATAATGTGCTGCTCAATGGATTGTACATTCAACCACAACCGCATCATCGAAGGGAGTGGATGCACTCGGGAGAATAGTGGGCAGCAGAATAGGCATTGATGGGTGGAAGGGTTGTAAAGGCCAAGTCTGTGTTTAGTGTTTAATGATTCAGACAATTTGGATTCGATAGCCAGAGATTGGATTCAATGAGAGGAGATCATGAGAGGATCATAGACAGGGGATAATCATTATAGACTTGGACTGGAAGGAAAGATCACAGAATATAGTTTGGAGAGAGAGAGAGAGAGAGAGAGAGAGAGAGAGAGAGAGAGAGAGAGGAGAGAGAGAGAGAGAGAGAGAGAGAGAGAGAGAGAGAGAGAGAGAGAGAGAGAGAGGAGAGAGAGAGAGAGAGAGAGAGAGAGAGAGAGAGAGAGAGAGAGAGAGAGAGAGAGAGAGAGAGGGAGAGAGAGGAGAGAGAGAGAGAGAGAGAGAGAGAGAGAGAGAGAGAGAGAGAGAGAGAGAGAGAGAGAGAGAGAGAGAGAGAGAGAGAGAGAGAGAGAGAGAGAGGGAGAGGGAGGGAGAGGGAGAGAGAGGGAGAGAGAGAGAGGGTTCTGGTTGATTACTGCGCAAACATCTCATAAGTGGTTATCTTTCGCATGTCAGAGTGAGTAGAGTAGTGATTAAATTTTGAAGTGGGCCTTTTTGACCAAGTTGAGGAGATCTAGTTGCTCAATCCCCTTTATAAATGACTGAACATCTGGAGCGGCACGTGTGTTGGGTGGTAACATATTCCATTCCTGTATCGTCCTAGGGTAAAGGGAATATTGGTAGCAAAGTTTATTGAAATTTAGCGAGTTGATGATGTAGGGATTTTGTCTTGTTTCTTGGCAGTTGGTGCTCTAGGATGACGTTAGATTTGATGACTTGATTTTGTGAATCTTTGTAAATTGCAATAAGTCTTAGCCTGATTCTGTGGAGCTCTAGGGTGTCCCATCCGAGAGAAGTCAGCATATTATTCACGCTTGATTTGCACTTGTAGACATTACATACAAAGCGAGCTGCTCAGCGTTGTACTTTCTGCAGGGTGATCTTGTTGTTGTTGTTAAAAGGATCCTATACAGCTCCACAATACTCCAATTTGAGCCTGACCAAGGACTGGTAGGCGTTCTCTTTGATGGATGCACTACATGCGTTGAAATTTCTTTTAAGAAGGCCGAGAGTTCTATTTGCTTTGTTAGACACTTGGCTAATATGCGTCGCCCAACTTAAATCTTTGCTTAATTCGATTTCTAGATACGGGTGATAGTCGACAGCAAGTAATGTAGGGAGAGAGAGCAGAGAGTGAGAGAGAGAGAGAGAGAGAGAGAGAGAGAGAGAGAGAGAGAGAGAGAGAGAGAGAGAGAGAGAGAGAGAGAGAGAGAGCGAGAAAGAGAGAGAGAGAGGTGGTCGGAAGGCACCGTGAAAAAGACTGTGTGGGACTTGAAAGGTGATGGATGGGACAAGAGAGATGCCTGAGGAGTAATATTGGGGACATTGGTTCCAGGACATTGACCAAGGGTGCAGATTAATGAGAAAACTAGGAGAAAGGACAAATCACTACAGATCAGAAGAGAAGAAAAAATATTATCTCCTCAGGCATTCCAGCAATGGCCCAGGGCTTTAACAGTGGAGCCAATCTTACACATCTGGATAAGTCCATCTCCATCTCAGTCCTGTACTGTTCATGAAATGTTTTCTCTTTGTATAATATGCTTTATTCAGAATAATAAATATGCTTTATTCAGAATTATAAATACTAGACCAAGTGGACCCGTTGGGGCCAAACCTGCATTGGTTCAGCACCCTCTCCTTCCCCTCTCCCCTCCCTCCCCCTCCCCCTCCCTCCTCTCCCCCTCCTCCCCCTCCCCTCCCCCTCCCTCCCCCTCCCTCCCCTCCCCTCCCCTCCCCCTCTCCTCCCCTCCCCTCCCCTCTCCCTCCCCCTTCCCCTCCCCCTCCCCTCCTTCCCCTCCCCCCCACTCCATCCCCCTCAACCCCCATTATCCCTCTTCCCCCTCACCACCTCCCTCCACGCCCCTCCCTCCTCCCTCCCTCCCTCCCTAGGAGATAGATTTAAACTTTAAAACGCCTAGTCTGAACATGGTCACAATGATGTAGATGGAGGGTCCAGAAACACTAAAGCAAAGGTCCAGTGACCAAGTGTGCATTACAACATAGACCACGATATCTTTTTCCATGGGATTACACAGCAACTGCTGGCAACAAGTGACTGGGTGGAAGCATTGGACTTATTTTCATAATTATTGGCACGTACTGACATCAGACACAAAAATGGGTGGGAGACAAGCTGTGACGAGGATATTTGGACTTTGTGAGGTAGACTGAATGAATGGGCAAAGGCTTAGCAAATCAAATTTAACGTGTGAAGAAATGTACTAAATAAGCAGGAATCAAAAGACAGACCATTAAGGAAATAGTGAGAGATGTAACTTTTTCAGAAGGTGGGGCCCGACCTGAAACATTGCCTAACCATGTTCTCTGGAGATATTGTCTGACCTATTGAGTTACTCCAGTACTTTAAATATTTTTGTTAGATGCAGCACCATCAATTCTTCAACAGTCAAACACTTTCTTTTTTTAATGTTGTGACTTATGGGTTTCAAAGGATTTAAAAACATTGGTAAAGGAATATATGTGATTAATTTTCTTGAAACTTGCACTTAACTCTTAATTCTAAACTGGGATTAACTCTTAACTGGATAATTTATTCTCAAACTACGTATTATCAAATTTAAAATTAATTTCTTTGGTTGAGAAATCTGGAATGAATGTGTTACCCCATAACTCAAATAATTATAAATCCTACAGCATCCATGAATATCATTTAGTCCATTGTCCCTTTGATAGAGTTTTCCAAATATTTCCATGTCTTGTGGTTCCTCCATTATCTTTAAAATCATTTTTTTCCTGTTATTAATTAACATTGAGTCTGTCATCAATATCCATTTTGAAAGCGCATTAAAAGCTGCATAAATAAATGTAATAATAAGGATGCTGGTTTATTCCAAGGATAGACGCAAAATTCTGGAGTAACTCAGTGAGACAGGCAGCATCCCTGGAGAACATGGATAGGTGACGTTTCAGGTCGGGACCCTTCTTCAGGCTTCACTCAGGTATTTGGGAATAAAGAGATCCAGAGAGGGTCTGAAGAAGGGCTCCGACCAAAAATGCCACCTATCCACGTCCTCCAGCGATACTGCCTCACCCGCTGAGTTACTCCAGCACTTTATGTCCATCACCTGCATAAATAAATACTCAGTGACAGCCCTTCCCACCCATACACCCCAACAACCAATCACCCCCACAAGAATCTTTTGTTAAATTTGTAACAGAGAAAAAAATAATGCGCTTTAACATTGGTGGATGTTTTGAAACTTTGGAGTGATGTTCCAAAGCAGATTTTAGGATTTAAATTCATCCATAAGCACATGTTAAAGCATAGTAAGTAATGCTTGCTAAAAGCATTGTTCATCTTGACATGCATGGGATATGGACAAGTTCCTGCTTTTCATTGCTTTCCAGGAGCTCCTGAAGTACAATGCACACATGCAAATCTTGGATTGGGAAAGGAGAGCTATTTTGTTCCTCCCCTTACAATAGCAATTGCATTTCCTCATATGCCACCAGCCATAAAGCAGTGTGACCGCACCTTGAGGTCATATAGTTGCTATATCAAATGTAGGAAGGAACTGTAGATGCTGGTGTCTACCGAAGATAGATACAAAATACTGGAGTAACTCAGCAGATCATGCAGCATTTTTGGAGAATATCAATGGGTGATGTTTCGGGTCAGTCTGAAGAAGTGTCCCGACCCTAGATAGAGCTCTTAAGGATAGCGGAGTCAGGGGGTATGGGGAGAAGGCAGGAACGGAGTACTGATTGAGAATGATCAGCCATGATCACATTGAATGGCTCGAAGGGCCGAATGGCCTCCTCCTGCACCTATTGTCTAGTGTCTATTGTCTATTGACCCGAAATATCACCCATCATTTTTCCCCAGAGATGCTGCCTGACCCGCTGATTTACTCCAGCACTTTGTGTCTATCTTCTAGTTGCTATATCATTAGAGGTATGTCTTTCTAAATGATGAATTGGTTTACTGATACAAACAATAAAGTCCTTGAATTAACATATTTAATTAATTTGAGTATGCATTCAGAGCGAACAGTTATAGAGAATGGGATTGAGAGAGAAAAATAGATCAGCCATGATCGAATGGCAGAGTGAACTCAATGGGCCAAATGGCCTAATTCTGCCTTATGATCTTATGGGTTATCTCTGTATTTGCCACCATCACTTTGATATTGCACTACAGGGCACAGTTTGCAAACTTTCTGGTAATGATTGAGGGAGGGATCTATATTTCTGCTCTATGGTCACATCCATTAAGGACAATTAAGGTAACTAAAACTCAATGGTTCAATGGTTCCTTTGTTATTGCGTGTACCAAGGCGCAGTGGAATTTATTTTTGCATAAAAATCAGTAAGATCATTACCATACATAAGTACATTTCACGGTTAAATACATAATGCATAGAAACAGTCCACAGTTTAAGTCCATATGCAAGGTGTACCAGGTTTTAGCACCATTTCATAGTCCCAACTACAGCTGGCCATCAAGGCCCATTGCAGTCGTCACCACCATCCAGTTGTCCTGCGAACAGCCGACCATGAGGTTGTGGAAGTGATGTCCCCTGGTTCTTCCTACCAGCCCTTTGTCCAGCGTCCACCACTGTCGCCGACTCTCCCCATCTCCTCTCTGTTTCCCGGTCTTCGGGGCACACAGGGGCTCTGGTTCCATGACGGGCGAGCTAGGCCTGTGGCCGGGATATGGTTGCGGCTCACGGGGACCTTCTACCACACATGGCTCCCTGGGACCTGAATCTGGAACTGAATCTGGAATTGTGAAGAGAAACGAACTGTACCAATGCACAAGGAAAGGAACAAATTACTAAAGATGTAGGGAGCTTGCTGAAACAGGTTCAGGGAACTGTTAGCAGTAGGACAATAGACAAAGAGATGAGCATAGCCACGGATGGTGCCAGCAAAGAGCTATAGTTTGACCAATTATGTATTTTAACTGCAAATAAAAGGTTTGATAAGATGCGAGAACTTTAAGGTTAAAATGTGGGTGTAACTGAGAATAAACTAATTCAAGTATAAAATGAATATTTCATGGAGATCTTCATAATGGACAAGAACTTTAATCCCGTCTAAATGACACAATAAAACACAAGCTAAATGCTGCTTATTCTTGTGAATTTCAACATTGCCGAGCCTCTGGATATTGCTGCATCATGCATGAAAACAATTTGCATTTATGACTGTTTCTCAGCTGTGTTGGAAATTAAAATTTGCCTTAATTTTTTGCAACTAGATTTGGGTGAAGATTGCAAGAATAACCATTCAGCCAAACACAACATCTTCACTGCTGTTCAATCTATTCCTAACATCCTGATGTGGAGCAATGTGGCTCTGATGTCCTTGTCCTGACCATTTTATCATCATATCCTCACCAGGATCAATTTGAGTCCAACATCCTCCTCTAAACCATTCTATTCCAACAGTGGTGGCGCAGCAGTAGAGTTGCTGCCTTATAGCGCCAGAGACCCATGTATGATCCTGACTTTGGGTACAGTCTTGTGACCGCATGGTTTTTCTCTGGGTGTTCCGGTTTCCTCCCACATTTCAAAGACGTACATGTTTGTAGGATAATTAGCTTTGGTTTAAATTGTCCCCAATGTGTAGGATAGTGCTTGTTTATGGGGATTGCTAGTCGATTCAGACTTGGTGGGGATGAAGGGCCTGTTTCCACGCTGAATCTCTAAACTGAAACTAAAGAATAAGGGTAAGGGGTAAGAGGAATAAGGAGTTTAAGAATAAGGGGTAGGCCATTTAGAACGGAGATGAGGAAAAACTTTTTCAGTCAGAGAGTTGTGAATCTGTGGAATTCTCTGCCTCAGAAGGCAGTGGAGGCCAATTCTCTGAATGCATTCAAGAGCGAACTAGATAGAGCTCTTAAGGATAGCGGAGTCAGGGGGTATGGGGAGAAGGCAGGAACGGGGTACTGATTGAGAATGATCAGCCATGATCACATTGAATGGCAGTGCTGGCTCGAAGGGCCGAATGGCCTACTCTTGCACCTATTGTCTATTGTTTATTGTCTATTGTCTATTGTCTATTGTCTATTGTCTATTGTCTAAACTAAACTAAATCTCGGGGTGGGATCTATGCTTGCTCCTCCAACATGCTCACCCTGACCTCTGCAACCCTAATGTGCTCATCTTGATCATTGCAAAGCCCTTCCTGATCCATACACTTCTAACTCTCTCACCTTAGACTTTTCAGATCCTAATGTTCTCACCATGATCATTGGAATGCCAACTCTTGATCAGAACAATCCCATCGTATTCACCTTGGCCAATACAAATCTACTCTGCTCAAACTGATCCATCCTCTCCTGACATCTGCACTGCCATCCTTACCTAGATATATACAATCTCAAAATCCTCGCTCTTACAAATCCAATTCCAGCGTTCGCTCTGTGAATACAATCCCAACAGCCAACAGCCAGGATAATATGAACAGAGGGAATTCAGATAGGCTTTAACATTGATCAATTGATGAATGTTCTTGGTTTGGTATGGTGACATGGCATGAGGGGTGACCTCATTGAAACTTATTGAATAGTGAAAGGCCTGGATAGAGTAGATGTGGAGAGGATGCTTCCACTAGTGGGTGATTTAGGACCAGAGGCCATAGCCTCAGAATTAAAGGGCGTCCCCTCAGAAAGGAGATGAGGGGAAATTTCTGTAGTCAGAGGGTGGTGAATCTGTGGAATTCAATGCCACAGACAGCTATGGGTCAATGGATCCACAGGTCAATGGATATTATTGAGATTGATTAGTACGGGTGTCAGGGGTTATGGGAAGAAGGCAGGAGAATGGGGGTTGAGAGGGAAAGATAGTTCAGCCATGATTGAATGATAATAATAATAATAATAATACATTTTATTTATATAGCGCTTTTCATATACTCAAAGACGCTTTACAGAGATTTTGAGAACATAGGGAAATTAATAAATAGATAAATAAGTAAATAAATAAATGAACAGAGAAAGGAGACAGTAGGTGAGGTGACCTTCAGTGGTTGAAGGCAGTACTGAACAGGTGAGACTTCAGCGATGTTTTGAATGTGGTGAGTGTGGGGGAGTCTCTAACGGTTTGGGGTAGTGAGTTCCATAGGGTGGGAGCAGCGATGGAGAAAGCCCTGTCCCCCCAGGATCTGAGTTTAGTCCGGATGTGGGGGGATAGGAGATTGGCAGCGGCAGAGCGGAGGGTGCAGGTGGGAGTGTGCCTGTGGAGGAGGTCGGTCAGGTAGGATGGGGCCAGGTTATGGAGGGCTTTGTAGGTTATGAGGAGGATTTTGTACTGGATTCTCTGGGGGATGGGGAGCCAGTGGAGTTTATAAAGGACGGGGGTGATATGGTCACGGATCGAGGTGTGTGTGAGTAGACGGGCAGCAGAGTTTTGAATGTATTGAAGTTTATTGATGATTTTTGAGGGTGCGCCATAGAGGAGGCTGTTGCAGTAGTCCAGACGGGAGGTGATGAAGGCGTGGATGAGGGTTTCTGCAGCTGTGGAGGAGAGGGATGGACGGAGACGGGCAATGTTTTTGAGGTGGAAGAAGGCTGTCTTTGTGATGTGTTTGATGTGTTTGTCGAAGGAGAGGGTTTGATCAAGGATGATTCCAAGATTCCGGATGTGAGGTGAGGTGGATACTGGGAGACCATCAATGTTGAGGATGAAGTTTTGGGTGGATTTGGTGAGCATTTTTGGACCAATGATGATGATTTCAGATTTGTTGCAATTGAGTTTGAGGAAGTTTGATTGAAAATGATGGAGTAGACTTGATTGGCCGGATGGCCTAATACTGTTCCTACAACTTATGAAGAATTCACACTTGGGTGATTAATGAATCAAGTGTTTGGGTAGAGAGTGCAGCGAGCAGGCTTGATCAACAAACTGGCCTTTCTCATTACAATTATTCTTATATTAGTCACATTATAATTGGATATTGCCAAGCAATTCGCTAATTCTCAGGATAGTATTCCAGCACTTGTTGCCCTTAATGGCAACCACTATTGATCTTAATGTGATTCTGTCCCAAAAGGCCTGTTACAGCATGGTTTAATGCATGTGTCAACTTGAAATCCGTTCAAAGGGATACAGTGTTAATTAGGTTTGTGAAAAAGATACAATAAAACTGTTTAATACACAGTAAAATGTTAATGAAATCCCCAGGAGAATAAGCATTTGATGAGTTAATTATTTATCTCATCATTAATACATGGTCAAGCCAGAAAGAGCAAAAATAGGATGCAACCATAATAGTAAATCCCAGTAAACAAGTAGCAGTCCATTAAATATCAAACTCTTAATAAATTTGATGATATCGATTATAATTTCCAGGAGACAACCACCTGTTCTTCTGGCTATGTTCCTCGTTTGCACTGGTCATCGTAACACAGTGACTGCTGTTGTATCATTTAAATGGATATGAGATGGCGCACCAATTTACTAGTAAATGGCAAAGCCATATTAAAAATATTCTATTATGCAATTACCCTGAGAGAGGAAAAAAAATCAAAGAAGATTATCCTAACTTTTAATAATTGTCCAAAATTTCATCAGCGAGCCATGATACATCTCACACTATTATCTTCACACAAAATTATAATCACCCACATAGCTCAAAACCATCTAAATTTCAAACATAAATTTAATTGTGCAATAATACGAAGAAATCTGTGAACTTATTGGATTAATTAGAAAGTTAAATAAATTCTTTGGTATGCGTAGAACTGTGATTTGTTATATTATTATAATAATTTACTTTCAGAATTACATTGGATAGTTCTTCACTAACACCTCACCAAAGCGTTTACAATAAAGGTTTGGAGTGATATATATATTCCAATATTCCAATAATACTTAGTCAAGCAGGAGAAATTGTTGTTTCAGTGGGAACACGTTCCAAACTGAGTCAGAAATTTTCAGGCGTGAATCCTATTGAGATGATTGAGCACACTGTATAAAACTGAAACTGAAAATGTTGGCAACACACAGCATCAAGGGTGTGGATATGCAGTGCACCAAGGACAAGTACCTTGGAGTTTACCTGGACAGTAAACTGGTCTAGTCCAGGAATACTGAGGCACTCTATAAGAAGAGACAGAAGAGACAGAGTCGTCTGTACTTTCTGAGGAGGCTCCGCTCTTTCAACGTCCGCAGTAAGGTGCTGCAGATGTTTTATCAATCGGTGGTGACCAGTGCCTTCTTCTACGCTGTCGTGTGCTGGGGTAACAGGGCAAAGGCCGCGGACACCAAGAGAATCAACAAGCTCATCAGGGAGGTTGGCTCCGCCCTGGGAGTGGAGTTGCATTAATGGGAGGAGGTCTTGGAGTGGAGGTTGCTCTGCAAACTGCGGAGCATCTTGGACAATACACCTCACTCCCTCCATGATACACTGGTCAACCTGAGGAGCACCTGCAGCAACTTTACCATCATGCCGACCACAGTGTACAGATACAGACTAAAGGGAATAACGTTTAGTGCAAGATAGACTGAATCCTGAGCTAAGGACCCAGAAGCATTTTGTATTTGGCCCCTCAGTTTCCCACTAATGACCCACTGTTAAAATAATAAAATATTATTCATATTAAACTTTTTATATAAGTCAATGCCCTTCATTAGTTAGTTCAAGTTAAGTTTTTTTACATATTTGTTTTAAATTTATTTCCAATAGTTTAATGTAATTTCAATTAGAGTTATCAGAGCCAATTAAAGTTAGGGAAAGTGTCTTTCACTGTAACAACCTGTTAGTGGCCATCAAGATGGTGTCCAATTCCCCTCCCTTGGCTACCTGGGCTCAGCTGCCACTTGCCGTCTGCACCAATTCCTGCTTGAGTGATGTGCTGAAAAGAACTGCAGATGCTGGTTTAAATTGAAGGTAGACACAAAATGCTGGAGTAACTCAGCGGGCCAGGCAGCATCCCTGGAGAGAAAGATTGGGTGCCGTTTCGGGTCGAGACCCTTCTTCAGACTGGTTGAGTGATGACAGGAAGGCCCCAATACAATGGATCTGGGGGTGCCATTGCTGGCAGCTGCCTCTAAAGTATCAGATTGCCGGATGCATACGGATGATAAGTCAGATCAAGCACAATCTCAAACAGTTGCATTCTAATATCAGCCATAGAAAAAGACACAGAGTACTGGAGTAACTTAGCAGGCCAGGCAGAATCTAGGAGAACATGGATAAATGAGGTTTCTGGTCAAGGACCCTTCATCAGACTAATCAGTCAGCCAGTATCTCTGGAGAACATGGATAAGTAATGTTTCAGGTCGGGACTCTTTTTCAGAGTTCACTCAACCTGAAATGTCACCTATCCATGTTCTCCAGAGATGCTGCCTAATCCACTGAGTTACTCTAGCACTTTGTGCATTTTTTTGTAAACCAGTATCTGCAGGTCCTTTTGTCTAACATTAGCCATGACTCAGTTCGTAGTAAACTAGTCTTTGAATCAGGAGGGGGCAATTTCATGTCCTACTCCAATGGAGTGAGCTCAGAATATGTGCGCTGAGACTAATACCAAGGGACACCTATCAAAGGTGCTGCCATTTGAATGGGACATTAAACTGAGATCCATCTGCTCTCAGGGGAACATGACACTATTTTGAAGAAGTTCACCAAGGATATCCCCTGTATCATAGCCAACATTTATTCCCACACAACATTAATGAAATACCTATTCATTTTCATATTGTTGCTGTGCCATCTTGCTGTGTGCAAATTGGCTATGATGTTTCTTTAATAACAATATCATAAGTACTTTGACTGTAAAACACAGTGGGTGGCTGTGAAAAGTGGTGCATAAATTCATGTCATTCTTTCCTTTAGTGAAAGAGATTCTTGTCTCCATCAGCAACTTCAACTTAGTGTCAGTTCGATTCACTCAGTATTATTGTCTTGTCTGAGTCAGAAAACTCATCGGCTGCAGCTTATATCTGTGGCCACTGGAGAATTGGATGGAAAACATAAGTTGACACATCACTGTAGACCCAAGGAAATGCTGCACTTTCAGGTGAAATGTTAAACAATGCTTGCATATGTTTGTTCAGCTGGATGGAAAAGAAAACCCCACGGCATTATTCAGAGAAGATAATTGTAATTCACTCAGTGTCTTGGTTAAAATTTCTCAGCACTACCACCAAAAGCAGGTTAGTGTTTGTTTAGTTTAGTTTAGTTCAGTTTATTTTGGAGATACAGTGAGGAAACAGGCCCTTCGGCCAACCGAGTCCACATCGACCAGCAATCAACAATACACTAACACTATCTTACACACACTAGGGACAATTTACAATTTTACCGAAGCCAATTAACCACCCGTAAGTCTTTGGAGTGTGGGAGGAAACCGGAGCACCCAGAGAAAACCCATGTGGTCACAGCAAGAACGTGTAAACTCCGTACAGACAGCACCTGTAGTCAGGATCGAACCCTAGTCTCTGGCGCTGTAAGGCAGCAACACTACCGCTGTGCCATCAGGCCGCCCTTAAGCTATCTGTAGTCAAAAATTACTCCGGCGCTGCATTCGCTGTAAGGCAGCAACTCTATCGCAGCGCCACCGTGCCGCCGACCAGTGTTTATGACAACCAATGGTTTAGTTGTCACTGCTTCGAGATTTACTTGATTACTTGAATGCAAATTCCGTATGGGATTTGAACCCTTGTTCCCAGATTAACAGTCCAGGGCTCTGCATACCCAGTCCACCAACTCTGCCACTGATAAGGTATCTTTAACAATGAAACATAATATTTTCTCTGTTTCTACGTAAATGAATGTAGCTCTATGTTTACATTCAACAGTTCAACAGTTCAACAGAGCTTTATTTGTCATTCGGTACCAAGGTACCGAACGAAATTACATAGCAGTCATACACAAAAAAGAACACAAGACACATGACCCCAACACAAACGTCCATCACAGTGACTCCAAACACCCCCTCACTGTGATGGAGGCAACAAAACTTCCACTCTCTTCCCCACGCCCACGGACAGACAGCTCGTCCCCGACCGACCCGCACAGTCCCCGCAAGGGGATGGACGTCCCCGCGGCCAAGCCGCACCGGGCGCTGAAACATCCCGCGGTCGAGCCGGGCGACGGAAGGCCCCGCGGCCGAGCCGTGCGCAGCTAAGTCCCGCGGCCGAGCCGCGCCGCGCCGTGCGATGCTAGGCCCCGCGGCCGAGCCGCACCGGGCACCGCTAAGTCCAGCGGCCGAGCCGCACCAGCGATGTTAGGCCCCGCGGCCGAGCCGCGCCGGGCGATGTTAAGTCCAGCGGCCGAGCCGCACCGGGCGATGGAAGGCCCCGCGGCCAAGCCGCACCGGGCGATGTTAAGTCCAGCGGCCGAGTCGCACCAACGATGAAAAGTCCCGCGGCCGAGCCGCGCCGGGCGATGTAAAGTCCCGCGGCCGAGCACCGAGCGATGTAAAGTCCCGCGGCCGAGCCGCACCGGGCGATGTTAGGTCCCGCGGCCGAGCCGCGCCGGGCGATGTTGAGCCCCGCGGCCAAGCCGCACCGGGCACTGTTAAGTCCAGCGGCCGAGCCGCACCGGACGATGTTAAGTCCAGCGGCCATTGTGATCCTTATAGAAACATACAGCACAGAAACAGACCATTTGGCCCATCATGTCCACACCAACCACCAACCATCCCTTTGCACTACTCATACTATAATAGTAAAACATATAGAGCCTAGAACAGTATAGCACAGGATTGGCCCTCCAGCTCTGATGGCCAAGCCAAACATGATGCCAAGATAAACCAATCTTAACTGCATGGACATACCCCTCATTTTCTGAATGTCCATGAGCCTATCTAAGAGGCTCTTAAATGCCTTTATCCACCACCATCCTTGGCAACATGTTCCAGGCACCCACCATACTGTGTGGAAAAATCTTGTCCTGCACATCTCCTTTAAACTTTGCCCCTCTCACCTTAAAAGTATGCCCTCTCCTTTTTGACATTTCTTTTTTTTTTTTGATGACTGTCTACCCTAGCTCCGCCTCTCGTAATTTTATATAATTCTATCAAGTCTTCCCTCAACCTCAGGTGTTTCAGAGAAAACAATACAGATTTGTCCAACCTCTCCATGTGGTGAATACCACCTAATACAAGCAGTATTCTGGTAAACCTTCCTGTAATGGGGCGATCAGAACTGCATGCAATACTCCAAATGCTGTCTAACCACAGGCTTCTAGAGCTGCATCATGACTTCCTGACTTCTACATTCAATGCCACAACTAATGAATGCAAATGTATCATATGCCTCACCTATTACATTAGCTATTTTGTATATATATATATATATATATACACACACACACACACACACACACACACACACACACACACACACATATATATACACACACACACACACACATATATATATATATATATATATGTGTATGCTATGTTTCAGTGCAATCTCACATGGAAGTTTAGAGGGATGAGAGGGGATCTTATTGAAACATATAAGACTATTAAGGGATTGGACACATTAGAGGCAGGAAACATGTTCCCAATGTTGGGGGAGTACAGAAGCAGGGGCCACAGTTTAAGAATAAGGGGTAGGCCATTTAGAACGGAGATGAGGAAAATCTTTTTTAGTCAGAGAGTTGTAAATCTGTGGAATTCTCTGCCTCAGAAGGTAGTGGAGGCCAATTCGCTGGATGCTTTCAAGAGAAGGCTAGATAGAGCCCTTAAAGATAGCAGAGTCAGGGGGTATGGGGAGAAGGCAAGAACGGGGTACTGATTGTGAATGATCAGCCATGATCACATTGGAAGGCGGTGCAGGGTCGAAGGGCCGAATGGCCTACTCCTGCACCTATTGTCTATTGTCTATCTATTGTCTATGGTCAATCATTAGACAGAGGAGATTCACTAAGACTTTGTCTGGGATGGAATGTTTCCATTATAAGGATACTAGGAGACACTAGGTCTGTTTTTCCTGGAGCAGAGAAGACGTGATTGAGTGTATAAGATTACGAGGAGTAGAGAAAGGGTAAACTGCGGGAAACATATCCCCATATCAGAGGTTAAAATAAAGACCTTGTAGATTTAGAGTAAAAGGTAAGAGAGTTAGAGAGGGTCTGGGGGAAATACTAATATGCACTACGAGGAGCTATAATATACTGTCTTCGGGAGTGGTGGAAGCAGGATCGTTGATAACATTGAGGAGATATCTAGATGAGCACTCAAATTGCCTAAGCATGCTGGAAGATGAGATTAATATTGATGGACGACCGCATGGACATAATGGGCCGGATGTCCTGTTTCCATGATGCATGTTTCTATGACCCTATTACAAATTAACAATGGGAAATGTGTTTCACTTTAGGTTTGTTAGGTAATATTATCTTTTCCGATGACCACTCTCACCGATCACAGTTGTGAAATGCTTTCTTTACATGGATCAGTGAGAGAATCTGTCTGTTTGGAGTTTGTACGTTCTCCCTGTCACTGTGTGGGTTTTCTCTGGGTGCTCCAGTTTACTCCCACACTCCAAAGACGTTCAGGTTTGTGGGTCAATTGCCTTTGGTAAAAATTGTAAATTGTCCCTAATGTGTAGGATAGTGCTAGTGTTCAGGACGATCACTGGTCAGTGCAGACTCGGTTGGCCGAAGGGCTTGTTTTCATGCTGCATCACTAAAGTCTGACGTCTAAAATCTAAAGCAAAGCAAAGCACTGTGGCAAGAGACCGCATCATTGGTCTATCTCACACTCACTAAGTTAGGCTATGTCACTATTGCAAAAGAAGACTCGCCCAAATATTTATGTTAGCAGTCTGGCCATGTGTGGCTGAAATCAAAAAACATTCAGCTTGTTTATTGAACCAAAAAAAGTTTAGAGTGATCTTGGCCAAAAACATGCAAATGGGATCAGCTCAGGTAGATAATTTAGAAGGCATGGATAAGTTGGGTTGAAGTGCCATTTGTATGTTGTGTAACCCTGTAACTCTTATATTTCTATAAATGGGGATGTTCTATAAAACAAGTATGTCCAATAGAGATAAAAGCAGCCAAAGCTTTTGCCTTTCTACATCCTTACTAGTAATAAGGGGATACCTTCTAAATTTATTTGGTGATTTCAAATCTTTGAGTTTTATGAACATTTTATTTTTATCCCACCAAGTTGCTCTTTTTGTTGATTAACTAGTTGGAAATGGCAATGGCCATTGTAGTACTAATAATAAGTTAATGAATTCGGCACCGCGTTTACCAACATGACAAACATAGAGCTGAGGTTTGCTGGAAATGATTGTTTTATATTGTTTCAATGCATTGATTCATCTTGAATGTTCAAGGTAAATGACACAGAGATCTTAGAAAAGCATATGCTGAGCTCAAGAGGAGCCTGACCATGTTTTGAGGGCCCCATTGCAGACATTGGCCCTTGCCTATGGAATAGATGTGCTCCACAGTGCTACAATGCTGAGAATTATATTCTGCACTCTCTGGATCTTTGCCTTTGCTCCTCTACCAATTGTACTTGAGTTTCTTGTGATTGCATTTATGTATGGTATATCTGATCAGTTTGGATAGCATGCAAAACAAAGCTTTTCACTAATAAATCTAAACCTAAACATAGGAATGGGCTGAATTTGAGCTGTCATTAAAGAAGTATAAGAACAGATATTCATTTTCACAGTTTTCTTCATTTTAGTAGGACATGAAATAGTCTCAGCGGAAATGCATTATGTGAAGAAGTCACAGTAGTTGACAAGTTGTCCAGTTAGCAACATCCATTGTAAAATGAGTGTAGATTTTCATTCATTGGAAAGGATCAAGAATGCATCAGTTGTGACAGTTAATTCAACTCTCTTGTACTGTTGAGCTCAGCTGCCGCCTTATGGCAATTAAAAGTGATGACGCAGTCAATATTCACCACGTTAAAAGAAGTTATCCTGGCAGAGAAATAATCAAGAGAAATGGACTAATGCATATACATACACAAGAAAGCATGATCAAGCTACTAAAACCTTGCCTTAACAAACACTATCTGCTTAGAATTGTAAAAACAAGGAACTGCAGTTGCTGGTTTACAGAAAAGGACATAAAGTGCTGGAGTAACTTAATGGGTAGGGCAGCATCTCTGGTAAACATGGAGAGGTGATGTGTTGGGTCAGCACCCTTCTTCAGACCCTTCTATTTGCTTAGATATTAGCTTACAAATGTTGGTCCTTTCAGCTCTGCCTACAACCCAAAAAATAATTTAATTAAAAAAAACAATTTGTCAACATAATAGACAGGAAATAATTTTGGAAACTTCATGGTGTAATGCAGTGCAACATAGATGTAAGTTGCTGCTTTTTCAAAAGCTGAGTAGAGCTGCTTTTTCAAAAGTGACTCTTCAGAAAGGATCGTGTTCTCACATGTTCTCGTGTTCTTAGATGTGGTATAGTGGCGCAATGGTAGAGTTGCTGCCTCACAGCGCCAGAGACCCGAGTTCAATCCTGACTACAGGTGCTGTCTGTATGGTATGGAGTTCATACGTTCTTCCTGTGACCGTGTGGTTTTTATCCGGGTGCTCAGGTTTCCTCCCACACTCCAAAGACACGCAGCTTTGCAGGTTAATTGGCTTTTGTATATTGTCCCTGGTGTGTAGGATAGTGCTAGTATGTGGGTCATCGCTGGTCAACACGAACTTGGTGGTCCGAAGGGCCTGTTTCCGTGCTGTATCTCTAAAGTCTAAAGGAAAGTGTTTTAAAGGGATTTCCCTCTAAATTTATTAACTGCGTGAGCTAAATTTGAGGATGGCAATGTAAAATATCTAACATTGGATGTGGGAACACATCCAAATATATTACCACGAAACTTGCAGAGTCTTTAGTGTTAACGGATGTCAGACTAGTTGGGCTTTTCTGGGTGAATAGGATCCTTTAACCATGAAATTGTATCATTATTGCAGTGGTTTAATATTCAACTATTTCAATTATTAATAGAATATTCAATTATTAAAAGATTCAGATGGCACAGCTGTAGATCTTCCGTTGGATAGAATGGAAGCTGAATATTACCCAGATCTGTAATAAAACCTATTTTATGTTTTTTGTTAACTCTCCAATTCTCAATGTCACCACAAATTTATATTTTGCGTGTTTTGTTCAATTACTAGGATTAACTGTAGTTGTGGAGCTTTGCCTTTTGCAACAGTCTTGAAGGATTGGTAGGTTTTGAGATCTTTGATGATTTCAAAACAGAACATCTTTTGAAGCTGAACTCAGCTCCATTACAAAGCGAAGCTCTTATCAGACCATACATTTGTGTTGCTTGCCCGCATACAAGCAGCTCTCAAAAATTAGACATAATGCAAAGATTTTTTTTAATACGTTTCACGCCTTTTATACAATTAGACAGCACGTGGGCACTTGCTGTGTGTGTGTGCTTACTGCTCCATATCTTCGGCATCTACTTTGATGTGCGATGGTGGAAAACAAACTCTTTTCTCGCACTGCCTTCCTCCTGGATCTTTATGGAGCTTAGCAGCTGAGTCCGGTCTTTGAGTCACAGCCTAATTTAAAGGCAGATGCTGCAGCTGCTGCTGTCATTTCAGCTGATTCTTTCCTTTGATGTCGGCTTGGAATACTTGGTGTTGCTACAGTTCAACAACCCCCTCTGTTCAGAACTGTAGAATATTAAAAACCCTTCCATTTACAGCATCATTTTTGCCACTAGCACACTGCCTGCCAATTGCAAAAATGAAAGCTTTGATAAGGAAATAACAGAAATGAATTGTTTGTGTTGCTTCCCTGGTTAATTAACCATTTACATGTGCGCATGAGTGGCTTTATTAATGCAGAGTATTTTGTTGGGTCTAATGATAGAATGAAGCATCTTTAGATTTCCTGCAGTGCAGTCCAGTACCCGGTTTCAATACATGTTGCATTGTTTTAAAGAATACTTAACATCTCCAGCTTGGGTTGCTGTCTGGCGTCAACGACACGAGTCTTCAAAAGCAGATAAAATTCACATAATGGTTGATCCAAAAAGCTGTTCAAAGCATTGTGCATTTTCATAATTAATTTGGAAATTAGGTTTAAGTTAAAGAATGCCACTGAGTTTAAAGCAAATATTCTTGATGTTTAAGGAATCAAAATACCACATTTAATTTATGAATACTATTAGTTGTTGTCCTCTCCTCTCTGATCAGTAAGTAAAATCAATTTTCCTTTCCCCTCTTCCTCCCACATACATTTCCTTGCCCAATATCTTTTCTGACTGTGAATCTGCGATTTTAAAGATCACTGCTGGTAGTAAGATGGTTGAAAGATATATAAGAAAATAACTGCAGATGCTGGTATAAATCGATTTATTCACAAAATGCTGGAGTAACTCAGCAGGCCAGGCAGCATCTCGGGAGAGAAGGAATGGGTGACGTTTCGGGTCGTCACCCATTCCTTCTCTCGAAGGAAACGTCACCCATTCCTTCTCTCCCGAGATGCTGCCTGACCTGCTGAGTTACTCCAGCATTTTGTGAATAAATCAATAGTAAGATGGTTGAATTATGCTGGGTCCCTTTTCCAGTTTAATAGGTGGCCTATGTTTGCAATCTGCTTGTATATAAAAGGATTGGCAACATCAAATAAGAAACATGGCACTTTTCAGACATTGACCTACAACTTAAAAAGGGTAGAATGGACTGGAGTCTCATTCAAGAGTATGTCACAATGACACTAGCATTTCCCTCACCTGGCATTTATCAAAGGTACAGATTACAGGTACAGTTATATACAGATTCTGCTTCATAGTCCAATTGTAATGAGTGAACTACATGTCACAGAGGAGATGGCATGGTTGCTGCATGGAACGACCATCCGGTTGTTGAATCAGTTCTATATAAATAAAACAAAAAACAGAAATTGCTGGAAACACTGAGCGGATAACAACTCTTACCAATTTCTGCAGATGCACTGTAGAAAGTAATCTATTGGGATCCATCACAGCTTGGTTTGGGAACAGTTCTGCCCAAAAGTACAAGAAATTGCAGAGAGTTGTGGATGTAGCCCAGTCCATCACACAGACCAGCCTCCCCATATTGACTCTAATGCAATCATGCTGTAATACTGGTATTGCACTCTGGTATTTTTCTCTTTGCACTACCTGTTGTACTTGTGCATGTAGTAATTGTACTCGGGCATAGTATGATTTGATTAGACTGGATAGCATGCATCAATAGCTTTCTCTGCATCTCAGTACTTGTGACAACAATAATAAACCAAACCAAACCAAGACGATTTTGGTGGAAAGAGGGACACAATTAACATACTGTCTTCTGATCCCATTATCCAAATGGCCTTTTTTTAGTTGGTCTTTATTGTTTTCTATAATAGTTTTAAACCTAATGAAGTTGTGATTGCTTTTTCCTGGCTATTCCACCATTGATACTTGGACCACTTGACCTGAACATATCCCAGGAAGAAGTCCAGGAATGCCACCCTACTGGTTGGGCCAGAAATATGTTGATCAAGGTTATTTTGAACATACTTCAGAAATCCCACCCTATCATCTCCCTTAAGCTATCCCAGTCTACATTTAGATACATTATCACTACTGAATAGCTTCTGCATGTCCCTGAAAATTACCTGAAAATCTACCTCTCAATATTCTCCATACTAGTTTTCGACCTGTAGAGGTAATGGCTCCAAAATTACACTGAGGACCTCATCTCTTTGTCTACCCATGTCATTGATAACAGCTTGGACCACACTGACAAATCATCCCCTCTCTCTCCAGAATGTTCTGCAAGGCTCATTGAAATTCCTTGACATTATCTAGTACCCTAAGTATAGATAACCTTGGGTAAACCCCTATTGGGCAATCCCAATAGCCTTTGCTCTCTTGACCTTTCACCACTATTTTCCTGCATCTCTGCCAACTGTGGTTCTATAGCCTTAGTTCTCACTTCAATCCTCAAGAAAAAAAAATGTCCCTCAGTATTCAGAGAGGATTCGTGGTTAGTGGACAAGGTGGGCCCTGGGGTTTCTTGTTGCTGATATAAAACTAAGTGGTGATGTGGGCTGTGAGGAGGGTCATAGAGTCATAGAGTCAGACAGCACAGAAAAAGGCCCTCCGGTCCAACATTCCCATGTTGCCAAGATGCCACATCTACTAGTCCCACCTGCACGTGTTAGGCCCATAACTTTTAGTTTATACATTTTTAGTTTAGAGAAACAGCATGCAAACCACCCTTCGGCCCTCCAAGTCTGTGCCGACCACCAATCACCCTGTACACTTGCACTATCCTACACTCTAGGGATAGTTTACAATTTTTCACTAAAGCCAAGTAACCTACAAACCTGTATGTCTTTGGAGTATGGAAACCGGAGCACCTGGAGAAAGCTCATGTGGTCACAGCGAGAACATTCAAACTCACTACAGATAGCACCTGTAGCCAGGATCAAACCAGGGCTTATTTGCGCTGTAAGAGAGCAACTCTACCACTGTGCCACTGTGCTGCCCGAAGTAGGATATCTCTCCAAACCTTTCCTATCCAAATGTCTTTTAAATGTTGTTATAGCTTGTACCATATACCTTCCCCGCAGTGTACAGAGAACCTTTGAATGATAGGTGAAGTGAGAGGACAGAGTTTGACAGACATTTTGTAATGTGGAAAACTGCAAAGTAATCCTCCACTATGGAAAAATGTAGAAGAGCAGAGTATTTTTCTAAATGGTGGGAAATTGAAAGGTGTTAGTGTTTAGAGAGACCTGGGTGTCCTTGTATACACATCACTGAGAGTGAACACACAGGCCTGGCAGTCAATTAGGAAGGTCAATGTTGTGTCTGGTCTCTCGACCTACTTATGATAGAGAAATTGCAACAAAGGTTCTCAAAGTTGATTGTCAAAGGAGGAGAAAATGAGATCAGGCCTATAAACTTTAGCATTCAAAAAACTAAAAGGTAACTTCTTTGAAAGTTATACATTTCTTAAGTTTAGATTTACAGCATGGAAACAGGCACTTTGGCCCACCGAGTCCACACTGACCATCACACTAGCTCCATATTATTCCAGACTTTGGCATCTGATAGAGTATCAGAAATAATTTTATTAACAAAATTAAGTCATTCATAAAATAAACGATCTATGTCGGGGCAATGATGAAAATAATTTGTTTTATAAATCTTTAAAATTCTCTTCTCCAGAGGATTGTAGAGGTTCAGCTTCAAACTACAAAGAAGATAGAAGTTTGAACATAGAAGATAAAACATAGAATAGCACAGCACTGTTCACAATGTCAGTGCCGAACATGATACCAAGTTAAACTAAGCGTCCATTGCCTGCACGTGATTCGTGTCCCTCCATTCCCTGCATATACATGGGCCTATCTAAAAACCTCTTAAATGCTAGTCTGCCTTCTCGTTATTTTGTTTCGTGACAGACACCTGCTTGCTGACTGCCTACTCTCTCCAGAGCTGTGGGCTGACCCCCTCTTAAAATGTGTTATCATCAAAACATTCAACATTGTAGAAAGGCCATGGTAACAAAGACTGTGGCTCCAGCTTCAAGCCAGTGGAGGCAAGTTTCCTTAAATTCCCAGATGGCATAGTTTGTGCATTCCAGACAGATGCCCATGAACATACCTGAAACCCATATTTATTACTTTAAATTGGTTAACAATTATTATATTTTAAAATAATATACAAAGTACTGGAGTAACTCAGTGGGTCAGGCAGTATTTCTGCAGAACATGGAAAGGTGATATTTTGGGTCGGGATGTTCTTCAGTAACTCAGTAACTCAACGGTTCATGCAGCATCTCTGGACAGCATGGTAATGTTTCAGTCCAGGACCCTTCTGCAGATTGAAGAATATCTAGACCCAAAATATCACCTTTGTGTCACATAGATAGGTGATGTTTCAGGTCAGTGCCCTTCTTAAGATTTCACTCAACCTGAAATGTCACCTATCCATGTTCCCCAGAGATGCTGCCTGATCCATCGAGTTACTCTAACACTTTGTGCCTTCTTTTTGTAAATCAGCATTTGCAGTTCCTTGGTTCTACAATATATTTAAGACATTTTTTTCCACTTGCTTACTATATTGTGTCCTCTAGCACTTTGTGCCTTACTATTTCCTTACCTGAATCACCTATTTTTGTTTGTTCCCAGACTCTTTGGTTGGCCCAAATGATTTTATAAACTCTACCAGACTCTGCCTCCTATGTTCTATTGATTGATTGTGGCTCCTGTGTTCCCCTTATATGATAGGAGTCAATCATCACACTACGTTCACTCACAGTGTCTCCAAATCACATGTTCCTTTTGCTCTCATCTATCTCTTTGGCAGAGAATGAGTCTATTTGGCCTATTGAGACTAAGGTGGCAATATCTCTTACCCCACTTATTAATCTGAAGCCTATTCTTTCACACATGCTCGTTAACGCACCATTGATTTTTCCACCAGCTCATGGAGCCTGGAGCACATGGTAGATAACAACAGACATGTAGCTCTTAATCTTCTATCTGTCAATGTTCGTAAATAAACCTTTCAGGCTTTTTGCCACCAATTTATCACCGTGGATTTTTTCTCAGCACCACTCCTCAAGGGTACAGTGGTGCAGCAGTAGAGTTACTGCCTTGCAGCATCAGAGACCCGGGTTCGATCCTGACTATAGGTGCTGTCTGTGCAGAGTTTGTACGTTCTCCCTGTGAAAGCATTAGTTTTCTCCGGATACTCCAGTTTCTCCCCACACTCCAAATATGTGCAGGTTTGGAGGTTTCAAGGTCAGTTAATTGGCTTTGGTAAAATTGTAAATTGTCGCTAGGGTACAGGCAGATCGCTGGTTGGCGTGGGCTACCTCAAGGGTATTAACCCTTTCAAATAATCTTCCAGGTCACAATTCAGTCTTTCCTTTGTTGGCTTTGCAAAATAGTAAATGGAAATTATGGCCCTTGCAAAGTAATTACTTTTGGGGAGAAACAAATGCCATAGAAGTCAGAGGTATTGTTTTAATCCCATGGTGTTCTTTCTGCAATTTTTACTACTGATATGAGTGCATTTCCTCTGATTTGGGAGAATGATAAATCATACGAGCTATGAATCAGGCTGCTCACCAATGTAGTCAGATTCATGCTCGGTGCCCCTAAAACATGTAGGTTTGAGCCAAGTATTTGATATCACATCATTTAGTCTGGAAGCACTCAGGTTAATAAAAGAACCATGTGGCGGGTTATAAGTAACATGTGACTTTTCAGTTGACAAAATTATCTATAGAAACCTCACTGACATATTTTTATGAATGAAAACCAAATACAGACGACATATTATCTCCAAGCTTGGATGCATTAAAATCTAATATGAAATTTATAGCTTTACATTTGGAATCAATAATAAGTAATCATGGATATGAGGCACAAAGAATCCCAGAACAACACAATGTAAATTCGGTAGGTAGACATCTTTATTGAAATAGTGACAAAACTATTGTCATATAAATTTATATGTTATTGCAAAGTGAAATCTCAATTACCTTTCAGTATCATTAATATGTAATAGGTTATGACAGGCCTAGCATAAAGAAATGAATGTTGAGCAGGTTAAAGTTGCAGACTAGATTTCTTTATAACGTGAGCAAAACCATCTTCTTAAACTACCCTTTATTCATTCTGCGTGATCATCTAAGGGAAGATCATAAGGTCATAAGTGATAGGAGCAGAATTAGGTCATTCGGCCCATCAAGTCTATTCCTCTATTCAATCTTGGCTGATCTATCTCTCCCTGCTAACCCCATTCTCCTCCCCATAACCCCCGACTTCAAGCACTTCTTATGATAAAATGGACACATTCATCCAAATGCAATGGGTGTACTTTTGCCGCTCTAGGATAAGAGCACGTGTTGAATGAGGTTGAAAATATGAAATCCTTTACCTTTGAGGATAAAGAAATTGGAACTCAGAAATCGATGCATATGAACCCTGACCGCAGACCTGTTTGCCTCACCACTGGTGTTGAGCCTTCTACAAGTTTCCAGTTACTATATAATTTCCATATCTGTCTATTTTTGGGTACGTGCATAAAGGTTTTAGAAAAAAACTCATGTGGCATAATTTCTAAGTGTCACTGGGCTGTCGAGTTAGTTGTAAGCTCGCTACTTTTATTACTTCTGAGAGTAAAGTGCTGGAGTCAATCAATTCTTGGGAGTTGTTTGGTAAGTTTGTCATCTGGTTTGTGGTGGCAGAGTGAGGAAAGTGGGCCTAAATTGGCAGGCACATGTGAATCTTTGCACACCTGGAACTGTATCTCGACTTTAAAATAAGAATTTATATCCTGCATAGATCAACCGTCACAGAAGCAAACCACATGCTTTGGCATAGTGGTTGCCAAATGGAAAATGCAAAACAGTGGCAATTTGTTCAAAAGCATTGTCATATCGTACAGATGTTAGTCAAACAGCATTATTGCTTTTCCCAGCAATGGTGATCTTCCATTACAGCCATGACACTGACTGCAGTCACATACGGTGGATAATTACTGTTGCCAGCACCAAATTCATGGACATTGGGGCGGGGGAGGGAGAAAACAGGCATGGAATATGGCAATCAGCCAAGTCATAACTGTTTCATTAAAGACCCCATCAATATGCAATTTGATTCCATGTGGTATTATTGTTCTGCAGTTTATCTTGTAATCAGATGCCCAGAAATTGAACCACTAAAGCCCAGTTTTATTCATAAAATGCGCATAAAAATCTCTATGCATTCTCCGATACATTTGCTCCCATTTCTGATTGAAGTCTCACATATAGGAGAATTGGACCAGGCATTTCTGATAAATCTTACTTTCTGTGTCATTTAGACTTTAGACTTTAGAGACACAGCGTGGAAACAAGCCCTTCGGCCCACCAAATCTGCGCCGACTGGCGATCATCCTATACATTAGCACTATTCTACACACTAGGAACAATTGGCAATTTTTACTGAAGACAATTAACCTACAACCCTGTATGTTTTTGGAGTGTGGGAGGAAACCGGAGGACCAGGAGAAAACCCACACGGTCACAGGGAGAATATACAAACTCCACACAGACATCACCCGTGCTCAGGTTCAAATCCAGGTCTCTGATGCTGTAAGGCAGCAACTCTAACGCTGTGCCACTGTGCCACCCCTTCTTCAGCATATTCACATACTTGATTACATTATCAGGTTTAAGTGTAGGTGTAGGTTTATTATTGTCACGTGTACTGAGGTACAGTGAAAAGCTTAATTTTTCACATCCTAAAATTTATGATAGCACCTGCCACCACCATTCCCACAAACAATGCTTTCTAGTTTCCATTCACTCCGTGGGTGAAAATATTTCCTCCTCAAATCCCATCTAAATGTCTTATCCCTAACCTTAAACCCATACCCTCTACCTTAAGACACTTCTACTGTGGGGAAACATTTTCTATTACGCATCCTGTCGACACAGCTCCTGCATCCAGTTGATACTTTTGGGTAACAAGAAGGCAGTTTTTTAGCACATCAAAGTGGGGGGAAGTGAATTAATTTTAAGAAAGAATGTGGAATGTGTATGATTTTAACAACAAAATTAAAAATAAAGATGGGTCGAGACCGGAAAATACATCTGTTCATTCCCTCCGCAGATGATGTCTGACCCGCTGAGTTCATCCAATGCTTGGTGCTCAAAATCCCAGCACTTGCTTGCTTCCTTGTGCTTTTGGTTGTTGATACCATGCTTAGGCTAAGAATTGGTTCAGTGATGGGATTCATAGACATGGCTTCTACAGTGCATTCAGAAAGTTTTCAACCCCTTCACTTTTTCCACATTTTGCTACGTTACAGCCTTATTTTAAAATGGATTAAATTCTTTTTTTTTTAATCATCAATCTGCACACAATACCCCATAATAAAAAAGTGAAAACAGGTGTTTAGAAATTTTTGCAAAGTAATTAAAAATAAATAACTGAAATATCACATTTACATAAGTATTCAGACCCTTTGTTGAGGCACCTTTGGCAGCGATTACAGCCTCAAGTCTTCTTGGGTATGACGCTACAAGCTTGGCACACCTGTATTTGGGTAATTTCTCCCATTCTTCTCTGCAGATCCTCTCAAGCTCTGTCAGTTTGGATCAGGAGCGTCGATGCACAGCTATTTTCAGGTCCCTCCAGAGATGTTCGATCGGGTTCAAGTCCGGGCTCTGGCTGGGCCACTCAAGGAAATTCACAGATTTGTCACGAAGCCACTCCTGCATTGTCTTGGCTGTGCGTTTAGGGTCATTGTCTTGTTGGAAGGTCAACCTCCGCCCCAGTCTGAGGTCCAGAACGCTCTGGAGCAGCTTTTCATCAAGGATCTCTCTGTACTTTGCTCCATTCATGTTCCCTCGATCCTGACTAGTCTCCCAGTTCCTGCCACTGAAAAAACATCCCCACAGCATGATGCTGCCACCACCATGCTTCACCGTAGGTATGCTGTTGGCCAGGTGATGAGCGGTGCCGCTTGGCATTCGGGCCAAATAGTTCAAACTTGGTTTCATCAGACCAGAGAATCTTGTTTCTCATGGTCTGAGAGTCCTTTAGGTGCCTTTTGGCAAACTCCAAGCGGGCTGTCATGTGCCTTTTACTGAGGAGTGGCTTCCGGCTGGCCACTCTACCATAAAGGCATGATTGGTGGAGAGCTGCAGATATAGTTGTCCTTCTGGAAGGTTCCATCTTCACAGAGGAACTCTGGAGCTCTGTCAGAGTGATCATTGGGTTCTTGGTCACCTCCCTGACCAAGGCCCTTCTCCCCCGATTGCTCAGTTTGGCCGGGCGGCCAGCTCTATGAAGAGTTGTGGTGGTTCCAAAGTTCTTCCATTTAAGGATGACGGAGACTACTGTGCTCTTCGGGACCTGCAACGCTGCAGAAATTGTTTTATACCCTTCCCCAGATCTGTGTCTCGACACAATCCTGTCTCGGAGGTGTACGGACAATTCCTTTGGTTTCATGGCTTGGTTTAGCTCTGACATGCACTGTCAACTGTGGGACCTTATATAGACAGGTGTGTGCCTTTCCAAATCATGTCCAATCAATTTAATTTACCACTGGTCAACTTCAATCAAGTTATAGAAACATCTCAAGGATAATCAATGGAAACAGGATGAACATAAGCTCAATTTTGAGTGTCATAGCAAAGGGTCTGAATACTTATGTAAATGTGATATTTCAGTTATTTCTTTTTAATTACTTTGCAAAAATTTCTAAACACCTATTTTCGCTTTTTTATTGAGGGGTAGTGTGTGTACATTGATGATAAAAAAATGAATTTAATCCATTTTAAAATAAGGCTGTAACATAGCAGAATGTGGAAAAAGTGAAGGGGTCTGAATACTTTCTGAATGCACTGTAGGTTCTAGGTTAGTGATGGTGTCAATGAGTCAAATGGCTGTGGCTTAAGGCTATATCTTTGACTCTACTCTTGACTGTAAGGGACTTTTGCACAGTGAGTCAGTCGACAGGACAAGAGGCTAATGCAAAATCCCATTTGTCATACAGAGGGATATAAGTGACGTCCATGCATTATTGAACTGAACTGAACTGAAATGTTCATCCCTGGTGTTCTGGCCAATATTTATCTCACATTCAACATGATTAAATCTGTTTTATTCCTCATTTAATCCATGAAATTGACACGATATTGCTCCATATTTAAGAGCTGCTCTGCTTTCCTGAACTGCTGGGCTGTGGATGCTCAGAAGTAACTCATAAACTGGGAGTTTTTGGGGGCATGAGTTACTTCTGAGGTAAATTATATGTCCTAAATATTTATTGATCATGAGATCATTAAAGGAATAAATTAAATGCAAGTTCTTTTTTTCATTTTCTTTGTAAGGAAGAAAAAAATATTACATTGGGAGCATGAGCATAGACAACTGAATTAAAATACAGATTGGATGCAGGTTCTCATCAACTGATGTCAAGACCGCAAGTGCTACCATGTGGTTCTAAATGATGGTTGCTTTGCAAACTTCTAATGTGTCTCAAATAATAAAGTGGGAGCAGTCTGCTATTTCACAAGCCTTTGTCAGAAAAATCAGAAAGGAATTGCTTGAAAACATTTGGTTTGAATGAAAGTGGCTGGGAAGATGCTTTTCTACAAATTGATTCATTTTTCAGGATCTGAGCATTACTTGCATGCCAGCATTTATTGTCCATTTCTATGTGCGCTTGACAAGATGGTAGGAAAGACACAAGGGGTTGCGGATGCTAGAATCTTGAGCTAAAATGGTCATGATGCACAAGATGATAGTGAATCCACTTCTTGAACCATTGTTACCCTTCTGTTGAAGTTACTCCTAGAATATCAATGCACAGGATTTGGACCAAGTGCTGAGGAAAGACATGGTGCTTGTGTTCCCATGAACCTGCACTCTTGTTCTTCTTGGTTGTAGACATTACGGTTTTGGAGTCATAGAGCCATACAGCATGGAAACATGTCCTTTGGTCCAACTTGCCCATGCTGGCCAATGTATCCCATCTACATTAGTCACACCTGCCTGCGCTTGGCCCATAAACCTCTAAACCTATCCTATCCATGTACCTGGCCAAATGTCTCTTAAATGTTTTGATAGTACTTGCCACAACTATTTCCTCTGGCAGCTCATTCCATACATCCACCACCCTTTGTGTAAAAAAGTCACCCCTCAGTTTCCTATTAAAGCTCCACTCCCCCTCACCTTAAACCTATTATCCTACTCTGGGCAAAAGACTCTGTGCATTTATTTCTCACATGATCTTGTACACCTTTATAAGATCACCTCTCATCCTCCTGTGCTCCAAGGAATAAAGACCTAGCCTGCTCAACGTTTCCCTATAGCTCAGGCCCTCAAGTCCTGGCAACATCCATACATACAACATCTACAGCTTTGCCCTCCTCAACCTTTTTGGTCATATTTTGAAAAAAATCAATCAGATTTGTGAGACATGATCTCCCACGTACAAAACCGTGCTGACTATCCCTAATCAGGCATT
Source organism: Rhinoraja longicauda (assembly GCF_053455715.1). NCBI lineage: Eukaryota > Metazoa > Chordata > Chondrichthyes > Rajiformes > Arhynchobatidae > Rhinoraja > Rhinoraja longicauda. The sequence continues at coordinate 16,142,686 of NC_135965.1, read as the reverse complement.
GTTCATCTAAATGCATGCATATCTCAGAATTCTCTCTTGTAACTTTTGGACGACAGATGTTTGGCTCACTGGCCTGTAATTTCCAGGCTTTTCCCTGTAGCCCTTCTTGAGTTGCTGGAATAATGTAAATGATTACATGTAGTACATTCTGCAACTACTGATGCATTGGCAGTAGAGGGAACAAATGTTATGCATGGTTGATTAGGCACTAGTCGAGTAGACTGCTTAGTTCTAGACGCTTTTGTGCTTTCTGAGACTGTTGAAGTTGCACTAATCCATGTAAGTGGCGTGTCTTCCATTTCACTTCTGATTATGTCCCGTGGATGGTGAAAAGTCTTTCTAGAACAAGGTAGTCCTTGCAATGTCCTAACTGGTATTGGAGACCAGGATATTGGTGAGTACTTACCATGCAAAGGCACTGTTAATGGAAGCTTCCATTACCGCACTAGTGATTGAGAGTAGGCAGATTGGGTCGTAATCAGTCGGATTAGATTTGTTCTGTTTTTTGCGAATGTGCTAACTTTGGATATAATTAGGTTGATACAAATTGGGATATGGAAAGTGAAGAGGGATCATTGATTTGGCCTTCTGGTTGTGAATGCATCAGCCTTGTCTTTAACACTGATGGGATGGACATAACCTTTGTTGTGGATAGGGATGTTCTTGAAACCTCCTCAAGTCAGGAGTCAAGAGTGTTTAATTGTCACATGTAATGAAATGGACAAACAAATTCTTATTTGTAGCAACACAACGGGTTTGTAAACACCATACTTAATAGACAACATATTAAACAATTACAAAAAGTTCAATAAATTAAAAACAATAAATTCCAAACCGAAACTAAGCCCAAAGTTCCTAGTGCAACAAAGACAGTTCGTATTTGGAATTTAGTTAGAGTTCAATAGCCTGATGGTTGTTGGGAAGAAGTTGTTCATGAACCTGGTTGTCACAGCTTTCAGACTCCTATACCTTCTTCCCGATGGCAGAAATTAGAGCATGGCAGGGTGGTGTGGCTCCTGATGATGCTAGCTACCTTTATTGAGACAGTGCCTCCTGTAAACTCGTTGATGGTGGGGAGGTCAGTACCCGTGTTGGACTGGGAGTGTTCACCACTTTTTGTACTCTCCTTCATTCTTGGGCATTTGAGTTACTGAACCAGGCTGCGATACAACTAGTCAATATGCTCTTTACCGAACACCTGAAGAAGTTCAAGAGTATTCATTGACATGCTGAACCTTCTCAATCTTCTAAGGAAGTAGAGGCGTTGGTGGGCTTTCTTTATGATTGTATCAATGTGCTGGGTCCAGGTCAGATCTTCAGAGATATGAACGCCCAGGGGTTTGCAGTTGTTAATCTCTCCACCACCGACCCGCCAACGAAGATGGGTTTGTGGATCCTTGGCCTTCCTTTTCCTCCTTCCATTTGCAGTTTAGTTATTCATTCAAGATGAGATATTGGTGAATGCTGAAAGTCAAAGGAGAAACAGCATATGCTCGACAACAAATAAAAATGCTGGATATATTCAGCAGTTTATGCAGTATCAGTGGGAAGGAAACCAGAGTCAACATTACAGGACAATTAGAAGAGTGCGACCTGCTGTGTATTTCAAGGATTTTCTTGTTTTTACTGGTGAACATTAACAGCTTTCAATGATACAAGGACGATTTAATTTAACAATGTTATAAATATTTGTGGATTTTTTCAGTTGGCGAACATGTGAGCTTCATTTTGTTGGAGAAACAGCTGTATTTGAAGAGTTAGCTCTATTAGCGTGAGTGTGATCTGCGAAGCAACACAAATTCACACAGATGTTTAAGTCAGTTTATGTGCAGAATTGGACAGAAATTCTTCTGCATAATTCCAGGTTTTAGTGAAGAACATTTTTACACAAAGGGTGGTGGGAGAATGGAACGAGCTGCCAGAGGAGGTAGTTGAGCCAAGTACTATTGCCACGTTTAAGACAGGTGGATGGATAGGATAGGTTTAGAGGGATATGGGCCAAACGCAGGCAGGTGGGACTAGTGTAGATGGGCATGTTGGTCGGCATGGGCAACTTGGTCTGAAGGGCCTGATCCATGCTGTATGACTCTATGACTCTATGACTATGACTATTAGATGAATGTACAGGGAGCCTGCAAAAGTAAGCACCATGCATTTTGAAAACAATCCATGGACCTGAGGTCCATGGACAACAAACTCAGAAACAAATCTGTTCATGGCTGATGAAGACTGCTTCACCAATCTTTAAAGTCAACAAACCTTACTCAATCTGTTGTTGTTAAGCTCAATAAATGATCTTATGGTGATAGTTCCCCATCAAGAATTTTACTTACTGCCTGCTCCAAGTCTCTCTTAAATCCACATTCACAATTAACTGACTTTCCATTGCTACCTCTCAATTGTACTTGTATTGATAATATTGTGGTGAAGGAGTTGGGTATGAACAGGCACTGTGGCCCCAGTGAGATCATTGGTTGGGAATGCCTTTGGAGTTCCATATCTTAGTAATTTCTCTTGCCCTGAATACAGATGGTTACATTTCTGAAGGGACCTGATTCATTTAGATTATTGTGTAGGAAGGAACCGCAGATGCTGGTCTACACCGAAGATAGACACAAGATGCTGGAGTAACTCAGCGGGTCAGGAAGCATCTCTGGAGTAAAGGAGTTGATGACATTTTGGGTCAAGACCCATGTTCAGACCCTTCTTCTGATCCTTCTTCAGAGTCTAAAGAAGGGTCTCGACCTGAAACATCACCTATTCCTTTTCATCAGAGATGCTGCCAGACCCGCTTCAGGGTGAAGACTATGAAATAATGAATGGCCTAGACAGAGTGGATGTGGAGAGGATATTTCCAATTGTGGGAGAGTCCAGGGACAGAGGCCCAGCCTCAGAATAAAAGGACATACCTTTAGAATGGAGATGAGGATTTCTTTAGCCAGTAGGGGGTGAATCTGTGGAATTCATTTCAACAGATGGCAGTGGAGGCCAAGTCACTGGATGTTTTTAAAGCAGTGATTGACAGGTTCTTGATTAGTAAGGGCATCAACAGTTACGGGAAGAAGGCACGAGAATGGTGTTGAGAGGGAAAAATAGATCAACTGTGATTGAATGATGGAGCAGACTCGATGGGCTAAATGGCCTAATTCTGCTCCTATGTCTTATGATCTTATGAAAAGAGGAAGAAAATAACAATAAAACTTATTTTCTGCTTAATTTCTGAGGATCATTTAGGAAGATGATACTTTCTTATCAGAATAAGTGATGGACATGATAAATACGATTGGGAATTGACATTATTTCCAGCAAAATCACCAAACATTCTCAGTGAACCATTCATTACATGGAATAGTAATTCTTTCTGTCGCATAAGCAAACAGGCATGGATACTATGGAACATGAAGCAAAGAATGGGAACAGTTATTTTCATTCAAAGAAACCTGAACTTTAGATGGATAAAGGTAAAGAGTTACTTTGTATTTTTTTCACAGTTTAAAATGTCAACATTAGAATCATGATAGAAATTCTGAGCCTAGAATAAAGTTTTCTCCATGTGAGGCCTCAAATAATATGTAAGAATATAAGAAATAGGAGCAGATATGCCAAATGACCTCTTGACTCAACTGTGCCATTCAATAAGATCATGGCTAATCTGATCTTGGCCTCAGTTCCACTTTCATGTTTGATCTCCCAACAAAAAATGCACCCATCTGAGCCTTGAATACATCCAATGACTCAGATTCTCTTGCAGTCTGAGAGAGAAAAACTTGACTTTGAGACCCAGGCATGTCCATTACTCTTTCTCAATGGGCTGGTGTGTCTGCCTTTAGCAGTGGGACTTCTGCATGATTTTACACATTAATAGCAGAGGGTGGCTATTAAATAATGCAGGGTAGCATAGTAGCACAGTTGATACATCCACTGCCTCACAGCGCCAGAAATCTGGATTCGATCCTGACCTCGGGTGCTGTCTGTGTGAAGTTTGCATGTTCTCCCTGTAACCCCATAGGTTTCTTCCAGGTGCTCTGGTTTCTTCCCTCAACACCAAAAATGTGCTGATACGTAGGTTAATTGGCCTCAGTAAATTGCCCCTAGTGTGTTGGGAGTGGATGGGACAATAGGATAACGTAGACCTAGTGTGAATGGATGACCAATGGTTGGCATGGACTCAGTTGGCTGAAGGGTCTATTCCCTGCTGTATCTCTAAACTAAACTAAATAGCTGAACACCATTGCACTATTACTCCTATAATTATAGTTTCATATTTAGAACACTGTTTGATAGAAAATGAATGCAAACGTTGAATATTTTTAACACCTTATCTCATCTTTCACCTGCAATGAAATGCAATGACTATTGTTATGCAGGCAAACACAGCTGTTACCCATCACATAACAAGATCTCAGAAAGACTGGTATTAATTACAAGCAGAATATTGACCAGAATATTGTTTGACTAGTGCTCTGAAATGTCTAATTCACATGGGGAAGAGGTAAATGTTGTTTCTCATGTACAGTTCCTTCAACGATGCAGAATTGTCTCGTGAGAACTAGAAAATTGGTCAGTTGTAAATCGGAGAGGAGAGCTTTATTTTAGATTCGCACAAGTACTGGAACTGCACAGGGTATCCCTAAGATAGACACAAAGTGCTAGAGTAACTCAACGCATCAGGCAGCATCTCTGGAGAAAAAAGATAATTGACATTTCAGGTCGAGACCCTTCTTCAGACCAGTTTTGAATTATAAGTGGTGAAATCTCTGTCTCAGTCACAAGGGTTCAAACGTAAATGTCTTTGAAAACTACATTTCTTCAGTTTCTTCGAGTCATTGAATCACAGAGTCATAGTTGTACAGTGCAGGAACAGCCCCTTTGGCCCAACAATCATTGCACCCATCTACACTCACCCCATTTACCTTCATTTGGCCATTGTCTTCTATGCTTTATTGATTTAAGTGTTTATCCAGATGCTTCTTAAATGTCATGACTGTACTTGGCTCCACCACCTCCTCAGATTTCAACCATTCTCAATGTGAACAGATTATCCCTCAGATTGCCACTAAACCTCCTACTTTTCACCTAAAATATATGTCCTTTTTTTTATCTTCGACACCCCCCACCATGAGAAAAATGATTCTTACTATCTTGCCTATCATTCCCCCACACAATTTTGCATATCTCCACCAGGTCAACCTTCTGCCTTCTTCACTCCAGTGAAAATAAGCCCAGTTCATCTAATCTCTCCTCATAATTGAAACAATCAAATCCAGGCAACATCCCAATGAAACTTCTTTGGACCCTCTTCAGCACAATTACATCACTCCTATAGTGTGGCAACTGTTCATGCACTGGACATAGAGGACTCTATTAGTTGTCCTTAAGTCAATCAATGAAACAATGATTCAATGATACTTTATTGTCACATGTACCTTTAATTTGCCTGTAATTTGCCTCTAACAATCCTGTAAAATCAGGCAGTAGAACTCACCTAAGCAATACACTAGTATCACCACGTTACTGGCGCCGATAAAGTTACAAATGTTCACCGAGCAGTCCTATCTTCTGCTTGCTGCAGCCTCTCCACCTCTCTCCCCCTCCCCCCCCCCTTTTTGTGTCAAGCACCCCCCACACCTCATGATGGTTGGGTTCAGTCTCACGAAGAACTCGAGGAGGAGAAAAGGCTTTGCCGTGGGAAAGAATCAATGTTCTTCACACAATGATTGTGATGTATGTGCCATTAGTCCAACAGTTCGTGTAATCATTACATTTCTGGTGGAAGTGAGTATCCCATGTGGGGGAAAGGAAGCATTTATTGCCAATAACGACTGACAGCTACTGTTGCCATTGAAAACAAATTGCAATCAATCTTTTCTACAAGGCTGTTTACTTTGGGCACATTCACAGGGCCCTTCAACTGATTCAAGCCTCATAAGGAGGTCGGTACCAGTTATAACTCTCATCCCCCTCAAATAACAGACTAGTAGCTACGTGTATTGTTCCTGAGAAAGAAGGGAGAAGGACAATATTTCCTGTTTGTCGATTTTTTTCTTTGTAAAGTGTAAATAGGTCATTAAAATGACACTAATAATAAATTACTCTTATTAAACTCGTAACCTGATGTTGCTCTAGGCCCCGAAATTTGGCAATGGACACAGCCGACTTCAGTCAGTGATGGAGGGCTCTTCAAATCAAGGTTAAATGATGAGGAAATGTCGTGACCTTCTTGACAAAAAGCAACCCGACCAGAAGTATGGCTTCTGCTTTTGCGTGGGGGGTTGGCTGACACTCTAAGGATCACTGCAATAAAATTAAGCTTTCAATGTCAGCTGAAAGGTAGTTACAAAAAAAAATGCTATTCTATGGTAGCATAATTCCAGAGATTGGTATTTAGAGTGGATGGACAGGTCCTTGAAAATTACAGTGAATTGCAATGAATCAGATTTTCTTTTCTCCTGCTTCTGGCTGCCCTGATTTTTGCATTACATATTTTCTTATTGATTACTGAATAAAAAAGAATCCTTCTGATAAAGAATATCAAAGGCAACTCAAGCACTTCATAGCATTTGAATTTCAGTTTATGTAACATGGTGTTACTGCACAGACAGAACTCTTTCCCCATATCTGATTTTGTTTATAGAATTATTCCTTTTTATCCAGTCTTCTGCACATCATATCGACCTCGTTAAAGGTTTTGAAGTGGTCCTCAGATTCAAACAAAACATCAAGGAGCCCATATCCCTAGTATTGGTAATTCTTATGCTGACTGTGTGCCCTGAGGAAAATGCAAGACGAGACATTTTAGACAGGGATTAACACCAGTCGCATATTTCATTGTAGATTAAATGTATTGCCTTCAATAAGCAGAAAACACCAATTCAGCCATTTTTTTTCAAACCCATTGCGATTAAGTGCTCTTTATGCATCACATCTTGAGATTAAGAATTCTCATGATATATACTTTGCTATTTCAATCAGTTATTCCGTCTTAACACATTCAGGTCAACATATTTCAAGTATTTATTTTAATATCTGCCCAAATTTACAATGGAGAATGAATGCTTCAAATCATCTCTCAGAGCTCAAATATGTGTAGATAATATGTGGTAGTATTTTAATTTCATCCCTATTATAGATCTGTGTGATATTTACATTGAATCCTTTGTGCATAGTCCATAGAGCTCAGTGGACCATCGGAACACAGCTACCAGCCTTGGAGGGCATCTACAACACACGATGCCTCAGAAAAGCCACCAGCATCCACAAAGACCCTTCACACCCCTGCAACAGACTGTTCGAACTTCTACCATCGGGCAGACGATACAAGGCCTTCTACGCCCGCACCTCCAGACTCAGGAACAGCTTCATCCCCAGGACCATAGCTGCTATGAACGTGTCCTGCTGAGCCGGATGGTCACATCGCACAGTGAACCGGCACAGACCTACTTGCACTTTATTCTGTTTTAAAACTGTTCTAATTTGTTTCATTGGGTTGTTTAAATTAATACTGACTAGCTAATTAATTTATTGCATCGTATGGGAGGCGCATTCCCAATCTCGTTGTACCCCTCCCTGTACAATGACAGTAAAGATATATTGTATTGTATTGTATTGTATTATATTGTGCTGGTGGATTATTCTGAATGACCATGGAATAGTGGGCTCAGCTGGCATGTAATGGGGGCCTTTACATTTGGTGCATTTGCATTGAGTACTAAGTGATCTGGAACCACAATCTCATGTTAATTGTAAATATCTGCCCATTTTTCACCCATAACTCCAACCTCACTGTACCAATACATGTCCGATACATCACAGAGAGCTGTTTTATCATGATAATAATGTTCTTATTCCTGGATGGATAGTTGCAGGAGAGAGCTAGAACAAACTGCAAAAGCAAACTTTTGCTCAACATCAACAAAACCAAGGAACTAGGTTAGTTTAGAGATACAGCGAGAAACAGGGCCTTCGGCCTACCGAGTCCGCACCGACCAGCGATTCCCATACACCAGCACTCTCCCAATTGTTTTAAAATCAATACCAATTAACCTACAAACCTGTCACAGAGAGAGCATACAAACTATGAACAGACAGTGCACGTAGTCAGGATCAAACCCAGGTCTCTGGTGCTGTGAGGCGGCAACACTACCGCTGCGCCACCGTGTCACACCAACTAATTGCCTCTTCAACAAATGACTGAATTCAGAAAGGGGAAGACAGGAGACCATTTGGCAATTGACATCAGTGGGTGGGGGTGGGGAGAGTAAGCAGTTTCAAATTCCTGGGCATTAACATCTTGGATGATCTGACCTGACCTGCCCAGCGTATAAATGTAATCGCGAAAAAGGTGGACCAGCGCCCTTAATTTCTTAACAGTTTAAAGAGAGTTGGCATGTTAATAAATACGCCAACAAACCTTTACAGATGCAGATTGCACCTTGGAGTGCTATGGCAATTCCAAGGCGCAGGAACACAAAAGACTCTTCATCAAAAGTATCTACATGAGGTGCAGCTTCAAGAAGGCAGCAGCTATCATCTGGTACCCCTCCAATCAGATCCTCGTCTTGCTGTTGCATTCGGCCAAGAAGTAAAGAAGCCTGAAGTAGCATACCATCAGATTCAGGAATTGCCACTTTTCTACAGCGATTAGGTTTATTGATTGACGGGAACAACCCTCGTTGTACCATGACAATGGATCACAATGTACCACCTCTTCCACGACCATGAATTTGTTTTGGTTTTGGAGCTTGGCCTCCATCACTACACGAGGATGGAGTTTAGAAGCATGAGGAGGGATCTCATTGAAACCTACTGGATTATGAAAGGTCAAGATAGAGTGGACGTGGAAAAGGTGTTTCCAGTAATGGAAGACTCTCTTATGAAAGGGCACAGTCTCAGAATGAAAGGATGTACCTTCAGAATGGAGATGAGGAGGAATTTCATAAGGCAGAGGGTGGTGAATTTGTGGAATTCATTACCATAGATGGCAGTGGAAGCTACCTCATGGGGTATTTTTTAAATGAGAGATTGATAGGTCCTTGAAGGTAAGGGTGTCAAAGGTTATGGGGAGAAGGCAAGAGAATGGGGTTGAGAGAGAAAAATAGATCAGCCGTCATTGAATGGCAGAGTAGACTCGATGGGCTGAATCGATGGGATCAATTCTGCTCCTATGTCTTCTGGTCTTGTGGTCTTATGGAGCACCCTTGGTTATTGATTATTGCTTTATTATTGTCACATGTACTGAGATACAGTGAAAAACATTGTTTTGAATGCTATCCAGGCAAAACAAACTATACATGAATACAACTCCAAAGACGTACAGGTATGTAGGTTAATTGGCTGGGTAAATGTAAAAATTGTCCCTAGTGGGTGTAGGATAGTGTTAATGTACGGGGATCACTGGGCGGCACGGACATGGAGGGCCGAAAAGGCCTGTTTCCGGCTGTATATATATGATATGATGATATGATGATAACAGGTAGTGCAAAAGAGAAAGAAAAATGAGTGCAGGATATAGTGTTATAGCTTCAGTGATGTGCAGATAAAAAAAGTACAAGGACTGCAATAAGGTAGATTGGAAGATCAGGAATTCATCCTGGGTTTAACTCATCCTGAGTTGCAGCTCAAACTGCAACTTCAGAGAAGTGCAGATAAAAAAAGTGAGAGGGCTGCAATGAGGTAGATTGGAAGATCAGGAATTAATCCTTAGTTTATGATCACTGCAGCTCCAACCAAGGTTCTGGAGTGGAGAGAGAATTTTGATAAGTCTGTTAATTTTATAAAAAGAAGTGGAAGGTTCCTGTGTGAGAATGCTTTTAACATGGAATGGCCAGTTACCACAGCACAGATTTGACAGAACAAAGTTTAGGTCCAAAGAACTGTAGCTCAGAGGTAAGGAGACTCTAGACTCTTGCCTCAGTGCTCCCTTAATTTTCCTAAACTGATCACATAATTAAACTTTCTCTGTCACTGCAATTTTGAATGAAAGAGTTGCAGCAGTCAATCCTCTTTCCCTTCCACATCCTCCAGCAACACCTTCTGCTCCCTAGTACCACAGATGGTCAGTTTCCCCAGGCTGAGGCCTTTTCTACCAGAAGTGTTCCTGACCTGTTTAGCTTTCTGCCTCAATGATTGGCTCTTTAAGAAGTAAACAACCAATTTAACTCATGGGCCCCTGAGTGGGCATGAATTTGATCCTTCCGCAATTCACAGAGAGATAACGCATAGAATCAGGCCCCTTGGGCCTGTTCCATTTAGGCGTTTTTTTAGGCGACTGCCGGCAACTGCAATAGTCATAGCAGTTTGCCGAAAAGCCGGCGACTTAACCCCACCCTACGACAATGTCTACGACCATCTACAACAACCTACCACCTAGTCTACGTCAAGCTACAGCAAGCTACCAACAACTGGCGACCCAACCAGCGATTTAGGACGTCCACCTACGACCGCACCTATGACAACCTACGACCACACAGGCGGCAACCTACGACAACCGAAGTCAACCTACGTCCACCCGCGACAAGCTACGACAAGCTACGGCCGTGTCGGTGACAACTGAAGACAATTCACTTCATTTGGCCTCCGGTTTTGACGCCGGTATCTGTCGCCGGTTGACGTAGGTAGTCGCCAATGGAATTTAACGAAGTCAGCACCAGCGTCAACCTACGTCACCTGGTGACAACCTGGTGACAACCTACGACAGGACCAACATCAGGACACGTCAAGCTACAATCTTTGGCGTCAAACCAACAGTCGCCGAAATGTTTTAAACATTTCAAAATCCAGCAGTGACCAGAAAAACGCTACGACTCTTTGGAGACTACTCACAACCATACAGGTGACACCCCGACGACCATGTGGCACCAGCCTAGTTGCCTGTAGTCGCCTAAAAAATCGCCTAAGTGGGACAGGGGTTTAAACCTGTTGTTGACCATCAACCACCCATTTATATTACTCCCAATGTGTTTTGTATTTTCCCAGATTCCCACATGTACTCCCTGTGACCACATCGCTTACCCCTAGGGTGATCTGGTTTCCTCAAACATTCCAAAGACATGCAGGCCAGTAGATTAAGTAGCTATTGTAAATTACGCCCCATGTTTTGGAAAGCAGTAGATTCTACGGTTACAGCATGGAGACCATCGAAGATAGACACAAATTGCTGGAGTAACTCAGTGGGACAGCATTTTGGGTCTATCTTCGGTTTAAACCAGCATCTGCAGTTCCTTCCTGCACCTTCAGCACACTGTGTCTACACCGACCTTCGATCATTCGTTAACACTAGTTCTACATTTCATATCCACTCCCTACACATTAGGGGCAATTTACAGAGGCCAATTAACCTACAAACCTGCATAACTTCGAGATGTGGGAGGAAACCGGAGCCTCCCTGGAGGAAACCCTTGTCATCACAGGGAGTCCATGCAAACTCCACATAGAAGCATCCACCTTGATGGGAGTTGATGATAATTTGCAAGAGGTCTGGGGTGTGAGGCAATGCCTCGACTAGCTGCCTCACTGAACCTCCTATAATTTTTCGACAGTTAAAAAATTATTAATGTTCAAGAAACAGAAAACTCGGAGGTAAATTTATGACAAAATGGCCTGAATTCATTATGAAACATTAACTCTGTCATAGACTCAGAGTCCTAGAGTCCAACAGCGTGGAAACAGGCCCTTCGGCCCAACTGGCCCACACCGGCCAACATGTCCCAGCTACACTAGACCCACCTGCCTACGTTTGGTCCATATCCCTCTAAAGCTGTCCTATCCATGTACCTGTCTAACTGTTTCTTAAACATTGAGAAAGTCCCTGCCTCAACTACCTCCTCTGGAAAGGAAGATATTGATAGAGATCAAGAAAGAGATAGTCAGTGCTGCACACAAACACTAGCTCAGAACAGAGAGGATAAATGGCGAAGATAGACACAGTATGCTAGAGTAACTCAACGGGTCAGGCAGCATCTCTGGAGGAAAGGAATAGGTGACTTTTGAGGTTGCAACCCTACTTCAGACTGAAAGGATAAATGGCATCTCGTTGTGTTGTACAATATGTAGAAGGAAGAACGGAATCATAATATCAGAGGCAATGTGACATTGAAATTGTTCTGATCTGTCACACGTACGTTCAGGAGTTGCAGTTAAATGCATATTGTGTGACAATGATCCAGCAACGGGGACATATGTTTTACGTGTGGTGCACCTCACAGAGGAGTGTCATTTAGGGCGGCATGGTAGTGCAGCGGTGGAGATGCTGCCTGATGGCGCCAGAGACCCGGGTTCGATCCTGACAACGGGTGCTGTCTGTACACAGTATATACATTCGCCCTGTGTCACATTTCTTTAGGTGCTCCGGTTTCCTCCCACACTCTAAAGATGTACGGCTTTGTAAATTAATTGGCTTCTGTAAATTGTAAATTGTCCCTAGTGGGTAAGATTGTGCTAGTTGATTGCTGGTCGCCGCGGACTCAGTGGGCCAAAGAGCCTGTTTCCGCGCTATATCTCTAAAGGATTGTCAGTTGTAAAGCCACCTCACTTGTATACTATGCAGGTCAAACTAAAACGTTAGATGGAAAGCTGAGCATCTCTTGCACGCCATGGCTTGACGTCTGTCAAAAGGTGTACCCCCTCATGCAACGCAACACATCACACGCTGTTAGGACACATCCCTCACACTGCGGTGGCCTTCTGTTCTCAGCTACCTTGCACAGACAGGCACTGTGTAGATCTGAGAAACCTAGGCCACGAGGGCTATGGAGGATGGAGGGTGGCGCAGTGATGGGGCGGGGGTGTTGTGGAGAGCCAGCGGATGTATCCCAGCAGCTGAGAATGCACCAACATAGCCCAGGCATGTCTTAAGGTCATCCTCTCAGTTGGAGAGTTGGGGCTTAGGAAGATGGAATGTCATTCTGAGTGGGATGGGGCGTCAGATTTGGATTGGGGCGGAAAGACGAGAAATATTTACATGTGAATGCATTCTTGTGAAGCAGTCAATTCACAAAACTGCTTCGAAAATCACTAGTTGTGAAACCGCATTATCTTGCGTTTTTTTTAAACAAAAAAACTCAGCCGATGTTTGCAAGTTAATAATTCTTTTTAAAACGAGAGGCAGCAATTTGTAAGATTGTTGCATGACTAAATCTAAGGTTGCACTTTGGCTGAAATGAATGCTTGCAATGGAAATAACTAACTTTTCACAGCAGCGTCTAAATAAAAGGCAAGAATGAAATGCCTTGCTGCTGAAAGCGGGGTGAAATTAAACTGCCAGTTTGACCCAGTAACCAAGTGTGCCTCTTGAAACATTGATGTGAATTGAAAATAAAATAACTGTGCTTGACAGATATAATAGTTTAAGTGATTTCAAATTAACCACATCCCACTGACCATAAGTGAAGAATGTGTTCATTCTTGTGCAGTGAAACGGACTCAAGGGAGTCATACAGTGTGCAGTAAGTAAAACCAGTGTGTAATAACTGATGTTGGAGCAAGGGAAATGACATTTATTTAATGATTCTTAAACAAATACATAAATATATCAGGAACAGGAATATATTACCAGCTCTTGGCTTATAGACTAAGAAGTCTGTCAGGTCGATGCAAAGACGGCTTTCCAACTGTGGCGTACTTTATGGGCTGTTACTTGATTTTACGTGACAATAATGCCATGATTCTCTTTAGATATGATTCAGTTGGACCTTGTGCATTTAATAGTCATTTTTATAAATAAAGGAAATGCTTCTTCGTTTGCTGAGCTGTGTTCTTGCTCACATTGTTGAGACATTTTGAAGGGATTTTAATGCCAATACCAATCTTTAGGCGATGTTCTAGAGCTGAAGAGAGAAGGGGCCCATCCTATGTTTAGAGATACAGGGTGGAAACAGGCCCTTTGGCCCACCGAGCCCGTGCTGATCTGCAATTACCTTTTCACTCGCTATATCCTACACATTTTCTTATAAAATCATGAAAGGAATAGATCAGGTAAATGCATAGAGTCATTTCATCAGAGTTGGGGACGAGAACCAGAGGACATAGGTTTAAGGTGAGGGAGGAAAGATTTAATGGGAACCTAAGGCATAGCTTATTACACAAAGGATGGTGGATATATGAAACAAGCTGTTGGAGGAGGTAGTTGAGGCAGGTACAATGGTATGTTTAAGATTCATTTAGACTGGTACATGAAAAGGACAGTTTAGAATGATAGGGCCCAAATGCAAGCAGGTGGGACTAGTATAGATGGGGCATGTTGATCTGTGTGGGCAAGTTAGGCCAAAGGGTCAGTTTCCACGATGTATGATTATATGACAATATACCACTAGAGACAATTTACAGAAGCCAATTCACCTACAAACCTACGAATATACAAACTCCATATAGACAGCACCCCTAGTCAGGATCGAACCCATGTCTCTGGTGCTGTAAGGTACCAACTCTACTGCTGCGTCACTGTGCCAGCCTCTGTGCAGAAAATGAATGATTTCTCTTCCAACCATGAAGTGGAATGAATGTGGAATCATAAAAGGGGGCCATTCAGTCCATCATGTTCATGCCTGCTGAAAGAGGATTTGAAGTTAATCCCATTTCACAGCATTTGCTCCCTAGCCCTGCAGGTTACATCTAGTCCAGTGGTACCTAGGTATTTATTAGCTGAGGCAGAGATTTTCCCTACACTGGCTTTTCAGGCAATAAGATCCAGTGATTTTTTTTTCTCAAGTTCACTTTAATCCTTCAACCATTTAACTGAAATCTATGCCCCCTAATTACTGAACAAAAATCAAATTGCTGGCTGAACTCAACGGGTCAACTCATCTGTGTAGGGAAAAGGGCAGATGACGTTTAAGGTCAGGGCCCATCTTCAAACAGAAGTGCCTCAACGCAAAATATCTTCTTTCCATTTCCCTCCACAGATGTTACCTGAACTGTTGAGTTCCCTCCAGCATTTTGTCTTATGTTCAAGATTCCAGTATCCACTGTCTCTTGCATCCCTTTTAGTACAGACCTCTTTGGTGAGGTCCTATTATTTTACCCAGTCTGGAAATATTTTAATTTCATACACCTCAAGTAAACATTCTAACAGTCTCCTAATTTTGCAAAGAAAACTGCCCAAGCCTAAATAGTGTCTCCACAGGATTTAAGAAAAGGGCAGGGTGTATTTCCTCAATTGTACAGGGCCTTGGTGAGCCTGCACCTTAAGTATTGTGTGCAGTTTTAGTCTCTTTTTCTGAGCATAAATGTTCTTTATACGAAAGAAGTTCAGTGAAAGCCCATTAGAGTGACTCTTGCCATAGCATAACAGATGAATGAAGAAAGATTGGGTCAATTAGGCTTATGGAGAAACAAAGAACTGCAGTTGCTGGAACCTTGAGCAAATCTTGACCTTTCTCCAGCACTTCATCATTTGCTCAATTAAGCTTATGTTCACTTGAGACTGGAAGCCAGAGAGGAGACCTCATCATAACCTACAATATTCTGACGGAACTGTACTGATTAGCTGCAGAAAGGATGACTGGGATTACAAGACCGGGGTTGCAATCTAAGGATAAGGGGTAAACCATTACATTGGTAGAATTCTCTATCACAAAATTGTTAAATATAGATTTAATGAGGAATTAGATGCTGTTCTTAGTATTAGAGGGATCAAAGCACATGGGAAGTAAGGTGGAACAACAACAAATATTTGGATGATTAGCCATGATCACATTGAATGGCAGAGCAGGTTCAAAGTTCAAATTAGCTTATATGTGCTTCTATTTTACCTGTTTTCTACCTGTTTCTGTGAGAGACATTACCCAGACCATCAGAAGTACTGATCTCCCCACCATTGAAGGCATCTATAGGAGATGCTGCCCCACAAAGGCAGCCAGTGTCAATAAAGACCCACATCACCATGGCCATGCTTTCATTTAGCTCCTACCATTGGGAGGAAGGACTGATGAAACCCATGACCACCATGTTCAAGAGCAATGACTTCCCAGCAACGATCAGGTTCTTCAACACTAAACACCACTAACCTCTGCAACCTACTTTATTTAGACTTTAAACTTTATTTATGATATATTTAGACTTTAGACTTTAAAAAATTTAAACTTTAAAGATACGGCACAGAAACAGGTCCTTCAGCCCACCGAGTCCACGCCGATCAGCGAACCCTGCACATTAGCACTATTCTACACGCTAGGTGCAATTTACAATTTTTACCGGAGCCAATTAACCTACAAACCTGTAAGTCTTTGGAGTGTGGGAGGAAACCGAAGCACCTGGAGAAAACTCATGTGGTCACAGGAAGAACGTACAAACTCCATCCAGAGAGCACCCGTAGCCAGGATTGAACCCAGGTCTCTTGCGCTGTAAGGTAGTAACTCTACCGCTGCACCACTGTGTCACCATGCTGCGGCACTGCACTGCCACGTAGATATTCCATAGACTTTGTCTTTCGTTGCATTACAGACTTTTTTTTTTGCACTAGTATCACAGCTATTAATTTATTGATTTTTTAAAAAATATATATTTATCTGTGTGTTTTACATTTACTGGCCTGTTATCCTGCTGCAAGTAATTATTTTATTGTTCTGTTGTTGATACCTATAACAAATAAACATACTCCATATTTATAACCATCATTCTCCAGCCTTGGCAATGTCTTTACAAATCTCCCCTGGTCATTCCAAGTCAGTATGAGCAGGGGTGATTTCCACACACAAAAAAATAACTGGAATGTTATACTTGCTATTTTCCCAAAGCAGAGAACCTAGAAGTATTTGTTAATACATTTTGTAATGACATGGTGGATCTGTGATGAGTAGTTTAAAAGCACTGGTAATATTCAAGTCTGACCCATCAGAATAACCCATACAAAATGCCATTATTCGAAACTTTCACGGTTGGGTCACCTTTTGATTTTTTTCTAGCAGAATGGTCATCTGAAACACATCATCTCTAAATACGATGAGAAGGACATGCAGTCATGGGCAAGGCTAAGATGTTTACATCAATTTCATACAAGCGCATACACACCCTAATCGAAAGTCAAAATACATACATAATAATATATCATTGTGCTGCCATTTTCCACATTGAAATAAAGGTGTCTAATCTTGCACAACACTGACACTTTTGCCTCTAAAAGCTTTAATAGAAAGCTATTTGTTGACCTGATCAGACAATGGAGAACTAAACCAGATGTGGGAAACAGAAGCAGAAACTTGAAACTCACAGAAAGAACATGCAATGTACGTGTTGATAAAATATATATACTTGTTTATAACTGATGCATCCGTAGGAGTAATCAATGGAGGTTATACAGCAGCTTAATATATAAACTGAATCATTGTCCCCAAATATTTTATTAATCTTATAATTAATACAATTGTAAGTCTTAACGATTCCTTAAAATATTTTGTACCCTTGCAGGCAATAGATTCTCCTTGGTTGTAACAAATAGCTTGTCTGAGATGAAAACGTCAAGAAAATCTTTGGGTTAGAGAGTTAGAACCTTTATCCCAGGGTGGAAATGTCAAAAACTAGAGGGCATAGCTTTAAGATGAGAGGGGCAAAATGTAAGGGATATGTGCACAGCAAGTATTTTTATGCAGATGGTGAGTGCCTGGCCTCAAATCCTCACAAATCCTTGTAAATCTTCTCTGCACTCTTTTCAGCTAAGCAACATCCTTCCTCGAGCAGGATTATCAAAACTGAACACAATACTTCAAATGTGGCCACAGCAACATCTTGTATAACGAGATTGATCCCTGGGATGGCGGGACTGTCATATGAGGAAAGATTGAAAAAACTAGGCTTGTATTCATTGGAGTTTAGAAGGATGAGAGGGAATCTTATAGAGACATATAAAATTATAAAAGGACTGGACAAGCTAGATGCAGGAAAAATGTTCCCAATGTTGGCCGAGTCCAGAACCAGGGGCCACAGTCTTAGAATAAAGGGGAGGCCATTTAAAACTGAGGTGAGACAGAACTTTTTCACCCAGAGAGTTGTGAATTTGTGGAATTCTCTGCCACAGAGGGCAGTGGAGGCCAAATCACTGGATGAATTTAAGAGTGAGTTAGATAGAGCTCTAGGGGCTAGGGGAATCAAGGGATATGGGGAGAAGTTGGGCACAGGTTACTGATTGTGGATGATCAGCCATGATCACAGTGAATGGTGGTGCTGGCTCAAAGGGCCGAATGGCCTCCTCCTACACCTATTTTCTGTCTCTATGTTTCTATGTAACTGTAACATAACTTCCCAACTTCTATTCTTAATACCCTGAATGATGAAGGCCAATGATTCTCTGACCACCCTATCTACCTGTGACGCCACTTTCAAGGAACTGTGTACTTGCACTCCTGGATCCCTCTGCTCTACCACACTCCCCAGGGCTCTGCCATTCACTGTGAAGGTCCTACCCTGGTTTGACTTCCGAAAATACATCACCTCACAGTTATTTGCAGTAAATTCCATTAACCATTCCTCAGCCCACTTACCCAACTGATCAAGACTTACTGGTTTTTGATAACATTCTTCGCTATCTATGATACCACACACGTTAGTCATCTGCAAACTTACTATTTATGCCTTCTGCATGCTCCTCTAAATTGTTGATATAAACTATATATTGTTTTCATGGTGCTCGGCCCATTGCTGTTTGCTGTTTTTCAGCAATGGGCCCAGCACCGAACCCTGAGGCATTGAGACATTCAATATGTAGAATGCCCCCCCCCCCCCCCCCCCCGCCCTCCCCCACCAAAAAAAAACTGTGACTTCTAATGTCTGTCATAATTAAGGCTTATTAATTTTAAACATGTCTTTCTCAGTAGGAATTCAACCAACGATTTTCCATTTTTGCACCTCATTTCATTATCACTTGCAGCAAGTCTATTAATTTGTCTCAATATCTGCTTCGCCTCCCAAATGCTGCAAAGCTTAGATATTATCAATAAAATAAATTATTGACTGAGAGTTGCAGAATGACGTTTAGAATTAATGTTTCGGTGTGCGACAGATTAGAAAGAACATTTTCTCCCTCAAGGCAGTGGATTTATAAACCATTTTTTGGATATTGAATGGATAATTAGTTTGAAATGGAATTAGAAAGTAAGGTAAAGAACTAAAATGAGTTAATATCCCAGTTTATGATGGTGTTTCACTCTTGGCAATAGCATTAGGCGGCTAAAGTGTTCTCCGTAGCATGGTTTGAACATTGGCTTTGGGAAAGTGACTGTACACATTCAGAATTTAGTTCAACTAACTTTATAAATAAATAAATATTCACGTTTCTTTCAAGTGGTAAATCTGATATTGCATGGCAGGGTGGCATTAGTTATTCCATGCTTTATGTTCACAGAATCAAAGAATCCCCCAGAGGAAATCAATGGGCCCATTCTGCCAGTCCGACAGTATTTCTTTGAAAGAGATGGCATTCTCTCCCTGCATCCCTATTTTTTTCCTATATCCCCATTGTTCTGCATCATAGTTATACGACATGGAAATAAGCCCCTCAGCCCAACTTATCCATGCCGATCAAGATGCCAACCTCAGCTAGTTCTGTTTGCCCGTGTATGGCCAATGTTCCTCTAAACCATTTCTATCCGTGTACCTGTCCAAATGGGTTTTCAATGCTGTAATTGCACCCACCTCTACCGCATCCTCTAGCAGCATCATCCCACATTCCTACTACCCTCTGTGTGAAACAGTTGTCCCTTAGGTCCCTTTCACCTTAAATCTATGCCCTCTCATGTTAGGCTCTGAGAAATAGATTCTGACCATACACCTTATCTATGCCCCGTGATTTTATATACTTCTATTAGGTCATACCTCAGCCTCCTACACTTCAGGGAATGTTCAATGGTTCAATGCTTCAATGGTTTCTTGATTGCTACATGTACCAGGTACAGTGAAAGTTTTTACATACAGCTCAGCAAGACTATCCCCATTCATAAGCACAATCCCCTGGTTAGTACAGAATGTACAGAGCAGCCAAATGAGTCCATATGCAAGAGGTGCCATTTTAGCGCCATTTTACAGTCCCAGCTGCAGCTGGCCACAAAGGTCTTCCCTCTCCAAGTGGGTTCTTGGTTCCGTAGTGGACGAGCTGGGCTTGCGGATGGGATACAGCCGCGGGTTGCCGGGCCCCTGGGTCGAGTCCCAAGCTGGCCCTGTTTGAAACAAAAAACCTCCATCTCCACTTTCTACTTTTTCCAATGATTTTGGATCAATGATCTCCGCTCACTGACTGTAGAATGAATGTTTCATATTGAAACCATCTTGGAAATCCGCACTGAGGCACCGCTTAACTTGTTCTGTGGAGAAGACTCACAACTCTTCCAACTTATCAAAGTCTACAGAGAGACTTGGGCCTTTTGGAAGGGTGGGCTGAAAGATGGCAGATGGAGTTTAATGCTGATAAGTGTGAGGTGCTGCATTTTGGTAGGACAAATCAAAATAGGACGTACAGGGTAAATGGTAGGGAATTGAGGAATGCAGTGGAACAGAGGGATCTGGGAATAACTGTGCATTGTTCCCTGAAGGTGGAATCTCATGTGGATAGGGTGGTGAAGAAGGCGTTTGGTATGCTTGCCTTTATAAATCAGAGCATCGAGTATAGAAGTTGGGATGTAATGTTGAAATTGTACAGGGCATTGGTGAGGCCGAATCTGGAGTATGGTGTGCAGTTCTGGTCGCCAAATTATAGGAAGGATGTCGACAAAATGGAGAGGGTACAGAGGAGATTTACTAGAATGTTGCCTGGGTTTCAGCACTTAGGCTACAGAGAGAGGTTGAACAGGTTGGGTCTTTATTCTTTGGAGCGTAGAAGGTTGAGGGGGGACTTGATAGAGGTTTTTAAAATTTTGAGAGGGACGGACAGAGTTGACGTGGGTAGGCTTTTCCCTTTGAGAGTGGGGAAGATTCCAACAAGGGGACATAGCTTCAGAATTGAGGGACAAAGGTTTAGGGGTAACATGAGGGGGAACTTCTTTACTCAGAGGGTTGTGGCTGTATGGAATGGGCTTCCGGTGGAAGTGGTGGAGGCTGGCTCGATTTTATTATTTAAGAGTAAATTGGATAGGTATATGGATAGGAGGGGATTGGAGGGTTATGGTCTCAGTGCAGGTAGATGAGACTAGGTCAGGGAGAATGGTCGGCGTGGACTGGTAGGGCCGGACAGGCCTGTTTCCATGCTGTAGTTGTTATATGTTATATATGTTATATGTTATATATGTTATCACTGCAATCCCTCTTCCCTCATAACATTCCGGCAAAGTTCCTGTTTTCTTTCTAATTCTTGTGGGAAGCGCAGTGGCGCAGAGGTAGAGTGTCTGCCTTACAGCGCTAGAGACCTAGATTTGTTGCTGACTTCGGGTGCTGTCTGTGCAGAGTTTGCACATTCCCCCTGAGAGGTTTCCTCCAACTACTCCGCTTTCTTCCTACATCCCATAGACATGCAGCTTTGTACGTTAATTGTCCTCTGTAAATTGTCCCAAGTGTGTAGGAGTAGTGTAGGGTGCAGGACTCGATGGGCCAAAGGACACTGGATCTATAAATCTAAAACCTATACATTTTTCCTGAAAACGTTGCACAGAATTGTCCACATTATGCAAGTTGAGGCTTAAATGATAATTCCATTTGCCTTAATAGACACTCTTGCAGTCATTACAAATGAGGCCATCAATTATGTTTGACCCCCCCAAAACCTTACATGGACTGCTCAGACAAGTCCAAATGTCAGACCTTTCCAGCTGGTGGCATGTACAATTTCAACCCAGAAGGGTAGCAAGCAAGCACCACTCCTTCAAAATAGACCAGCCAGTCCATAAATAAAAAAACAAATCCAAAAAACGGTATTCCTTACATGTTCTTGGTTTTGAGTTCCTTGTACAAAGTCATTGTGTAGAAAATATGCAAAAATGCACTACAGCATTATATGCAATATCGCATATAATAAAGTAGCATTATAATATACAATATGATATACAATTATACTATAACAAACCTTATAATCTTAGAAACTGTAAAAGTTGAGGAAAATAGAGTTAAAGTGTAGATGAGACTGAAGCATACTTACCAGATTGTTAATGATTGTTATGCTTAGACTGTCATTTTTGTAAAGCTTGGATATTTTTCAAAGACTGCTTTGTGCATAACTTGGCTGATCAACATTGCATTAGTCTAACCTGTCCAAAGAACAGATGTGCCCCTTGGCAATGATAGATTCAGGGAAGAAAAAGCTTGATGACACATACAGTGACCTTGAATTGACCAAGGAAATAAGGAGAGTCTTATCTAGGGACATTTTGCAAAAGGCATGCAGAGAAGGATGATCAGGACAGCTCACACCGTATTTCATAGATGTCACCTCCTAAGAAGGACTGACTCCCTTCTGTTACCTTTAACCTTTAAAGGCAGCAGAAATACTCACTTTGCATTATAACGAAAGTTAATATGAACATACAATCGATTTACATTTTGCTTATTGAAATGTGACTGGAAAGCAATTGGCCATTCTTAAACCATGGTTTGGCACAGGGCAATGCAGTAAAATAGCAGATAGACACAAAGTGCTGGATTGACTCGACGGATCACGATCCTTTTTCTCCAACGATGCTGTCTGACCTGCTGAGTTATTCCAGCATGTTGTGTCTACCTTTGGTGTATACCAGCATCTGCAGTTCCTTTCTACGCGGTAATACAGCAAGCAGGTCTACTTCCTCACTAATCCGGCACCCCAGGTCAGTCATGTCCTCTGGTGCTATTGTGGTGTGGAAAGTGCATGTTCTCCCTGTGACTCTCTGGGTTTCATCTGGTTGCTCCAGTTTCCAACTGCGTTCCAAAAAGGTGCAGGTTAGTAGGCTAATTTGACACTGCAAATTACTCCTAATGTGTAGGTGGCCCTTTGAATATGGAGGAGATTGATGGGAATATTGGAAAAATACAGTGACATATGGTACCATTTGTATAAAAATGTATCTCTCTTGACATAGTTTAATAGTTCCTCATGCCACTGATCATAAAAATCATATTTGTTTAGTTACGTCCTAGATCACTGTACATGTATAACACCCCCTCCCCTCTTCCCCCCCTTCCCTTGAAGCCTGGCTGACCTTGCACTTGAATGACAGAGGTTGAGGGGAGACTTTACAGAAGTGCATAAAATTCTGAGTGACATAGACAGTCAGAATGTTTTTTTCCCAGGGTGGAAATGTCCGAAACTAGAGAGCATAATAATAAGGTGAGAAGGGCAAAGTTTAATGGAGGCATGAGGGGCAAGTGCTTTACACAAAGAGTGGTGGGGGCTTGGAACGCATTGTCAGGGGTCGTGTTGGAGGCAGATATGATAGTGACGTTTAAGGGGCTTTTAGATTGGCACATGGAAGTGCAGGGAATAGAGGGAAATGGATCATGTAGTCAGACAAGATCAGTTTAACGAGGCATCGTGTTCGGCACAAATATTGTTCCTGTCAGTATTGCTCTCTGCTGTTTGGTCTATGTTCACATAATGACAATTTTAATTTTAGTTTAGAAGCGTCAATCCATATATTTATAATGTTCCATATTTTCCCAGGTTTTTCTCCTTTAGGTGGCATTTTATTCAGCCATCCTTTATTATGCATTTCTGCAGCGTTTGGTGGCAGAAGCTCGAGACATGACTGTTTCTTTCTTAGCAGATTCACATAATCAATTCCATTTCCTTAGCTGTAAATAGTAAGCTTTCTGGTTTTGCGGTGGCAAAGGTAGTTTTTTTGCCTCGAGAAAACGTATTGTCTTGTTATCATATATTTGCTCATCATTTGGAACCTAATATAGTCTAATTTAGGCAAATTTTGATTCAATCTATTACTCTATTGTATTGATTATTCATATAGTTGCTTTTTATTAATGTGTACCCATATCTGGGAATTGATGTGCTTAACAGTACTAAAGAAAAAAATACTGTAAATTAACTGCACTAAATAAGCAATTTTAATTCCCCATGGCTACCCTATACCTTGTATAGTTCTACTACTGCCACGGTGTGTGTCAAAAATGAAAAAATAAATGTTGACATCGACCTTACTTTGTGCCAGAAGCTATGTTAAAATGAGCACTGGTCTAATGAAAGTGAAGTATGCAGCACAAAGCTATCCTCTCGTCCAAGCAAAGAAAAAAATCTTTGCTCCACACTTAGCTGTAAAAACTACACCGAGCTGTTCAACCACTTCTTTAAATGGAAGCAAACAACGAAATGCCAAAGTAGTGAGATAGTAAAATAAGGACATTACCTGAAAACGGCGTGGAGATTTGAGATAGTTTGCTATTTAATTAAAGGGATGCATCTGAATCTGATCGCATTAATGGTTACCTTCGTCATTTGTACCCTTTATGTTATTCTTGATTACAGTGTGAGTGTAACCCCTTGGACAATCTTGAAGCAGCAGGAACCTATGAAGTCCGGCTGAGTGGATAATGATATCAGCTGCTTCTTACTGGAACAACAGGTGCTTTGGCATAAAATGCCAAGCCGCCATACTGAGTAGATGACATCAATTCATACTTTCTGAGTTTAATTATAAAGTATCTGTGCTAATCCATTAATAATGGAAAGGGTCAAAGAAGTTCATATACACAGATTACTAAAACTGTAGATCACTGTAATACCTGTCATGCAGAGGGATTATAACTCCTCTCCAAACTTCATGGAAGTACTGTTTATATTTTACTGTTTCTCTTTGTGTAAATCAATTTTAATTCTTGCTTCTTGGATGTTTGTAATCTCTTACCCCTCCATTTATCAAGCGGTTGCCTTCTGTCTTCCTGTCACCCTCTTCAGTCTTTATGCATTGCACTGTTGTGAGCAAAGCTTCCATGCCCCTTTGTCCCATTTTCGCTGAACAAGGGAATGGCATTGATGTGCTGAGTCTCCCCTCTTTAGTCCCACCTGTTTTGCTGTGACTTTGCACTGGCCATAGGTTTCCCCACACTCCCTGATCACCCAACAGGCCCGTTCAAGTGGATGATGATAGGGTGTGTCTCATGATTGTGTTAATTTATTCTAGTTTATTATTGTCAAGTATACTGAGGTACAGTGAAAATATTTTGTTTGCGTGCTGTGCAGTACATGAACACAATCTGTCCGCAGTGCACAGGTAAAGATTAAGTAGCAAGGACTCAGGTTAAACTTAATAGGCTTTTTATTATTTGCAATTTTTGCTTTAACTTGCAAATCTTAACATCTGATTATTTTTCTTGTTACCCCAATTTGTTTCGCGACTTTTTTGTGATGCTTTAGAGGACCAAACTGTTGCCAAGGTATCTGTGGATCAGTGGCCAGGTATCACCAGTATTAACTTGGTTATTAATAAAGACATTTTATTTGATCAATGATGTTCCAGAAGCGAGATTTGCCAGTCTGGGATTTGAAGAATTGCTTACAACTGAACTCAGCAATGTCAAAAGGGACAAGGATTGTTTTTTCACACACAAAAGAGAATGAGTAATGTCCCTTGCAATATGTTTTCACTATAGTTTAAGGGATACGACCGCATACTTCAAAGTTTCCATTTGATTGCTATTTAGAGAGAGACCACATGTCAGTGTGTTTTCAGATTTTCAGTGCCTCATGGCCATTGTTTTCATTAATTTGCATAAAATGTTCTGTTCATTCAGATGGATGACCTAGATGTGTCAAGTTTACCTCTGATTATAGGGCTTATGCTGCCTTCTTGTGAACGAAAGGCATTGTAACTTTCTTTACTTGCCTGTTATCAATGTTATTATATATGTGTGTTTTCCATAAATAATAGTGCCTTTTTGTGAGCTGAAATTTTACCAATTGATATTTTAATGTGCACTTAATTTAAAGGAACCTGGGAATTTTCTTTAATAATTTCTTCCAGTTTCAGCAAACGTCAGAAATTATTTTTTTTAAGTTTAAAAGTTTGTTCTTTCCCAACAGCTGAAAATGTTTAACAGCCAATATAGTGCATTTGGAGACAAATCATTGCTGCAATGTGGAAATAGAGCTGCCAAATTTTGCATCAAAGCTCCCACAAACAGTGGTGTGATAATGAATAAGTTATCACACAGTTTTAAATGGCCTCCCCTTTATTCTAAGACTGTGGCCCCTGGTTCTGGACTCGCCCAACATTGGGAACATTTTTCCTGCATCTAGTTTGTCCAGTCCTTTTATAATTTTATATGTTTCTATAAGATCCTGTGTGTTCATTTTAAATGTGTTAATTTTACTCATATCCTTACTAAATTTTGCCTTTCATCTGTTTGCCAATCTGCTGAGATCCTTTACATTCTTCTTTGCATTTTGGCCATAACAAAATGCAGCAAACAAAAGTACTGATTTTGGCACAAAATACCAAGATTCATGCTTGATTGATTATTTGGTTCTCTCGAACTCATGTGTCCAAAGTCTCTCAATTATTAGTTTTGAATATTACCTTCTAAAGGAGTTAAATTTAAAGTTTATTGTTTAACAAGATAATGGCGTGTGGTACATGACATTTGGACATTAAAAACAAAATGTAATTTCCCACCTGGTATAAAGTTTTAAGTGGTCCTCTACAACATGTACGTTTAAGCGTTTGAAAGCACTGGGCCTGTACTCGCTGGAGTTTGGAAGAATGAGGGGGACCCTCATTGAAATGTACAGAATAGTGAAAGGCTTGGATAGAGTGGATGTGAAGAGAATGTTTCCACTAATGGGAGACTCTAGGATTAAAGGTCATAGCCTCAGAATTAAAGGACGTTCTTTTAGGAAGGAGATGAGGAGGAATTTCTTTAGTCAGAGGGTGATGAATCGACGGAATTCTTTGCCACAGAAGGCTGTGGAGGTCAAGTCAGCGAATATATTTAAGGCAGAGATAGACCGATTCTTAATTAGTAAGGGTGTCAGAAGTTATGGGAAGAAGGCAGGAGAATGGAGAGATAGATCAACCATGATTGAATGGCGGAGTAGACTGGATGGGCCGAATGGCCTAATTCTGCTCCTATCACTTATGATCTTATGATCTTATGATCTTATGATCATATAGTTTAAGTATTTACTCTCGTTGAATATTTACCTGCACACTTTATTTATTATAGAATCTATTGCTGACACATATGTTTAATGGTGATCATCCAATGTCTAACATCTCACAATTATTTCAAATCGCAGTTATGTGATGTATTTGATCAAGGTATAACATTCCAACATGAAAGTCTATTGCAACCAAATGTTGCTATTTTTAGTGCTGGAGCAGAAATGGGACAGGGTTTATAGTTTGGGCACAGGAGCCACCCTAATTTCTCTCTCGTATTATTATTATTTTTATTTTTCTATGTTCCTTAAAGCTGCCGCAGTGAAGATATATTCAAACTGTGGTCGTGTCATAGAGTAATCGCACAGAAACAGGTCCTTCTGTCCAACTCATCCATGCGGACCAAAATGTCCCATCTAATCTAGTCTTATTTGCCTGCATTTGGCCCATATCCCTCTAAACCTTTTCCTATCCATGTACCTGTCCAAATGTTTATTAAATATTATTACTGTACCTGCCTCAACTACTTCCTCTGGCAGCCCGCGCCATATACCCACCACACTCTGTGTGAAAATATTGCCCCTCAGTATCCTACCAAAATTTTCCCCTCCAACCTTAAACCTATGCCACCTAATTCTTGATACCCCTATCCAGGAGAAAAGACAAGAGTATTCATCTTATCTATTCCCCTCATGATTCCATAGAGAATCAATACATCCTTTAATCAGAGCAGTTAACCACGAGACTATTAGAGTTATAACATGTGATGCACACCCATTCTTAAAGGCACCCTATACATTAATGAACTATGTTTGTAAGGTGCCTTAAAGAACTACCCATCATTGCGTTAGATTCAGCTGGATAGTTCTCTCAGAAATTGTGGGTTACCTCATGACTTTTCATTGTGTTGGACATAAGTATAGTATGTGAAGTTTTAGATAAACTCTTTCCCTCCATGAAATCCCCAAACACTGCATGAAAGCCCAATAAGTTAGTGGCACTGGAATAACATACATTACTATTTGGACTCTGCATACATAATCTTCAGAATCAGCTGTTTCTCTTGTTTCCCTTACCAGGATTACTACACCAGGATTCTGTTGTGTACACTTAACAGACACTCTATTATTTGTATGAATGGTCCTTTCATCTATATATATAGTTTTAAAGTAATATAAATGCTATTTTGCTGAAATGCTAACTCTGCTTCTCACTCCATGGATGCTGCCTAACATGCCTCATGTGTCCAGCATATTTTGCTTGCATTTTTTGGAATAGGGTCATTGGGAAATAAAATCAGTAGATTGAAATTCTGTCCTGTTGCACTTCTGAGAAAGTAACAGTGCCATGGAATCTATGTGCACTATCTTACACACATGCTTATGAAAATATGGTTCATTTATGCTATCGAGGAAAGGGATGAAAATACTGAAGGAGCTTTTACAGCAGCGAAAAAACCACATTCGCTGCAATAAGGAATACTCACAGGATAGGATGGCACAGTGGCGCAGCGGTAGAGTTGCTGCCTTACAGCACCAGAGACCCAGGTTCGATCTTGACTATGGGTGCTGTCTGTAGGAAGTTTGTACATTCTCCCTGTAACCACGTGGGTATTCTCTGGCTGCTCTGTTTTCCTCCCACACTCCAAAGACATACAGGTTTATAGTTTAATTAGCTTCTGTAAATTGTAAGTTGTTCCGAGTGTGTAGGATAGAGCGAGTGTGAGGGATGACCACTGGTCGGCATGGAGTCGGTGGGCTGAAGGGCCTGTTTCTATGCTGTATTTCTAAAGTCCAAAGTAAAGTAAAAGTTTATTTTACATTAGTTCAGTTGAGTTTAGTTTCGAGATACAGCACGGAAACAAACCCTTTATATAGAGTATAAGGGGATAGAGTAGTGGACAGGAAGAAATGACATCAAAGCTTACAAATGCCTTTCCGTAGATACAAAGCATTCTGACTTGGAAATAAATCAACATTCCTTCATTACTGTCACAGAAATCCTTCTTAATAACTCTGTGGGATTAACTTCAAAGCACGGACTCCATTGGTTGAGAAGGTGGCTGAATGGCTCCATGACTCTAAAAGCCTGAAGAAGGTTCCAGACCCAAAACAATGTCTGCCCTTTCCCTACACAGATGTTGCCTGACCCACTGAGTTCCCCCAGGACTTTGTTTTTCAATCAAGATTCCCGCATCTGTAGTCTCTTGTGTCTCCACTCTCTGGCTGTAGTGTGCACATCCACACCTCACTAAGTCAGATCTAGTGCCAATGATATGGGATGCCATCAACCACATTCCCCAGCAAGTCATGCATTATTATGATATGGACGTCAATCATCCTTATTTAATCATTGTTTGAGATAAATCCTTTAATTGCATAACTAACAACATCATCAAAGCACCTTTGTTATAGGATGCATTGGCTTGGTTGTTACTGGACTAACACCCAGAGGTTCCTGTGGAGCTGTGAATTTGAACCCAACCACCACAGTAAAGGAATTAAAATTTGGTTAATTAAATAAATTCACAGCAAGAAATGGTGACCAATGAACTGATTAATGCCTTGTCAGGATGGGACTCTGATAGCCTTATGCAGTCTATGCTTCCTACCACAACAAAATAGTCATAAAGTCATACAGCAAGGAGATGGGCCCAATTCATTCATACCGATCAAGATAGCCCACCTACACCAGTTCCACTGCCCCCGTTTGGCCCAGATCCCTCTAAATTTTTCCTATCCATTTACTTGTCCAAGTGTCTTTTATATTATTTTATCGTACCTGCTTTAACTACCTCCTCCAGCACCTTGTTCGATATACCCACCACCCTCTGAGTGAAAAAGTTGCCTTTCAGGTTTGTAGTAAATCTTGGCCCCCTCAACTTAAACATATGTCCGCTTGTTTTTGACTTCACTACCCTGGATAAAATGCATTCACCCGATCTGCTCCCCTCATGATTTTATACACCTCTATAAAATCACTCCTCAGCTTCCTACACTACAAGGAATAAAGTCCTAAATAGTTGAATTTTAACTGTGTCATTATTTCTGGGGCAATTACAGATGGACAATTAACGCTGGCCTCATTATTGATGCTCTGAGTAAATAAATTAATTAATAAATAATCATCAAGGTATGGAACTAAGGTGAAAGTATGGAACAATTTGCCGGAGGAGGGAGTTGAGGCAGGAACTATCCCAACATTTAAGAAACAGTTGGATAGGAACATGGACAGGGCAGGTTTGGAGGGATATGGGCCTTATGCGGGGAGGTGGGACTTGTGTAGCTGGGACATGTTGGACCGTGGGCAAGTTGGACCGAAGGGCCTGTTTCCCCTCGCTGTGACTCTATGACTCTATGACTCCAAGCCTATCCAATAAGTAAAGAATGGCATCATCGTTTGAGGTTAACTGGAAAAGGGAATGAATACAACCTTGCCAGTTTTGCACAGGTTGGCAGAACTGGTGCTCTGATAACAACCTGTCCCTAAATACCTCCAAGACCAAGGAGCTGATCATCAACTTCCGTAGGTCACACAACAGGGAATACGCCCCGATCCTTATCAATGGGGACAGTATGGAGAGAGTGTCCAGCTTCAAGTTTCTGGGCACTCACATTTCGGAGGACCTAACATGGTCCACTAACACTGCCGCGCTGGTCAAGAAGTCACAGCAACAATTGTTCTACCTAAGAACACTGCAAAAGTCTGGTCTACCCCAACAGCTGCTGACGACCTTCTACCGCTGCACCATAGAGAGCATCCTAACACATGGCATCCGTGTGTGGTATCTCAGCTGCACGGAGGCAGAGAGGAAAGCTCTTCAGTGGGTAGTCCATAGAGCTCAGAGGACCATCGGAACACAAGGCTACCAGCCTTGGAGGGCATCTACAACACACGATGCCTCAGAAAAGCCACAAGCATTCACAAAGACTCCTCTCACCCCTGCAATAGTCTGTTCGAACGTCTACCATCAGGCAGATGCTACAAGGCCTTCTACGCCCGCACATCCAGACTCAGGAACAGCTTCATCCCCAGGGCCATAGCTGCCTTGAATCGGTCCTGCTGAGCCGGATGGTCACATCGCACAGTGAACCGGCACAGATCTACTTGCACTTTATTCTGTTTTAAAACTGTTTCTAATTTGTTTCATTGGGTTGTTTAAATTAATACTGATTAGCTAATTAATTTATTGCATCGCATGGGAGGCGCATTCCCAATCTCGTTGTACCCTTGTACAATGACAGTAAAGATATATTGTATTGTATTGTATTGTAAAAGGAAGCAGTCCTCCATGAATGATCGGATCTACTCCCTCACACTGTTGAGACCAGCGAAAGCCTCATTTGTGGTGACAGTGCTGCCAATGTTTGCCGATTAGATAAACATCCAAACACTGACAGAACATGGAACATAGAACATAGAAACGTTCAGCACAGGAACTGGCCCTTCGGCCCACAACCCACAATGACTACACTGAACATCTAAATGTGGTTGTGATATGTAATAATAAATCAACACAATTAATTATAATGTGCTTTCAGGGTTATGGGTAAAACTTTAAAAAGCCAGCATTGGAACATTAAATAGTGCCAATAGCCTCCTCTGTGTTGTGATCTCCCTGATTTAGATTGCATCCCAATAAACCTATTTGTTAAAGGATTCAGAGTGTAATATGTAACCTTTGTCGTGTTCAATGAATTTTGCACGATTAAAGATTAACGCTGCTATGATTAACACTGTAACAAATCTCAATGGATGTTGTTTTCTGAATAGGTCAGACAGCCTTAGAACTCAGATAAAAGCTTGATTTAAAACTGTAAACTGAATACACAATTAATTTTTTTCTCAATCAATATTTGTAGGAAAAGTATCTGAAACACGGATTGTTGGAGTTTTCATCCCCAAACATGTCGTAAAACAGCTCTGACACACAAGTGTTAATTTATTTTTTCTCTCTCGCAGTAATTTATTTAAACTCGTGAAGGTTGGGGGCTTATGAGATTGGATTAGAGTAGTTTTGTGGAACATACCCTTGGAAGGTTTAATTTAAGACTTTTAGAAGACATTCATTTGTGACCTTAACAGCGATTAATGAGGAATAATCTTCATCATTCATTCCTAAACTAGCTTTAGACATAGATCTCCAGAGTTGAAGGACTGTGCCTTTGACCAGTGTCAGCCATTTCATCTAGTAATTGCGCATCTGACACTAAGATTTATTCAGCACAGTGCCAGCACCATTTCTTGAAAAAGACAATGTCCTCTGTAATATTGAACTGAAGTGCTGATAGATATTTTGAATGGGAGTCATGACAGCCAAACATACCGTAATAGTCTGGATTCATGCAAGTGCATTAAAACATAAAAGCTTTAACCCTCCATTGTCATAATGCATCATTATGAAGAATTCCTGTGGGATAATGTATTTGTTTTAAAGGTTGATTAGAACTCTTAAGGCCTGAAGGGGAATTATATTTGCTATAACACCAAGGCTGAGTCATGTGTGTGTACGTGCATGCACACAAATTGCATTCACCGGTTGAAAGAAGGGGAACAGGTAAGTAGCCGATGCCCTCAATATTAGGCAATGGCTGGCTATCACTAATTAACTCGTACATGATGAAGGGTTGCTTGGCAACTGTGGAACCTCATCCCAGTAAGTGCCCTAAGAAGAGTGAGAGATATGCCAGGACTTGAGGGGCTGAGCTTTAGGGAAAGGTTGGGCAGTACTAGGACTTTATTCCATGGAGTGCAAGAGGCTGAGAGGTGATCTTATAGAGGTGTGTAATCATGAGGGTCATAGAAAGGGTCAATATCCGGGGGCCGTCAAGAATCAAGAACCAGAGGACATAGGTTTAAGGTGAGAGTGGCAACATTTAATAGGAAACTAAGTGGCACTCAGAGGGTGGTGGGTATATGGAATGAGCTGCCAGAAGACATAGTTGAGCCAAGTACTATAACAGCATTTTATAGATACCTGGATGGGTACATGAACAGAACAGGGGTAGAGGGATATGGGATAAATATGGGCATGTCGGATTAACTTGGGTGGGGCACAAAAGGGCATAAAAGGACACAAAGTGTTGGAGTAACTCAGCAGGTCAGGCAGCATCACTGGGGAAGATGGATATGTGACGTTTTGGGTCGAGACCTTTCTTCAGATGAGCTGGGCCGAAGGACATGTTTCCATGCTGTACGACTCTATACCGATAAAAGTGGTGCTCAACAGTTGGACCTGTTCAGAGTAAGGAAGGAAATGAAGCTCCATGGACTAGCAAGATGTAGATTAAGGGGAAGTAATTACTCTCATGTCGTTAAATCTTAAATTCCCCTTCAAGGCTGAGCAGCGGGTGAAAGGCTCAGCACTTCCGCCATAGGACGTGGACGTGTGAGGGACCAAGACTCACGCATTTGTGGCAACCTTTTTTAGGAGCAGCTTTGGCAGAAGTAGATTAGTGAGATTAGCCTCTCAGCTTGGACATACGAAGCACTGTATGGCGCTCATTTGAATGGTGAATTTAAAGAGCTTAAAAGTGGCAGGGAAGAAACTAAGCTCACCAGAACAAATTGGAAACTCCTTCAATTAGTAGTATCGAAAACTGCTTCGGTATGGAAGGAGATTCAGCAGATTGTATATGAACGCAATTATCAGCCAGTCTCCCCCAGTCTCAACCCTCCCCCCCCCCCCTAACTCTCACCCCTCCCACAGATTGTAGTTGAGGATTTCTAATCGTAGATGAGAACTCTCACTGAAAGTGAGAACAGATACAGGTGAAGCATTTGGATGACCATATGGAACTCACTGCAGCGCCTCGAGACCATGGAGCTAGGAAATCTGATCAGTATCTCCCTAGTGACAGCTGGAGGCTGTGTACCTTCGGAAAAACGTTGGACTTCTAATTTGTCATAACTACCTCCTGTGGAAAAGAAATATGTTGTGCTGTTAGGTACAAGAGGCTTATGCGACACAAGTAGAACTGCAAGCTGCTTGAGTTTTTAAAAGTATATATTTTTCATTTCTGCATGTGTCTGGGGAATTAACATCAAGCTTCAGTGATGGGTGAAGCAAGATTTTTTTGAAGAAGTCGAATGTTTGGATATCCAAGAAGGATTCCGTTTCATTGTTTTATTGTGATAAATCTTTTATTACTACACTGTCACTTTTAAGGTTATTTCATTTTTTGTTTCATTTTTCCACTGATTTCGCTCAGATTTTTTGCTGCACCATTTCTATTCAAATTTATGGGGTTTTTTTTTGTTGTTCTTTGGCACTTTCAATCGATTCCAGCTCTATGGATTTAAGCACCGAGGTATTTTTTATTGAAAGGAAAATTTTTGAGCTTAGAGTTTAGAGATACAGTGCAGAAACAGACCCTTTTGCCCATAGAGTTTGATCCCCCTACATTAGCACTATCCTACACACTATTGACAATTTACAATTTTTTATTAAAGGCAATTAACCTACAAACCTGTACGTCTTTGGAATATGGGAGGAATTTGGAGTACCCAGAAAAAAACCTTGTGGTCATGGGGAAAACGTACAAACTCCATACAGAGAGCACCCATAGCCAGGATTGAACCCGTGTCCCTGGCGCTGTAAGGCAGCTACTCACCCGCTGCGCCAACGTGCTTCCCTCTGTCTTCTTGAAGACATTATTCTGGTGCAACAAACCCACATCATTCAGGTAAGACAGATATGGTCATTAGTCATTCCTCAAGGACAGGACTTGTTCTTGAACACCCTAGTCCATCACAGACACAGCCCTGCTCACAATTGACAGCATCTAAATAAGACGCTACCTCTATCATCAAGGATCCCATCATCTGGGCCATGCCCTCTTCTTGTTGGTGCAGAGGTTTGAAGTCACAGACCACCAGTTTCAGAAACAGCTACTTTACGACAAAATTAGTGTAATGAACCAACCTGCACAACCCTAATCCTATTTTGAAGATAGACACAAAATGCTGGAGTAACTCAGAGAGTCAGGCAGCATCTCTGGAGAGAAGGAATGGGTGACGTTTCGGGTCGAGACCCTTCTTCAAACATCCTATTTCGACAGTGGAGCACCTTTTGCACTACCATGGACTTAATTGTTTTTCTAATTGTGTTTTGCACGCCTTTTTTAACCTTTTTACTGTCTTGCAAAATTTTTATTTGTAAATCACGTGGAATTTATTTTTCTTGTTTTCTTGTGTGTAGACAATAGACAATAAACAATAGACAATGGGTGCAGGAGTAGGCCATTCGGCCCTTCGAGCCAGCACCGCCATTCAATGTGATCATGGCTGATCATTCTCAATCAGTACCCCGTTCCTGCCTTCTCCCCATACCCCCTGACTCCGCTATCCTTAAGAGCTCTATCTAGCTCTCTCTTGAATGCATTCAAAGAATTGGCCTCCACTGCCTTCTGAGGCAGTGAATTCCACAGATTCACAACTCTCTGACTGAAAAAGTTTTTCCTCATCTCAGAATTGGCCTCCACTGCCTTCTGAGGCAGAGAATTCCACAGATTTACAACTCTCTGACTGAAAAAGTTTTTCCTGAAAAAGTGTAATCTGAATCTAGTTGACTGTGATGCTGTTTCAAGCAAGATGGTCATTATACCTACCTCGTCATACTTGTGCATATAGCAATAAGCTCGATTTGACTTGACTTGATTGCTAGTCCAGAGCTACTTAAATTAATCGTGGAATCATCAATGGAACCATCCAGCACATTCTACACCAAGCATTGAAGCCTAATAAGTCAAAGAAGGATTCTGATCCATACCATCACATATTCCTTTTCTCCAGAGACACTGCCTGACTCGCTGAGTTACTCCAGCATTTAGTGTCTAATATCGGTATAATCCAGTTCTTTCCTACACAATCTCTAAACTGAGTTGTACCAGAAAGGGCATTAACTCTGGCAGTATAGTTACTCTAAATTCTTCATTATCATTTTCATCGATATATCCAAAACTAAGGATAAGAAAAAATGCTCCATGTTGTGATTTAGATGTTCCCACCTGTTGGTTGGTCCAAAAGTCGGGATTAGAAATTAACGATATTAATTAATGAATGTAGTGGGGAATACAATTAAAGACATATTTATCCAGAGAATGGTTAAAGTATTACTCTTGCTTCTACCTGTGGAACTTGAAAAGCAAATAGAGAGGAAGATAGATAATTATATGCAGGATAAAAGAGCTGAAAAAGGAGGCAGGAGACTCATTAAAAAAAAAACACTGGGATAAAAACCATTGGAAAAGGGAGACAAGAGTGTTTAATTGTCATATACACCATGACTGGAGCAATGAAATTCTTAGTTGCTGCAACTTTACTGGCACATTCCAAAGACGTGCGTTTTTGTAGGTTAATTGGCCTCTGTAAATTGCCCCTAAAGTATAGGGAGCGTGTAAGAAAGTGGGATCACATAGAACGAATGTGAACGGGTGATCAAAGTCAGCATGGTCTCTGTGGACCTCAGGGCCCGTTTCGATGCTGTATCTCCAAGCCAAAGGAAACTAAATGCAGCAATACCATAAATAATTTAAATTATCAGTTGTTCTAGGTTAAATCAGACCACGATAATGCAAGCCAAAGTATATAGTAATGCAGAGTCCACAGTAGGTTTGTGTTGAAGCAGAGCTGTGGTTAAGGTTGTGCAGGGCAATTCAAGACCCTGAACTTGGAGATAACGGTTCTCTTGCTCCTGGACCTTCTTCCCATGGTTGCAATGAGATGAGATCATGGCCAAGATGGCATGGGTCTTTGACTACATTCTTGAGGAAGTGCTTCCTGTAGATTCCTTCAATTGTGGGGAGATCAATGTGCACGATGGACCAAAGATAGACACAAAATGCTGGATTAACTCAGCGGGACAGGCAGCACCTCTGGAGAGAAGAAATGGGTGGCGTTTCGGGTCAAGACCCTTCTTCCTTCCTGCACAATGGGCCAATCAATGCTCATCACTTTCTGCTGCCGTCTTCATTCTTGACCATTCGAATTACTGAACCTGGCCGTGATGTAACCAATCAGTATACTGTGCACCTACACCTGGAGAAGTTTGATAGAACACTCGGTGACATGCTGCATCTCCTCAAACTTCTGAGGAAGCATAGTTAGTGAGCTTTCTTTGCAATTGGATCAATATGTTGGACCCAGGATTGCGTACACCTAGGAACTTGAAAATGTTGACTCTCTCCACTGCCATCATGCCAATGACAATAGATGCATAGTCCCTCAACTCTCCCTTCCTGAAGTAAAAATGTAATTCCTTGATCTTGCTAACATTGAAAGAAAGATTGTTGTCCTTGCTGTTTGAGCGGCACAGTGGTGCAGCGGTAGAGTTGCTGCCTTACATCACCAGAGACCTGGGTTGAATCGTGACTATGGGTGCTGATTGTATGGAGTTTGTACGTTCTCCCTGTGACCACATGGGTTTTCTCCAGGCGCTCCGGTTTCCTCCCACATTCCAAAGACTTACATGTTTGTAGGTTAATTGGCTTCGGTAAAAATTGTAAATTGTCCCTCGTGTGTAGGATAGTGCTAGTGTACAGGGGTCGCTAGTCGTCGTGGACTTGGTGGACCAAGGGGACTCTTTCCTAAACTATCTCTAAACTAAACTAAACTAAAGACACCACACAACCAGCTTATCAATCTCTCTCCTGAACTCTGACTGTTTGTTACCCACTATGTTTCCAACAGAGAAGGTGTTGTTGGCGAATTCTGCGTTGGTGTATATGTCGCTCTGTGATGTAAATAGATGCCCCAAGATACTTCATAAATAAGTGCAAGAAGAACAGATGTAAAACTGAAAGATTGGACAAGTAGATTAAACTATTTTAGGTTTTCATTTTCACGTTGACTTTAATTTAAAAAAGAATGGAAAGGATCGTTAGCTTGTACAAAGGTTGAAGAGAATGGCTTTTGTTTGTGGTGTAGGATGCTTGAGAGTGGATATGTAGGCAGCAAGACTGACTGGAGCCATCAGTACACATCAAAGTCAAGACATGATAACATAAAAGGATTTTAGGGGGATATGCATGATGTTTGAACAGCTTTTTTACAAAAGAGTAACCATCTAACTCTTCAGAAGGACTCCAGTGCTCTTGAATTGATAGTTTAGTTTAGTGATACAGCGTGAAAACAGGCCCTTCAGCCCACTGAATCCATGCCAGCCAGCTTTCACCTAGACACGAGTTCTATCCTACACACTAGAGATAATTTACAGAAGGCATAGTCAGGATCGAACCCAGGTCCCTGGCATTGTAAGGTAGCAATTCTACATCTGTGCCACTGTGCCAACCTTCATTGTGTTTGCTAGATAATTTGTATAAGAAGCATTTTGTTCCCAGTAAAAATACTCATGTCTGAATTTCAACTTATTTTCTTTACTTCGAAAGTATTGCATGGTACTGTAGCACAGCAAGTGAATATGCTGACTAACAGGTCCAGCTGTCTGGATTCAGTCTGGCCTCTAGTTCTCTCTATGTAAGAGTTTGCATGTTCTCCCTGTGGTGTGCTCCTGCATGCCAAACACATGAGGGTTTTTACCTTAATTGGAACCATAAATTGCTGCTAGCATGCTGGTGAGTGACAAAATCAGGTGTGAGTTGAGGGGAATGTTGCAGGTGATGTTAATGGTGAATGGGATTGCTCTATGAGTCAGCATGCACTATATAGGTCAAAATAGCTTCTTATGGCAAAAGGGAATGTGGAAAACAAAATAGTGCCTTATTTAAATCTAAAGATTTTACAACCACCAGACTCAGGAACAGCTCGTCCTCTCTGTTATCAGGTTTCTGATCAGTCCTACCATAAGCTAGGGTACTGTCCAATTTACCTCTACCCCATTGAGGACATTAGACTTAGTCTATGGAACTGATGCAGCACAAGGCTGAAAACTATATTCTGCACTCTTTATCTTCCCCTTTGCTCTATCTATTGTACTTGAGTTTGACATGATTGTACTTATGTATATTATATCTGATTTGTTTGGATAGCATGCAAAACAAATCTTTTCACTGTACCTCAGTACACTTGACAATGATAATCCTAAACCTAAAGTGAGGAAAATCTTTACAAATGGTGTGCACACGACCAATAAAAATATGTCAAATTCTTAAGGATCAGAGTTAACAATGAGTAAAGGTAGCGCAAGATCCTAACTGTCATAATTCTTTGTATTAAAAATGTAGATGGTTGGGCTATTGGTTGGTACAATTTGGAATAGTTTCTCTTCAGAAACCTCTGTACATCTAAGCCATTGCCCAAATGTTTTTAGGCTTAAGTCAGTGGTAAGGCAGTACATATATTATCAGATAAGAATGTAGAGTCCCAGACTATTGAAGACAGGCACAAGATGTTGGAGCAACTCAACAGGTCAGGCAGCATCTCTGGAGAAAAGACATAGGTGATGTATCAGGTGAAAACGCTTCTTCAGAGTAAAAAAAAAAAAGGTGGGATGACAAAAGACCAGAAAATCAGGGCCAGCCCAAACTATTGATCCCGTTCGAATCCCACTAAGGCATATGGGGAATTTAATTTCAAAGACTGGAATTTCTTTACAATGCTACTCACAGTAACAGTAAACATGATACGACTAGATTGTCATAAAAACAATCTGGTTCACAGATGCCAGACAAGGAAGCTAGTCCTTGCACATCTGGTCTTTATCTGACTTCACACCCACCGCTGCCATTGACTCTTTTTGGAGTGTCGAGGGAAGCTGGAGCTCCCAATGAAAACCCACACAGGCCACGGGGACAACATACAAACGTAATACATTAGCACCCATAGTCAGGATCGAACCTGGATCTCTGGCACTGTAAGGCAGCAACTCTACTGCTGTGCCACCGTGCCAACCTTACCGAATGCTCTGGAATGTTCAGTCCTAGTTTGAAATGCATAAGGGTGGTGCTAACTAGTATAAAATAGGGAGTCGTGATAAATTGATAATTTTGGATTGGGAATCTGTGACTTAAGAGGTGCCTTAAACTGGAGAATTGATCGACTTTCTCCTATTTCTGGTCCTTATGTAAGTTTGAAATCCTCCGGTTCAAAACAGTTGCTTGGTTAGTAGCTCTGCAACCAGAGTCATCATCTGCCAAGTTTCCATTACGTAAGGTACCTCAGCACCTGATTTGTGCATTGTGGTTGAACGATTATCAATGGTGGTGGTGCATTAATTATATTACTACTAATCCTGAGACCTTGGCTATTGATCCAAATAAGGACCGTACAATAGACAATAGACAATAGACAATAGACAATAGGTGCAGGAGTAGGCCATTCGGCCCTTCGAGCCAGCACCGCCATTCAATGTGATCATGGCTGATCATTCACAATCAGTACCCCGTTCCTGCCTTCTCCCCATACCACTTGACTCCACTATCTTTAAGAG
Organism: Rhinoraja longicauda; assembly: GCF_053455715.1. Classification (NCBI taxonomy): domain Eukaryota; kingdom Metazoa; phylum Chordata; class Chondrichthyes; order Rajiformes; family Arhynchobatidae; genus Rhinoraja; species Rhinoraja longicauda. The sequence continues at coordinate 16,102,306 of NC_135965.1, read as the reverse complement.
CTCTATCTAGATCTCTCTTGAAAGCATCCAGAGAATTGGCCTCCACTGCCTTCTGAGGCAGAGAATTCCACACCTTCACCACTCTCTGACTGAAAAAATATTTCCTCATCTCCGTTCTAAATGGCCTACCCCTTATTCTTAAACTGTGGCCCCTGATTCGGGACTCCCCCAGTATTGGGAACATGTTTCATGCCTCTAACGTGTCCAATCGCTTAATATTCTTATGTTTCAATAAAATCCCCTCTCATCCTTCTAAATTCCAGCCTAGTCGCTCCAGTCTTTCAACATACGACAGTCCTGCCATTCCAAGAATTAACCTAGTGAACCTACGCTGCACGCCCTCAATAGCAAGAATATCCTTCCTCAAATTTGGAGACCAAAACTGCACACAGTACTCCAGGTGCAGTCTCACTAGGGCCCTGTACAACTGCAAAAGAACCTCTTTGCTCCTATACTCAACTCCTCTTGTCATAAAGGCCAACATGCCATTAGCATTCTTCACTGCCTGCTCTACCTGCATGCTAACTTTAAGTGACTGGTGAACAAGGACACCCAGATCTCTTTGCACTTCCCCATTTCCTAACTTGGCACCATTCAGATAATAATCTGTGCCACAGCAGTAGAGTTGCCACCTTACAGTGCCATTGACCCGGGTTTGATCCTGACTACGGGTGCTGTCCATATGGAGTTTGTACATTTCCCTGTCATTGAACAGGTTTTCACGAGGTGCTCCAGATTCCTCCCACACACCAAAGACATGCAAATTTGTAGGTTGATTGGCTTCTGTAAATTGTCCCTAACATTTAGGATGGTGTTAGTGCACAGGGTGATCGTTGGTTGGCATAGACTCGGTGGGCCAACGGACTTGTTTCCGCACTGCATCTCTAAAGTCTTAAGTCTAAAGATCCAAATCCCTACAACATCTGTGGAACTTAAAATTCAAATCACAAAATGGGCTATAGTATCAGATTGTCAGATATTGTCAGATTTTAATAAAGGCCATTTTTATACATTTTGGTTTCACCATGTAGAAATTACAGCAGTGTTTATACATTGTCCCCCACATTTCAGGGCACCATAATGTTTGGGACACCGCAATGTCATGTAAATGAAAGTAGTCATGTTTAGTATTTTGTTGCATATCCGTTGCATGCAATGACTGCTTGAAGTCTGCGATTCATGGACATCACCAGTTGCTGGGTGTCTTCTCTGGTGATGCTCTGCCAGACCTGTATTGCAGCCATCTTTAGCTTATGCTTGTTTTGGGGGCTAGTCCCCTTCAGTTTTCTCCTCAGCATCTAAAAGGCATGCTCAGTTGAGTTCAGATCAGGTGATTGACTTGGCCACTCAAGAATTGACCATTTTTTAGCTTTGAAAAACTCTTTTGTTGCTTTTGCAGTATGTTTGGGATCATTGTCTTGCTGTAGAATGAACCGCCGACCAATGAGTTTTGAGGCATTTGTTTGAACTTGAGCAGATAGGATGTGTCTATACCCTTCAGAATTCATTATGCTACTACCATCAACAGTTGTATCATCAATGAAGATAAGTGAGCCAGTACCTTAAGCAGCCATACATTCCCAGGCCATAACACCCCCACCACTGTGTTTCATAGATGAGGTGGTATGCTTTGGATTTTGGGTAGTTCCTTCTCTCCTCCATACTTTGCTCTTGCCATCACTCTGATATAAGTTAATCTTTGTCTCATCTGTCCACAAGACCTTTTTCCAGAACTGTGGTTCCTCTTTTATTTATTGGCAAATTGTAACTTGGCCATCCTATTTTTGCAGCAAACAGTGGTTTGCACCTTACAGTGTAGCCTCTGTATTTCTGTTCATGAAGTCTTCTGCGGACAGTGGTCATTGACAAATTCACACCTGATTCCTGAAGAGTGTTTCTGATCTGTCGGACAGGTGTTTGGGGATTTTTCTTTATTATGGAGAGAATTCTTCTGTCATCAGTTGTGGAGGTCTTCCTTAGCCTGCCAGTTCCTTTGTGATTAGTAAGCTCACCAGTGCTCTATTTCTTCTTAATGATGTTCCAAACAGTTGATTTTGGTAAGCCTAAGGTTTGACTGATGTCTCTAACAGTTTTATTCTTGTTTCTCAGTCTCATAATGGCTTCTTTGACTTTCATTGGCACAACTTTGGTCCTCGTGTTGATAAACAGCAATAAAAGTTTGCAAAGGTGATGGAAAGACTAGGTGCTGAGAGCTCTCTTATACCTGCACTAAGGAGGCAATTAAACACACCTGAGCAATTACAAACACCTGTGAAGTCATGTGTCCCAGACATTATAGTGCCCTGAAATGGGGGGACTATGTATAAACACAGCTGCAATTTCTGCATGGTGAAACCAAAATGTATAAAAATGCCCTTTAATAAAATCTGACATTGTGCACTTTAACCACATACAATACAATACAATACAATACAATACAATATATCTTTATTGTCATTGTAGAGGGGTACAACGAGATTGGGAATGCGCCTTCCATACGATGCAATAAATTAATTAGCTAATCAGTATAAATTTATATTATAGTGATTTTTTCTATTACAAATCTCAAATTGTGGAGTACAGAGGCAAATAAATAAATGATGGGTCTTTGTCCCAAACATTATGGAGGGCACTGTTTATTTAAATCCTTTCAGTCTTCTCAGCCCTAAGCCTTGAATTGTATCTCCATACATCTCTCCCTCTCCACCTGTTCACAGTAAAACTTGTCTACTTGAGCCAGATTTTGCTCACCTGTCCTAATGTCTTTTTCTTTGATTTGTTGTCAACTTTTGTATGATGATTCTCCTCTTAAACATCTTTAGATATTTCATTTCTCTTGGGACCTTTATAAATGCAAACTGTTATTCTTTTCATATTATTTCCAGTTTCTATCTTAATCAGTTGCCCTTCAACTTTAAGCAAAACACAAAGTGCTGGTGGAACACAATTGGTCAGGTAGCATCTGTTGAAGGAATGGGCAAACAACGTTTCAGGTCGCATCCCAAAATGTCCTTTGTTTCATACCCTCCACAGATCCTGTCTGACCAACTGACTTTGTACTTGACAGCACTTTGTATTTTGCTCAAGACTCCCAACATTGGGCGGCATAGTGGCACAGCTGATAGATCAGCTGCCTCACAGTGTCGGAGACCCATGTTCCATCCTGATCTCAGGTGCTGCCTGTGTAGAGTTTTCACATTCTCCCTGTCATTGCGGGGGTTTCCTCCGGGTGCTCCAGATTCCTCCCACATCCCAAAGACCTGCAGGGGTGTAGATTGATTGGCCTCTGTAAGGTTGCTCTTAGTGTGTAGGTGGTGGATGAGAAAGTGGAATAACATAGAACTAGTGTGAATGAGAGACCAATGGTCAACATGGACTCAGTGGGCCAACGGGCCTGTTTCAATGCTGTACCTCTCAACTAACATGAAGTTCCTTGTGTTTCTGTTGGCCTTCAATTTTATGCATGATCGGTCTTCAAGACGCACCTGAGATAATTGCACCAGTTGGGAATCCCTTCCATTGAAATCTCTTCGTAAATGTGCTGACATTGTCAAATGCTTATTCACCCACCAAATGTCCACCAAAACCAATTTGCCTTTTCCCATCACATGCTGCCACTCACCACGCTCCAAACTCAACCACCAGCCTCCATATCTTTCTGATTTTATCTCCATATGATTTATTTTCTCATCCAGTTCGGGGGCCTTCACCAAGTGAGGTTCATACCAGCCAACTTGCTTGAAGTCATGAAGCATAGGTTTGCTATTACCATGTCTTACTTCAATGGATATTCAAAACAAATGAATTCTTGATGTCAGGTGTTCTCATTTCCAATATTCTGTGACCCAAACCCTGATTTCTATTAACTAATTTCATAAGAAGATAACTGCAGATGCTGGTACAAATCGAAGGTTTTTATTCACAAAATGCTGGAGTAACTCAGCAGGTCAGGCAGCATCTCTGGAGAGAAGGAGTGGGTGACGTTTCGGGTCGAGACCCTTCTTCAGACTGGTTATTAATGTTATTAATTTCATAACATCTATTAATATTTTATTTGATGTATTAAGTTTGTTTAAATTATTTAATTTAATCAGTATGCACAATGTAATAGCTTCCGTTCAATGTCTCTAAAGCATTCAAAATGCATTCTAAAATAATAATATTCAGGTTTCTCAATTTCTTTTGGCACTGATTTACTTGTACAATCTGTGCCATTGAAAAGATCAACAAATTGGCCATATGTCAAACAACATTTCTGTCCATCAGGATTGCATTATGCTTATTGTAGTCTAGTTTGGTGTATTATTGTCATGTGTACCAAGGTACAATGAAAAGCCTTTGTTGCATGCTATTCACTCAAAGGAAAGACTAGACATGATTGCAATCAAGCCGCCCACAATGTACAAATAAAGAGTGGGGTGGCACGGTGGCGCAGCGGTAGCGTTGCTGCCTTACAGGACCAGAGATCTTGACTATCAGTGCTGTCTGTACAGAGTTTTACGTTCTCCCCATGACCACGCGGGTTTTCCCCAGGTGCTCCGGTTTCCTCCCACATTCCAAAGATTTGTAGGTTAATTGGCTTTGGTAAAGGTTGTAAATTGTCCCTAATGTGTAGGATAGTGCTAGTGTACGGGAATGGCTGGTCAGTGCGGACTCGGTGGGCGGAAGGGCCTGTTTTCACACTGTATCTCGAAACTAAGCTAAACTAAAAGTATTCCGAGAGATAATGAGAGTGAATAAGTGAAGTCATCTTAAAAAAACAATTTAGATTTAGCATCAGTTTTGCATTTGTGTTGCCACGATGTTCAAGAGCTCAGGTTAAATTGATAGTTCCAAATTCTAACCCTCCTGAAGTTGGAGTTTAATTGTGCAGATCGGACACTGGCCGGGACTTCACCGGAACAAGTGCATTGCGATCGTCATCAATGCTAATTATATTCATGTAACACTTGTTACTGATATCCAGGAGGAATCTAAATAACCTCAGGAATAATGAAAAGAACATGCCCTGTTTACACTACAGGCACAGCGAGGCAGCACTGATCAAAGATAATGGTGTGATGATGGACTGATGCCAGTGCCAGGCACAAATCCAATCACCTAGTGTTGCCAGGCAATAGTAATACTTGCTGAATACAGATTCTAGATTTGCACTGATACACCTCATAGATTCTGTCAGGCACAAAATCCATCTCTAGAGAGGTTGGCATATCTACTTGTATAATACAGAGCACACGATAAAAAACACCATTTTCATCACCACTTTCAATTCGGAATTAAATTTATGTTGGATTCTGACTGATGCCAAATTGACAGCATAAACAAGGCTATGGAGCAAATAATTGTGTGAAACTGATAATGGAATGAAAACCCAGGCATTATTATTCCAGCCATTCAACCTCAATGGCAAAAAAATGTTCAGCAAGTGTAATATAGTCACTTGGTCTGATCACGTCAGCTCTCTGATGGGTATGTTCAGATTTCCCATGTTTTCATTAATTCTTTTCTTGATGCAAAGTGAAACAAACCGAACTTGCTCTTCAGTTGTTAACTATTCAACTCCACAGTTCTAATGGATGAATTGTTTACTAGGACAATATTTACACTAAAATCTACAGACCAGAAACAGACTATTCAGTGTTGCAGATTGACACTAGTATTCTTGAAGCACCTTGCAGGATTTAACCATTTGTGTCTATACCTTTCTCCATTATATGTTTATCTAGATTATCTTAAATTGCTTTGCTGTAAATTGAATTATTGAATTATTGAATGGTTGAAAAATACAGCATTGAAACAGGCCCTTCAGCCCACCGAGTCCACGCTGGCCATTGATCACCTGTTCACATTAGTGAACAGATTATCCCACACTTTTCCAATGCCTTCAGAATTTCAATGTGTCAAACTGAGTTTTCTGTAAGCTTAATGTAACTTTAGGGTGGCACAGTAGCACAATGGTAGAATTGTTGCCTTACAGCGCTTGCAGCACCAGAGACCCGGGTTCGATCCCGACTATGGGTGCTGTCTGTATGGCGTTTGTACGTTCTCCCCGTGACCTGTGTGATTTTTTTCTGAGATCTTCGATTTCCTCCCACACTCCAAAGTACAGGTATGTAGGTTAATTAGCTTGGTGTACGTGTAAATTGTGCGTAGGATAGTGTTCATGTGCAGGGATCACTGGTCGGCATAGACTCGGTAGGCCAAAGGGCCTGTTTCCACGCTGTATCTCTAAAACTAAAACTAAAACGTGACTTTTCCCTCAGCAGGGAACGAGAGTGCTTTGATTTCACTTCCTATGGTTTTATGAATCACCATCACCAACAACAATTTGAGCACCAAATCCGCGCACAGATCATTTTACATCTGTCCATTAACAGGGGGGCTTTCTACATCCTCTTCCTGAAATATAGCACAATGCCAGTAACAATGTTCATTTTTTTCTACAACTTGCACTCCCACTTTGAAATGTTGTTTATGTTCCCTTGTGCACTTAACCCTGATAATCTGCAATCGTACCATTCGGGTGATATTTTCTGTACTTTTCTGAAATTCGCGTGGTCTCAATTCTTGTGCTTGCTTAAACCTAACTGGAGCCCAGTTCCTGCCTTCCCAAATGTCACTGGGCCCTGATTCTCACACACCTTTCAAACTTATCAGGACTGTGGTTGTGGCGCATCCATTAAACTTAGTGGGTTTACTGGAAAATATGGGGGTTCAGTGGGGTTCAATGGTTCAATGGTGCTTTATTTATCACATGACCGAGGTACAGTGAAATCCATTTTTTGTATACAGTTCAGTTCAAGTATCATCGTACATAAGCACTTAGAGACATCTTAGAAGCACATCAGATACAAGTAGTAGTACACTGAGGCAGTAAACTCTGTCTCTAGATTTGGTGCCATTTTCAAGTCACAGTCGTTATAGATGTAGAAGTATAAATATTAAGTAACATTGAGAAAAAACTAATGAAAAGGCTGTTGATATATTAATAGGAATACCATCCGTTACTCCAAACAGTCTGCCAGTACATTATTATGAAAGTCTAAAGTGTTATTGGAATTTTTTGCGGTATTTTTTGCAGTATGCAGTGTTACTCAGTCATTAACTGTACTTCTGAATTCTTTAAACGCAACCCAAATTTCTACCAATGTGTATACCCAATTTAAATTAACAATGCACCAGATATTCTGCATGAATTCCGTACTTTTTTTTTTCATGAGGAGATTCCAGAGTTTCAGTGCAGAGCAAGTTCCCACTAAGATTAAGGGTAGGACTGTCAAATCAGAATTGTGCTGCTGTGCTGCCCAAAACTCGCCTGTTTGCTGAGAGGATAGTTCCCTTCATGGAAGAGCAAAAGGCTTCAAGAGTGTTTTACAGATGCCAATTAACTTACAAAACTGCGTGTCCTTGGGATGTGGGGTGAAACCAGAGTATCTTGAGGAAATCCACGTGGTCACAAGACGAGCATGCAAACTCCACACAGCCAGCACCCAAGATCAGATTGAACCCAGGTCTCCACTGCTGTGAGGCAGCTGCTCAACCCGCGATTATCATTTCTCATGAACTATCGGGATGTAATTCATTGAAAACAGATGCCCTTACCCAATCCTTCCAGCTGACATAAGCATCCTTCATATTTCATACACAGATGGAGGCATTTTGGCCTATCGAGCCTATGCTAGCTATCACAGCAATTCTTTCTCCCCACTTATTTCCTGATATAAAAGTCATTGTAATCCTGCAGTTTCCTCATTTGTCTTTCCATTCCAATCTTTCCATTCTCTATTATCCTTGCTTGGTCTGCCGTGTGTCCTTCAAGAGCAGACAGTCAAAACCACAACTTCAAACTGAAATTCCAGAAATGTTTTATTTTTAGAGTTAGTGCATGAAATATGCCCTTTGGCCCATCAAGTTCACGCCGACTGTCGGTCATAAGGTCATAACGCATAAGAATAGAATTAAGTCATTCGGCCTATCAAGTCTACTCCGCCATTCATTCATGGCTGATCTATCTCTCCCTCCTAACCCCATTCTCCTGCCTTCTCCCCATAACCTCTGACACCTGTACTACCTGATCACCCATTTCACACTCATTCTATGTTATCCCACTTTCACATATATTCCCTTCACATTACGAATAATTTACAGCAACCAATTTACCTACAAACCTGCAAGTTTTTGAAATCTTTTAGGAAACTGGAGTACCTGGAGGAAACCATGTGGTCACAGGGAGAACATGCAAACTCCACACATTCAGGTGAGAATTGGACCAGCACCTCATATTTCACTTGGGGAGCTTATAACTTAACTGTATCAATGGTATTTTCTCTAATTTCAAGTAACCCTTGTATTCAATCTCTCCCCCTCCCCCACCCTAGTTGTCCCACTATTTCCACTGTTCAGCTCTTCGTTATCACCTCTTCCCCAACCAACAATGGGCCATTATGGGCTCCACAATTCCTTAGAGTCATAGAATCATAGAGTGATACAGTGTGGAAACAGGCCCTTCAGCCCAACTTGCCCACACCGGCCAACATGTCCCCACTACACTAGTCCCACCTGCCTGCGTTTGGTCCATATCCCTCCAAACTTGTCCTATCCATGTACCTGTCTATAGGCACAAAACGCTGGGGTAACTCAATGGGCCAGGCAGCATCTCTGGAGAGAAGGAATGGGTGACGTTTCAGGTCGAGACCCTTCTTCAGACTGGTCAGCCATTCCTTCTCTCCAGAGATGCTACCTGTCCCGCTGAGTTACTCCAGCTTTTTGTGTCTATCTTCCGTTTAAATCAGCATCTGCAGTTCATTCTAACACATGTACTTGTCTAATTGAGCATTCCTTGGTCATATGTTGCCGGCCCTATTTGTTCTGGTCTTTTCCTACCGCCAATTCCACCCCCCTACCCCCCCCCCCCCTCCCCTCCTACCGTTCTACCTTCAGATTGAAGAAGGGTTCCGACCAAAAACATCTCCCATCCTTTTTCTCCAGAGATGCTGACTGACAAGCTGATTTCCTCCAGCAATTTGTGTCTATCTTCAGGGCAGGATTGCAGGTTTCTGACACTGTGAGGCAGCACTCTAACAGCCATGCCATTGTGCTATCCCTCTATAAATGATTAATCCCTAAAAACTGACTACGGGTGCTATCTGTTTGGAGTTTGTACGTTCTCTCCGTGACCTGTATGGGTTTTCTCCAGGTGCTCTGGGTTTCTTCCCACAGTCCAAAGACGTACAGGTTTGTACATTAATTGGCTTGGTAAAAATGTAAATTGCCCGTCGTGTGTGGAATAGTGTCAATGTGCGAGGATCGCTGGTCGGCGCCGACTGGATGGGATGAAGGGCCTCATTCTGCTAAAATAAACTGAACTATTCACATTGTTGTATCCTCATCATCTTCAGCAGAAGTTCTTTCAGGCCCCCCCCCCACTACTCCATTGGACTGACCTCCCTGATTTGGTTCCAGGCCCCACCTTCCTTTCACATCAGATTCCATCATCTATGCCCTTTTGCTGGCTCCACCAACTATCTCCTAGCCTCTGACATTATTTCCACCCATCCCTCCCATACCTGACTTTATCTGCCAATCCACCTCTCCTCACCTGGATCCATCTATCACTTGCCAGCTCTTGCCCCACCCCTCCTCCTCACTTCTTTACATTCGCCACCAGTTCAGATGAAGGCTCCCGACCTAAATCATCGACTGTCCATTTCCCTGCCCTACCTGCTGAGTTCCTCCTGCAGATTGCTTATTACACCAGATTCCAGCATCTGCACTCTCTTGTGTATCCATGCTTACAAGTCTCTCTCGATCAGTCTCAAATAATGGTCCACAAAGGAAGAAGTATATTTAACACTACTTTTGAGCTGTCACAGTACTGGAGCAAGGCAGAATCCATCTCATTCATTTATACACTGTGGAAAATGCTGTGCAGTCAATAAACGCAGCATTTTTACAAAAGCGTGTAATAAAAATAGTCAGTAACACTTAATAATGTAAAGGCAGAAATGATCGAGGTGTTTAAGGGGCCTTTAGATAGGTTTCATGGATAAGCAGAGAATGGAGGGATATAGATATGTGGCACAGTGGCGCAGCAGTAGAGTTACTGCCTTACAGCACGAGAGACACGGGTTCGATCCTGACTGCTGTCTGTAAGGAATTTGTATGTTCTCCCCATATGGGTTTTCTCCGGGTGCTCCAGTTTCTCCTCGCACTCCAAAGACGTACAGGTTTGCAGGTTAATTGGTTTTGGTAAAATTATAAATCGCTCCAAGTGTGTAGGATAGTGCTAGTGTATCGCTGTAGTGTATGGTAAGAAAATAACTGCAGGTGCTGGTACAAATCGAAGGTATTTATTTACAAAATGCTGGAGTAACTCAGCAGGTCAGGCAGCATCCCAGGAGAGATGGAATGGGTGACGTTTCGGGTCGAGACCCTTCCTCAGACTGATGTCAGGGGGGCGGGACAAAGGAAGGATATAGGTGGAGACAGGAAGATAGTGGGAGAACTGGGAAGGGGGAGGGGAAGAGAGGGACAGAGGAACTATCTAAAGTTGGAGAGGTCAATGTTCATACCGCTGGGCTGCAAGGTGCCCAAGCGAAATATGAGGTGTATGTAGTGTATGTAGTGTATGTAGTGTATATGTAGTGTAAGGGGTGATCGCTGGTCGGCACAGTCGCGGTGGGCCGAAGGGCCAGTTTCCACGCTGTATCTCTACACTAAACTAAACTAATTCATGCAATGTAGAAAATGTTGTGCAGTCAACAAATGCAGCCACTTTCCAATAGCTTGTATTAAAAAAATAGTCAGTAACACTTAGCGACGTAAAAACAGATTATGATACATGTGTTTAAGAGATTTTTTCGATAGTCTCATGGATAAGCAGAGAATGGAGGGTATAGACATGTAGGATAGTGGCGCAGCAGTGGAGTTGCTGCCCTACACGCCAGAGACGTGGGATTGATCCTGACTATGGGTGCTGCCTGTACCGAGTTTATATATTCTCTCCATGATGCGCATGGGTTTTCTCCGGGTGCACCGGTTTCTTCCCACACTCCAAATAAATACAGGTTTGTAGGATAATTGGCTTTGGTAAAATTGTAAATTGCCCCTCGTGTGGAGGATAGTGCTTGTATACGGGGTGATCACTGATTGGCATGGACTCGGTGGATAAAGGCCTGTTTCCATGCTTTATCTCTAAAGTCTAAAGTCTAAAGATCATGTGCAGGGAGCTGAGATTAGTTTAACACGGCATCATGTTCGGCACAGACATTGTGAGCCAAAGATGCCTGTTTCTGTGCTGTACTGCACTATGATTTATGTTCTGCGTTCTAAAAGGTGATAGTACCAGGAATACAAATACTCCTCTCCTCCCTATGCTTTTAAAGGGCAATGTAATTGAATATAAAAAATATAGATTGAGTGTATGCTGACAGTGGGATAATAGGATGGGGAAGAAGACTTCATCTCCACATGGTCCTAAGTATTAATGTTTAAAATGTCCTCAAAAAGAAAAAATAAATACATGCAGATTAAAGAATAATGCACAATTGACAGGCCAGAGCATTCATTCATTGAGCTGGATTACAGGTGAAAGCACTAGAAATGGCGTCTTACATTCAGATTTAAAACAACAGCTCGCTTGGCTTCCACAGCTAGTTAATGGACTGAGTTGCCGAGACATGCAGAGTGTAGAAGTCCCAGAGAGATGATACCGCTCCATCATTCTTAGAGCAGTATGAGGAGCCCACTGCCCACAAGATCAGAAAGCTGGACCGCACGGCCTTAATTCCACTGTGACTGCAGATTGAGTGTCTGCACTGGCCCCTTTAGCCCCGGGAAAATTATGTTGATTAATTAGATTAGGCCCAATGATAAATTCCCAGTAGTCCTCTGCTGAGCATTCTTTGAGTGCATGTATAAAGTGCCGGCAGGTCTACAGGCTGTTCACACTACAGCTTCAGTTCTTAAAGCCGAATTGATTCATTCTGAAGTCCTGCTAGCTTCAGTTACCAACTGAATGCACAACATTAGAGCAAGTTCATTTATTTTCACGGCATGGGAAATACCGCGGAGACTAGAAATATGAAGCGGTGCAGTGGCGCAGCTGGTAGAGCTGGTAGAAGAACCACGTCAAAGAGCCGGGTTCGATCCTGACCTCGGGTGCTGACTGCCTCGAGTTTGCACGTTCTCCCTGTGACTGTGCATATTTCCTGCAGGTGCTCTGAGTTTCTCCCACATGCTAAAGATGTGCAGGTTTGTAAGTTACTTGGTCTTTGTAAATTGCCCCATGTATGCAGGGAGCGACTGCGAACATGGAATAACATAGAACTAGTGCGAATGGATGAATGAAGGCATGGATCCAATGGCCTGTTTCCATGCTGCATCTTTCAATCAATCAATCAAATTGATCTGCCACAGATTGCAGTGGAGGCCAAGGTAGAGGGTATTTTTTAAATGGTGATTGATGGGTTCTTAATTAGTCAGGGCATCAAAGGTTACCGAGAGAAGGCAGGTGAATGGGGTTGAGAGGGAAAAATGGATCAGCCATGAGTAAATGGCAGAGTAGACCCGATGGGTTGAATGGCCTGATTCTGCTCCTATGTCTTATAGACTTAGTGGTCAGCTTTAATTTTTTGAAAAGCTGGAAATACAAAGGAAATCAAAGAATCTCAGGAAGGATTAATATGGGTATGAATACGAGCCTGGCACGGTGGCGCAGCGGTAGAGTTGCTGCCTTACAGCGAATGCAGCGCCGGAGACTCAGGTTCGATCCTGACTACGGGTGCTGTACTGTGCGGAGTTTGTACTTTTTCCCCGTGACCTGCGTGGGTTTTCTCCGAGATCTTCGGTTTCCTCCCACACTCCAAAGATGTGCAGGTTTGTAGGTTAATTGGCTGGGCAAATGTAAAAAAAAATTAAAAAAATTGACCCTAGTGGGTGTAGGATAGTGTTAATGTGCGGGGATGTGCAGGGATCGCTGGGCGGCACGGACCCGGTGGGCCGAAGGGCCTGTTTCTGCGCTGTAAATCTAAATCTAAAAATCTAAATATGTGCTGCAGTGCAGTGGTTAAGTTACCAGAGTAGTTATACAGAGTACTGGACAGACAAACCAGAGATTGACTTCCACTGCCACTACAGCAGACGTGAAATTTAAATTCAGTTTATAAAATGGAATTTGGAACAGCAAACATGCAATTATTTATGACAACAACAACAAAAGATGCCATGTGGACAACTGAGGAAATGAGCTGCCCTAACTCACCTTGATGTGACTCCAGTCCACCGGCCTCTCAGACATTCAGTTGCACCTTTGTCTTTATGTTCAAACAAAGACCTTGGCCAGAAGGACTGCAGTGGTCCAAGACAGGCAGCTCAACACCACCTTCTTGAGGCCAATTTAGGATGGGCAATAAATGCTGACCTTGCCAGTGACACCCAGATGCTGAAAAGTGCTTTATCAAAAATAAAATCCTAAAGAAAGGTGTGCAGTCATGTAGGGACTACAACAACCACCCAATTTAATGCTGGACATCTTTTGTTGGCACATATGCAAAGTGTATGTGCCAATAAACACTGGCACATATTGTGAAATAACACAGTGAAGTTATTTTTCATACAAACAGTCCAGTAGAGTATTGCCATAACCCCAATCCTTGATCAGCAAGTGTACAGAAAGGAAGCCCCAATGGAAGAGGTGCCATGTTTTGGTGTCATTTTCAAAGTCCACTTGCTCTATTTCTTATGAGCGGGACCTGTTCCAGGCAAGTCCCAGGCTGTTGTGGTCCTTCAGCCTTCTCCTTCCTTGTCCCTCACCTCGCCCGTCCACCTAACGGCTGCGGCTCGCTGGCAGTCTGTTTGTCTTTTTTCCTTTCTTTCTTTGTGTGTTGGTGTTGGGATGGTTTTTGTTTCTGTTTTTGGTTGTGTATGTGTGGGGGGGGGGGGGGGGGGGTGGGGTGGGGTGTGGGGGAAACCTTTCTTTTTTAGGTCTCTTCCTCGGGGCGCGGCTCGGCCGCGGGGCCTTCCATCGCCCGCGGGGCCTTCCATCGCCTGGCGCGGCTCGGCCGCTGGACTTAACATCGCCGGCGCGGCTTGGCCGCGGGACTTAACAGTGCCCGGTGCGGCACGGCCGCGGGGCCTTCCATCGCCCGGCGCGGCTCGGCCGCGGGACGGTTCAACTCTCGGTGCGGCTCGGCCGCGGGGCCTTCCATCGCCCGGCGCGGCTCGGCCGCTGGACTTAACATCACCGGCATGGCTCGGCCACGGGACGTCTCAGCGCCCGGTGCGGCTCGGCCGCGGGGCCTTCCATTGCCTGGTATGGCCGCGGGACATTTCACCACCCGGTGCGGCTCGGCCACGGGGCCTTCAATCGCCTTGTATGGCCGCGGGACGTTACAGCGCCCGGTGCGGCTCGGCCGCGGGGACTTCCATCTCCTTGCGGGGGCTGTGCGGGTCGATCGCCTCGGTAGGGGTCGAGCTGTTTGTCCGTGGGCGTGGGGGAAGAGAGGGGAAGTTTTGTTGCCTCCATCACAGTGAGGGGGTGTTTGGAGTCACTGTGATGGATGTTTGTGGTGGGGTCGTGTGTCTTGTGTTCTTTTCTTTTTTTGTTGTATTTTGTAACTGCTGGAAATGTAATTTTGTTCGGTACCTCGGTACCGAATGACAAATAAAGTTCTTTATACTTTATACTTTGTTCCCTGGGGGATGCCTCCTGCAGCTGACCATGATGGCACAGTAGGCCAGACCCCGGTTCCCTCTCCTCTCCTACCGGCCTTGCTCCTCGCCCATCGCATCCATGGTCGTTGGCTCCATTCTCCCGCTCTCTGATCTTTGGGGGACGAGCAGGGGGTGTCATGGCGGCTTCACCTTCCTAGCCCAGGGGTCTGCCAGGCCCAACGAGCAGGGGACCAGAAAACCCAAATTACAACAGTTACTTGACTGATGTGGAGACGAACTTGAATCATTAATGAACTATTTCATGCAAACCTGCAGTACTGTCAATTTTCGTTGGTTTGCTAATTGAATTGAATTCTTGCACTTTCCTCTCATTTGTCCAGGCTGGTTGGAAGTGAACAGCTACTTGAAGCTCTCCTGGACCTCAATGCTGGAGGTTCCTCCTTTGATTTCAGGCAATTAACATATGCAGCTGTTATTTTTAATAGCAATAACATCTTACTTAAAATGATTAACACAACCTGAGGTAGAGCCACTGCCAAATTGATTTTTCAATATACCGGGGAAGTGCTTGTTTTCTGTAACTCATAAGCAACACACTTACTTTGATATATTTTTCCTCGTTGCCTCTTAACCACCAAATATAGATTTACTCGGCACTAAATAAAGGTCAGAAACTCCTAAGTGTTTTGTGCCAAGCTTGACAACAAAGTGCAAGTATAGTTATCACTGTGGCTGAATATGAAGACAATGAAACCTTCACTTGTAAATAGTTTCGACCGCCTAGTGTGCATAAAACACTCCAAGAATGGATCATAATGCTTCGGTTTTATCAGGACCTGAGATCAATGCAGAAAATGACCTTTACATTATATTCACAGCTTTGGCAGTGATGTCATGCAATCCATCCAGCAGACCACCTAAAGAACACAGAGAAAGAAAAAGGCTCTATCCACCACTGTCTACCTACTGTGCATCAAGCACAGAGCATTAAAGCATCATCTACAAATAGATTTACCTGAAATAAAAGGCTGATAATTGATTCAGAAGAATTAGAGCTTCTGTTTTGACACAATAAAATTAACAGCTTTGCTTTATACCAAACAACAGATTCAAAGTGAAGCTGGAGGGACATCATTTATCATCTGAAACACCCACCAGTCAGATTCACAGTCATGATTTACTGGGGCATATTTACTTACAATTGAAAAGACGATTATTTAATTTTAAAATGCTGCAGAGAGTGTGCTGTTATCCAGCATCAATAGAGCATCAGGGTCACATTTTTGAAAAGGGTCACCATTTAGGATGGAGATAAAGTATTTTTTTATCTCACAGATGCTTATGATTCTTTGGAATGTCTTTTTCTCTAAAAGCGATGGGAGTAGCGTCTCAGTTTAGTTTAGAGATACAGTATGGAACAGGCCCTTTGGCCTAGCAAGTTCACGCTGACCATTGTCCACCAGTTCACACTAGTTCTATGATATCCCAATTTTGCATCCACTCCCTAAATACTAAGGGGAATTTGCAGAAGCCAATTAATCTACAAACATGCACATCTTTGGTGGGGCTTTGGGGGGAAAACCGGAGCACCCGGAGGAGATCCATGCGGTCACAGGGAGAACGTGCAAACTCCACACACACAGCACCAGAGGTCAGGATCGAACCAGGGTCTCTGGCACAGTGAGGCAGCAGCTTTACCATCTGTGCCTCTGTGCTGCCCTATCATTTAGGCAGATTTAGATTGATTCTTGACAAGGAAAGCAGTGAAATATTACTGTGATGGTGAATCTGCTATTCTCTCCCCACAGTACTGCAAAGACTTGATCGCGGGAGGTATTAAGGGGGAAGGGGATACATTTTCAGAAGACTGATCTATGGAGAGCTGGCACAAAGAAAGAGTTCAAGCTCGGAGCAGATCATTCTGAATGGCAGGGCCGTCTTGAAGTGGTGTGGTCCTGTTCCTTTTTTCTTGAAACCAAAATGCAGAGTTGAGATTGCAATCATATCAGTCATAATCTTATTGATTTCCAGAGCTACTCAAAGAGACTGAATAGCATGTTCACCAAATGTGGAAACTGTGATTGTTTAGTTTAGACATACAGCATGGTAACAGGCCCTTCGGCACACTGAGTCCACACTGACCATTGATCATGCCTTCACGCTGGTTCTATGTTATCCCACTATCACATCAACTCCCTACACACAAGGGGCAATTTACAGAGGCCAGTTAACCCGCATACCTGTGCGTCTTTGGGATGTGGGATGAAACTGGTGAAATCCATGCGGTCACAGGGGAACATGCAAACTCCACACATACAGCACCCAAGATCAGGATCGAACCTGGGTCTCTGCCATTGTGAGGCAGCAGCTCTATCAGCTGCACCACTGTGCCACACTAAATCCAAAACAGTCCTGTAAACTCACAGCAGGTTTGTCAGCATGTGAATGCCTAAAAAAAAAGTCATTCATGAGAATGTTTATATCAAGAGTCAGCAATCAAAAGTGCTTATTTGTTATATGCACTGTATATGAACTGGAACAATGAAATTCTTATTTGCTGCAGCCTTACAGGTACATTAGATGCAACAGCTGCGATAAAGATTGTCCTGCCCAGTTGTTGGCAAAATGTCACCACGTATAAAGTCAAGGATCAAGAGTTTTTAATTGTCAGATGAATCAGGAATTAAACAATGAAATTCTTACTGGCTGCAGATCTGCAAGCACATTAAGGTAACAACACAACATATAAATCTATAATAAAGAGCAAAACACAAAGTTCTGGAGGAACTCAGTAGGTCAGGCAGCATTTATGAAGGGAATGGACAGGTGCCATTTCAGGTCAGGACCCTTCATCAAACCCCATAAAACAATAAAGTATCAGGTATACCAGCAAATTTCCGCAAGGCATATTGCAGCTCTGACATTGCCATGTGTGTGTTATGCCCCAAACGTACACACAGGGGCTTAGACTTCAGGAAGGAAACATGGGGGGAACCTTGCATGTTCTTAACCTGATTGGAAAGTACCCCATGACCAAATACCCATCCAAAAAGGTAATTATTTCAGTAGAAATCACTCAAGCTTTAATTTGATAATCACCTCATCCACGTTTAAAACTTCCATGCACCAAATCATTGCATAGAATTATAAAGAATATAAAACATCGATCTGAGCCATATTTATATTCCATCTGGGTCACCTACCATCCTCCTTTGCTTCACTAGTCTACATATTCCTTTATTCCATTCACCTCAAGCATCAGGTTTAGGTTTAGGTTTATTATTGGACATGTGAAAAAAGGTACAGTGAGAAAATTTTGCATGCTCTCCGAACAGATTGGAAATACCATACATAAACTCAATCAAATCAAACTCGTGTACAGAGGGGCAGATATAGAGTGCTGAATATAGTTCTCAGCATTGTAGCGCATTAGTTCCATGGACAAAGTGCGATGTCCTCAATAGGGTAGAGGTGAATCAGACAGTAAACCTTGCTTATGGAAGGACCATTCAGAAGCCTGATAACAGAGGGGAAGAAGCTGTTCCTGAGTCTGCTGGTGCACGCTTTCAAGCTGCTACATCTTCTGCCACCTTCTCCTTAAAATGCAGTGGACTTATGAGGTGTACCTTCTGACCACTCTCTTGGTAAAGAAGTTACTCCAGAATTCCCTAATTGATCTGTTGGCAGCTCGTTTGCATTTATGATGTTTAGCTTTGATATTCACCCGTGAGTGCAAATATGTCAACCTTTGCAGACCCTCTCATCATCTTGGAGACTCCATCAGACTCCCCCTAGGCCTTCGTTTGCAAAGAGTCAATTTCTGTTCAATGCGTCTGGTCAGGAGCTGCTGCTTACATCTGCTATTTACCCTTTGTGGCACATTTTGCACGCATTCTTTTCCCCAAGGTCATTTTTGTCAAGATATTCTCAAAGTCTCCTTGATGAAACATGACATCACCACTGAAAGTGGAAAATCACCTGCTTACAATCACTCAAAATTGAGCTTTCAGGATGGAGCCAAGATCCTCCAGCTCGTTCATCAGGGCCACGTGGCCAACCCAACGTATGTTGCAGAAGGATGAGGCAATAACAGACCACCCTTCCACCCATCCCAACAGACACCTCCCACTCCATATGTGGGAGAGGCTAAGGTTCCCACATTGGCCTCAACGGTCAGCTGAGAACTCACAAAAACAGAATGGAAGCAAGTCACCTTTAATCCCAAAGACGAAAACGCAAAGAGCTGAAGGAACTCAACGGGTCAGGCAGCATCTGTGGAGGGAATAGATAGATGATGTTTTAGATCAGGTTCAATCAGTTCGAAGAAGAGTCCCAACCTAAAACATCTTTGTCTTTGTCCTTTCTGTTCACAAATGCTGCCTGAGCCATTGAATTCCTCCAGCACTTTGTGTTTTGCTCAATATTCCAGCATCTGCAGTTTCTTGTGTCTTCAACTCCAAAGAAATGCGTGAAAAGATCTCCATTCAATCTCAATCTATGATATATTTCAAATTGCATTGAAGTATTTAACACATTATGTCTGACCTATATGCCAGTTATTCCAACAACTGTCCACACACTGTCTGTTATATTTATTTCTTCCTGCTTTAATAATGTTGGCACAGTACAGCAGAATTTTAATTCAGTGCCAATTTTAGATTTGCATCATTGTGATTTACAGATCCTAGCTGTGTTGGTTTCATGAAATCCTAATTGGATGTCAGTTACTACCCACATGGGGGGAAAGTAAATTAAAAGTTACACAGGCTGTTTTAGCAAACCTTCCAATAACCATTCACAGACCATGATTAGAGTTGACAAACAGCAAGGCAAATATAAAGTGGAAGATTCCCACTGATCATTTCTTTGCCAATATGGTAAGTACAAGAGCAAATCTTTTTCCAATTACTATTTTTAAAGAAAATCAGACTCAGTTGTGTTTAAAATAATTCCACAGTTTCCAAGAAGTATTGAACAATGAGCATTTCATTCCCAGCCCAAAACATTGCCTATCCATTCCATATATCCATAGGAGAGGGGGTGGGGAGAAATAGGTTTGAGTGTAGGTGGGGGACATGGGAGAGGAGTGGGGGAGAAAGTGGAGGGGGAAGAGGGGGGGGGGGGTTGTTAGAGGGTACCTATAATTGGAAAATTAAATGTTCATACTGTTGTATTGTAAACTACCCAAGCAGAATATGAGTTGTCGTTCCTCCAGTTTGTGTAATGCCGCACACTGGCAATGGAGGAGGCCCAGGACAGAAAGGTCTGTATGGGAATGGGAGTTAAAATGGTGGTAAGCTTGGCACATTCTCCTTGTGAACTCATGGGATCCCCCAGGTGTTTTGTTTTCCTCTCATTTACTAAAGATGCGCTGAGAAGGTACTTCTCTCATTCCTTCCCTCCAGAGATGCTGCCTGATCGGCTGAGTTACTCCAGCATTTTGTGATACCTGAGGATGTACTTGGTGGTTTATATTCCCTCTTAGAGTAGGCAAGTGGAAAAACAATTCAAGGAGGATGACAGAAACGTAATGTTGTGGAGCTATAGGCAAATCAAAAGAGATGAAATGGGAGTGATGGGGTTGCCCTGACAGGACCCGATCACAAAATGGTCTCCTACTCTGTCATAATAAGAACATAAATATAACTCCACCACAGATGCAAAGTCATTGTATTGTTGGACAAACTCCTAACAAGAATATTGGTTAGCCCTGAATAAATCAGGTCTGTACTTTGCAAAATATTCCAACAACTTTCCTTTTGGCTTCCTTAAAATAGGAGATCAACTTTTGAAGGGATGATCAACACAAAGAACTGGGATAAGCAGAACATACTGCACAGTACAGCACAGGAACAGGCCCTTCGGCCCGCAATGTCTGTGCCGAAAATGATGCCAAGATACACAAATCTCCTCTGCCTGTACATGATCCATATTCCTCCATTCCTTGCATATTCATGTGCCTACCTGAAAGCCTATTAAATGCCACTACTGCATCTGCCTTCACTACCAACCCTGGTAGCATGTTCCAGGCACCCACCACTCCTCTGTGTAAAAAAACTCACCCCGCACATCATCTTTAGCATGCTCGGGGGTGAGAAAGAAAGCTGGGGGGAGGAGCTGGACAAAGTATGGCTGGCAAGAGTGGACACAGAAAGAGTTTTTTTTTCAAAGGCAGATTGTTGGATGGAGGCCAGAGTTAAAAATACAGGTGTGAGCCAAAAGGATAAAGAATTGTGAATTGTGTAGCTTGGGGACAGAAAACCTGTGAATTGTGAAGCTGGAGGAAGGAATGTAAGTGGAAGTGGAAGAGGAGGGTAGAAACTGGTGGAAGGTCAGCCACAGCTAAGGAGTGTCTTTCATATGACTGATATTACTTATTATCAGGGAGCATTTCTTGGACTTCATGCATCTTGTTGTGTGTGTTGTGTGTTGTGTGTTGTGTGTTGTGTGGTGTTGTGAGTTATGTTTTATGACTGTTAGCAGACCAATTTCCCTCCTGGGATAAATAAAGTTCTATCGTATCGTATTTCTATCTTGACTAAAAGAGGTATCTTTTTTATGCGTTTTCTCAGCTGTTCCCTCTCTCTTCCTGTTACTGACATACATGGTATAAAAATCATGTCCACCCACTGAAGGTTCATTCTTGGATATTATGCATGATTTAAAGTTGGGGCTAAAAGGTTCCACTTTGGTGACTGGTGATTCTGTGCAAAGCAAATTACCATCAAAATCGCCCTCATTTCAAGACCTGCTCACTCCTCAAGTTCCCACTCGAACTCATGCACAAGTCACTGAACATGAGGCCAACCGTGAACCAATGCAATTGGGCAGTATTTCACAATTCAGTTTTTTTTTAAAGTCCTTAGCATACTTTGGTGGGATAGCATGCTGGAGTTTTATTAATGTAACTGGAAATGGGTTAATCACTAAAGGATAAGAATATTAATCACAGTATCTAGTCCACCACCTGTGAGTAACTTGATTATAAATAGCTGACAATGACAGAACCATTTACTAGTTATTTTCGTGCAGTGTAGTCAGTTCTTTAGTAAAGTAAAAAATATTAGACGATTTTCAAACATGCACGTTAGAACCTTGCAAACGAATGAAACAGGTGCAAACAATTATGATGAACGTCACTAGTGGGACGGACAGGTTTTTTTAAGTGGGGCTGACCTCTACCAATATTTTTTATTCAAAGAATTTTTATTCAAAGAATTACTGAACTCCATTTGTATTATGTGTAATGTGTCCTTGTAATTTTACAAACTTCAGTGCCATTTTGGCCAGTTAGTGAAAACAAATTCTGAAAGAATACACAGCACAACGGCAGAAGCACAAGTCTCTCGTGTTTAACATCAAGCCGACACTGTAATTAAAAACCCAACATTAAATGTAATTGGACACAATAAGTGCTGGAGTAACTCAGCAGGTCAGGCAGCATCTTTGGAGAACATGGATAGGTGACTTTTCAGGAAGGGTCTCGACCCGAAAAATGTTACCCACCCATGTTCTCCAGAGATGCTGCCTGACCTGCTGAATTACTCCAGCACCAGCACTTTATGTCCTTTCGTGTACCAATCAGCATCTGCAGTTCCTTGTTTCTACATTATTATACTATAATTGTTCATTTGGTTCTACAGTGGCGCATCGCTAAAGTTGCTTCCTTACAATGCCAAAGACCCGGATTTGATCCCGACTACGGGTGCTGTCTGTACGTTTGTATGTTCTCCCTGTGGCCACGTGGGCTTTCTCCGGGTGCTCCGATTTCCTCCCACTCTCCAAAGACGTACAGCTTTGGTAAAATTGTGAATTGTCCCTAGTGTGCAGAATAGTGCTAGTGTACACGATGATTGCTGGTCAGTGTGGACACAGTGGGCTGAAGGGCCAGTTTCATGTTGTATCTCTAATCTAAAGTCTAAAATCTAAAAGGTATATTATTGGTGTGAGCAGAAACTGTGGTGCTCCATTACAGATCATCGTGTGACACTGTTTTAGCAGTTGGCCTGGAGTTACTGATTTCACTATTGCCTTCAGCTCAAGGCCCCAAAGAGCTATTAAATCAGTATCATGCTTTTGCCATAACAGTACACAGGGTGTTCAAGGGAAAATATGTAATCCAGCTCTGAGACCTACAGTGGAGATAGTCACTGCAGCCAGATAGTGGTACATGATTAATAACATCAATAATATCACTTCATGTGTGCTTGCAGTGGAAATCACATTAGAAGTGGAAACTTAAATAAAGAAGGTTTTTAGAAATACAGCATGGAAACAGGCCATTCAGCCCAATGTCCACGCCAACCATCAATCACCCGGTCATACTATTTATCCCACAAACTAGTGTTCTCCCACCATCGCATCCACTCCCTACATGCTCGGTACAATTTACAGCAGACAATTAACCTACAAACCCGCATATCTTTGGGATGTGGGAGATAGCCAGTGCACCCAGAGGAACCCCACGTTGGAGAACGTGCAACCTCCTTATAGACAGCACCTGAGGCCGGGATAGAAACCGGGTCTCCGGCGCCATGAGACAGCTGATCTACCAGCTGCACCAGTTCATTTACTAGATGGATAAAGGATCTGAAAACAGCTGTACAGTTTTTACTCCAAAGAAAGTATTTTCAATCATGGAAATTAGGCGTGAGAATATTTGCCGAAGAAATTTTCTTGAATGATTTAGTTTAGTTTAGTTTAGTTTAGTTTAGTTTAGATATACAATGTGGAAACAGGCCCTTTGGCCCACTGAGTCCGTGTCGACCAGCGATCGTCACATACTAACACTGTCCTACATGCACTGGGGACAATTTACACCCATGCCAACTAACCTACAAACCTGTACGTCTTTGGAGTGTGGGAGGAAACTGGACTAAACCCACACAGGTCACAAGGAAAACGTACAAACTCCGTACAGACAGCACCCGTAGTCAGGATCGAACGCAGGTCTCTAGTGCTGTAAGGCGTCAACTTCTGTGCCACCGTGCCGAACACGGGACTTAAAGTCATCTGAGTTCTGTTATTAATATATTAGCAAAAGCATATAAGTAACAGTGCCATTCCAACAGAGATCATCTTTCAACTATTAAGACAGAGATCATTTTTTCAAAAGAACAGGAGGGGATTTAATGAAAAACGAATTCTTAATTCATTCCACTTTTCGCATCAACTGTATAAAACAATTTGCAAGCCAGAGTTAGAGTACTCTGTATGGCTCTGTTATCCTCATGGGTGGAACATCGTGACAGCATAGAACATAAAACAGTGAAAAGTTGATTAAAGGAACAGGCCCTTTGGCCAACAAGGTCTTGCACCAAACCCAATGCCTAGTTAAATCAATCTCTTTGCGTGAATGAGATCTATATCCCTCCTTTCCATACATATCCATATGCCTATCTAAAACCCTCTTAAATGCCCCTGTTGCCTGCTTCCACCACCACCCCTTGCAGTGCATTCCAGGCACTTACCACTTTCTCTGTAATAAGCTTGCCCCACGCCCTCCTTTAAACTTTACTCCTCTCACCTTAAAGCTATGTACTCTGGTCTTTGACATTTCCATCCTGGAAAAGAAGTTCTGTCTGTCCACCCTATCTATGCCTCTCATAATTTTATAAACTTCTATCAGGTTTCTCCTCCTGCCTCCGAAGTTCCAGCGAAAAGAATCCAGGTCTGTCCAACCTCCAATTCAACACAAATAATTCAGTGATGGTTTACGAGGATATTGCCAGGGAGAAACAGTATAGTTCAGACAAACGACTGGCTGGGCTAAAGACGTTTTCTTCAACAGCAGAGGAGAGATATAATTGGTGTCTGTAAACTGATGGGAGGAACTTAATGACGATGAAGAGCTATTTCCCTCAGCAGAGCAGTCAAAAAGAAGGGTCAAATATTTGATGCAATAGGCCGAAGGGTTAAAGAGGAGATGAGAAAATAAAATCTTCAGACAAGACTTGGTGAGAGGTTGGAACCTGCTGCCCAAATTGCTGGGAGCAGGAAAATTCTCATCACATTAAAAAATACCTGGAATACATATTATTAACTATAGAGGTACAGACAAGGGATTGGGAGCTGGGAATCCAATTTGTCTCATTTTGAAGATGGGCTGGATGGCTTCCTTCCGTGTTGTAACTTTTTATGATTCTGCACATCAATAGGACAGAAATGTTAGCTGCAGAAATATTGTTGTTTGTTGCCACTGGAGCCAAATAAAGCATTGATGCACTGTACATTAATGTGAAGCTAGGACTTTAGCTGCTAATTCCTTGTACATATATGTTTAAATCTAGCCAATTCTGTTATCCATGCTAAAGTTTATTTACATCCTGTAAGAGAGGGAAAAGTATCATGGATGGGTTCTGGTCACCAGGGTAGCAATTGGACAATTTTGATGGATTTGCAAGAAGTCATAGAACATAGAACATTGAAAAAGTGTAACATGGGAAAAGGCCCTTCAGCCCACAATGTCTATGCCGAACATGATGCCAAGATAAACTAATCTCCTCTCTCTGTATGTTATCCATAGCTCTCTGTTCTCTGCATCTCTGCATACCGATCTAAAAGCCTCTTAAAGGCCATCATTGCATCTTCCTCCAGTACCCCTCCAGCAAAATGTTCCCAACACTCACCGCTCACCTTTGTAAAAAATGTGCCCCCCACATGTCCTCTCATCTAAAAGCTATGCCTTCTAGCCCTTGACATTTCCACCCTGGGGAAAAAGGTTCTGACTGTCTACCATATCTATGCCTCTCATAATTTTATATACATTTATCAACCTTCAGAGTTTTAAGAGAAAATAATTCAAGTTTGTCCAACCTCTCCTTAGACTTAATAAGGGTGGCATGGTGGTGCAGCAGTAGGGTTCGATCCTGACTATGGGTGCCCTCTGTAAGGAGTTTGTACATTCTCCCCGTGACCGTGTGGGTTTTCCCCGGGATATCTGGTTTCCTCCCACACCCCAAAGACGCTCAGGTTTGTAGGTTAATTGGCTTTGGGAAACATTGTAAATTGTCTCTAGTGTGTAGGATAGTGCTAGTGTACAGGGATCACTGGTCGGCATAGACCCAGTGGGCCGAAGGACCTGTATCTCTAAACTAAATGAAACTAATCCTATTCCAGGCAGCATTCAGAACTCCTTGCAATAAGATTGGAAAATCTTTGGCAGCAAGGAAGCAGAAATAAGCATTCTGAAAATGAGAGAAAAGGAGGCTTCTGCTCTTTCGAGTGCACTAATAGAGTTGTAAAGAGGTGAGGATTTTAGGGTGGGTTGCAGTTGGATTGTGTGACAGATATTACCTACAGCAGTGCATCTTGCTCTTTGAAATGTGCTTCATTAATGCAGCTAGTTTATGCTACTTGGTCTGAACATTTACATGAAGATCTATTCTCTGATGTAGAGCCCGCAAGCAAAATATCTAAAAGCCTTTTTTATTTTCAAGGATCTGAATGAGTTTCTGAAGAAAGCAGCTTAGAGCTACACATTGTGTACAGGCTTAACAGAGGCAAAGGAAGGCTACACTATCTCCTCCAAAGTAATACTCAAAATTTCAACTGCAAACGTAGATCCTGTGACCCTCTCTTGTACATAAGGTGAACTTTCCCATTACATCCTGTTTCTATACTTAAATCTTATAGAAAAGCCATTAAAGTTTAATTTCTAATTGAGACAGCTCCATGAACATACTGCACAAAATACATGGTGAAAGGAAACACAGGTGTTAATAAATTCCTGACAGGATTACTTTGGGAATACAAATGGAACAGCGTGAATCTAGTTCCACTCCGAGGATTGTGGTGAGAATATCGTCATGTGTATATGTTTTAAGACCACATTTAATAAGATACGTGTGACCGTTAAGGCACGGAATGGCTATCAATAATCCAGACTCAAAGAGATTTCAACAGGGTTAGAAAAAAGGGTAGACAGACCATATATCCTGAATGTCTTCCTGTTCCACTCTTACCATACTAAATCCTATAAGCAGGAACATCCATCTGCGCATAGTAGAATGATAGAAGTATTGAAAATGTATAACTTTCTATTAAAATGTATAGAAAGCATGGAAGTAAACATTATGGATTGGTGATGGTTTGGGTCGGGACCCTTCTTCAGACCCGCCCCGAAATGTCACCTATCCATGTTCTCCAGAGATGCTACCTGACCCGCTGAGTCACTTTGTGTCTTTTCTTTGTAAACCAGCATCTGCAATTCCTTGTGGCTATTGAAAACAGTCAGCGAGTCAAACAGAATCAGTGTTCGAGACAGGATTAATGTATCAGGTCAAAAACCTTTCATCAGAATTGAAGAAAGGTCTTCCACCTGAAACATGAACTGTGTCTCCTTCCATAGATGCTGCTGGTCCTGCTGAGTTCCTCTAGCATTTTCTGTTTGTATTTTAGTTTTCTACTGTCTGCAGATTTTTGAATTTCTTGAACTCAAACCCTCCCTGCTCTGCATGAGTCAATACTCTACCAAATGATGTAACTATTATCTATTCAGCAAGATGCCTATGGTTTGCGTTTGAACACCCTGGTCTTTTTTGAAGTTAGTATTGTGTCAAGAATTGGCAGAGCTCACTGATACTGCCTTGGCGTTTTGTATGACTGTTTGAGGAGGCAACTAGGGACTATGTTAACTGCCCATATGAAAGGCAGGATCTCTAACATTCCCTTCACTATTTTACTGGAGTGCAACCTTGGATTTTCATGCTCATTTTCATGAAGTTTAATCTCCTATCTGAAAACGCAAACATATCAGCAACAAAGCTATGGCAGAAATAGGGAAAGGTGGGGGAATAGCAAACATAAAGACAAGCTAAATACCTTTTTACATGCCGCATACATAAGGAAAGGGATGAGTTGAGCCAGTTTGAAATAAAATGGGAAACTAATTGCTGCAAGTACATCATAGTCATAGAGCCATACAGCATGAAAACAGGCCTCTCGGCCCAACTTATCCATGCCGTCCAAGATGCCCCATCCATGCCTGTGTTTGGCCCTTACCCCTCCATCCAAGTACCTGCCCAAGTGCATTGTAATCCCTGTGCATAGATAGGGTACCAGGGAAATGGAAGATTACATATAAAGGATGTAATTAAAAGGATAACAGTCCTCAAAGTAGAAAAGTCACCATTTGAATCAATGGAACACCCTCTGGTTTATGAATGAGAGTGAAGGTAGACTTTGCAAATGCTCCATCCACAATGGCCCAAATTTTCTGTCAAACTGCTGGCCATTCTTACCCACCGATCACCCACCTATTGATCCTGCCAGGGTTAAACTGGCACAGGTTCAGCAGGCAAATGTCCCAACATAACGGCTGGTAAACTGCGGGGCATTTGTGCTGCAAACTCTGGGCACCAGAGGACTGTGGACATGATGAAGCAGCAAGCAGCAATAGCGATGTAGCTATTCAGAATCTTTGCACTCACTTACAGGAGAGGACTCAAGTTCCACATGGTTGAAAGGCAGAGATTCGAGGTTGAAATGCCATTTTTTAGCAGTACAATCGGGCCAATATTTCAAATGCTAACTTTATGTCTGAGAGGGATTTTCTTTCTTTGTTAACCTCTTATAGCCCTGCATAAGGGAGTAAGCAGCGTCATAAAGTCATACAGCACACAAGCAGACCCTTCGGCCCAACTTGCCCATGCTGACCAAGGTGCACAATCTACATTAGTCCCATCTGCCCGTGTTTGGCCCAGATCCTTCAAAATCTCTCCTGTCCAGGTACCTGACCAAATGTTTTAGTTGTTAAATTTGGGATGCATCAAAGATTTTTAATATTCTCACTGAAAGTTGAAATAGGTTTGAAAAGATAAGTAGCCTAAAGGCCGTTACTAACTAAATTTTGAAATAAATGAGAATCTGTTTCGATTAGTTTATTTTAGAGGAACAGCATTAAAACAGATCAGCCGTCCACGCTGACCATTAGTCACCAGTTCACACTAGTTCTATGTTATCCCACTTTCTTATCCACTCTGTGCACGTTAGGGGGAATTTTACAGAGGCCAACTAACCTACAAATTTGCATGTCTTTGGGATGTGGGAGAGAAACCGTAGCACCTGGAGGAAACCCACATGGTCACAAGAAGAATGTGTAAACTCCACACTCACAGCACCCGATTGAAACAATGTCTTTGGCGCTGTGAGGCAGTAACACCACCAGCTACATAAATAGATTGGTGACTGGAGGACACAGAAATAAGGTGATTGGTAAACGAAGCAGGCAGCGAGAAATCGGGAACGCTACTGCCTGATGGAGAGGAACTATCTGATCGACTACTTAATGCAACAAATGTATACAGTACTTGGAGGGAGGCTGGTGGAGTTTCATTGAATAGTTCTATCTAGTTTAGTTTAGTTTTTTTGTCAGGTGTACTGAGGTACAATGAAAATCGTTTGGTTGCGTGCTCTACAGTCAGCGGAATGACTAAACACGATTACAACTGAGCTGTGCACAGTGTACAAATAGAAGACAAAGGGAATGACGCACAGTGCAAGATAAAGTCCAGTAAAGTCTGATTAAATATAGTCCGAGGGTCCCCAGTGAGGTAGATGGGAGTGCAGGATCGCTCCCTAATTGTTGATAGGATGGTTCAGTTGCCTGATGACAGCAGGGAAGAAACTGCCCTGAAATCTGGAAGTGTGCGTTTTCCCACTTCTGTACCTCTTGCCTGATGAGAGAGCCAACACATCCAAGAGTCAACACATGTACATTGGGCTATGGCCTCCTTCTGCAATGTAGCACTCTTGTTGTTTGCTCTTCATGGCTTTAGTAAGTTCAAGGAAACCCCCCAGCAAAGGGAAAGTACCTTTTATGTTGTCTCTGGCTTGCATTAGCATATGTGAGAGTGCAAAATGACTCTCCATCACACTAAAGTTGTTATGTTAAAGTTAGAAATGTTGTGGCATCTGTTGCATTGTGCTGACTGGTTTTGATTATCTAAATAAAATCCTAACCATTATTCACCACACAGAGTGACAGTATTTAGTTAGCACTCACACGGCACCAATTTCTCTTTGCTTTTGCTTAAAGCATTAAACTTGTCGATATGGTGCATAGTATAGCAAATAACATAGATAAACTTGAATTATTAAACATGTTAAATGTTACATTCCCACCAGAAGACCTGGAACTAAATCAGATCAGAGGACAAGTAGGAGCTGCTGCCTCCAGGCGCCAGACTCGGGTTCAATCCTGGCCTCGGTTGCTGTCTGTGTGGAGCTTGCACGTTCTTCCTGTGACCGCGTGGGTTTCCTCCAGGTGCTCCAGTTTTCTCCAACATCACAAACACACACGTTTTGTAGGTTAATTGTCCTCTGTAAAATTGTCCCTAGTGTGTAGGGAATGGCTAAAAAGTGAGATAACATAGAACTAGTGTGAACGGATGACGGATGGCCGGCATGGACCTGATGGACTAAAGGCCCTGATTCCATACTATATCTCTAAGCTAAACTAAAGTAGGATGATCGGGCTGACATTTCCTGAATCCATTTGTATTTTCAGGTCATTAGCAGGGATGACAGCTTATCACCAGAACATGCCAACCTCATGGAAAATAAGGTATAACGTGCTGCATTACCTCAGCAGTTCATGCAGCATCTCTGGAGAACATGGATAGATGACGCTTCATGCCGGGACCCCTCTTCAGAGTCTGAAGAAGGGTCCCTACCCAAAGCTTCACCTATCCATGCACTCCAGAGATGCTGCCTGATCTGTTGAGTTACACCAGCACTCAATGTCCTTTTTTGTAAAAGTGCGTCTACAGTTTCTCATGTTTTTATGGAGAAGGACAATGGGGTGGGTGATGCAGCCTCTCCAAAGACTAGCACTCCAGTATTACTACAAGATCCCTCATCTGGTGTGGCTCAGGCACTTGTGACATATCTTAGCAATGTAAAGTGGCAAGCATTCATCATTACTGCTATCTGCCCATTTTGCCACATTTCCCAACTCATCAAATACCTCTGCAATTACATTGTGGATTGTGAGCACATGGTGTTTGGTGCTAACTTGTTAAATAGGTTTGACCTCCATTAAAATAGTGTTGGAAAGAAGTTCACACAAACATGCTAAAGGATTCATTAGATGGTTTAGAATGAGGGCATTCAATTTTGTTAATTGCCATTGGTTTTTGTTTGGTGCTGAATCTAGCACTTGTTCTACTTCAATAAAACACAGAGAATTTGGAGTATGAATTAGTGTCTCGGCAAAATGTCCTCTTAAAATGAGCAGATGATGCTTTAGCATTATGTATAGTTCGCTGTATCTGGTACACAATAGATAGATCTAACCAAAGAGAAGGCAACTGAGAAGTTGGCCTTCTGCCATGTTTTGAATCTCAAACATGTGGTTTTGATATACGTATTTAAAAAACTCGGAGTAAGTGGCACTATTGAGAAAGTATTTAATAAATACAGAATTGTCTGCCTGTCATACACAGATGGTACGTGCTATAAACTGAAGCCCTGATTATGGTTAATAGCGCTGTGTATTACTGGCACAGCAGCCCCTCTTAGATTGCATTTATCTTTAGTGTGTTTATGTGCAAAGGAGTATTGTTATTAAGTTTATGGGACTAGTGCCGCAGATTGTAAGCAATACATTTGTAGAGATTGTGTTCTTGGTGAGTAATTTATCATGATCTTACTTTCCCTCAAGATCTTGAAGACAGCACGTGAGGTGCTGAAGTGAAAGAAATTTCTTTCTGTGAACGCTAAACAAATGAAGCTGCAGTAACTTCGCAGAACTGAGGGAGACTCCTTTAATTCTCAGCCTGTCACTGGCATTGTTTTGTCAAAGACAATTCATCCCATGCTTGATCTATATGTTTTTGCTTAGCATTTACAAGTTATTTGCATTCTACAGTGGAGCATTCTACAAAACGTGCATTTATATAGCTCCCATATTTCAGAGACACCAAGTACTTTATAATCAATGATTTACTTTTTGAAGTGTAATTACTTTTATAACATAACTGATTTGCACTCAGCAAGTTCCCACAAACAGCAATTGTACCCTGACCGATATAGGTCAACGCTCCTTTATCTTCATTAAAATACGTTTAGCTAACTGCTGATTTGCTGAAAACATGAAAATTGAAGAGGCCATTTGATACCTCAATTTGATTCACCAACAGAACTTAATATTACTTGCCTCGCTATGAATTCTACCCCACTTATGCATCCCTCCATGGGGAAGCCATGTGAAACTTTTAAGGATATAAAGCTCACTTAAAAAATTCTCCCTCAGCCCCTGAAGTAAAGCAGCAAACCTTCAGGATATTAATCTGACATTATAACCTCCATTATATTGCCTGTGCCAGATGCATTTAACAGATGGCATTTCCATGAAGCCAATCACATGGCGACTATCAAATTCCACAGTATGTCAGTGCTTATCCAAGGGCCTTTGACCATATTTTCCAAATATCAAGCGGTCTATTGAGAAAAATGAACATTATCCAGAACTTCCCGTAACATCAGAAATGAATCCTATAACTAGTCCCAAATCGCAGATAGGAGCATTTACGCATTTCCACTTTTAGGTAGACATGCACACTTATAAACCTTGAGGCGCCCCTCATGCCTCTTTAGCGGTTGTTCCTGAACCCAAAAGGGCTGGAAGTCCATTTCCCCAGCTACCTGTTGAGACCCACACTGATATCTGTGGAACCAAGTAGAGCCTTCAGATCTTTGTAGTATGAAACTCCCTTTGAGATATCAAGGCTGATATCAGGACTTTGAAGCTATGAAGAACTCAGATATGATTCATATATAAGTGACTCTGTTACAAAGATACCACCACCCCTAACAACGCATTCCAAGCACCTTTCACAATCTGCATAAACTACTTGCCCCACACATCTCCTTTGTCTGGATAGCACAAACAAGGGTTTCACTGCATTTCAATATTTGTGACCATGATAAACCCGTAAACATGTGCCTGTATTTGGAGCTCGTACCAGACATCAATGGATATTGGAAAGGTTTATTTCAATTGAGATATCTTTCTAGTCACAATGTAGGCAGCTGGATTTCAGATAAAGCTGCCAAATGCTATGTAAAATGTAAAAACAAATAGTATTAACCAGATTTAACAAGTTTTCTTTTTTCAATTGTATATGGAGTTTGATAATATTCAGGTGAAATACTATACGGAACATGTCAGATACAAATTAATAAAAGCCTAAACGTAACCCTAATGAATCTTACTCTTCATTCCAATACGAACCTGAAAGTTATTTCCAGATGTATGGAAATTAATGCTGTTTACTGCAACCAAGCTAATTCAATGTTTCCAATGCGGTAGAGTTGTTTTTCATACAAAGGATATCAGCTAAAACGTAGTAAGTAACAACGTGTTGTAAACTATCTTTTCTGATGAATTTCTGCATCCATTGGAGTATTTGGTTTGGTTGTATCATCTTGCACTGGAAAGTTATTTCAAGATGTATGGAATTTAATGCTCTTTGCTGCAAACAGGCTAATTCACTGTTTCCAATGCAGTAGAGTTGTTTTTCACACAACGGCTATCAACTGTTCTTAGACTTAATAAAAACTTGAATATAAAAAGGTAAAGCTGGTATCAGTTCCCTTAGTATTTCAAAGAAGGACACTTTATTCTGTGTCTGTTTAAAGGCATGCAGCAAGATTAATGGCCAGATTGCCAGATTGGTAGATGAAAGAAACACTGTTAGACGTACATGTTGCAAAGCTGCTTGGCATGTATTTCCATTCCACAGAGTTCGCTTTCCAGAAATTACTGTCCTGAGGTTATATTGCTTGAATTTGCAATGAAGTTGGATTTTCATCTGTCTATTTGCTCTTGCTTTGACTTCATTCCAAATGTAGCCCATGCCAGATGCCTTAGCACAGAGACTTCCACCAGCTGCACCCATAGGAATCCAAGGTAACACTGTGGCCGAGGGTGCCAAAGGTTGAACTGTGGAAGTTTGAAAAGCAGGATACTGAAGAAGGGTCCTGACCCCAAAATCACCTCTCCATGTCCTCCAGAGATGCTGCCTGACCCGGCAGCACTTTACATTTCACGTTATTTTAATGGTGGTCCCCTGTACCTCTCATAGTGCAACAAAATCTCTTGTAAGTAGTTTGGTGTTTGGGTCATAATTTTATGATCATATGTATAGTGGTGTGTTTATCAATGGTTGTCTTTCAAGAGCTATTTGGAATTTACCTGGGCAGCTCTTGGAAGTGATAACACTGTAGCCTGGAGATAAGAGAATGGGAACTGCCCAAGGAGTGGTGTGAAAGGAGAATATGAGCACCAACAGGTTCCATCCCAGGCTCTATCCTCACTGCATCCGACCTCAAACCCTCAAAACCTCTAAGCATCCCGAGTCAGATGTAAAATATTGCTGTGAATGGAAGGTAGAATTAAATGTAATTATCAAGATTATATTTTAATTCATGCCTTAACTCCACAAACAACAGAACTTATGTTTTTGATATTTTTTTCAGTAATTGGAGTAGTTGAATTTGTTAACCTCTAAAGCTTACTTATCAGATCAAGCAATCAACTAATGGTTAGAAAATATTTTTTTACTCCAGTTCTGAAGCAATCTATTCTTGATGGTTTATTTGCTACAGATATAATAAACTTATCCAAAATTATAAAAGACAATTCTAAAATCAATATCCAATCTAACTGAAATCATGTAAAATGCAATGCAAAAATCCATTATCACATTTCTATTCAATGCATGAAGTGTTTTACACAGTCATTGTTATTGCATTAAGAATGAAAAAGTTTAATTGGTAAAATGGATACTTTCTTGCAAATCATATTCATATTATTTTTATTTTCATCTATTCGCAAAACTAATCCATTATGCTTCCAATAGTTGGCTCTGTAAATTATTGTGGTGGTATTCATTGTTATACGAGATAATAAATATTCTAGATTTTCTAACAGAAAATGCAGCAGGTTGGTACAACAGGTAACTAGGAAAAGGAAGGGAATATTATGTTTTGCAAGAGGGGTGGAATACTTTACATGGCTTTGGTGAGGCCACATCTTGAGTACTGAGTACTGTTTTGGTTTCCTTGTTTAAGTGTAGATGCACATCCCTTGGAGCGAGTGCAGTGAAATTCCACTCGGTTGATTCATGTGATGAAGGTTTTGTTCTACAGGGAAGGATTGGGAAGTCTGAGCATAGAAGAATGAGAGCTGACCTTATTTAATCCTGGTGGATTTAACTAGCGCCATGATCTCAGTACAATGGGATGCTAATTTAAGACTGAGGTGAAGAGGAATGTCTTCTGTCAGATGGTTGTAAATCCTGCAAAAATCTCTCTGCCAGAAAATCATGTTTGTGGAGTTATTAAGTATATCTAAGAATTAAAGTTTAGTTTAGTTTAGTTTAGAGAGACAGCGTGGAAACAGGTCCTTTAGCCCACCGAGTCCACGCCGAACAGCGATCCCCACACACTAGCAGTATCCTACACACTAGGGACAATTTAAATGTTTACTGAAGCCAATTAACCTACAAACCTGCATGCCTTTGATGTGTGGGGGGAAACCGGAGCACTCAGAGAAAACCCATGTGTCTACAGGGAGAAGGTATAATCTCCGTTCAGACAGCACTTTTGTAACTTCGTCGGCGCCAAAACATGGCAACACTTGTGTACTGCCTAGGTGAGGTCTGTTATATGATTTAACCTGGTTGTATGCAAAACAAAGCATTTCACTGTCCTTCGGTACATGTGGCAATAAAGTATCATTGAACCCATAGAGAGGATCGAACCCGGGTCTCTGGCAATGCAAGGCAGCGTCTCTACTGCTGCGCCATCATGCCGCCCTTTCATCAATGAGTTGAAAGAGATTGATTATGGACTCCAGTGGGATTGAGGTTTATGCGATCACACAGGGAAATGTATCTGATGATCAGATGGGAATGGTCATGCTGACTGATTGGGCAGGGTTAAAATACCTGACTGCCTCCTGCTTCCATTTCATGTATTTTTATGTGGCCAAGTTCAAGCACTTCGGCAGAAAATTCTGATTTTGATACTATTCATAATTTATGCAGTGCTCTGTGACCTGTTGGGACGTTGGCAGCTAGAAAGAGCTGGACCATGGCACATCATTGATCTAATAAGGAGCGTTGTGCTATCTTGACAGCCATATGAATCACTCTAACATGTTTGCTAAGTGTTCACTGGATGACAATGTTTATTGATTTGTTTGAGGTTATGTGCCCGATTAGCAAGGAGAAAGATGCCTTGAGAGGCTCAGTAACAATATGTGACATAGCAGGACAACTTCAGGACATTGGCTGTGAAATCAACTGGAGCTAATAAAAGTGGGTTTACAGGTGTGTGTGCAATGGATCTGTGAACACTTACCTCAACAATCCCCTCATGGAAAGTTCAGCAGCAAATGAAATGGACACATCGTGTGCTAACTCAACACACCTTCCACAACGTGTAGGAAAGAGCTGAACATGCTGGTTTATGCCAAAGACAAACACAAGGTGCTGGAGCAACTCAGCGGGTCAGGCAGCTACTCTAGAGAAAAGGAACAGGTGACATTTCAGGTCAGAACCCTTCCACGATGACTGATCTTTCATGATCCTTCCCTTCAGTGGCAGCAGAGTGGTGCAGGCTGTAGAACTGTTTCCTTGCAGCTCTAGTAACAAATGTTCAACCTGACCTCCAGTGATGAATAATGAATAAGAATAAGTTTATGTTTATTGGCCAAGTATGCATATACAAGGAATGTGCCTTGGTGCTCCGCTCACAAATGACAACACAAACATAGTTAACAATTAAGAATAAAGCATAACCACATCAAAACAATACGGATACAACATTACAGTCTAAACATGTGGGTGAAAATAAACCAGAGCAAAAAAGAGACTACAGACTTTGGTTATTGAGTAGAACTATCACTCATGGAAAAAAGCTGTTTTTATGTCTGGCTGTGGCTGCTTTGACAGTCCGGAGTCACCTTCCAGAGGGAAGTGCTTCGAAGAGTTTGTGGCCAGGGTGAGAGGGGTCAGAGATGATCTTGCCCGCTCACTTCCTGGCCTTTGCAGTGTACAGTTCGTCAATGGGGGGAAGGTTGCAGCCGTGCGAACGATCCTTTGCAGCCTCCGGATGTCGTGCTTGGTGGCTGAGCCAAACCAGACCATGATGGAGAAGGTGAGGACGGACTCAATGATAGCAGTACAGAATTGGACCATCACTGCCTGTGGCAGATTGTGTTTCTTCAGTTGCCGCAGGAAGTACATCCTCTGTTGGGCCTTTTTGACTGTGGAGTCGACGGTGGCCCCCCATTTAAGCTCCCTGGAGATGATGGTTCCAAGGAACTTAAATGACTCCACAGATGTGACTATGGTGTTGTTGATGGTGAGTAGTGGGAGGGAAGGGGGATCTCTTCGAAAGTCTACAATTAGTTCCACTGTCTTGAGAGCATTGAGCTCCAGGTTGTTGTGATGGCACCAGGACGCCTGCTGTGTCACTTCCCCTCTGTAGGCAGATTCCTCCCCATCCTGGATCAGTCCAATGAGGGTAATGTCATCCTCAAACTTGAGGAGCTTGACAGAGGAGTCTGTGGAGGTGCAGTCGTTGGTGTAGAGAGAGTAAAGGAGAGGGGAGAGTACGCAGCCTTGCGGTGCTCCTATGCTGAGGGTCTGCGGGTCCGAGATGTGCTTTCCCAGCCTCACATGCTGCTTCCTGTCCGTCAAGAAGTTGATGATCCACTGACAGAGGGGTTCAGGCACAGTCAGCTGGGAGAGTTTGTAGTGTTGTAGCTCTGGCACAATGGCGCTAAAAGCAGAGCTAAAGTCCACAAACAGAATCCTGGCATAGGTCCCCTTGTGGTCTAGGTGCTGGAGGATGAAGTGCAGGCCTAGATTGACTGCGTCGTCCACCGATCTATTGGCCCTATATACAAACTGCAGGGGGTCCAGCAGGGGGTTTGTGATATTTTTCAGCTGGGCCAGCACGTCTTTCAAAGGTCTTCCTGACTACAGAGGTCAGTGCGACAGGCCCGTAGTCATTAAAACCAGTGATCCTTGTCTTTTTGGGTACAGGGACAATAGTGGAGACCTTGAAGCAGGCAGGGACAGTGCAGGTTTGCAGGGACTGGTTGAAAATGTCTGTGTAGATCGGTGCCAGTTGTTCGGCACAGAGCTTGAGGGTAGAGGGGGAAACATTGTCCGGTCCTGGAGATTTCCAGCTTTTCTGTTTTCTGAATAGCCTCTCCACCTCTGCAAATTCTATTGTTAAACTGGAGTCATTCTGTGAGGATGTGCAAATTGGTGATTGCAGAGGGGTGGGGGGGGGGAGGGCCAGTCTTTGCAAACTCCAGCCAGTCTCTGAGTAGGTGTGAATTGCTGCTTGGGGAGGAGTGGGTGGGGACGGATCCAGTCTTTGCAAACTGTGAAGTGGTGATTGGGTGTGGGGGGAGGGGGTCCCAGGGTTATGTTTCCGTTTCTCAAACCTGCAGTAAAACTCGTTCAGGTCGTTGGTCAGCTGACGATTGTCCAAGGAGCGTGGGGTTTTCCTCTTGTACCTGGTGATTTCTTGCAAGCCCTTCCAAACTGAAGAAGCATCATCAGCTGAGAACTTGCTCCTCAACTTCTCAGAGTACCTTTCCTTGGCAGCTCTGATTCCTCTTCTCAGCTTGTACTTGCTGTCTGAGTGGAGTTTCCACATTTTTCCCCGCGACTGTGTGGAATTATTCCAAGTACTTTGGTTTCCTCCGTATTAAAAAAACATAAGATTTGGTCGTTTAATTAGTAAAGTGCAGGTGAGTGATAGAATCTTTGGCAGTTCACGAGAAGATGTGAAGAATGAAATCTTTGTGGTGGCACGGTGGCGCAGCAGTAGTTGCTGCCTTACAGCGCTTTCAGCCTGGATATCCGGGTTTGATCCTGACTACGGGTACTGTCTGTATGGTTTGTCCATTCTCCCCGTGACCTACGTGAGTTTTCTCTGAGATTTTCGGTTTCCTCCCACACTTCAAAGACGTACTGTATGTAGGTAAATTGGCTTGGTATAAGTGTAAATTTTCCCTAGTGTGTGTAGGATTGTGTTAATGTGCTGGGATCACTAGTCGGTGTGGACTCAGTGGGCCGAAGGGCTTGTTTCAGCACTGTATCTCTAAAACTAAAACTAAACAGGATCAGTGTAAATGGATGCCTGATCGTTGGAGCTGATTCATTAAACCTAAGTGCTATGCCTGTGCCATGTGTCTCCAAGGCTCTCTCTGGCAATGAAAGTCAAGTAGGTTTCGGTCTGGATCCTGTGTGAGATGGTATCAGGAAGAGCCCAGGAGGGTTGGTTAGTTTCAAGAAGTGAGAAGACTGGTCCCTTGATTGGCGACAGGGGAACACAAATGGGGTTGGGGCAATAATTGGATAGAAGGTCAGTTGACAGGAGGATGGAGTCAGTAGAATGGTGGTGGGAAGGTACGAGGGGCTAGAATGAAGGTCAGGGAGATCACCAGACACTCTGAGCTAAAGAACCAAAGAGATCTATGGATGAAAGGTACCAGGTCTACCTCAAGATTCTCTCTTGTGATTAAAGTTGTGCACACAGTGATTCATTCACAAGTTGAAACCTCATAATAAAAAGTGTAGATTTAATTAAGAAAATAATCAAGTTTTATGCAAATGATTCGATATATAACTGTAAAATGTGCTGGGAAATGCTGAAAGCTATTTATAACAGTTGGCACTTGGAAAATATAAATTGGTGAAATTAGTTTATGAGTAACTCTCGAACAAAGTAACAACTTTGAAAGGCCACACCAATAACACTAGTAAAGGCACAAGGACCTGCAGAAGCTGGAATCTAGAGCAACTTCTACCAACACATCACGTGTGTCACCAGGGGGGAAAGAACTTTGGACCACTGCTACACGCCGTTCAGGAAAGGCTACAAGGCCGTTTCTCTCCCTCCTTTTGGGAAATCTGACCACGCTGCCATTTTCCTGCTGCCGGAGTACAAACAACGGATAGTACGGGAAGCGACAGTGACGAGGGACGTAAAGCGGTGGGCTGACCATTCAGAGGCCATGCTGCAAGATGCACTGAGCGAAGTCGACTGGAACATGTTCCAAGCAAGTTCCAGAGACGTAAATGAGTTTGCGGAAGCGGTTACGGACTTCATTGCCACAATAGCCGATACCATCATCCCCACGGTAAGGGTCAGTATCTTCCCTAACCAAAAACCCTGGGTGGACAGGTCTATTCGCGTGGCCTTGAATGCTCGCACCGCTGCTTACAACTCCGGCCTGGCATCCGGCAACATGGACGACTACAAGGGAGAGTCCTACCGACTGCGAAGGGCAGTGAAGGATGCAAAAAAGAGGTACCGGGACAAGATGGAGTCACAGATGGAGCAGCAGGACACCAGGCGCCTTTGGCAGGGGCTACGGACTATAACTAGCTACAGGTCCAGCACCCCCTCAACCGGAAGTGCCGGCTCCTCCTTAGCTGATGACCTGAACTCTTTTTACGCACGGTTTGAGACGGGCAACACCACCAGCTCGCCGTCTAAAAACAGCACCGAAGGGGCGCTGGCTAGCGAGGCTGGAGGGGGATCCACCGCCGGGGATGTGCACACATTCTCGGTGTCCGAGCATGAGGTGAGGTGGGCTCTGACGCGTGTGAACACGAGGAAAGCTGGAGGCCCAGATGGTATATCTGGGCGAGTACTAAAGTCTTGTGCTACTCAGCTTGCTCCAGTGCTCACCACAATATTCAACCTCTCCTTGGCAAAGTCCGTGGTCCCTGCATGCTTCAAAAGATCCATCATTGTACCGGTGCCAAAGAATGCCTCTCCAGCGTGTTTAAATGACTACCGACCGGTGGCCCTCACCTCGGTTGTCATGAAATGCTTGGAGAGGCTAGTCAAGAAGCACATCTGCGCCCTCCTTCCTCGCAACATGGACCCACTACAGTTCGCATACCGTCCGAACAGGTCCACGGATGATGCGGTCTCCCAGGTTCTACACACCGCTCTCTCTCATCTGGACAGCCAGGGGGGCTATGTGAGGATGCTGTTCATTGACTTTAGTTCAGCATTCAACACAATAGTCCCCAGCAGACTGGTTGAGAAGCTGCTGGAACTGGGGCTTAGCACCCCTCTGTGTGCCTGGGTCCTGGACTTTCTCACTGCCAGGCCCCAAGTGGTCAGGATGGGGGAACACACATCTAGCTCCCTCACCCTGAACATAGGATCCCCCCAGGGCTGCGTCCTTAGCCCCCTACTGTACTCCCTGTACACACATGACTGTAGGGCCAGGTTCAGCTCAAACTCCATCATCAAGTTTGCTGATGACACTGTGGTGGTGGGCTGGATCTCCAACAACGATGAGAAGGCCTACCGGGAGGAGGTGGCTGATCTGGCACTCTGGTGTCAGGACAATAGCCTCCTCTTGAATGTCACTAAAACAAAGGAGCTGATTGTGGACTTCAGAAGGGCTAAACATCCAAGGACGTACACGCCACTGGAGATAAATGGGTCTATTGTGGATAGGGTGAGCAGTTTCAAATACTTGGGAGTCCGCATCGCAGAGGATCTGACGTGGGCAACGCACATTGCCGCACTGGTGGGTAAGGCTAAGCAGCACCTTTACCACCTTAGACAACTGAGGAAATTCAGAGTGTCGCTGAGGATCCTTCATTGCTTCTACTCTGGGGCTGTAGAGAGCATCCTGTCCGGCAACATTACAGTCTGGTTTGGGAACAGCTCTGCCCAGGACAGGATGGCCCTGCAGAGAGTAGTGCGTTCGGCAGAACGCACCATGGGAACTACACTCGTCCCCCTGCAGGACCTATACATCAGGAGGTGCAGATCCAGAGCAAGCAAGATCATGAGGGACCCCTGCCACCCCAGTAACGGACTGTTCCAGATGCTACGGTCAGGCAAACGCCTCCGCTGTCACGCTGTGAAAACGGAGAGGATGAGACGGAGCTTCTTCCCACAGGCCATCAGGACTGTCAACTTTGATAACCCCAGAGACTAAATTTTTGTCGACACTTTTTGTGCTATGATTAGTAACTTATTAACTTTATTTATATGCTGTAACTGTAATTATTTTTGTGCACAACCCGCAGGCATTGCCACTTTCATTTCACTGCACATCGAGTATGTGTATGTGACAAATAAATTTGACTTGACTTGACTTGACTAAAAGACAAAGTGTTGGAGCAACACAGCGGGTCCACATCATCTGTGGAAGAACAGGGTAAGTGGCGTTTTGGGTCGCGATCCTTCTTCAGTCTTTTAAGTCAATGTGAGTAACTAACAATGGGCTGGGTCATACAGACAGCTGGTTGATGATTCCGGAGGAGAAATGCCAAACAAGGGCAGCATGGTGGCGCAGCGGTGGCGTTGCTGCCTTACAGCGCCAGAGATCCGGGTTTGATCCT
The DNA here is from genome assembly GCF_053455715.1 of Rhinoraja longicauda. NCBI lineage: Eukaryota > Metazoa > Chordata > Chondrichthyes > Rajiformes > Arhynchobatidae > Rhinoraja > Rhinoraja longicauda. Next base: position 16,060,223 of record NC_135965.1, on the reverse strand, counting down.
GACGATGGGTGCTGATCGCATGGAATTTGTACGTTCTCCCTATAACTGTGGGTTTATCTTCGGGTGCTCCCATTTGCTCCCACACTCCAAAGATGCACAGGTTTGTATGTTAATTGGCTTCCGTAAATTTTCCCTACAGTGTAGGAAAGAACTAACGTATGGCATGATTGTTAGTCGGCGTGGACTCGATGGGCCAAAGGCCGTGTTTCCGCGTTGTATCTCTAAACTAAAACTGCGGTACTTTCTTCAGAGGGACCAGATTTCTTTCAATGCCTCACTATCTAAAAAATTTTAAAGTCCCATGACATTCCCCAAAACCTAAACTAAGAAGATGGATCAACTGTATATTTGACAAGCTTTACTCTATCCCTTTAAATAAGATCATTGACCTTCACTGAGGCGTGGTTTTAAAGTTGTGCATTTTATTTTAATTAACATTATTAATTTATGTAGGTTAGAACATGGAACATAGAAACATACAGCACAGCAACAGGTTCTTCAGCCCACAATGAATGTTCTGAACTTAATGCCAAGATAAATTCACTTAATCTGCTTTTACATGATCCATACCTCTCAATTTCCTGGATATCTATTTCCGTAACAATAAGCCTCTTAAGTCTCACGATTGTACCTGCATCCACCACCACCCCTGGTAGCACGTTCCAGGCACCTTTGTGTAAAAAACATGCCCTGCTCATCTCCTTTAAACTTTGCCCCTCTCACCTTAAAGCTATGCTCTCTAGTCTTTGGTATATCCAGCCTTGGAAAAAGGTTCTGACTGTCACTCTCATAATTTTATATACTGTATATCAGGTCTCCCAACAAACTCTGGAATTCTAGAGAAAACAACCCAAGTTTGTCCAACCTGGCCTTGTAGCTAATATCCCATAAACCAGGCCACGTTCTGGTAAACCTCCTCTGCACAATGGAGTTAATTGAATTTAGTGAGCATTTATTTTCTATTCTTATTTTCATTTCTTATTTTGAATTCTTATTTCATCTGTGTCTCTGAATATTAAAGGTTCAAAGGTTCAAAGGTCAGTTTATTGTCACATGTACCAATTAAGGTACAGTGAAATTTGATTTACCACACAGCCATTCTAAAAAAAAGACAACAAGACACACAACTACATAAAAGTCAACATAAACATCTACCACAGTGGATTCACAAGATTCCTCACTGATGGAAGGCAATAAAGTCCAATCTTCTTCCTCATTTATTCTCACACAGTCGGGGCAATCGAACCATCTGCAGTCGGGGCGATCGAAGCCCCCGCGTCGGGGTGATCGAAGCTCCCGCTTCGGGGCGGTCGAATCTCCTGCGGCTTGGAGCTCCCGAAGTCGCTCTCTAACCAGGGACCGCCGGCTCCACAATGTTAAAGTCCGCAGGCTCCCGCGGTTGGAGCTCCCGAAGTCCATCTCCAGCAAAGGCTGCCAGCTCCTCAATTTGTGCCAAGAGTGTAGAGTGCCGTTGACGCGCAAGCTCTCCCATAACAATGAAGCATGAAGGCAGGGCCTCTGTGGTACTGCCTAAAGTTTGTTATCACGCAGGGCTCATGGAGTTATAGAGTCATCCAGCAACAAAACATGCCCTTCAGTCCATGCCGACCAAGATACCCCATCTACACTAGTCCCACCTGCCTGCATTTGGCCCATGTTCTCAAAACCTTTGCTATCCAAGTACCTGTCCAAATGTCTTTTAAATGGAGTTATAGTAGCTCATTTGCTCTGCTGGAACCATTGTGGTGACAAGGCCTTGCAGGAATTGGGAGCCAAATGGCCGCAAAAGGTTTGCGCCACAAAAGGAAAAGTGCAATCAATAAAACAAAGAAAAAACAAAGTGATGTGGTTATCAGAAAGACGATTGCTACTGCGACCAAAGTTAAGTCTGACCCATGCGTTGAGAAGGCTCACCCTTTTGTCTTAATCAGCCTGAACAAATGACTACTGAAACATCCCCATGCAGGTCAACTGCAATTGTACAATCCTGTCACGTTGTTACTTTTAACAATGGAAACCAAACAAATTTGATGCGACCTAACCAACTTATAACTTAAGTACTTCTTCCCTGAGTTTGAGCGAAAGATAACAACTTTATGACTTGACTGCTTAAAAACCTGTACTCAACATTTGGAAGCATTCATTCGCTGTTCACTTCCAAGCCCTCATCAAAAGCTGGGATCCATATTGTATGAGCATCCTGAAGCGGTTTCTTGGATATTTCTTGTCCAAATCACAAAGGCAACCCTTCAAGCAATCTTACAGAGCATGATTCACTAGTTCATCCACTTTTCTGTATCAGGGCAGTACCACAGCGTTTCTTCTCACCCATTCCTAACTGTCCTTGGAAAGATGAAATTACTGCAGTCCTTCTGATGAGGGTCCTCCACAATGCTGTTCAATAGAGAAGATCGACACAATATGCTGGAATAACTCAGCAGGTCAGGCAGCATATCTGGAAGAAGGGTCCCCACCCAAAGCATTTTCTCCACAGATGCTGCCTGACCTGCTGAGTTACTCCAGCATTTCGTGTCCATCTTTGTTATAAACCAATATCTGTAGTTCCGTGTTATTACTGTTCAACCGGGAGTTCAATTTAGACTGAGCCACGATGAAAGCAGCGCAATGTATTTCTAAGGCATGGCACGTGGGTGAGAGGGAAGCGGAGAAACTGTAGAACGTGATGTTCCCGTGGGTCTACCTCCTTGATAGCAGAGAGAATTGAATTGGGAGATGTTCTCAGAGTAGTAAAGTAAGTAGCATAGGGCATTTTGGGGATAGTCCACACAGCAACCACTTTGCAATGGTGACATAGTGTTTGGAGGGTGAAACGGATCCCAATGCAATGGGCTGCATTGCTTGGGATGCATTTGAGCTTCTTGATCATTGGAACTGCACTTAGCCAGTCAGAGTATTCCTGATTTGCACCATGTAGACCATGGGAAGGCTTGCTTTGGTGCGGCAGGAAGTGTGTCACTCACTCCAGGATGCTGGGTCTCCGACCTGCCCTTGTAAGTATGTGGTTGGCCCAGTTGAGTTTATAGTCATGGTGATCCACCAAGGAGGCCTGAAAATCAAGATGATTGGATTCTCTCTTGTTGGAAATAGTTATCGCTTGGTACATGTGGTTGAATCTCCCATCAGGCAAGAGGTACAGAAGTGTGAAAACACACACCTCCAGAGCCAGGTACAGTTTCTTCGCAGCTGTTATTCGGCAACTGAATCATCCTATCAACAACCAAAGTAGTAGTCTTGAGCTACTATCCACCTCATTGGAGACCCTTGGGCTATCTTTACTCAGACTTTGCTATACTTTGTCTTGCATTAAGCATTATTCCTTTTATCATGTATCTGTACATTGTGGATGGCTCGATTGCAATCATGTACAATCTTTCTGCTGACTGGTTAGCACGCAACAAAAAGCGTTTCACTGTACCCCGGCACACATAATAAACAACTAAACTAAACTAAATATTACTTGTGACTAATCAACTCTGTCTGACCCAAGCTGCTGGATAAATTCAGTGGGTCAGGCAGCATCTGTTGTAGGAAATGGACAGCCAACATTTTGGGAGGGGTTTTCTGTCCATTTCCCTCCACAGATGCCGCCTGACTTGCTGAGTTCTTTCAGCGGTTTATTTTTTTGCTCAAGATTCCAGTATCTGCAGTCGCTTGTATCTCCTGTGTGAATATTATCTAGACATAGGACGTTCCGCTCATTTAGGTTTGAGTTTATTTTGTGTATTATCATCTGTGCTGAGATACACGTAAAGCTTTTTGTTGCATGCTAACTAGCAGAAAGATGCAAAACTATACATGATTACAATTAAGTTGTCCACAGTGTACAGATATATGATAAAGGGAATAATGTTTAGTGCAAATAATAACGTTTAGTGCAAAGAATAACATTTAGTGCAAATTCTGCATATTCATATGTATAATATTCTCATGCGTATTAATGGATGCAATTGAAACACCATGATTGATTTTTATTTCACTGAAATATCCTTTAAGTCCATTAAATGTATACAAGTCTGAGGCGGCACGGTAGCGCAGCGGTAGAGTTGCTGCTTTACAGCGAATGCAGCGCCGGAGACTCAGGTTCGATCCTGACTACGGGTGCTGCACTGTAAGGAGTTTGTACGTTCTCCCCGTGACCTGCGTGGGTTTTCTCCGAGATCTTCGGTTTCCTCCCACACTCCAAAGACGTACAGGTATGTAGGTTAATTGGCTGGGTAAATGTAAATATTGTCCCTAGTGGGTGTAGGATAGTGTTAATGTACGGGGATCGCTGGGCGGCACGGACTTGGTGGGCCGAAAAGGCCTGTTTCCGGCTGTATATATATGATATGATATGATATGAAGGGTGCCAACCCAAAATTTTGCCTATTGACGTTCTCCAGAGATACTGCCCGACACATTGAGTGACTCTAGCACATTGTGTCTTTAAATGCACATTGGAGCTCATTTTATAAGAATAAATACTCTGAAATTAATGTTTTGAATGATAAATAATGGGGGATTTTCCTGGGTCCTATTGTGCTCAGGCAATTGAACTGCAGAAGGGCAAACATTTTGAAATCTCAGGCACATAGAAGCATACTTCTGTAAAATAAATCAAAAGATTATCTTCAACGAATTTCAATTCATGAGGATGGGTTGGTTCATTTTCGGTCATGCACTTGAAAGCCGAGTGATTTTCGGACTGGCGCCGCCGTGCCACAAGGTTCAGCGTGCTTGGATGTAGAGCCAAGAAAAACTCTCAATAATACCTCCACCTGGAAGATAATTAGTTTGCTTCAACGCTTCCTTTACTAAAACCCAGGTCAGTTTGTATCGTGCTGAGATTTGGGTTAAAGCCTCACTCGTTAATACATAGCATTTTCCAATATAAGATATGTTCATTCATCTCATTGTGATTCATGAAATTGTGTTGCATATAAATTGTTTGCCGACTTAGCAACAATCATCTCTTCCAAATTGCATGGCATGTGAAATACCATATGTCTTGAGGATACATAATCTCACAAAGTATTCTGTAAGTGCCACGTATGTGTGTGCATAAGTGTGTATATGTGTGCGTATATGTGTGTGTGTGTGTACGTGTGTATGTGTGTGTATGTGTGTATATATATGTGTGCATTATATAAATATATACACTGTATGTGTATATCTATCCCTTATTGAAATGCATTTATGCATTTATCTATCCCCCATTAAAATAAAAGCATTTTTGGCACAGAGCTGCACAGAGTTGCTGTCTTACAGTGCTAGAGACCCGGTTCAATCCTGACTACGGGTGCTATCTGTGTGGAGTTTACATGTTTTCCCGGTGACAGCATGGATTTTCTCCGGGCGCTCCAGTTTCCTCCCACATACCACAGATGTGCTGGTTTGTACGTTAATTGGTTTCTTTAAATCACCCTTGGGTGTGAAACTGGGATAACAAAGAACTAGTGTGTGGGTGATTGTTGGTCGGCATGGACTCAATGGGCTGAAGGGCCTGTTTCCACGCTGTATCTCTAAAACTAAAAAAAAAGCTATTTCCTACTTTCCTTTGCAATGGCCTATGGTTTTCATCAGCACACGAACAAGGCAGCTGGAATCGATCTGCTCTCATATCTCATTGCTCTTCCAACCAGCACTAAAAGCAGATGTTCCTTTGCTCAGACAATATTAGAAAGGTGTGAAAAGTGGTGGAATGCTGAAGAGAGTGAAAAAGAAGGAATTCCCTGTCCAATGTCTCCTACACCTTGAAAATAGTTTGTACAATATGTTGGACCAAAGCAGCTCCCATGTTTTCCTTCTTGGGGAATGAACTCACTGGTGTCATCTCGTCACACCATATGATGACTGTGAAAAGTTGGAACAAAAATACTGTTGACTTTCGGACGAAGTGTTCCAGTGCAAGGAACAAATTCAGTATGTACTTCCATAAATCGGCCCTTTAGAAATGCAAAGGCTTTTAGATAGGAAATGCAGGGAATGGAGGAATATGGATCACGTGCAGACAGAGGAGTTTAGTTTGACTCGGCGTCATGTTCGGCATGGACATTGTGAGATGAAGGGCCTGTTCCTGTGCTTGACTGATCCATGTTCTATGTCCTATGTTTTAAATGTAGGGGAATACATTGAAGTAGTTCAGACTTGGCATATTAAACAAATCATGATCATCAAGAACAGTTAAACTGTGGGATTGAGAGGGTTTTCAAGGATTCAGATTCATGTAAAGGATCTTAATAGAGAAAGAAAAGAGGGATGATGCTGGTATTATCTTGCCATTCCACTTGGATCATCACAGGAGTCATTTGCTTTATTACGTCCTGCAAACCTGATTATATTGCAGATAGACACAAAATGCTGGAGTAAATCAGCAGGTCAGGCAGCATCCCTGGAGAAAAGGATTAGGTGACTTTTCAGGTCAAAACACTTCTTCATATTTTGTTACCCTCATTGTTTATGGAAAGAAGGATGTCCTCTAGTGAAACTGAATATGCTGAAAAATGTAAAAAATAAACTGCAAATGCCAGAAATCGGAAATAAAAACAGAATATGCTGGAAAGCCATCAACACATCAGGCAGCATTTGTGTAAAGAGAAATGGTCCACCTTTTGTGTCTGTGACCCTTCATCACTGCTGACTGACCTGATGAGTTTTTCCAACATTTTCTGTTGTTGTTTTAGAAATCAACCACCAGTCCTATTCTCAATAATGATCAAAAACATTTCCAGACCCTCTTCATTAAAGTTTGATGCTGAATTCTACAGCAAGAAAGGACAACAAGTGATGTTGGGCTTGTGTCCATAACGGCTGTTTGGTAAAACTGCACACTTATTGACATGCTCCCACTTTTCCCTGGAACCCACTGCTTAATTTTCCATCATGTGTTTATCTATCTTTCTGTACCGATCACTATTTGTTAACAAATCTCTTTCAAGTAGTATCTTTCAGATCACAATTAATTGGTATGACAAAAGTGAGTTTTGTTCAAAATTGTACCAAAAGTACTAGTAGTATAGAAAGTATGAGCGGCATAGATTGGATGAAAAGAGTGCAGAAGAGACTTAGCAGAATGCTTCCTGGATTAGAGGGCATTAGCTGCCAGGAAAGTTGAAGAAACTTGGAATGTTTTTTCTATAATGCCGAAAGTTGATGGAAGACCTGACGGAAGTATACAAAATTAGGAGTTAACCAAAGTTGTGAACTCAGCATGTGTGCCACTTAATATCCCATTGTAGCATCCTTTACTGAGGAAGCTAAGCTCTACTGCTTTCGTCTTTCAGTTTATGAGTCAAGTTGCTTTGGAAGTCAATGCTTCAGATGTGTGGTGACTCGTGGCATTGTTTTTATTTGTTGCATTTAACTTCTTAATCACAAAATCGAAGAGCAGTCTTGTGAGGTGGAATGGCTCCATCAACAGCTTATCACCAGTAAAACCCTAACTCATCCAAACGGAAATACTGCCTTTGTGTTATCCATTCCTCTCTGCAACTTGAAACTAGTTTGTTTTCCCCTTTATCCAGTGCAGTTGACGGTCTTCAACTTGAAACATTAACTTTGTTTCTCCTCTCACAGATTCTGCCGAACCTGCTTTGCATTTCCAGCATTATATGAGTCTTGTAATGGATTCATAAGAATCTCAGAAACCAAGGTTTTTATTTCTCCCAGGTGACACCCAAATGATCAAGAAGCTCTGCAAAAGTTCATAAGTTCATAGGTTCATGAGTTGTAGGATCAGAATTAGCCCATTCGGCCCATCAAGTTTATTCTGTCATTCACTCATGGCAGATCTATCTTTCCCTCTCAACCCCATTCTTCTGCCTGAATGAATTCCACAGATGCACCACCCTCTGACTAAAGAAATTCATGCTCATCTCCTCTCCAAAGATATGTCCTTTTATTCTGAGGCTATGGCCTCTTGTCCAAGATTCTCGCACTAGTGGGAACATCCTTTCTACATTCACTCTATCCAGGCCTTTCACCATTTGTTACGTTGCAATGAGGTCCACCCTCAAACTTCTAAACTCTAGTGAGTACAGCCACTTACATACTTTGCAACAACTAGCAAATTTTCATTCCTCCTTTTGGAGAGGATATAAAACATTGCTTGTTGTGACCTCAAAAAGCCCAAGTTAAGAATTGGAACGAACAATGTATGATATGGCAGCACAGAATCTGGATTTGACTGCTTCACACTAAAATGTAGCATGCTGGGTTCTTGTCCTTTCATCTCATCAGGCTTTCCTGCAAATATGTATGAGTTTCCTTAAGTTTTAAGGGCAATTTGTATCCAATGACATTATAGACAATAGGTGCAGGAGGAGGCCATTCGGCCCTTCAAGCCAGCACCGCCATTCAATGTGATCATGGCTGATCATTCTCAATCAGTACCCCGTTCCTGCCTTCTCTCCATACCCCCTGACTCCGCTATCCTTAAGAGCTCTATCCATCTCTCTCTTGAATGCATTGAGACATTGTAAGTATTGATTGGAAACTATTTGGAACTAAAATTAAAAATCCAAGCAGGAAAGGTCTTTCTTTTTAAAAAAATGTTCTCAACTTCTTTTATCTAAACCCGTTTTTATCAGAGATGTAAATAATTGACTTTCTATTCTGAGCAAGCTCCAAATATTTGATTCAATTAGAAGGGTCTCGATCTGAAACATCACTTATCCATGTTCTTCAGAGGTGCTGCCTGACCTGCTGAGTTACTCCAGCAATTTTGTGTCCTTTTGATTCAATTAATTGTTTTAAAAAATGTCCATTCTGTAGTTTGCGACATTCAATAAAGTTTCATTCATGCATTCATATATATATGAAATGAATATATATATATATAAATGAATGTATGAATGATACTTTATGGTCACATGTACCTATGTATAATGAAAAGCTTTGCTTTGCATACAACCTAGACAGTATGGCAGTTTGATTAGTACGGGTGTCATGGGTTATGGGGAGAAGACTGGAGAATGGGGTTGAGAGGAAAAATAGATCAGCCATGATTGAATGGCGGAGTAGACTTGATGGGCCGAATGGCCCCATTCTGTTCCTATCACTTATTAAGTACACAAGTCTTGTCACGTTTTGGTGTCACGTTTATATACATATATATCTATATATATCCATACACATCCATATCTACATATATATATATATATATATATATATATACATTGAGATGTTCATCCCACAAATGCAATGGTTCTGACCAAGAGACATATCATGATCAGACAATGGAACAACGGTGTGTCCTGAACATTTCCACTGCCAAGCGAGCCACCTGCTGAACGCAGCACACAGAGCTAAAAGAAAGCTCTTTGAAAGTTGGTGGGTGATTGAGTTCACGGCGCTTAAAAATCAACTATCTCCATTTAATGGTTCAGGAGAAACAGATCGAGACAATTGTATCTCTGCAACTGAAGGTGTGAATTTAAGAAGAGGGAGGTTGCACCGCGGGGTTTGCAAGCTCGCCTCCAGCCTGTATTCCACCGAGCAGTGGCGACAGAAATTGCAACATGGAAACGGGATGCATTGCTCAAAACATGTTTCCCACTTTCACCAGACAGAGGGAAAAAAACAGCAGATGCTGGAAATCTGAATCCTAATCACGCCCGATGAGAGCCTGGTGATTAGGGAAACAATGGTTTGGCGTGAATGACAGCAGAGAAGTTAGAAAGTTTAGACAGTTAACCAAAGTTGTGAACTCAGCGTGTGTGCCACTTAATATCCCATTGTAGCTCCTTTACCGAGGAAGTTAAACTCGAGGCAAAGTCTTCCAAGTACTCGCTCAAGATGGATCGCTTTCCGTCGTGTCTTCGATTAGTAATTCAGCCTGGAAGTCACTAGTACAGCTAAATACAAGATGTTAGCTGAGTCAGTGATTCGAATGAGCACATCTCTAAGATGGAAGCTCAGCGCTCAATCACAGGAACCACTGTGAAGGGATAATGGTGGGTAATATAATTTAGTTTAATGTTCTGAGCATATTTCTTTCTTTATGTGTGATCTCCAATAACCGAGTTACCTGCTGCTTCCTTTCATATGTATGTATTTATGGTGTAATTGATGCACAGTCTGCAGTCCAATAATACAAAATCCACACCCTACAGTCCAAGCCATTTTAACTCTGATGTGTCTTTCAGTTGATTTCTTGTTACTGGAAACTGAATTACGGTAACTCCGAAAATGTTCTTGTATACAGCGCCGAGATCTTTGTGTTCTTGATTCTCCGGGCGTTTAAACTACCCACTTTCCTCCTTATTTCATTAAGAACTGAAGACGAGGGGAAAAATAAATGGATGTTAGTGCTTTTTGATCATACAAGGCATAATCGAATTATAATCGATGGAGCATGTTTTTCTTTCAAATGTTTTTTTCTATTGGAATAGATATGTACTTTCTTGTACATTTTGTTGAGGGAAGAGGATCTGTCTAAACTACATGTTTCAAACAATAATGTCATTGTCATAGTCATTCAGTTAGCCTTTGCAATTTACTGTTTTTTTACAAATGTGCTTGAGACAGAAGACAATTAAAAAAAATAGTTTCAGCTTTTTTGAGGGATAAAAGTAAACTGACCAATTCTATTTCAGTTGGTTTTCTTCACTGGTTTGAACATTGGAAATAATTTGTTCTAGTAAATAGTGTTACAGAAGATAGACGCACAATGCTGGAGCAACTCAGGGGGTCAGGCAGTATCTCTGGAGAAAAGGAATAGGTGATGTTTCGGGTCGAGATCCTTTATCAAACTGAGAGTCAGGAAGAGGGAAGCTAGAAGTATGAGAAAGAACAGAACAAAGCTAAGCCTGCCTCTATGTCTCAGGAAAGGTAGAACCCACAATGGTCCATTGTTGGCTGGGGATGAGGTGATAGCGAAGGAATACAAAGGATGGAATTAGCAAGAGGACTAGGGTTGGGAGGGGTGGAGAGAGAGAAGGAATGCAAGGGGGTTATTTGAGGCATCATTTCGCCATCGGCTGCGAAATGTTTTGAGGTAATGCAAATGCTTGTGGAAGATGCAAACACAAACAAGATGGAGCTTGTGTGTACCCCCTCTGGTGATGTCTAGGTTGATCTGGTCTTCTCCCTCATCCCAAGGACGTGACATTTGGTAGGTCTATTGGCCCTACAGAGAGGGTTGGCAGTGGGAGTTAATGGACATGCAAGAGACCAATAGATTAGGAGGGGATGGGATTCCTGGGATCGCTTTGAGAGCTGACAAAGACTCGATGGGACGAAGAGTCTCCTTCCATTTCTTAAGGGGAACTATGAGAAAGTAAGTACGTTTTAGTTTAGTTTAGTCTAGAGATCCAGCATGGAAACAGGCCCTTCGGCCCATTGTGTCCATGCCAAACACCCACCTCCCGTTCGCACTAACTATATGTTTTCCCATTTATTCAAGCACTCCCAGCATTCCAGGGGTAATTTATAGAGGCTGATTAACCTACAAAACCCACACTTCTTTGGGATTTGGGAGAGAACCGGAGCATCCCGAGGACCCCCTTTGTGGTCAGAGGCAGAACATGCAAGCTCCACACAAGCAGCACCTGAGTTCGGAACCTGACGCTGTGAGACAGCAGCTCTACCAGCTACGTCACTGGGTTGACATTTTGTTATTCACCACAATTTATTAGCACAGGGAAGGCCCATGTTATGCAACATTGTCATTGACCTTCATAACAGTGAACCCTTTTCATGGGTCTGCCTGAATCCAAATAATTCAGTAATAAGAGAGTTGAAATTAGGTGGGTTCTCAGAAAGCTGACAAACACTATTAATGTCCAAAGATATCCTCTTCCATTTATTTCATTGTGACCATTTTCCATAATGCAATCCAACAGAAACAACAACAATAACCTTTATCTTCATCGTCCTCCAACTGTTGTGAAGGTAACCAGAAATGTCAAGACTGTCATTTTGCTCTGCTCATACAAGCACTGCTTGTATAATCGTTCAACCTGTCCGCAAAATAAAACATTTTATGTACCAATGTTAATGAACTTGTTTTCGTAAATTAAGTTGCTTTTACAAGAAATTAATAATTTCAATATTCTACATTTATTGCCAAGAACTAAAAAGAAAAGGGCACCAGCCAACTATCTGTGAAAAGGACATCCAAGATGCAATGGCATCTTTGAAGCTTTGTGTGATGGTAAACCTCTAAACTTAAATTGAGGGGATCACTCCTTGGGTGACCGTAGAATCACAGTCACCTCATAGTGGATCTCTCTTGATTAATCACTGCTGACAATCCTATATTCCTACCTGTTGATAACACAGTCATGTCACAGTTAGAAACTATAACCGTCCCTTGAAAAGAGGCTGCTGTAGTATAAATCAAACAAAATGGCCACCTCTCTGCTCACTGCCTTCAGAACTGGAACACGGGTTCATTTCAATATTTAAAAAATAGTTAATTAAAGAACCACATAATTGAACATTATGAATGCAAGCAATTTTATATTATTTCATAGATTTTATACAATAATTTCTATCATTGCCTCAAATGATAATCAAAAGGTAAATTCTTATTCCTATTCAAAAGCACAATTTAATGTTTATGATTAAGTTTCTCGTCATTTCTTGTTTTACTCAAACAAAAGATTGAAGTGTCCACTTGTCAGATGCCATTTGCAATTTTTTAATGACTGTTCCAAACTCATTACGTTAATATTGTCAAACAAGTGCTTCCTTCAAAAGGGTACTTATATTGATGCAACAATGGGAATATTGTTACTTTTATTCTTCCTTTCCCTCTTTCTAAAATGTGGATTTGAATGCAAAACCCTATGCTACGCCTAAAAATCACAAAAGTTTGCACAACACAGGCACGGCTGAAATGCCAAACTGGTCAACTGCCTGTAGCATTCTACTGCCATCCAATGGTAAATTTTCAAATCGCATTATTTACACAACGTAATGCACACGCAAAGGATCTCTGCTTATGAAACATTTTTGAAAATAACACTTCAAGCCCATTCAAGCTATTATCACAGCAAATGAACAAAAACATCATCGCTTAACATATTTTGTACACATTTGAAAGATTTAATTTAGCACATTTTTTTCATGTTACATAAATGAGTGTGAAAATGACTGAAGCAGATGCTGCCAACTGAGGTACCGTACACAGCGCCCCTTCTCTTTAAGTAGGTCTCACTCTATTCACATCCTATGAGATCAAATTCAATCAGATATTACACAACTGTTAATGGCCAGATGTCCAACTCTTCACTCTCCCCAATTCACTCCCTTAGCCTCATATAGCCACTGTTTCAATGCAGGCACACAAACACATATAAAATGGTTACCCCTCCAGTTAGTCTACCATCAATATCCTTAATGAATTTTGTGCCACTTCACCATTTTGTGTATAATTAGCACCACTGACCTACAAACAGCTGCTGTCTACTGTTTTTTACATTGGTAAATGGTCTAAACAACATAGGAATGGGAACCTTTTAGATAAGGGAGGAGAACAATTAAAATGTCAGGTTTTGCAACAAATAATTGATTGCATCTCATAATTAATCCAGTACACAATATTTATAATTATTCCAAGCCTGCTGGGAATAGTATGCAATTACAATTGAGGCACCTCAGCTCCACACTAGACTGTATTATATCTGTAAATCCATGCATTCACAATTTGCAGCATCACGGCAGATCAGTACCATTGGGCATTAGTAATCATCTCTTTGGTTCTTCAAATCATAACTCCACATAGACCTTCTTGTAGAATTTCTCAGGAAGATAGGCGAGATTGTACCAAGTATCCATAATGGTAAGTGACAAGTATTAGGAAAAATAATAATTGTTTCCAAAGCAGAAAATGTTTTCTCTCAAAGGGTTTTCACTCTTTGCCAAGCCATGGGGCGGCACAGTGGCACAGCAGTAGAGTTGCTGCGTTACAGCACCAGAGACACGGGTTCAATCATAACTATAGGTGCTGTCTGTATGGAGTTTGAAAGTTCTCCCTGTGACCATGTATGTTTACTCCAGGTACTGCAGTGTCTTCCCACGTTCTAAAGACGTACAGGTTTGTAGGTCAATTGGCATCTGTAAATTGTCCCTGGTGTGTCGGATAGAACTAGTGTATGGGATGATCGCTGGTCGGCATGGACTTGGTGGGCTGAAGCACCTGTTTCCATGCTATATCTCTAAACTAAAGTAAACAAAACTAAACTAAACATATTTCTGAAGGATTGTGATTCGTATTTTCTTATTATTGTTTTCAGGGTATGACTGTGGAGGCTTTGTCATGATAGGCTTTATCTGTGCTTTGTTTAAGAAAGATACTCTCAACTTCCTTTGAATAGATTCCAGTAGGAAATTGGAGCAATACCTTTGGTCCATATTCCGATCATTGAGGAGAGCAAAATCTTCCTTATAGGGACTGCCCACCTCATTCAGAACTGTCAGTAAAGTCACATCTGCATCTAAAGTCACGTCAGCATCTTTTTGAAATTGCACGTTCTTTTATATTGCCAAAGATTTAAAGTATATTAATATCGGTCACTTAATTAAATTTAAAATTGACATGTATATTCCTTTTGCAACTATGTCTCCTAAACCTGTCATTAGGTTAGGTTATATTTATATAGGTTATATTAGGTTAGGTTATATTATATTTGGATATATTTATTATTGTCACGTGTACCGAGATACAGTGAAAAGCACTATTTTGCGTGCTATCCAAGCAAATCATTGTTGGAGCAGCACCGTGGCACAGCGGTAGAGTTGATGCCTGACAGCGCCAGAGACCTGGGTTCAATCCTGACTATGGGTGCTGTCTGTGCGGTGTTTGTACATTCTCACTGTAACCACACGGGTTTTCTCCAGGTGTTCCAGCTTCCTCTCACATGCCAAAGATGTACAGGTTTGTAGGTTAATTTGCTTCGGTAAAAAAATGAAAATTATCCCTAGTCGGTAGGATAGTGTTAGTGTCCGGGGTGATCACTGGTGATCACTCGGTGAGCCGAAGGGCCTGGTTCCAATCTGCATCTCTGAAGTCTAAAGTCTCAAGATAATATGATACATAAACACAATCAAATCAAACTCAAGTGTGCAGAATATAGTTCTCAGCATTGTAATATAAGAATCGTTGAGCCTGGGAAAATTCTCTTACAATTTCATTAAATGTAAAAATATCATGAGACAAAGCACCTCAATGTGTTTGAATGCACAGTGCATGATGATAAAGAGAATGAATTGTACCATGATGAAGATTTATGCAAATAAAATAGAACAATGTAAACTGAAAGTTTCGCACCTTGTTATGTTATTCACAAATTGTTCTCCAAACGAACCATTTCCCACTGCGTCATGAATCTTTGGAAATATCTTCAAGGGCCACTGATAAACATAGCGCAAGACTCCACAGACGAGCAGGTCTGTAGGTTAATCGGCTTCTGGAAATTATAAATTGTCCCTAGTGTGTAGGATAGTGCTACTGTTTTACTGTATGGCGTGATCGGCTGGTCAGTGTGGGCTTGGTGGGCTGAAGGGGCTGAAGGGCACTGTATCTCTAAAGTCTAAAATCTAAAACAACATAAGGAGGGAATCAAACAGATAAATAAACCTTGATAGGTGACATTTTGGGTCAACACCCTTCTTTCATGTTCTCCAGAGATGCTGCCTGACCTGCTGAGTTACTCCAATACTTTGTGTCCTTTTGTGTATTAACCAGCATCTGCAGTTCTTTGTTTCTAGATAAATCAACCTTTCATCAAGATTGAATGGCTGATGATGATATTTGGTGTAATGTGTGAACGAGTTAATGTTTAAACAAGGAAGAAAGGCTTAAATGAATTGCTCAACGATATATTTTTTTGAACTTCCAAGAAACAATCTTCGTAAAATGGAGCTATGTGCCATCCGTGATTAATTTAATGTTTTTTCATCCCTGGCTTCATATCCCTGACACCCTAGATAGGCACAAAAAGCTGGAGTAACTCAGTGACTCAGGGGGTCAGACTGCATCTCTGGAGAAAAGGAATAGGTGACATTTCGGGTCGAGACCCTTCTTCAGACTGAGAGTCCGGCGAAAGAGAAACGAGAGATATAAATAGTGATATAGATATATGGAACAAATGAATGAAAGATCCCCTGATTGGTTCAGGCCCACAGCAGACATTGGACTAAAATAATTAGTCACACAATTGATGTCAGCAATGTTAGTTTAGAAAAAAAATACATGGATTTGTTTTTGGTGAATCTGCCGTCTTATTTCAAACTGACTGTAATATGTGCACCTCTGGGAAGGAACATAGGTCTGGAATTAAGGGCTGTTTGACTTGTCACATCTTCTGACAGTTGTCATCTGTTGCCGCATTTACCTGTTTAATCTCAACTTGCTGTGTCTTTGTTTCCTGGTGCAATGCTACAGTATTAGCAAAGGAAATCTTACCAGTAAGAAACTCGGTGATCACTTTGAGAGAATATCTTATTTTCATAAGTATTTGTCCCAGTAGGTACTCCCTGATAGGTCTGTTGTCACACTATGGATGATGCATTTCATTCAGAGACACCCTGATATTTATCATCCTCAAAAAACTTATTCTCCCTTATTGTGATTGTCACATTGGCAGGGGCACCCCATTGTTTCCCTAAGTGCAACTTCACTAACTCATCTTGTTGTCAGATTACTCTAAAATGTATTTTTCTATGTACTTGAGTTTGCTACTGGCAGTGTATTCTATGGGGTGGGAGATTGCAACCTTCATGTGTTCCACCCTGTTTCGACTAATGCAATCAACCCGACGTGCACAACTAATAGATGTAGTGTTTTGGTGTCACTTTTGACAATGCCACTAGCGACCCGTAACCCAAACGGCCCTGCTCAGGGCCAAAACTCCCCAGGATCGGGAAATCTCTACGCATCTACCAGCTAAATGTGGAAGGAATGTCCAGGGCAAAGAATGAATACATCTCAAGATCTGCCAAGGACCTTAATGCTGATGTCCTCCTTCTACAAGAGACGCACATCGCTGATACCTTATGTGCTTCAAAGCTCCATATCTACGGCTTCAAACTTGTTGCCGCTGTTTGCCACTAAAAATACGGCATTGCTACTTACTTTAGTTATGACCTACATGATTTTTGTGTTCTTGAGGAATCTTGCTCCAATGACATCTTTATTGCTACTGTGAGGATTGGGGATATCACTGTCACAAATGTATATAAACCCCCTAGAATCACATCGCCTGCCTACATGCTACCCACTTTACACCACCTAGAAGTTAGCAGCCACCACTCATCCTGGGGCTACTCAACCAATGATGAGAATGGGGAATTATTGGATATGTGGGCATCCAATAATGACCACTACCTCCTCCATGATGCCAAGCAACCAGGTACATTCCACTCAAGCGGATGGAGGAGAGACTACAACTCAGACCTCTGCTTCACATCGAAAACCGATGTTGGCCACCCCCTCCAAGATCCTTCCCCACTTCCCCCACAGCCAACACAGACCTGCTCTGATCCACATCGGTGCACAGATCCCCGTGATCTCATCCAAGCCTCTCCCACGCTGGAACTGCAGCAAAGCAGGTTGGAAAGGTTTCACACAAGAAGTGGAGGAAATGATCATAAGTCTTGAACCTGTCCCCAAGAACTACAAGTCCTTCTGTACGATCCTGAAGGCTGCAGCAAAGCAGTCCCTTCCGCAAGAACTTCAATCCTTGCTGGCTCCCTGAATCAGAAGACCTCATGAAGCAGTACAAGGCCACAGGTGACCCAGATACTGCCACAGAACTGCTAGATTTTCTGGATGCAGCAAGTCGACAGTGCTGGCAAGAGACTGCAGATGACTTGAACTTCACGCACTCCGGCAGGAAGGCATGGACTCTCCTTCGCCATCTTGGTTCAACTGCCCCTGCCAAGGACAACCCCCCCCAAGGTGTCAGCAAATGCTGTAGCTTCTCGCCTGCTGGCAAACTCGAAGGCCGCCACTTCCAAAGAAGCCCGACAAGAAGTGAGACAGAGCTTGACAAAGTCCATCTCTTCTTCACCATCTTCAAGCCGCCTTTCTAATCCATACACACCATTATACTGGACTTATTTTATGCCAACACCAAGGAGGCATGTAACTTAGCACCCCTCCCTGTGCTGTGCAAAAGGAGCTGAAGAGGAAGATCAGAGAGGGGAAGAACAGCTACAGGAAGAAGATGGAGGACCAGCTGCAGAGGAACAACATCAGTGGAGTCAGGAAAGGCCTAAAAACCATCTCTGGGTACAAGGAACCGGACTCCCGGGCCGTGGGGGAAAAGAAGTGGGTGAATGATCTAAACCTTTTCTTCAACAGGTTTGATCAGTCACCTACCCCTCTCCCGGTCCAGTCACCCCTGCTGCAGCCCCCCCTTGTCTGCACATCCAGTACACTGCCCCACCTCCCCTCCCACAGCACTTGGGTCACAGTCACCACCCACTGCTTCTGCTTCTCCTGCCCCAACCCCACCACCCCCACCTCCTCCCCCCACACCATCCCACCTCCCCACACCCCCTCCTCCTCTCACACCCTTGAGCACCCAGCCCCTGTGCTCCAATCTGTCTTTCTCCACAGACCAGGTGAGAAATGAGCTCAGGAAGATCAATGCGAGGAAGGCGGCTGGTCCAGACGGCATCAGCTTGAGGCTCCTCAAGTCCTGTGCAGACCAGCTGTGCGGAATAGTGGAGCACGTCTTCAATCTGAGCCTGAAACTGGGGAGAGTTCCACAGCTGTGGAAAACATCCTGCGTGGTACCGGTACCAAAGACGCCGCACCCGAAGGAACTCAACAGCTACAGGCCGGTGGCACTGACATCACACCTGATGAAGACACTGGAGCGTCTGGTCCTCGCCCATCTCCGCCCCCTGGTGAGACCATCAATGGATCCGCTGCAGGTCGCCTACCAGACTCGCATCGGGGTGGAGGAAACCATCATCTACCTGCGGAACAGAGCTCGCTCACACCTGGAGAAGCCGGATAGCACTGTGAGAATCATGTTTTTTGATTTCTCCAGTGCGTTCAACACCATCCAGCCGGGGCTTCTGGGGGGTAAGCAGGAGTGGATCACCACCTCACATCCTGGATTCTGGACTACCTCACCAACCGACCACAGTATGTGAGGACAAAGGACCTGGTCTCGGACAGGGTGGTCTGGAGCACTGGGGTTCCGCAGGGAACAGTGCTAGCTCCATTCTTGTTCACCCTGTAACGCAAGCTTAGCCCTAGTCTACTCAACAGCTGAGCTTTGCTCAACAGCTCGGGCTAATAGCTGCCACACCAAACAAGTTGACACTGTTCTTAACTCCGCAATGCGGGTTATCACAGGGACGCTTAAGTTAACACCTTTGCAATGGCTCCCTGTCCTCTCTCACATCACCCCTCCCAGCATATGCAGAAGGGAGAGGATGTTGAAAGATTGGTGCACCAGCGAGGCTAACCCTGACCTTCCCATCTATGGTGACTTGAACAATCTGCCCAACATGAGTGAAGTCCCGCAAACCCTCTGGTCTTCAGCCAAATCCCTGGAAGACTTTAACCCCAAGACTGAGTGGCGCAGAGCTTGGAAAGATGCCAACACCAACAACGGAGAGGTCATCACAGACCCCACAGTGAAACCACCGGGATTTGACCTCCATCGCATGCAATAGCTAATCCTGAATAGGATCCGCACCCTCCATGCAAGAACAGCCCATCACCTGCACAAGTGGGGGATGACAGACAGCCTTGCTTGTGACTGTGGATATCCAGACCAGACCATCCCACACATTGTGGACAACTGCTCACTGAGGCTTTTCCCTGGTGACATCAAGGCCATCCACCCAGCAACTAATGCTGCCCTGGCCTGGATGTCTACCCTTGATCTACAACATTAGGCTGTGCATGCCATATTCCAGAAGAGAAGTGTATTCTTTGACTCCCTCTCTCGCACGATAGTTGCAATTCTTTTTAAGCCATGGCTTCTTCCACAAACACATTATAAAATTCTCCATTGACCACCACACACCACCATCTCCCCAGTCCCCCACACCAATTGGCCCATTCCCAACAGCCGCCATTTTAAGTGAGCAGCAAACCCAACCACCAATAGACTCATTGGAAAGAGATGTCTTATTGTGTTTCAGGTCCAAAAATGTAGTTATGAATTTGGAACAATTTTATCTGCTAACTCTGTTTCATCCACAGTGGCTACTATTTATTGGGAAGGACCTGGAGACTGGCGACACAGTGGTGTATCAGTAGAGTTGCTGCCTGACAGCACCAGAGACCTGCGTTTGATCCTGACTATAGGTGCTGTCTGCACGGAGCTTGCATGTTCTCCCTGTGACTGCATGGGTTTTCTACGGGTGTTCTGGTTTCCTCCCACACTCAAAAAATGTGCAGGTTTGTAGGTCAATTTGTTTTTGTAAATTGTCCCTTGTGTGTAGGATAGAGCTAGTGTATGGGTTTTTGTTGGTTGTCGAGGACTCGGTGGGCTGAAAGTCCAGGCTGTGTCTCTAAACTAAACTAAACAACATTAAATAAAAGTAGTTGTTGATAACTGATATATTGGGCAGCTGCAGCTCCTATATTACCTTGCAGTTTAACACAGTCAAGTTAACCAAATGTATTTACCTCTGTTCCATGAAGGAGTTGGGGTAGAAGGGCCTGTTCAGTAAACCGCCCCATAATCAAGTAGACAGGCAATGAATAATGATCTAAGATGCAAACACTCAGAATAGGTAGTCAATATTTCACTAGTTCAAGTCATACACCTGATGTTCACTATTTCGAGATACAGCGCGGAAACAGGCCCTTCGGCCCATCAGGTATGCACCGACCAGCGATCTTTGTACACTGACACTATCCTGCATACTAGGGACAATTTACAATCTTTACCAAAGCCAATTAACCTACAAATCTGAACATCTTTGGACTGTGGGTGGAAACCGGTGCACCCGGAGAAAATCCACACTGTCACAGGGAGAACGTACAAACTCCGTACAGACAGCATCCTGTGTCAGGATGGAACCCAGGTCTCTGGTGCTGTAAGGCAGCAACTCTGCTGCTGCGTCACCATGCCACTCCACTGTTGAGAGACAGCAGGCCAGAGTTATTAAATGCCTCCTTCAAAAGATAATACAAGGGAGGAAGACATCTGCTCTGAGCCTGAGCCTTTAGAGGTGAAGGAGCTTTCGGCTTGTCTATGCCCTGGCTGCTTGTGATGATTATAGGCAACATCAACCGGAGTCATTTTGAGCAGTTTTGAAAAGATGGTCTCACCAAAGAAAGTTGATTTTTAACCTCTGCACCATGAGCAATATTTATTGTTAAAAATTGATTATTTGTTCATTAAAGATAGACACAAAAAGCTGGAGTAACTCAGTGGGACAGGCAGCATCTCTGGAGAGAAGGAATTGGTGACGTTTCGAGTCGAGACCCTTCTTCGTTAGTTTTTTAGTTAGCTTGGTATTGAACAAATTATCAGCAACTTGTCACATTTCCTGTAACACAGCACAGACACTTTATAAAAAGTACTCGGATCATTCTAAGATGTTTTGAAACATCTCGAGAATATGACTCACTTCTTTCTGCCTATTTTTCCTTTACTTAAAAGCAAGAGAAGGTTGGTGTTCTTGTAAATATTGTGATATCATGAGAGGTAGAGTCATAGAGGGGAGATACCTTTCCTCCCGGTGGATGCAACAAGGACTACAAACCATCATGGCTGCCAGCAAAAGACTACAAAACCCATAGTCAGCAGGGCTGCCTGCCCTGCTGACACTGATTGCTGCTGACACTGATTGCTGCCCAGCTGAAGCAGATGAGCTGATTGCCTCAGTGAGAGAGCTAAAAGGGAAGGGAAGCATTGTATTTAAAAAGAGAGACAACGACTGGAGCAGACAGGGAGCAGACAGGGAGCAGACAGGGAGCAGACAGGGAGCAGACAGGGAGCAGACAGGGAGCAGACAGGGAGCAGACAGGGAGCAGACAGGGAGCAGACAGGGAGCAGACAGGGAGCAGACAGGGAGCAGACAGGGAGCAGACAGGGAGCAGACAGGGAGCAGACAGGGAGCAGACAGGGAGCGAAGCAAAGCAGTGTTTGAGCTATACTTTGTAAGAAGGCAGCAAGCTACAGTTTTGATTTAACTACCTGTTTTGGTTTTGTGTACCTGTCTGCAAACAATTAAGTTTACCTGTTTTTGGAAAAGACTAAATATATGGAATTTAAGTTTGAAAACAAGAACTTTTCTGTCTTCATTTCCGGCACCCACACCTCCCAACCTTCAAGAGAAAAGCTTCTGACCTCTCATGACATCACAATATGTTCAAGCTGAACATCCCATGGACATTTCTAAATACAATTGTCCCAAATTATATTCTTGGATGCGGAAGCTACTGGTGAGCTTTTACTCTATAAATAAGTGATTGTTCACCAGCATAATCTATCAGGTAACTTTACATTATTGAGTGAAGCTATATCATAGTGTCTTTAGACTTTAGAGATACAGTGCAGAAACAGGCCCTTCAGCCCACCAAGCACACGCTAGCAAGTAAACACCCCGAAGATAGACACAAAAAGCTGGAGTAACTCAGCGGGACACAGCATCTCTGGAGAAAACGAATAGATGACATTTCGGGTCAAAAATCTGCCTCAGACTCATTCAGATTTTGTGTCTATCTTTGGTATAAACCAGATTATGCAGTTCCTTATTATTAAACTCTGCACAGTGTTTATTTTCTCTCTTGCATTACTTGATGTAGTCATGTTTGGAAAGATTTGCCCAGATAACAAGCAAATTATTTTTTTCCACTGTATTTCAGTAAACGGGCCAATAATAAAGGAATACCAGTATCATTATTGCTGTTCTTCCTACCCTGGCAGGTCCATTGTTTTTGCCTGCTCTTGCCGTTCATCTCTTCTTACATGAAAAAATGGAAAGGCAGCATCTCATATTCTGCTAAGGCAGCCTAGAACACAACGGTATAAGGGCATGAATATTGGATTCTCTAATTTCAGTTACCTTTCCTTCCACTCTGCCACCTTTCCTTCCACTCTGCCACCTCAGTCACCTAGTTCCTTTCACCTCTCCTCCATTCCATCCAGTCATTCCCCACCCCATCCAAATCTGGGTCCACCATCTTTCACCCCAACCTCCACTATCCATCTCTCTGGTTCTACAGTCTCCCCATCTTCTTTCCTTATTAATTCCACAATCCACACCCTTTTGTCTTCGCCACATCACTTCCAGCGTTTGTTACGATATCCAGCCTTCTCTCCTCCACCTTACTCATCTGCCCCACTCTGTCCTCTCACCTCTCTCTCTCTCTCCAGTTATCTCTCCTCCATCAGTCTGAAGAAAGATCCCAATCCAAAACATTCTCTGTCCATTTCCCTCCAAAGATACTGCCTGACCCATTGAGTTCCTCCAGCAGTTTGCTTTTCACTCAAGCTTCCAGCATCTGCAGTCTCTTGTGTCTCTATCTGACCTTCTATGTGGATTTCGGTCATTAAAGGGTTTCCTCTTCATCTGTCTGACTTTCACTTTAAGTTGAAAGCTCAATTGTCATAATATTTAATTAGTGTATAACTATATCTATATAAAACTTAAAACTGAATCTGTCATACGTAACCCGTGACATGAAACGGTGAAACGCATAAGGTTTTATATTGTTCAGTTCTAGATTATTCAGTAAGGAGTACATTTGGCTTCTAATTATATTAGCAAATATATTCTAATTGCAAGTGATGGTAATTTGCTTGAACATCTTTTATGTTAAGCAATGATGGAACTCCTAAATAAGACACAAAGCTCATTACAACTGAACTGCTATAAATAATTCATGAGCCGGTGATGTCATGTGGCATAAAATGAAACTAATCATTTACAGTCCACCGTTCTCCAACTAGTGCCCTGTTTGACGTGTTTCTTTAACTACAGTCAGGCCACACATAAGCAGTGAAGTTGAGCAGCTGAGGTAATCCGAATACTTTACCGTAGGTTTACTCATCACAAAGGGCAGCATGATGGTGCAGTGGTAGAGTTGCTGCCTTACAGCGTCAGAGACCCGGGTTCGATCCTGACTACAGGTGCTGGCTGCATGGAGTTTCTACGCTCACCATGTGACCACGTGGGTTTTCTCCGGGTGCTGCAGTTTCCTCCCACATTACAAAGATGTACAGGTTTGTAGGTTAATTGGCTTTGGTAAAGATTGTAAGTTGCCCCTAGTGTTTGGGAAAGTGCTAGCGTGCGGGGATCGCTGGTCGGCACGGACTTGGTGGGCTGAAGGGCCTGTTTCCATGCTGTATCTGTAAACTAAACTAAACTAAACTAAAATGATATTGCATCACTCGGGAGCCTGAACCCTAACCTTGCTGCAAAAACAAATATGGCATTCACAAATAGCACCACTTGGGAACAGATCACAATCCAATGACGCGTTATGTAAAGTTTAATGATGCTTTTTGTAAATTAATAAGCATGCAAGATAATGTCTGGCTTATGTCATCAAGTTTGATTGCAACTCCAAGTGCAGACACTTTGCGTTTTATGCACTTGAAAAGCAGGGCACAAATCAAAAAGCAGGTAAATCAAGCAAATGCTTGGCACTGCACACAACTACACCGCCATACGGTGCTAGGCATAAATTTGAGCACATTATTCCAAAAATAAGAGTGCGGTAATTAAACTTCAGTAGAAAAATTTGTAAAAGGTGAGGTGCCTGTACAACCTCAGCTGAATAGCTGTCCTTTGCCGGTACTTTGGACTTTTCTTTAGACTTCAGAGATAGAGCGCAGAAACAGGCCCTTCAAACCACCGAGTCGGTGCTGACCAGTGATCACTCCATACACTAACATTATCCCGCACACTAAGGGGAATTTGCAATTTTGCCGAAGCCAGTCAACCTACAAACATGCACGACTTTGGAATGTGGGAGGAAACAGGAGCACCCGGAGAAAACACACGCGTTTACAGGCAGAACGTACAAACTCCTTACAGATAGTACATGTAGTCAGGATCAAACCCGGGTCTCTGGTGCTGTAAGGCAGCAGCTCTACCACTACGCCATTGTGCCGCCTGTACTCTTGCAGGACACCTCCTCAATAATCATCAGCACACTGGCACCTCAAACCTGTGTGCTCAGCCCCCTGCTCTACACACTCTGTACCCACGACTGTGTAGCCCGACACAGTTCCAGCTCCATCTTTAAATTCCACTGTTGTTGGACAAATTACGGGTAATGATGAATCAGAGTATAGGAGGGTGATCATCGGCTGATTGAATAGTGCCAGAACAATAGCCTTGCTCTCAACATCAGTAAGACCATGGAGCTAGTTGTTGACTTTGGAGAGGAAGGCCGAGGATCCACAAACCTGTCTTCTTTGACAGATTGGTATTGAAGAGAGTCAGCTACATGAAGAACCTCGGCATGCATATCTCTGAAGGAGGCCTGTCAACACCTCTACTTCCTTACAAGACTGAGGATATTCAGTATGTCGACAAATACTCTCTTGAACTTTTAGAAGCATTGAAACGTACTGAATAGTGAAATGCTTGGATAGAGTGGATGTGGAGAGGATGTTTCCACTAGTGGGAGAGTCTAGGACTGGAGGTCATAGTCTCAGAATTAAAGGACGTTCTTTTAGGAAGGAGATGAGAAGGAATTTCTTTGGTCAGAGGGTGGTGAATCTGTGGAATTCTTTGCCATGGAAGCCTGTGGAGGCAAAGTCAGTGAATATATTTAAGGCAGAGATAGATAGATTCTTGATTAGTACAGGTGTCTGAGCTTATGAGGAGAAGGCAGGAGAATGGGGTTAGGAGGGAGAGATAGATCAGCCGTGATTGAATGGTGGAGTAGACTTGATGAGTCAAATGGTCTAATTCTACTATCACTTATGCGATCTTATGACCTTGTGTACAGTAGAGAGCATATTGATTGGTTGCATCATGGCCTTGTTCGACGTTACCCAAAACAAAGGAGGTTACAAAAAGTAATGGACAGTGCCCAGTCCATCATGGATACTGACCTACCCGCCATGGAAGGAATTGAAAGGAATTATTGCCTCAAAAAGGCAGCCAGCATCATCAAGGACCCACACCACCCTGGCCAAGCTTTCATTTCACTCCTGCCTTCAGGTAGAATGCATAGGAATCTGAAAATGGTGACCTCGGACAGCTTCATCCCAAGGCTACTGAACATTACAAACACCAACTAAACATCGAACTGCAAACTGTGTTGGTTGCATTAGGGACTTTTTTTGGCTTTTTTGCTTTGCACTAATACTATTTTTTTTAGTTCAATTAACTAATGTTTTTCCGTTTATCTACTATGTTATCTATTGAGTACCATGTTTGCTGACCTGTTATGCTGGCACAAATAAGAATTTAATTCTTCCGTTTCTGTGACAATTAAACACCCTGACTTTCTTGACTCTTGATTGCCTTTACAAGCAACTCCTTTGTCCATAGGACGAATGAAAGGAGATACATATTTTAAACACTTAATTAGGACAAGCATTCAGTTATGCATCTCATGACGAAAAATGGTACCTTGTAGAAGAAGCTTCTGACTTGTAAACAATCATCACGGCATCACACATGGCTGTGGAGACCAAGTCAAGGGATATTTCTAAGGCGGAGATTGACAGATTCTTGATTAGTAAGGGTGTCAGAGGTTACGGGGAGAAGACAGGAGAATGGGGGTTGAGAGGGAATGTTAGATCAGCCATGATTAAATGGCAGAGTAGGCTTGATGGGCCGAATGGCCTAATTCTGCTCCCAGAACTTATGAACTCAATACTTTCTTTTGTTTTGATAAACCAGATGAATTCCTGCATGAGGATTTGGTTCCATTCATCCATTTCCCATTTCCCTTGATACTCATCAGTCTACTTTGCTTCCCAGCCTGAAAACTGCCTGAAACATTCTCCCCCCCCCCTCCCCCCACACACACAATCTTTACACAACCTTGCCCCTCCCTCCAATTATGACAATCACTCATCAGTTTCGAAGTCCCTTCCAATTCTGCTCACTGGTAAGGAAGTTATTGGAGAGTTTTTTTTTTAGATAGGATTTACTCACATTTGGAAGAGAGTGGGCTCAGAGGACAGCCAGTGTGACTTTTTACACAGCAGGTCTGGTCGTACGAAGTTGCTTGACTCTTTTGAGGATACGACAAACATGATCGATGAAGGTAGCCCGGTGGATGTTGTCTACCTGGATTTTAGTAAGGCATTTGATAATATCCTTGACGGTAGGCTGATTCAGAAGATTCAGATGCATGGGATCGATCGTGACTTGGTCGTTTGGATTCAGAACTATCATATAGATGACCGAGGGTTATGGTGGAAGGATGTTATTCTGGCTGGAGGTCCGTGATCAGTCGATCTGTGTTGGGATGTTTGTTATTTATCATATATATAAACAAGGCAGACATAACCCTTCTGAAGAAGGGTCTCGACCCAAAATGTCATCTATACCTTCTATCCAGAGATGCTGCCTGTCCTGCTAAGTTGCTCCAGCATTTTGTGTCTATCTTTGGTCATAAGTGAAGATGGGTTGGTTGGTGGGTTTACTGATGATACCAATATTGGCGGAATTGCGGACAGTGAGGAAGGCGGTTAAAATATACAGCAGTATATAAATCAGCTACAGGAATGGGCAGAGAAATGGCGGATGGAGATTAATCCAAGCAAGTGTGAGGACTGCACTTTGGGAGGTCAAATGTAAGGGGAAAGTATGTAGTTAACAGCAATTGGTCTACCAGCACAACAGATCAACAACGGATTTGAACATATTGGCTTCCCATTCTGCTCTGGACAACTTGGACAACAGGACCACATGCATCAGGCTGTTTATCATCTACAGCTCAGCAATCAACATCATCCTTTGCAAATATTGTTAATCTGAGAGAACTGCGTTCCTGTTCCTCTCGTTGCAATATCATCCTTGACTTCCTCATCAACAGACCTCAATCAGTACAGATTGGCAACGACATTTCCTTCTCTATGACCACCAGCACAAGGGCACCTCAAGGCTGTGTCTGCAGTTCTCTGCTCTACACCATCTACGCCCATGACCATGTAGGCAGACAGCTCCAATGCCATCTTTAAATTCACTGATGTTACCACCATCGTTGGACAAATAATAGGTTACAATAAGTCAGAGTACACGAGGGAGATCAATCATCTGATTGAGTGGTACCAGTACAAAAGTCTTGCTTTTCATGTTAGCAAGACAAAAAAGCTGATTGTTGACTTCATGAAACGAAAGGCAAAGGACCATGCCCCTGACTTCATCTGACTTCATTAACATGACAGCAGTGGAGAGTGTCAACAGCTTCATGTTCCTGAGCATACACATCTCTAATGATCTGTTGAGGGCCAAGCTCATTGATGCAAATCACAAAGAAAGATCATCAATGCCTTATTTTCCCCAAAGTTTGAGGAGATTTGGCATGTCGCCAAATTCTCCATTGAACTTGAACAGGTGTGCAGTAGAAAGCATCTTGTCAGTTGCATCAGGACCTGCTTCGGCAATTCAAATGATCAAAAATAAAGGAGGCTGCAGAAAATGGTGGACAGTGCACAGTCCATCCCAGGTACTGAGCTCCTCACCATCAAAGAAATCTACAGGAAATGCTGCCTTAATATCAGAGAAGGCTCACACCATATGTGGGAATGAAGTGCAGATGCTGGTTTACACCAAAGATAGACACAAAATGCTGGAGTAACTCTGAGGGACAGGCAGCATATCTGGAGAGATGGAATGGGTGATGTTTCGGGTTGTGACCCTTCTTCAGACTTTGCACCATTCTTTTCTCACAGCTACCATTGGAAAGAAGGTACAGGACCCTGAGAATCATTACCTCCATGTTCAAGAACTACATCTTCCCATTAACTACCAGGTTCTTGAACTACCCTGCACTATCCTAACTACAACCCTACTTCAGGTCATCATCATATCATCATATATATACAGCCGGAAACTGGCCTTTTCGGCCCTCCAAGTCCGTGCCGCCCAGCGATCCCCGTACATTAACACTATCCTACACCCACTAGGGACAATTTTTACATTTACCCAGCCAATTAACCTACATACCTGTACGTCTTTGGAGTGTGGGAGGAAACCGAAGATCTCGGAGAAAACCCACGCAGGTCACGGGGAGAACGTACAAACTCCTTACAGTGCAGCACCCGTAGTCAGGATCGAACCTGAGTCTCCGGCGTTGCATTCGCTGTAAAGCAGCAACTCGACCACTGCGCTACCGTGCCGCCACTTCAGGCTTAACATGACCATGCATGCTCTCCATTCTCTGGTTTATGCATTATCAAAGTCTACCTTACTTTGAACAACTGATCATTTATTGTACATTTATTCTTGTTACTGTAATTGCATCTAATATGCCGATAAAGCTGCAGCAAGTTAAAATGTCAGTGTTCCATTTTATTCTCCCAGTGCATGTGACAAATAAACTCTTTTGACTCTTTTTAAATCTAAATTCACTTAACAGATTCACATCAATATCTGTTGAGTTGCCTTTGGTGATGTGCATTTTAAATTTTCTGAGTTTCAAGTATAAAAGTTTATAATAATCCAGCAAAATAATTTAACCAAAAGGTCAATGATTTTGTCAGGTTACATAATATTCAACTATAACGCAACGAGTAATACAACCAGAAAATGTAATGGCACCAATGAAATAGCTGTCACATTCATTAGGCCCTCCATAACCGTTTCTTGTCTCTGCATCTAAATTGCCTCAACCAGCAACAAACGTTCTATTTCAGAGACAGTGTGAGGTTTGAATCCTTCTTCATGTAAATACGCAGCTCTCGCTAAAGTAATCCTTTAACATATTACCTGTAAAATAAATGAACGCTAATGATTCTATGGTTACCTAAAGTGCTGGAGTAACTCAGCGGGTCGGGCAGACCTTGTGGAAGGAATGGACAAGTGACATTTTGAGTTGGGACCCTTCTTCAGACTGATTGTAGTAGGGGAGAGGAGGCTGGAAGAGAGTTGTGAGGTCAGTCAAAGCCTGGCTAGTGATAGATGGATATTGGTGGGGGGGGGGGGGAGTTGGTTGGCAGATAAGTCACAGGCGGGAGGTCAAAAGGAGGTGAAAAGATGTCAGATAAGGAGAGAAGATGATTAATGAAATATAAAGTCAGAGGGAGGAATATGGGCAGAAGGCGGCAGGGAGAAGGTGATAAGGGGGGAGAAGTGGGAAAAGGGATGTGGGGATAGGAGACGAGTATACAGGGTAGGAGAAAGCTGCAGGGGATGGGAGATGATGGGAGAAATTTCCCTTTTATCCTCCCCGTCTACCCTTACCAGTGGAACAGTGGGGGGGGTTTGGGGAGGGTCACATTGGAAGGAGTGTGTGAGTGATATCAGGATGGGTGGGTGGGGGAAGAAGCTGGGTGAGAGGGGGCAGGGTATTTCAGGAAGGAATGGTATGTGTGGGAGGATCTGGGTTGCGATCGGGACCGAGGGGGAGCAGGTTATCTGAAATTCAGAATGTAAAGTTCATGCTGTCAGACTGTGGACTACTGAGGTGGTGCGGTGGTTTTCCTCCTGTTTGTATTTGGCCTCATCTTTATTCTCACCTGTCCACCACTTCCATTAATTGGTCCCATACTCCACATTCCTTTCCCATCCAATTCCATCATCTGCAGCCCCTGGTCCTAGTTTAATTTGGTTTTGAGATACAACATGAAAACAGATTCTTTGGCCCACCAAATCCGTGACGACAAATGATCACCCGTACACGGGTTCTATGTTATCCCAGTTTCGCCTCCTACGCACAAGTGCAATTGAGAGAAGACAATTAACCTACAAACCTGCACTTCTTTGGAATGTGGGAGGAAACCGGAGGACCTGGAGAAAACCCATGTGGTCTCAGGGAGAATGTACAAACTGTGCACTGACAGCACCCATAGTCAGAATGAACCTAGGTCTCTGGTACCGTAAGGCAGCAACTCTACTGCTGCACCATTGTACCGCCTCCTCTGTCTATCCATCCCAGCCTCTGTTGTTATCTCCACCTCTCTCTCTCTGCCAGCTAACTCCATCCACAAATTCACCCTTCCTCACTGCATCTGCCTATCATGTGCCAGCCCTTGCCCTATCCCATCACTTCTTTATACTGGCAATCCTCCCTATGTTCTTTCGGACAGGATGAAGGGTCTCGACTGTAAACATTTCTATCCATTTCCCCCCATAGATGCTGCCTGACCCTCTGAGTTCCTCCAGCAGATTGTTTGTTGCTCCAGATTCCACACCTGCAAAACTTTATATCTCTACTTTTTCAAATGGGCTTACAAATAACAGTTTAGTCCAGAGCAATGTTCAGATCATTGCCCTGCCTTAATGAGGACATAGTCATAGAGCCCTACAGCAGGGAAACAGGCCCTTCAACCCAACTCATCCATACTAACCGAGGTGCCTATATTTTCCATAATTTGGTTTATTTATTTTAGTTTAGAGATACAGCATGGAATAAAATCTTTCGGCCCACCAAGTTCGTGCTGACCAGTACACTAGTTATATCTTACACACGACTCTCTATCCTCCCTTGCAAAGCTTGTCTCCGCTATGAAACCTGCAACCTGCCCCCTTGATCCTGCCCCCACTGCCCTTCTGAAGGATGTCATTGCAATAGCCGGTCCCAGCATCCTCTCTATTATCAACAGTTCTCTGGCCACTGGCACTGTTCCAACCAGTTTCAAGCATGCGGTGGTCCAGCCCCTACTGAAAAAACCTAACCTAGACCCCACCTTGCCTAGCAACTACAGACCCATTTCCAAACTGCCATTCCTGTCAAAAGTCCTTGAAAAGGCAATTCTAAACCAATTAGTGCCCTACCTGCACCAATACACCATCCTGGAAAGTTTCCAGTCAGGTTTCAGAGCCCACCACAGCACAGAGTCTGCCTTGTTGAAGGTACACAATGACCTGCTTCTCGCCATCGACACCGGCGACTGTGCAATCCTGCTCCTTCTCGACCTCAGCGCAGCGTTCGATACAGTGGACCACATCATCCTTATTGACCGTCTCCGGTACGCGATTGGCATTGATGGCACTGCCCTGAGCTGGTTCGCTTCGTACCTCAAAGATAGGAGTTTCGCCATCAACATAGGCAGTTATTCCTCTGCTCCAGCTAGCCTCTCCTGCGGAGTTCCACAAGGCTCCATCCTAGGCCCCATTCTCTTCTCTCTATACATGCTTCCCCTTCATTCAAAGGCACGGCATTTCTTTCCACTGCTATGCCGATGACACTCAGCTTTACCTCCCCCTGAAACCCAACAACCAGTCAAATTTAAACAGCCTCTTACACTGCCTTGAGGACATAAAATGTTGGATGGCACAGAACTTCCTCCAATTAAATGAGAGCAAGTCTGAGGTCATCCTATTCGGCCCCCCCGACTCCATCAAATCGATAACAGGCAGTCTTGGAAGTCTATCCTGCCTAGTTAAACCGCATGTCAAAAACCTCGGCATGATATTTGACTCTGCATTAAAATTTGATAAGCAAGTCAACGCTGTGGTAAAAGCCAGCTTCTTTAAAAACTTCGAACCATAGCTAAAATCAAACCTTTCCTCCAGTTCGACGACACAGAAAAAATCATTCACGCTTTCATTTCCTCCCGCCTAGACTACTGCAACTCCCTATACACTGGGATCAGTCAATCTTCCCTGTCCCGCCTGCAACTGGTCCAAAACGCTGCAGCGAGACTCCTAACGGGTACCCGTAAAAGGGACCACATCACCCCGATTCTGGTCTCTCTCCACTGGCTCCCTGTACGGTACAGAATCAACTTCAAGCTCCTCCTATTCACGTATAAAGCCCTAAATGGACATTCCCCCCCCTACATCAAAAATCTTCTAACCCCCCCTCTCTAACTCCAGGTCCCTCAGGTCGGCCGACTTGGGGCTACTCACTATCCCGCGGTCTAGGCTTAAGCTCAGGGGTGACCGCGCTTTTGCGGTTGCAGCTCCTAGACTGTGGAACAGCATCCCTCTCCCCATCAGAACTGCCCCCTCCATCGACTCCTTTAAGTCCAGGCTCAAAACCTATTTCTACTCCCTAGCGTTTGAGGCTCATTGAGGAGGCGCTGTGAACTGTTTGCGTGCTACTGTATGTTTCATTTTTTTTCCCTTAGTACCTAATCAGATGTACAGCACTTTGGTCAACGTGGGTTGTTTTTAAATGTGCTATACAAATAAAATTGACTTGACTTGACGAGGGAAAATTTCACAGAAGCCAATTAACCTCCAAACCTGCACATCTTTGGAATGTGGGAGGAACCCAGAGCACCTGGAGAAGGCCAATGTAGAAACTCTGTGGAGACTGCACCCATGGTCAGGATCGAACCCGGGTCTCTGGCACTGAAAGGCAGCAACTCTACTGCTGTGCCACAGTGCTGCAACTTTTATACATGAAAAAATGTGTACATATATTTTGTAAATATATTTAATATATATGTATAAATATATTTTATATATATGCCATTTCTATGTTGCAGAAGTAACGCCATGCAATTATCAGGCTTATGATAATTATACTAATTTCAGAGATAAATATACTTGTGTAGGAAGGAACTGCTGATGCTGGTTTATACCCAAAATAGACGCAAGATGCTGGAGTAACTCAGTGGGTCAGGCAGCATTTCTGGAGAAAATGGGTTCTGAAGAAGGGTTCTGATCCAAAACGTCACCCATCCTTTTTTCTCCAGAAGTGCTGCCTGTCCCGGTGAGTTACTCCAGCACTTTGTGTCTATTTTCAGAGATAAAGATACTGTGTAATTATACCGATATCAGAGATAAAGATACGGAATAGAAACATTACATTTTCACACAGATTTTCTGCATTCTTTTTCTTGCTTTTTCAACTCAAAACATGTGTGAAAATTTCTGTATTTATTCCTAACAGCCAGAAATACTTGAATCAAGCTCTGTGTGTCTTTGCTGGATATATTTGACAAACTGCCACAGTCTACATACGACCTTAAACTTTTGTAGTAAACTCAATATCAAATTTGTGTACAACTCTTCATATTGTATCTGGTCGCCATACAGGCAAATGTTTCCCAGTGATAAAGAATGGTTTTACCATTTTATTGCAGGCAGCATGGATACAATTTCTCCCCATGGAGCCTAGTTTACAGCAAGGCAGCTTACGTGGGCTGCATTCTTCATTCATCAGTTTTACAACTCAAGAGGTCCCACTCCTATAAGTCAACTTCTGAGTGACTTGAACAGGGAGATTGAGAGGAGCATCTGGGTTTAGATGATGGTCATAAACCCAAACTTCATTATTGCAGACCCTGCTGCAGATTCATTAAATGAAACTTGCTTTTTTTGTAAGTCAATGCCCAATATATTATAAAAACTCATTGCCTGTGCATTTGCATTTGAAGTCGGTTTGCCTTATGCAATTCTTGACTCAATAAAATGTCATAATAATTTTCTTCTGAGCTACTCCTCTTTCCGAACAAAGTTGACGAAACCTTGGAGAAAATACTTCAATTTTGAATTTTGCACCGATTTCAATCAGCACGTTAATTTGCGATCACGACTAAAATTTCAATCCTTGCACCAAAGTACTTGCGTTAAGTTTACGTTACGAGTACGTCTTAAGAGTGCGGGAGAAAACTAAAGCACCCAGAGAAAACCTACGTGGTCACAGGGAGATTGTTTAAACTCCATACAAACAGCACCCACAGTAAGGATCGAACCTGTGTCTCTGGCACCGTGAATCAGCAGTTCTACTGCTGTGCCACTTTGCCGCACTATTTCTCCAGAGCAGATACAGTCATTAGCAAGAGATTGTTCTGGCTTCAGTCCCTAGCCCTGAGCTGCAGTAGCTTTTTAATTCTATGTCCCCTTCGAAAAATCATGCTGAGATTTCCCAGAACAACTTATTAGGACATTGAATGTAGAACAGTACAGCACAAGAACAGGCCCTTTGACCCATAACATCTGTGTCGATCACGACACCAAGACCAGCTCTTAGATAAAACGTCATTAAAATAAACAGTTTGAGGCTACCAAACAAACTTTCAGCGGTTACCGTAATCTGCAGAATCTGTTGAAAGAGATGATTTCTGGTGAAAATCCAAGACGGTTGCAAGCTTCAATATAGCGTCTCTTCAGTGATGACCTGACCATCACTGTGAGACACAGCCTTGCCTAGTTCTAACCATCCCACAGGCACATCCATCCGTTCACATTTCCTGTCGGTGCAGAGAGCTCCTTTGTTACGAGACCCATTCTTTGGAAAGCTGAGTTGAGGTAGGTTGGTGTGGATCTGAGCGAAGGCCACAGCAGAAGCGTGTTGCAATGTCCTTTTTTGTGGAGGGTAAAACGGGAATCACTGTCAGTAAGGTGAGAGATGAACTAGAGGATGATTGCCCTGTGCCTGAGCTCAGCAGTTATGATCCAGCAATGTGAGATCTGTGGAAGATGTTGGGTTTAATATCTGCGAGGGTCACTGGTTCTAATTACATGTGGAAGCTTTAATTTCTGGCACAAATACAACAGAAAAGAAGGCGCGAAAAACTCATGTGTCTTGAAATAAATCTTTCACGTTGCCAGAACAGGCCAAATGACTCATAACCAGTGAAATAATTTGAGGAGTACTTACTTTTGTGATGTGGAAAATGTAGGTAGTCAATTTACAGACATTAAGGTCTGACAAAGTAATTAAATAGAACACGATAATTATATAGAACAGTACAGCACAGGAAGAGGTCCTTCAGACCACAATGATTGTGCTGAGCATAATGCCAAGTTAAACTATTCTTCTCTATCTGTATGTGATCCATACGCCTCCATTCCAAGCATATCTGTGTGCCTATCTAAAAGCCTCTTAAATGCCACTATCATACCTGCCTCCACCACCACCCCAGGCAGCACATTCCAAGTACCCACCATTCTTCGTGTAAAAAAACCTGCCATGCATATCTCCTTTAAATTTTGACCCACTCACCTTAAAGCTATTCCTCTATTCTTTGACATTTCCAATCTGGTGAAAAAAGATTCTGACTATCTCCTCTAGCTAGACCTCTTACCATTTTATGTATTGTTGTTACATGTTTCTCTCCAACATACTAGATCTCCCTAATATCTTAAAACATTTTGAACCAATCAACTCTAACCTAAAGTCCAGGGAATGCATTCAAGATAGAGCTTTTAAGGATAAAGGAGTCAGGGGATATGGAGAGAAGGCAGGAACGGGGTACTGATTGAGAATGATCAGCCATGATCACATTGAATGGCGGTGCTGGCTTGCAGGGCCGTATGGCCTCCTCCTGCACCTATTGTCTATTGAATTCAAATCCAACTTCAGCAATCTTTCCTTAAAATTTGGAGAAGCTACATAATTGTGGTAAATCTATTCTGCATTTTCTCCAAGGATAATATATTAACTCACTGCGTGAGTGTTGAACTCTATCTCCCACTTTGTTGACTCTTAATTTAATCTGTTAATATTTCTTTGTTATTTTAAACTTCTGTCCATTCTGCTTAAAATGTCACATAGTGTTATGTCAGTTAGCATGCTTGGAAATGTGGCTCAGTACTTGATTATCTAAATTATTAGGGAACAACCCTGTAAAATGTCACCTGTCACAATGTAATTAAGTAGCTGCTCATTATTGTTACTTCTCCAGTCAATCATCTGGTCAAGACAAAATTTGCACTCAAGTTTATCTAAAACTATCAGCTTTGATAACCATCTCTGATCTAGAACACATTACAATGATCTCTAAGAATAGTGTGTAGGAAGGAACTGCAGATGCTGGTTTAAACCGAAGATAGACACAAAAAGCTGGAGTAACTCAGCGGGACAGGCAGCATCACTGAAGAGAAGGAATGGGTGACGTTTCGGGTCGAGACCCTTCTTCAGACTGGTTCACGATAAGGGAAATTAGAGATTTTGGCGATGATGTAGAGTGATAAAGTACAATGAATAAAAGATATGCAAAAATGTATTGATGATAAAGGAAACAAACTGTTTGTTGGGTGCAACTTGGGTGGGAAAGGGATAGAGAGAGAGGGATTGCCGGAGCTACCTGAAGTGAGAGAAATCAATATTTATACCACAAGCAAAATATAAGATGCTGTTCCTCCTGGTATATCTAAATATGATATTTCCTTTATAAATCATTCCCCAGACCAATGGGATGAAAACTTTCAATGTATTCCATTAGCATTTTTTAGAGTCAAAGAATCACACAGCATGGAAACAAGCCCTTCGGTACAACTTGCCCACACAGAGCAATATACTAGTCCCACCTGCCTGCATTTGGCCCACATCCATCTAAAACTATCCTATCCATGTGCCTATTGAAATGTTTTTAAACACTGTGATAGTACCTGCCTCAGCTACCTCTACAGACTGATTGTGAAGGGGGGAAAGAAAGCTTGGAAAGAGGAGAGGCAGGACAAAGGGTGGCAGGTGATAGGTAGACACACGTGAGGGGAGTTTCATAGGCAGATGGTTGGAACGAAGGCCAGAGATTAAAACCATATGTGTGACACAAAAGGATTGAAGCATTGCGAATTGTGTGGGCAGTGGAAGGAATGCGGGTGGGGGTGGGGGAAGGGAAAATAGGTGCAAGTCCAGGTGGGGCGTAGGGGAAGGGGTTGGGGGAAAGACAAGGGAGGTGGAATGGGTGGGTTATCGAGGTTACCTAAAGTTGGAGAGTTCAATGTTCATACCATTGGGTTGTAAGCTACCCAAGCGGAACATGAGGTGCTGTTCTTCCAGTCTGCATGTGGCCTCATGCTAGCAATGGACGAGGCTCAGGACAGAAAGGTCAGTGTGGGAATGGGAAGGGGATTTAAAATGGTTCACAATCGGGACATCCAATAGGCCTTGGCAGACCAATGCAAGTCACTAGATATGTACTTCCCAGATGCTGCCAATATTTATTACCATCATTAACGGTTTCAGAACCGAGGAGGCTATTGTCTACCTCTGGAGTCACATTCAGGCCAGTCTGATTAAGGATAACATCCATTTTCCAGAAGGATATGACTGAACCAGATGTGTTTGAATGACAATCTGGCAATCTCATAGTCAACTGATTCTAATTTGATTTAAATCATAATTTTTAATCTTCAGGTGACTTGGTATGATTTAAGCTCATCTCTCTAGGTCAATGGTCTAACCCTCAGGATGCCAGCCTAGTAAGTTAACTAATATGTTATCACAACAAAAGACGTGGTGCACTCTTTAAAAAGGAACTCTTAATAATTAGGCAAGTATTTCGGTACCATTGCGCGATTAGTTTAGTTTAGTTTAGAGATAGAGACTGACTACATGTGCTGTTGGTACGGAGTTTACATGTTCTTCCTGTGACCACATGGGTCTTCTCCAGGTGCTCCGGTTTCCTCCCACATTTCAAAGACATGCGGGTTTGTAGACTTTGGACATTAGACTTTAGAGATGCAGCGCAGAAACAGGCCCTTCAGCTGAATGAATCTGTACCATCCAGTGATTACCAGATGCTAGTTGTATCCTACACACTGGGGTCAATTTACAGAATCTATTTAACATACAAAATGGCACAGTGGCGCAGCGGTAGAGTTGCTGCCTTAAAGTGCCAGAGTCCTGGGATCCATCCTGACTTCGGGTGCTGTCTGTACAGAGTTGGTACGTTCTCCATGTGACCACGTGGGTTTCCTCTGGGTGCTCTGGTTTCCTCCCACATTCCGAAGACGTGCAGGTTTGTAGGTTACTTGGCTTCAATAAAAATTGTCCCTAGTGTGTGTTGTGTTGGTGTAAGAAGTAACCGCTGGGTGACGAGGACTCGTTAGGCCGAAGGGCCTGTTTCTGCGCTGTATCTCTAAAGTCTAATGTCTAAAGTCTACAAACCTGCATGTCTTTGAAATGTGGGAGGAAACCGGAGCACCTGGAGAAGACGCACGTGGTCACAGGGAGAACGTGCAAACTCTGTAGCGGCAGCACACGTAGTCAGGATCAAACCTGGGCATCGTACTGAAAGCCAATAACTTTACCGCTGCGCCACAGTGCCACTGATGTTATTGACTAAAATGATAATGCCTGTTTTAACTGATGGTAGAAACAACAGTAGCATCATACAGTTGGCCTGTGCAGAGTGCAACATAGCAAGACACCCAATGCTTACACATGTCCTTTCAATCAAGGGCACAGGGTCTGCTTCAGATTACCAAGCTTTTCTTCCCCCAAAGAATAAGGTCGTAGACCGGTCAGCTTTTCATATTATAAATTGTATCTTCCTCTAAACAGGAAATATATTATTGCTAGTTTCCCCTTCACACAATCAAGAAACCTACTTAACGAAAAAGACCACGGAAGAGAGATGAATTTCACTACATTACTGCTACTCTCAAAGGGAGGGTTCTTCCTGCTCTGTTAAAACAGTTATTCATTAGCTGAAACATCTTTACTACTGATGTGGAGCTACACTATACTTCAATAAAAATGTGAAAAAAATGAACCTTTGGGATTAAAGTTTATTGCACCAGTCATAGCCGTAGCCTCTCAATAAATTGTTCAATGCATCAAAGTGAATATACAACTCTGTCCAATATGAACAAAATGTAATCTAGCCAATATTTTTTAAATAAGTCTGCTCTTTTCCATCAGTCCAGTAACTATTACATGTTCATATTAATTGCCTGTAAAAATGCAGGCAAGTATATCTCAAGAACTGTTGATCATGTTTGTAAAATGAAGGTGAAAAATCTCAAAACCTGATACCATTTGGGGCTATATCCGTACTATATTTAAAAGTCCAATTGGATTTCCAGATAATCTTTCCTTTATCTCTAATCCGTAGGAGCACATTTCCATGTCCTGGCACTCAATAGATAAGAGTTGAAGGAGCCATGGTCCAGAGAACATTGGTTCAAATCCCAAGCTGCAGCTTGAGGATTACAATTCTCTCTAAAAATCTGGAAATTATAAAGGCAGTATCAGTAAAAGTGACTCTGGGGTTGTTAGATTACCAGTACAAACCCACGCACATGGCTAACTGTTGAAACTGAAGTTGATGGGCATCAAGGGCACTCTAATAGTTGCACAAAGGAAAATGAATATTATGTTGAGATCAATCATTGCAATTCACTACGGAGGACATCGCAACAGGGGTTCCTCAGGGCACTGTTGTGGGCCCAGAGTGGGTGAATTGAGGACAAGAGGACATAGGTTTCAGGTGAAGGGGAAAAGATTTAATAGGAATCTGATGGTTAACTTTTTCACACAGGATGGTGGGTGTGTGGTACAAGCTGCCAGAGGAGGTAGTTGAGGCAGGGATTATCCCAAAGTTTAAGAAACAGTTAGACAGGTACATGGATAGAACAGATTTGGAGGGATATGGACCAAATGCCATTGTGTGGGCAAGTTGGACCGAAGGGCCTGTTTTCATGCTGTATCACTCTATGACTGTATGAAGTACGCTGTGGCATGGGGAGGAATGCAGGTCCAACAACATAATGCTTTCCAGGACACCGTAGCCTATTTGATTGGCATCAAATCAACCACCCTAAACAAGCATTCTTACCACCGCCAGTGCACAATGGTTGCCATCATCTGCTGCACAGAAGTCATTCATCAAGACTAGTCTGATAGTACCTCCCAAAACAGGGGCAAATTTACCTATGTTTTTGGGATGTGGGAAAAATTGGAGCACCCAGAGGAAACCCACACGTTCACAGGAAAATCATGCAAATTCCACCTGAGGTCAGGATTGAACCTGGGCCTCTGGCACGGCTCTGAGGCAGCAGCTCCACCATGCCACCCTAAGATTAAACAGAAGCTGATGAAGTGCAGATACATTTTAATCATTCCCGGACTACAAATTCATAGGTATTGTTAAATCTGAAGCGTTCTCCAGCTTTGGTGCAACACTAACTCTGCAGCATATGATTTGTATGGGATTCTATGGCGTAAATAATCACAAATCATGGGATTGAGTCTTTAGACTTTACTTTGGAGATTCAGTGCAGAAACAGGCCTTTTGGCCCACCGAGTCCTTGCCGACCAGCGATCCCCGTACACTGGCACCATCTTACACACTAGGGACAATTTATAATTTTACCAAAACCAATCTACCTACAAACCTATAACTGTTTGGAGTGTGCGAGGACACTGTAGCACCAGAGAAAACCCGTGTGGTCACAGGGAGAACGTATAAACAGCACCCGTGGTCAGGATCGAACCCGGGACTCTGGCGCTGTAAGGCAGCAACTCTACCGCTGCGCCACTGTGCTGCCCAAGTGGAGCCATCACACCTCCTGTAACCCAATGTTTTAGAAACAGTCGGTAGACACAAAATGCTGGAGTAACTCAGCGGGTCAGGCAGCATCTCCGGAGAGAAGGAGTGGTTGACGTTTCGGGTCAAGACCT
Source organism: Rhinoraja longicauda (assembly GCF_053455715.1). NCBI lineage: Eukaryota > Metazoa > Chordata > Chondrichthyes > Rajiformes > Arhynchobatidae > Rhinoraja > Rhinoraja longicauda. The sequence continues at coordinate 16,018,846 of NC_135965.1, read as the reverse complement.
TTCTTCAGACTGATGAAACTTTTAGAAACAGTTAATAAATCCATACATCATCCAGACAAACATCAATTTTAATATACCACAGTGCAAATGAATTTCAGACATAAATCCAGAGGCCTTAATTATACCCATTTTTCCTGCTCCATTGTGCTCCAGGTGAACCATTTTAAAGGGTGAAGTGGAGATAAATTTCAGATCCATTCAGAGTGCTAGCTCATATCTGTGGATTTCTCTGCCTCAGAAAGCAGTGGAGGCCAATTCTCTGAATGCATTCAAGAGAGAACTTGATGGAGCTCTTAAGGATAGTGGTGGGGGTGTGGGGAGAAGGCAGGAATGGGGTACTGATTGAGAATGATCAGCCATGATCACATTGAATGGTGGTGCTGGCTCGAGGGGCCGAATGGCCTACTCCTGCACCTATTGTCTATTGTCTATTCCAGCAATTAATTCCATTAAATGACAAACATGAAGCAATGTTTACACAACTGGCATCTTTCATGCCCAGCATGGTAAAAGTCCTCTTTCCACATTTATTGAGCATTACCAGTTGTTTACATTTCATAGACAGGCTGACAATGTAAATGTTCTTTGGGTAGGCTTCCGAATCCATTCTGATCATTTCAGAACAAAATATAAAGTCTTCCTGCAATGGTATAATTTCTGGTGACTGATTTTTATCGTCCAGCTCAAAAATGAAATCTCACCGGGAGTATCGTGGTTTTATTTGTGAAGCAGCCAGATAGATAGGAGTTGTACAAACCCCCCATTGATTATGTAAGAAAAGCAACATTGTGCAAGGAAATGAAATATTACTGCTGGGATTGTGAAACTGAACATCAAATATGCCCCAGAGAAACTTCAATCACAAACAGTAAAATGTGTGGCAATCAGCTCAATCCTACAAGTAGAAATAACGGGGGAGATAATGTATCTATAAGCTGTTTGATGGCATACAGGAGGTCATTCTGCCTTTCAGGTCTGTGCTAGTTCCCAGCTGAGCAATCTTAAACTTCCGTCCATTGTGCTTACCATGCCACACATTGTTATGTCATTAGCAATGCTTGGAAATGTGGCTCTGTACCTGATTATCTAAATTGTTAGGGAACAACCCAGTAAAATGTCACCTGTCACAATGTAATCATGTCGCTGCTCATTATTGTTACTTCCCCAGCCAAACATCTGCACAAGACAAAATTTGAACTCAAGTTTAGAACTATCAGTTTTAGATAACCATCTCTTATCTAGTGTAGTGCAAGTGCGTGGGGATCGCTGGTAGTTGCGGACTCGATGGGCCAAAGAGCCTGTTTCCACGCTCTATCTTGAACCTAGACTAAACTAAATCTAGAGCACAATATGATGATGTCTGGTATATCTTTATCCCCTCCTTTTTTTCTCCCTGTAGCTCTGTTATCGATCCTCTCTCTTATGTGCCTCGATTTCCCCTCTGATACCTTTGGCTCTTACATACACTAGTGAACAATTTACAATGGCCAATTAACCTCCCAGTAGTCTTTACATTGTGGGAGGAAACCTGAGCACCCAGGGAAATACCATGCAGTCACAGGGGGAACAGATAAAACTCCATACATACAGTGTCTGAGGTGAGGAATGAACCTGGCTTCCTGGAGCTGTGAGGCAGCTGCACCACAAACGGCTGTGCTGTCGTGAGTGACTGTGTGGATGGTGAAACATGCTTTTTGTGCCACTCGTGGAAAGTGTGACAGGCATTGCTGCTGAAGTGTAAATGTTCATAGTTGCTGAGGTTAGTGTTCAGTGTTCAAGAACCTGATGGTTGATAAAACCGGCCCCTGATAAATGGGATAAGTGCAGATGGGTACTTGATGCTGAGTGTAAACATGGTGAGCCACAGGGACTGCTTCTATGCTCTATGGGCCTACGACTCTATGCCTCCCTGACACAATAACTCCATGATCTGACACTGAGAGAGTATTAAACTTTGCTCAAAGGAACAGATTGAAAAAGACTGCAGTTGCTGGAAATCTAAAATAAATACTAAAAAAAAATCAGTAAACACTCAGGAGGTCCGATCTGCTCAAGACAAGCATAATTTTTACTGAAGATAGACACAATGTGCTGGAGCAACAGCAGATCAGGCAGCGTCTCTGGAGAAAAAGCATAGGCGACGTTTCAGTCAGGGCCCTTCTTCAGACAGGCCTGAAGAAGATTGAAGAAGGGTCCAGACCCGAAACATCACCATCCTTTTTCTCCAGTGATGCTGCTTGACCTGCTGAGTTACTCGAGCACTTCTTTTGGAAGTAAAACCCAGAGGTATAAATATTGATTTCTCCCATTTCAAGTAACCCCTGCATTCCCTCTTTCTCCATCCCTCCCCCACTTTAGCCGTCCTGCTAGTTCCACTGTTCGCATCCAGATGTCCCTTTGTTTATCACCTCTTCCACATCCAGCCATTAGGTTCCACTTTTCCTTGGTCATCTGTGCCGGCTCTGATTTGTTCTGAATCTTTTCATACCTCCAGTTTCCCTCTCCCCTGACTCTTAGTCCAAAGAAGGGTCTCGATCCGAAACCTCACCTATTGGGTTTCTCCAGAGATGCTGCCTGCCCTGTTGAGTTACTCTGTCTATACTCCAGCACTTTGTGTCTATCTTTGACATAAACCGACATCTGCAGTTGCTTGTCATAGAGTCATAAAGTTATACAGCGTGGAAACAGGCCATTCGGCCCAACTTGTCCACACCGGCCAACATGTCCCAGCTACACTAGTCCCACCTGCCCACGTTTGGCCCATATCCCTCTAAACCTGTCCTATCCATGTACCTGTCTAACTGTTAAAACCATGTAACTGTAAAACTCATAAAAGTTGGGATAGTCCCTGCCTCAACTATGTCCTCTGGCAGCTTGTTCCATACACCCACGTCAGTTGTTTCTACTGTAAGAAAATAACTGCAAATCGAAGGTATTTATTCACAAAATGCTGGAGTAACTCGGCAGGTCAGGCAGCATCTCGGGAGAGAAGGAATGGGTGACGTTTCGGGTCGAGTCTGAAGAAGGGTCTCCACCCGAAACGTCACCCATTCTTTCTCTCCCGAGATGCTGCCTGACCTGCTGAGTTACTCCAGCATTTTGTGAATAAATCAGTTGTTTCTACATCAGTTTTACTGATGCAGCATTGCCTGTTGCTGAATCCCCTTTGCAATGGTTTCAGCTACTACAGTGTTGGAGGAATGCTTATGCACCGAGCAATGTAACAGAAGCCTTGCTTGGGCCTAGCCACATCATGTGCAGGGCCACAACAAACGAGAGGTGCAACAGAGGTGCTGGCCACAGGGAGAAACACAGGCAGGAATTGCATGGCCTTTGGTGTACTGGACCTGGATGGACCAGCTGCCACTGCTTTGGGTAGTTCAATGAAACGAGTCACCCAAAAACAATTCCCTCCAGTCCAGGGCCAGAGCAGAATGAAAAGCACTTCCTCTCGGGGGGCTGGGGAGAGGAAAGCTGCATTAGCAAAAAGATTTTAGTTACTGGTTTAGCCGATCTCCCTGAGGTGGGACAGGATTTTCACCCGATGCAGCCAGACAAAAGCTTGTGAACTAACAAGCAGAGTGTTCCTTTGGGTCTCATTAGTTCACAAGGTTAACGCCACTGCTCCTCAAGGAATGTTATAGTCAATTAGTGATTAAACCATCAGGTGTGACATTTCATTTAGAGAAATGTTAAAAATATAGTCAATACTGTTAGGAATATGCTGAAGAGTTTAAAATGACATTTTCTAGGGACACGACATTTGACTTCAGGTTGTTAATTATGTAGCATGCAGTAAAAGACTGAATGTCAATATACCGTATGTTACTGCTGGTTTTCTGTCAAGCTCTCTGTCAGATTACACAGGAGAGCCACATGATTAATGCAGGCTCATTACATTTGTTAATGTAAAGCTAATTTTAATATTGAATTGAAATGTTGCTGGAAAATGAACTTTGGTCGGGCAAGCCTGCAGCACCAGAATGTTCCTGATGGATTACAGAACAGTCTCAAGCTCATCGGCAAATTGCTAAATACCGACTGTGAGCGCAAGTCGTTTCCAGTCCACCGCATGGAGAGTAACAAACAAGCAACAGCGAGTTGTTAAATACCGATCTTAAGCAGGCTTGAATTAACATTCGTGCCAGGACTGTCTCTGGCTATCTGAGATCAAGGCCTGAAATCACCACTTTTATTTGCTGTGAGGATTTTGAATTTAGGTTGAAATTTCGATCGATTGTGACTTAGCTTAATATTAGGTTCGTTTTAGTTGCGCAACATGGAAACGGGCCCTTCGGCCCACCAAGTTCCGCTGACAAGCGTTCACTTGTACACTAGTTCTATCCTACACACTAGGCTCAATTTACAGAAGTCGTGTCAATAGTCACACTAGGGGCAACTTACAGGGACCAATTAACCTACAAACCTGCATGTTTTTCGGATGTGGGTGGAAACCGGTGCACCCGGAGAAACCCCCCCACGATCACAGGAAGAATGGGCAAACTCTGCACAGGCAGCACCCATAGCCAGGATTGAATCTGGGTCTCAGGTGCTGTGAGGCAGCAACTCTACTGCTGCGTCACAGTGCTATCACAGCTGACAATATCTAAGAGAGTAAAAGGTAAGCAGAAAGTTGGTGAATTCAGATGCTCTCCCCAATGTAAAATGTACTTGAATCGCTATATAAAGTACTAGTTCAGTACTTTACTGTGTACTGTATTGTATAAACCTTGCACTTGCCCCATGCTCCACATGCCAAACTCACCTGCATCATGGAAAGGCCACCCACAATTACTTGCAGGTTTATCACCTAGATTCCTTTGTACTTTCTTTCTCCAGCTCCAAACATATTGGCACCATTTTTCACCACTTCCCACATTTATCAATCTCCCATATTTATCTTGTGAGTATGTATGAAGAGGACCCTGCCAGGCTAAAGGTCCGAGCACTAATCGGCAGCCTCCCGTGGTTCACTAAACCCCTGCCTCAAGTCAAGCAAACCTTTGACGGATAGCAAAGTCACACATCTCTCTAAACTGTGATAATTTTAACATATGCTTCTTGCTTGCTTCATATGCTTCTTTTTCTTCATGTACTTGTTCAGTTTAGTTTAGAGATACCGAGTGGAAACAGGGCCTTTGGCTCACCAAGTCCTTGCCGACCAGCGATCACTCGTACACTAGTTCTATGAGATCCCACTTTCCCATCCTACACACTGGGGGCAATTTACAGAAGCCAATTAACCTACAAAACGCACATATCTTTGGGATTATGGGATGAAAAGGGAGCACCCTGAGAAAACCCATGATCACAGGGAGAACATGCAAACTCTGCACCCTCAGCACTTGTAGTTAGGATCAAACCTGGATCTCTGGCACTGTGAGGCAGCAGTTCACAAAGGAAATTGAACAAATATCACCAGAAGTAATTAAAAATAGTGTTGGAAACACGTAATTTCTAAGCAAGTCACCTATTCCAACATTCCTTCATTACAGCAGTGAAAAATGCTGGCGAAATCCACTGTAGAAGAGCACACTGACTGGAGTCTGTGTCCAAGGGCAGAATTCCATCTTCGTAGATGTTTGCATCAAAGCCTCAATCCCACTGGCTCGTGCTTTACAACGAGCCTCAAGAAGGATTCTGACCCAAAAACTTGCCTATCCACGTTCTCTATAGTTGCTGCCTGACGCACTGCGTTACTGCAGAACTTTGTGTCTTTTTTCATGACCAGCATCTTGTTTTCCTTGTTACTCCCATGAAGATGAGAAACATAAGAAAGGAGGGAGAGAGAAAACGGGGAATTATAGACCAGTCAGCCTTACATCGGTAGTGGGGAAGTTGCTGGAGTCGATTATTAAAGATTTTATAGCAGCGCATTTGGAAAGCGGTGACGGGATCAGTCAAAGTCAGCATGGATTTATGAAGGGGAAATCATGCTTGACTAATCTTTTGGATTTTTTTTGAGGATGTAACAAGTAGAGTGGATAAGGGAGAGCCAGTGGATATGGTGTATCGGAACTTTCAAAAAGCCTTTGACAAGGTCTCACACAAGAGATTAGTGTGCAAAATTAGAGTACATGGTATTGGGGGTAGAGTATTGGCATGGGTAGAGAACTGGTTGGCAGACAGGAAGCAAAGAGTAGGAATTAATGGGTCCTTTTCAGAATGGCAGGCAGTGACTAGTGGGGTGCCGCAAGGCTCGCTGCTGAGACCCCAGTTTTTAACAATATATATATTAACGATTTAGACGAGGGAATTAAATGTAACATCTCTAAGTTTGCGGATGACACAAAGCTGGGTGGCAGTGTGAGCTGCGAGGAGGATGCAAAGAGGCTGCAGGTTGACTTGGATCGGTTGGGTGAGTGGACAGATGCATGGCAGATGCAGTATAATGTGGATAAATGTGAGGTTATCCACTTTGGTGGCAAGAACAGGAAGGCAGATTATTATCTGAATGGTGTCAGATTAGGAGAAGGGGCGGTGCAACGAGACCTGGGTGTGCTTGTACATCAGTCACCGAAAGTAAGCATGCAGGTACAGCAGTGAGTGAAGAAAGCCAATGGCATGTTGGCCTTCATTGCAAGAGGATTTGAGTTTAGCAGCAAGGAGGTCCTACTGCAGTTGTACAGGGCCCTGGTGAGTTCGCACCTGGAGTATTGTGTGCAATTTTGGTCTCCTAATTTGAGGAAGGACATTATTGCTGTTGAGGGAGTGCAGCGTAGGTTCACCAGGTTAATTCCCGGGATGGCGGGACTGACATATGATGAAAGAATGGGTCGACTGGGCTTGTTTTCACTGGAATTTAGAAGGATGAGAGGGGATCTAAAAGAAACATATAAAATTCTTATAGGATTGCACAGGGTAGATGCAGGAAGAATGTTCCCGATGTTGGAGGAGTCCAGAACCAGGGGTCACAGTTTAAGAATAAGGGGTAGGCCATTTAGGACTGAGATGAGGAAAACCGTTTTCACCCAGATAGTTGTGAATCTGTGGAATTCTGTGCCACAGAAGGCAGTGGAGGCCAATTCACTGGATCTTTTCAAGAGAGAGTTAGATTTAGCTCTTAGGGCTAAGGGAATCAAGGGATATGGAGAAAAAGCCGGAACGGGGTACTGATTGTGGATGATCAGCCATGATCATATTGAATGACGGTGCTGGCTCGAAGGGCCGAATGGCCTACTCTTGCACCTATTTTCTATGTTTCTATGTTTCTAACTGCCTGAATTTAACATTTGCTATCTGACGACAGAAAACTGATGATAGACACAAAATGCTGGAGTAACTCAGCGAATCAGGCAGCATCTCTGGAGAACAAGGATGGGTGACATTTCGGGTCAGGATCCTTCTTCGGACAGGTTAGATGCCTCCTGACCCACTGAGGTACTCCAGCACATTGAGTCTATTTTCGGTATTAGCCGACATCTGCTGTTTTTTTCTGCACAGAGAGAAAACTGGTAAACAGGGTTTTTTTTAAAGTGTTCGCATGGTCTCACTGCCATTGCCAGCATTTAACATCTATACCTAATTGTCCCTGAACTGAGGGAACAGATAAGATTAACCACATGGATAGATCCTGAGTTACACACAGCTCAAACCAGACATTACTGAACCAGGTGAGTTTTTAAACAATCGAGCAATTTTATGGGTATTGCTACTAAATAAGAACTTCAAGATGGCGGTGGTGGCAGAGGTGGTGAGCCGGCTGGAGTCTTGTCTCCTGCATCCTCGGAAGTGCTTTGAGTGTTCAGAGGTCGGCTGTGAGTGGCGCTGGGATGCTGGGCCCTGACCGTGTGAGGCAAGGGATGGCGCGATCACGTGCTGGGCATGAAAGATGTCAGTTGTGCAAACATTGCTTCATGTTTTCCATTTAATGGAATGAATTGCTGGAATGAGCGAGCATTATGAATGGATCTGAAATTTATCACCACTTCAACCTTTAAAATGGATCACCTGGGGCACAATGGAGCAGGAAAAATGGGTATAATTAAGGCCTCTGGATTTATGTCTGAAATTCATTTGCACTTGGTACGGTCCACATCAAGTCATCGGTGGGGTGGGTAGCTGGAGGCCCTGCAGCAGCCTGGGGCTCAAGTAAATCAGACACCACTCCACGTGGCCACGCAGGCGGAATGGACATGGCCTGCAGCAGCATGGTGCAGCAGAGTAGCGGTGGAACATGACACATCACCTCGCGCTGAAACTCCAAGCCAGTGCCACCACCAGTACAGGTCTTTATAGCCAAGTTAAGACTCTAACATTTTTAACAACTCTGAACTTGAAGTGTATAGGATGGCATCAGCAACATAGCGACTCTTGTGTCCAGTCCCAGTGTAATCAACTATCTTACACTCTTGTACTTTAGTATGATTGTTCTTAATGTATTGTAAAAAATAATACAAAAATAGAATTCCACTATACTTGGGTGCATGTGACAATAAAGCACCATTGAACCATTGCACCATTGACCAACACTTTTTTATTAATGCCGGATTTATCTAATACTTTGAATTTAAACTACTTAGCTGCCATGGTTGGATTTTAACTTTTGTCCCAGAATTAATGCCCCAGAACACTGTCTACTAGCCTGGCAGTTTAACCACTACACCATCAATAATGCTTGTGAGTACTGTTCCAAACAGATTGACAAGGCTGAGGTTGATTGAGTACTACCATTTTACTGATCATTCATCACTGTATATCGGTGAGGTGGCAGTAGTGTGGTAGTGGTGTGTACCATCTATTTCTTGACTGTACTGGGGGGCACATGGTGCAGCGGTAGAGTTGCTGTCTTTCAGTGCTAGAGACCTGGATTCCATCCTGACTATGGGCGCTGTCTGTACGGAGTTGGTACATTCTCATTGTACCATGTGGGTTTTCTCCCACTCTTCTTGGACTCCCATGGATGGCCTTCTGCCCTCTTTAGACATTTTCATTTCTAACTGCCGGTGTGACATCAACCGTCTCAACTTTTCGACTCCACTTACCTACTCTAACCTCACCCCCTCTGAACCTACAGCCCTCCGCTCACTCTGCAACAACCCCAACATTATCATCAAACTCGCTGATGAGGGAGGTGCGTGATAATCTGGTGAGCTGACTTCTACCGCACAGTGGCCAGGTGGCAGCTCTTGGATACCTCCTCCTACTTACCACTAGATCATGATCCCCACAGATGAGCACCAGGCCATCATTCAGCAGACTATCCCTGATCTTATCACTTCCAGCTGTCTGCCTTCCACAGTACTCAACCTTATTGTTCCCTAGCCCCGCACGGCCCGGTTTTACCTTCTCCCCAAAACCCATAAATACAACTGCCATGGCAGCCCCATTGTTTCTGCCTGCAACTTCCCCACTTAAATCAGTTCCCTCGACTCCATCCTATCCTCCCTGGTCCAAATCCTCCCAACCTATATCCAACATCTCACACGCCCTTCGTCTCCTTCATGATTTCCATTTTCCAGGCCCCTGTTCCCTCAACTTTACTATGGACATTCAGTCACTCTATACCATCCCCCACCAGGAAGGTCTTAAAGCCCTCCGTTTCTTCCTTGACTACAGAACCAGCCAAGTTCCCTCTACTAACACTCTCCTCCGCCGTCCTCACTCTTGACAACTTCTCCTTCGACTCCTCACACTTCCTCCAAATCAAAGGAGTAGCCATGGACACTCGCATGGGCCCCAGCTATGCCTGCCTCTTTGTAGGGTACGTCGAACAATCCCTGTTCCGGACATACACTGGCCCTATCTCCGAACTCTATCACCGCTACATTGACAACTGCACTGAGACTACCTCCTGCACCCATGTAGAATGCATGGACTTCATTCACTTCACTACCAATTTCCATAAGGATAAAGACTGGCATCTAAAGTTATTAACATTTAACTAAACAATAAAAACTTATTAAAAGTTATCTTTAAAGATGTAAAAATAATCAAACTCACTTTAAAACATTTAAACAGAAATGAAAGAATTATGGCAAATAATGTTATTTTAAAAATATATAAATATCTTTCTACTTACCCTTTCCCCTCACAGCTGCTCCTCTCTCTTCAAGTGAACAGGCCCAGACTTACTGCATGAGATATAACCTGTTTCAGCTTTGTGGCAGATTCCCTATAGCAACTGTGGGGAGACTCAGCAAGTTTGTCCACTGCTGCAGCTCTATTGTGAGATTGGCAATGAAGCTCAATGAATAAACTTAGGGAATCTCCCATTCTTTGCAGAGAGGAGGATATAGAGTGAGAGGGAGAGAGAGACTGAGACAGAGACAGGGAGAGAGATAAAAAGAGAGGGAGAGAGGGAGATATAGCCAGACAATGAGAGAGGGAGAGAGAGACAGAGAGACAGAGAGACAGAGAGGCAGAGAGACAGAGAGTCAGAAGGAGAGAATGATAAGATGAGAAAAACAGACAGGGATGAAAGGTAATGAGGAGACAAAAGGGGAGGATTTTCTAACAAATATCCAGGTAGGCCATGAAGTATGGCCATGTAAGGTATGTAGGCCGACAGTGAAGAATAGAATTGCCAACATCAACCTATTGAATTCATCGCAATATTTCAGATCAATGGTTTATCATCATAAAGCATTACCCTTCACAGGCTCTCTTCCTCCTTATCATTTCATCTATCTATCTATCTATCTATCTATCTATCTATCTATCTATCTATCTATCTATCTATCTATCTATCTATCTATCTATCTATCTATCTATCTATCTATCTATCTATCTATCTATCTATCTATCTATCTATCTATCTATCTATCTATCTATCTATCTATCTATCTATCTATCTGTCTGTCTATCTGTCTGTCTGTCTGTCTGTCTGTCTGTCTGTCTGTCTGTCTGTCTGTCTGTCTGTCTATCTCTACTTCTTCACCAGACTCATGCTCTTCCTCACTCTCCCATAATCTCTAACATTCAATCATTTTTTTCTTGCTCTCTCTGCTTTCTCCTCTCTCTCCCCCTCTCTCTCTGTCCACATGATCTACACCATTCTCTCTCTTTCTATTTCTCCCACTACAGTCTACCTTACATTTAATGTAACGTCTAAGTTAACGTCTATGTGTGTCTCTCTCTCTCTCTCTTTATGCCTCTAACAGTCTATCATTTGTGTCTGCCTGTCTCTCTCTCTTTCTCTGTCTATTTCTCTCCCTCTCTCGCTATCCTCATGATCTCCATCACTCTCTCTTTCTTTCTATTTCTCCCTCTACAGTCTACTGTACATTTAATGGAAAGCATCCAGTGAATATACTGATCCCATGAACAGCACAGAAAAAGCAACAAAACGCATTTCCCCATTATATGCTGTGTGAACTTTATTCTTTTTCCTCCTGAAAAACATGCATTACACAAAGCTCCTCTGTTCACGTGACGTTATCTTGGAAACAGCAGGGTGGGAAGAGCTAAAAGTTTCCTTTGTACCAGTCACCGGTATTAGTTGCATGTCTTTTGATGTGAGTTAATACTAATGGTGCGTATTACAAGGGCACTCGGAGCTTAGTAAGTGAGGCAGCAGTAGCATCTGATGCACTACAAAGGATGAAAAGGCTACTGGCTTAATGTATTTTTCTTTAAAGGAACATGTAACTACTGAATTAATGCATTAAATAAGACTATCTTTTTTTTATCAAGAAGGGACTGCATCAGTTTGGAACAGCATAATGCACGTTTCAGATCCTTTCACTGCAATTATGCTAAAATGCCCCATGCAGAGAAGGGATTAGACCCAATCGACAATCAGACACAATGGCCAATCCCACCTTTTATGATAAAAAGGTGTGCAAAGATCGTGGCTCTGAAGCTGAAATTATTACACCTACCTGCAGGAGGCCAATAGAGCCAGTCTAAAAGTCAAGGCGGAAATGCTAAAACGCGGAGACTGCTTAGTCCCGACTAGGTACTTGTCTTTGACATCTTTGTGATACCTTTTGATTCGAAAGCCGAGGCCATAATGCAAATGGTCTTCCTGACAGGTAATACTTAGTGTTTATCAGCTCGGTGCGGCAGCGATGACACCTGGCAGTGTAAAGGTCCCAGTGGGAGGCTAACACTCGGCCAACCAGTGGGAGACTGAGCTGCGAGACGACAAGAGTGAAGGTTAAAGCGACAAAACTTGTACCAAGAACAAAAGGAAGATGTTATGTTTCATGATATGGAAAGCCTATAGCACAAATGGAAACACGATGCTCTGCTTATATCAGGTACAAACAGTTCAATAGTTCAATGGTGCTACATTTGTCGCATATGCAACTGCAAAGTGGAATTGTTTTTCTGTATCCAGTATTACACACGCAGCCGCTGCCATTTTGGGCGCCATTATTCAAAATAGATTTAATATGTAATACATCAGATTAATGTGTGGGAAGGAACTGCAGATGCTGATTTAAACCGAAGATGAACATGAAAAGCTGGAGTAACAGCGGGACAGGCAGCATCTCTGGAGAGAAGGAGTGGGTGATGTTTCGAGTCGAGACCTTTCGTCAGAATCTGAAGAAGGGTCTCGACCCGAAACTTCACCCATTCCTTTACATCAGATTCATGTTTGTTAGTTGGACATTTATGAATACAAGGAAAGAATAAAATTGTTCCTTTATGACCATAAGACCATGAGACATGAGCAAAATTAGGCCACTTGGCCCATCGAGTCTACTGTGCCATTCGATCATAGCTGATCTATTTTTACCTTAGTTTAGTTTAGAGATGCAATGTGGAAACAGGCCCTTCAGCTCACCGAGTCCACCGTCCTATGATCACCCATGCACTAGTTCTTTCTCTGCACATCTTTGGGATGTAGGAGGACACTAGAGCACCCAGAGAAAACTCACGTAGTCACAGGGAGAACGTACAAACTCCGTACAGACAGCACCCTTAGTCAGGATCAAACCCAAGTCTCTGACGCTGTAAGGCAGCAACTCTACTGCTGTGTCACTGTGTCACCCCTGAGTGTCCCTCTCAACCTCACTCTCCTGCCTTCTCCCTCTGACCCATTGACACCTTTATTAATCAAGAACCTATCAACCTCGGTTTCAAAAATACCCTACGTCTTGCCCTCCACAGCCATCTGTGGCAATCAATTCCACCCTCTGGCAAAATAAATTTGTCCTCATCACCATTCTAAAGGTACACCTTTTTATTCTGAGACTGTGCCCTCTGGTTCTACACTCTCCCATTACTGGAAACATTCTCTCCACATCCACTCATTATCCAGTAGGTTATAATGAGATTCTCTCCCTTCCTTCTAACCTCTTGCTCTTTATTTATTTTTATGATGGATTAGTGTTACAGATTCTGACACACAAAGGGGAAACGGGCCCTTCAGCCCATTGAGTCCACGTTGACTACTAACCGCGCAGTTACACTAATCCAACATCGTGAAGAAAGGGCCCGACCCAAAACATCACCTATCCATATTCCCAGAGATGCTGCCTAACCCACAGAGTTACTCCAACTCTCTGTGTCTTTTTTGTAAAGCAGCATCTGCAGCTCCTTTTTTTAATCTTCTTTCTACGTTAATATTAAAAAAAGTCTTCTCGTATTCTCAACAAACTCCCCACAGACCCTACCACTCACCTACATACTAGGGACAATGTACTATACCTACCGTGTTACACATCTCTGGGGCGTGGCAGAAAATGGAAATGTTGGGAGGAAAGCCACGCAGTCACAGGGAGAATGTGCAAACTCCACATGGATAACACCCGAGGTCAGGATCTGTGAATCCAGGTCTCTGGCACTGTGTGACAGCGATTCTAATAACAGCCACCCTATTATTTTATGCTTGAATGCAAAGCAACACATTTTAGTTTATTTAAATTTGAACATGCATGAGTGACATCTTTCAAGTCACTCTTGAGACTTGTCCAACAGCAAATATACATCCTGTTGTAGCGACCATAGAGAATGGTCCAGGTCGTCGAACCCTCAGATTGGCCAGCAAGGTCACGTGTGGGCGCGACCGTAGGGATTGGTCCAGAGAGCGACATCGCTGATTGGACAGCGTTGTCATGTGCGCTTTTGGCGCCCGAAAAGAGTTAGTTCGGAGACGTCTTCAAGGAAGACTGTGAGTTTTTGATGGTTGTCCGTTATCTTGTTGTGAAACCTTTGTAAACGAATATTGCTGTCGCAATAAACTTCTTCAACAAAGAACAAGTTTCCGGACTCGCCATACTGTCATTAAAGATGGCAGATTTGACTAAAAACATTAAATAGCTTGCCTTGCTGTGTTTTCAAGTTAATGATTGTTGCTATTATGAAACTATAATATGTCTCCTAATGTAAGACTAAGAAATTTAATAGCAAACAAACGGAAGTTATTAAATTGTTCGAAAGCCTAACCTAATCAGTTGTCTGATTCTCTGTAAGTTACTCTTGAGTTTATTTATTTACCTTCAATTTGTGGCTCATTGGCATTTAGAAAGCTTTTCTCTGGATAAAAGCATAATATTATTCATTTCTGTGCATCTTCACCTCTTTGGCTTTGCTGAGGTAAATCCGAAGTGATTTTATTTAATTATTTTCTTGATTAAATTAGTCAAAAGAAAATGCCGGAGCTAATACCAGTTAAAGAATAGGGGATTAATTTGATCAGAAATTACAAGCAACAAGTGCTAAGACCAGGCCTCTTTGTAATTTCCTTTACTTCATTACTTTGTAACCCATTCTGCTGCTGAATAGAATGACGTAGAATATGAATCTAGTTAGGGTGCTAAAAGATACTGTAGCAAAATGGCGGCGCTGCCCTAGCAGCTGCGGCTTACCTGCGGTCCGTTTGTCTTTGTGTTTTTGTTGTTTTTTTTTGTCTTAATTGTAGATGTGATGTCGTGTTTTTGTGGTTGTGTACTATGTGTGTGTGTGTGGGGGGGAACTGTAAAATTGTAAATTTGTCCCTTCCGAACTGAGACCCGACCTTTGTTTTCTGGGTCGGGTCTCCGTTCCTGCTGCGGCCTACCAACTCCTGGAGTTGGCGGCCTCCAGGGCTCTGATTCGCAGAGCCCGCGGACCAGACTTACCGTCTGCGGAGCCGGCCATCCTCGGAGTCTGCGGGAGCAGCTGCGACTCGCCTTCGGCTCGGGCCGTGTGGATGCCGACATCGGGAGCTCCGGCAGCGGCAGCGTGTTCGCCCGCCCCGGATCGCGGGGCTTGGGTCGGCCCACCGCGGACATTTCACCATCCGGCGCGGCCTGAAACAGGTCGCGGGATTTTTTTCTGCTTGGCGGGGGCTTCAATATCGGGAGCCATGACCGCCCCGACGTGCAGCGGCAGCGGCATGTTCACCCGCCCCGGATCGCGGGGCTTGGGTTGGCCCGCTGCGGACCTTTCACCGTCCGGCGCGGCCTGGAACATGGCAACGACAACAGCCTGACCGCGGGAGAAGACGGCAGGGGAAGAGAAAAGACATTCTGGCCTTCCATCACAGTGAGGAGGTGACTGCAGGAGACTCACTGTGATGGATGTTTCTTTTTTTTGTGTTGGTTGGGGTTGTGTAATTTGCTTATTTTACTGCTTTTATTGTTGGACTGTGGGTGACTAAATTTTGTCCAAAAAAATTATGACAAATAAAGATATCCTGAATAATGGATTTGTTGAGCAAAAGGCAAAGTGCTGGAGGATCTTTTTTTTTTTTTTTTTTGAATAAATTTTTTATTGGAGATAGGTACATAACCTGTTTACATCTTTACAGTCATACATTTTTAAATTGATAATATTGTCAATTATTATTATATTGTCTCCAATACCTTTTGCCCCTTTTTTTTAAACTAGATAGAACTAAAGAACTAGATGAAGTAAAGAAAGAAAAAAGAGAGAAGAAAAATAAAAACAAAAACGAAAACAGATTATAAAGATAAGGAAAAAGTTAGTTAAAGAAGAGTGGAGAAATTTATTAAAATGACAAAAACTTCATTCGAGATATATTCGTACATTTCAAAGTATAGCATTTCATCCATTCTTTAGTCCGAGTGCTAGTCAGGTTCCTGTGCTGAACCATTCTGACCCTTTAAGTAATCAATAAAAGGAGACCATATTCCAATAAATAATTCCTGTTTATCCAACAGGGAAAATCTGATTCTTTCCACGTTTAAGGTCTCCGTCATTTCTATAATCCACATTTTGATTGTGGGGGACGTAGGGCCTTTCCAAAATTTTAGAATTAATTTTTTTCCTGTTATTAAACTATAATCCATAAAGTTTCTTTGTGTTGTTCTAAATGTTTGATTTAATTCTAATATTCCGAGTATAATTAATTTTGGATCTGGGTCCAATTGTGTGCTGGTTACTTTAGATATTATGCTAAAAATATTTACCCAGAATTTTTTAATTTTTATACAGTTTGCAAACATATGAAATAATGTAGCTTCTAAATGTTGACATTTATCACATTTAGGTGAGATATGTTGGAAAATTTTATGTAGTTTTGTTTTTGAATAGTGTAACCTATGTATTACTTTAAATTGTATTAGAGAATGTCTGGCGTTTAGTGAACACTGATGTATATGTTGCAAACTTTCTTCCCAAGTATCTTTCGTAATTACTTGGTTTAATTCTTTTTCCCATTTTTGTCTGTATAAGTCCGTGGAGGGAATGTCACTGTCTAATAAGATATTATATATATAAGATATTAATTTTTCTGTATTAGGATGTTTGTTCCAACATTCATCAAGAATTTCTGAATTTCTAATTCGAAAATTTTGGGAGTTCGATTTTACATAATCTCTAAGTTGAAGATATCTGAAATAATCATTTCCACGAAGACCATAAGTCTGTTGCAACTCCTGAAATGTCAGAAAAGTGCCTTCCCTATAAAGTTGTCCCATATTTTTAATTCCATAATCCTTCCATTGTGTAAAACCCCCGTCTACCCATGAAGGCTTAAACAAAGGATTATTCACAATTGGAAGAAAAAGTGATAAATTATCTAATTTTAATGTCTTTTTTAATTGTTTCCAAATTCGTATAGCACTAAATATTATAGGGTTTTCCCTATAAATTTTTTTGTTTAATTTAGACGTAGCAAATAATATCGAACCAATATCAAAAGGTAAACAATCTTCCTTTTCCATTTTTAACCAGTCTGGTTGATGATCTATTTCTTCCAACCAGAAATTCATATTTTTAATATTAACTGCCCAGAAATAAAACAAAAAATTGGGTAAAGCCAGGCCTCCATTTATTTTTGATTTACACAAGTGTCTTTTGTTTATCCTATGATTCTTATAATCCCAGATAAAATCATTAACAATAGAGTCCAATTTTAAAAAAAAGTTTTTTGTCAGATATATCGGAATTGTCTGAAAAAGGTATAATATTTGCGGTAAAAAAATCATTTTTATGGCATTAATTTTGCCAACCATTGAGATAGGGAGTGTTTTCCAATATTGAATATTCTTATGTAGTTTGTTCAGTAATGGGGGGAAATTTGCTTTAAATAATGATGTATATATCTTAGTTACATAGATACCTAGATATTTAAATTTTTCATTTACTATTTTAAATGGAAATTGTTGTATTATCTGTTTATTATGTTCCCTTATTGGCATAATTTCGCTTTTATTCCAATTTATTCTGTATCCTGAAAGTGAACCAAATTGGGTTATTAGCTTTAATAAGTTTGGAATACTAATTTCTGGTTTTGTAATGTAAATTAATACGTCATCTGCGTATAGAGAAATTTTATTCACTGTGTCCTTTGTGTTATATCCATGTATTTCCGGATGCCCCCTAACTCTTTCTGCCAGTGGCTCAATAGCAAGCGCAAATAATAATGGGGATAACGGGCATCCTTGTCTACAACCTCTAGATAGGCTAAATTTCGATGACAACCTGGAGGATCTTAATGGGTCGGGCAGCATCCGGGAAGGGAATGGGCAGATGATGCTTTGGATCAGGACCCTTCTCCTTTGTGCATTGCTCAAGATTCCAGCATCTGCAGCCCCTTGTGTCTCCATAGAGGATAGATTACTGGTCTAACAATCAGAGACCAGGGCCATTGATTTGGAGATATGAATTCAAATCACATCAAGAGAACCATTGAATTTAAATTTAAATCACTAAACAAATCTAGAATATAGAATTGTATTCCAACCTTGCCATAGAGGCAGAGGAGCGAGGTTGGAGTGTAAGGGTGCGTCCAGTGGAGGTGGGGTGCAGAGGCTTTGTAACCAGTTCCACCACAAGGCTCCTGAGGGAAGTAGGAGTCAGAGGGCAGGCCCAAAGGATGGCAATCAAAGAACTTGCCAATGCCGCCAAACGGAGCAGTCACTGGATGTGGCTGAAAAGAAGAGATGCTGTCTGGGCTGCCACGTGACCCTCTAGAGGCTAACCATAAGACACACACTCAGGACTGATCACCCTGCAGTGGGCCTGCCTTGACTGAGGGTGTCTTGTGATAAAAGGCCGAAACACCCAGTGACGTTGAGGTGCACAACTGAAGATGTGTCTGAATGGTAGCAACATCACCGAGTGATCACCAAGAACAACACCAGTCAATTGTAGCGCAAACCTTAGAGATTGTAACATCTAGTCCTACTAATCAATCCTGACATTCTGTGGGTACTATTGTTATAATTTTAGCAATAATAGCCATATTGACTGGTCGCATCGTGGCCTGGTTCTGTAACATGAATGCCCAGGAGTGTAGAAGCCTGCAAAAAGTGGTGAACACTGCCCAGTCCATCATCAAAGGGATTTACAGGAATCGTTGCCTCAAAAAGGCAGCCAGCATCACCAGAGGGCCACGCATTCATTTCACTCCTGCCATCGGGAAGAAGGTACAGGAGCCTGAAAACTGTAACATGCAGTTTTAGAAACAGCTCCTTCCCTACAGCCATTAGGCGAGTAAACACTACAACCTCTAAATAAACTCTGAACTACATAGACGGGGGCAATGATTTTGTCTTTTTGCACTATTATTGTTTGTTTCTATATATGTGTATGTATGTATGTGTATGTATGTATGTATGCATGTGCATGTATGTATTTATATTTATATACCCACACTGAACTATATTCTCTCGTTTGTTATTGTTTACAGAGCACCATATTTACATATTTTGTTTACATATTCTGTTGTTCTGCTGCAAGTAAGAATTTCATTGTTCTATCTGGGACATATGACAATAAAATACTCTTGACTTGGCTCTTGCCTCTTGATTCATGGAACAACAGGATAATTGCCAAAATTCCATTTGATTCAACAATTCTTTGGAGAGGAAGATCTGTCCTTGACTAGTGTAGCACATCTATGACTCCGGAATCAGTAGGGTTGACTTCTTACTGTCCCCTTAACATGGCCCAGTTATTCACTCAGTTCAGAGATAACTTGGGATGGATCAGTCATTGATGCCTCATTTGGTGAATGAATAAAATAAAAATAGGGTTTTAAGGACCAATACCCACCGTAAAACCTAGATCATGTTTGTAAAGTCTATGATAGGCCTATTTGGTCCAACATGATCAGGAACAGCAGCTAGTTATATTTAGGTCACCTTTGTATGTAGTAAATAATAAGATTACACAACTCAATCAACAATATCTCAACTTTACCGCACAAGGTGCTAAAATGCTTAATTTGTTTGCGTTCGCAATGTTTTTCAGCTCAACTCTGCAAACAATATAAGATAAATACACACAGGAGGCTTTTTTTTTCCAATGGGGATCTGGTGCAGAGCACATAATATTGCTTTAATGGAGTCACAAGCGATTGCAGATGCTGGAATCTAGAGCAAAGCACAAAGTGCTGGTGAAACACAACAGGCCAGGCAGCATCAGGAGAGGGAATGCACAGGTGACCCTTCTGCACCTGACCCGAAACATCACCTGTCCATTCACTCCCCAAATGCTGCCTGACCCACTGAGTTCCTCCAGCACTTTAAATAGTGCTTTCATTGTCAGTTAAACACCCCTTCTCATTTGGTCAATACAAATGAATATTGGTAGAGATATATAACATAAAGCTGCATGTGCATTACACATCACACAATGTCAAAATTATACCAAAGATATCAAAATACTGCAAAATCGCCAGGAAGCTTGGGATTCAGTTCAGACTATGATGTGTTACTACAGATATGATAATGTTACTTCTTTTAAGATCCAACTTCCAAATTTCATATTTCAGATTCACAACATTATTCACAGATGCCCAATCAATGCAAGGCTGAAGCACTATGATAACAAATGTATTTGTACAATAACATTTGAAGAGTGAATGGGGTAATGTGAAACTGGTATAAAACAATTGACTTTAAAATGAAACCGTGGATAATTTGGTGAAAGATGTGTTTGGCCCTGCAGTTTGAGTAATTGTTGCAATTTCCATCAAGGGAATTTTCAACTAGACCCTTGTTTCAGGCAATACTGAATAGCTTTATAGTTATTAATTGAAGTCATTTGGAAGACTAAAGGTATTTAGGCAATAGTGGTCTAAGAGATATTAATAAAAGATGGTTCCTAGGTAACCATATTGATTTTGGAGTTCAAAGGCACAAAGGGTCAATGAGAGTGATAGAAACAATGGAGCTTTTCACAGTAGGGTTTAAGACTTGCTCCATGCTGACATCTTTAAGTCATGTGCAGAGTTCATTAATTGTGTGGTTGCGCGGGGCAAGGAGGGAGGCTGGAAGCTCTCAGGGAGTCAGAGGGCAGGAATCATAGTAACGTGTCAGAACCCCAGCAGAATGCACAGCGGGGAAGCCAATGTTGGTAAAGGCAGCTGTCTTAAACCAGCACACCAGGAATAACCTGGGATTAGGTCAAGATCGGCTAATTGTATTGATGTTTGCTAAAAGTAAGTGTTGACTGCAAGTCTCCTTCTATAACAGTTAGTAGTGTTGCTTATGTGACAGGTGATATGATTGTTGTGTATTTGTTCCTCAACATATGTGCATGAGTGTATGTAACGGTGTGTGTGTGTTTGTGCATGAGTGTGTGTGTGTGTGCGCACTTACATGTGTAACATGTTTGTGTGCATGCATGCACCCATGTGTGAATAGTTAGTAGTTGATTTTAGATCAGTTGTAAAATATACTTGATGGCTGAAGTATCTGCTGAATATAGTTTAATTGTTCAGTGATGTTATTTCATGCCTCAAAAGCAAGTCTCTGCTCAATTCACTATATTTATACAGCATATTGCTTGTTAAAATTTACATTAACTCCTTAATAACCTTGTTTGATCTTTACTCACAACATATGCAGAATGCCATTGACAGGGGTCTGAGATTGAGTTGCTTACCCACCCTGCAGGAGGGAGACATAAAGATTGCTGGTTCTGGGGGCAGAGGTGGAGGGAAAAGAAACGCATGAAAGATAAATCACCAAGAAAAACATTGAGTAGTATAAAGGGCTTGAACAACATACATACTGCATGTGGCCACTTCATCAGATGTAATATGGAGACAGCTCTGACAATGGGCGGCATAGTGGCATAGCGGTAATTACCTTACAGTGCTCGAGACTCGGGTTCAATCCTGACTACGGGTGCTGTCTGTATGGAGTTTGTACGTTCTCCCTGTGACCGCGTGGATTTTCTCTGGGTTTTCCGGTTTCCTCCCACATTGCAAAGACATACAGGTTTGTAAGTTAATTGGCTTCGGTAAAAATTGTAAATTGGCCCTAGTGTGCAGGGGAGTGCTAGAATACGGGGTGATCGCTGGTCGGCACGGACTCAGTGGGTCAAAGGATCTGTTTCCATGCTGTATCTCTAACGTCTAAGGTCTGGCAGTGAGCAGTCAGTATCAAATCAGCATTGGTATTTGTGCTATGACATTCTGATAGTCTGATATCATAATCAATTGCATTGATTGACCAGCAACTTAACAAAATTAAAGATGGAATTTATAAGGATGCTGCCAGTAATTGAGGGCCTGAGCAATAGGGAGAAGTTGGCCAGGCTAGGACATTATTCCATGGAATGCAGGAGGTTGAGGGGAGCTTATAGAGGTCTATAAGATCATGAAGGGAGTAGATAGGGTGAATGCACAGTCTTTTACTCAGAGTAGGGGAATCAAGAATCAGAATACATAGGTTTAAGGTGAGAGGGGAAAGATTTAATAGGAACCTGAGAGGCAATTTTTCACTGAGGCTACATGGAGTGAGAAGCGGAGGCAAGTAGTATAATGACATTAAAAATATATGTGGACAGGTACATGGATAGGAAAGATTTAGAGCCATATGGGACAATCACAGACAGATGGGACTAGCATAGATGGGACAACTTGGCAAGCAAGTTGGGCTGAAGGGCTTGTTTCCCTGCTGTATGACTCCATGACTATGAAAGACGAGACATAATGAACAGCAGATACTGGAATCTTGAGCAAAATGCGAAGTGCTGGAAGAACTCAACGGGTCAGGCAGAGTGGAATGAACAGGCAGCGTTTTGGGATGGGGCTCTCCATCGGACTCGAAAGGAGAAAAATTCTGCCTTTTTTCTGTAGTATATTTTAGAGTCCACTTCTTAAGCATCTTACAAATTAAATTCATTTGAGGTACATTCATGAATGAATGAATGAATAAGTTTATTGGTCAAGTATGCATATACAAGGAATGTGCCTTGGTGCTCCGCTCACAAATGACAACACAAACATACAGTTAACAATTAAGAATAAAGCATAAACACATCAGAACAATAAGGATACACCATTACGGTCTAAACATGTGGGTGGAAATGAACCAGAGCAAAAAAGTGGCTACAGACTTTGATTATTGATTAGAACTATCACCTCAACCTCATTGTAATAAGGGTAGTCAATTTACACAGAGCAAGTTCACCAATGTGATAATGTGCAGCCTGTTTTAACTCTATTGATCGGTGGATAAATATTGTCCAGAACAGTAGGGATAACTTCCTTCCTCTTCTTCTATAGAACCTTTAACATTCATTTGACAAAGTGTTCATCTTTTATCCTGTCCAAAGTGTAGATATCTAAAGGGCCTGTCCCACTTAGGCGATTTTTTAAGCGACTGCCGGCGACTGTCAAAGTCGTAGCAGATCGCCAAAATGTTCTTTTACCCAACGACTATGACCACAACAATGCCGAGTCAGGTCGAGATTACACCGTCTTCGGAAACATCGCAAAATTCCCACGCTGTCAATGCTTCTCTGGCATCCTAATTTTTGCTGAAATCACTGACAAGTCGGTAAGTATTTGAGGGTTTTGAAATATAACATCTTGCCCGGGTTACTTGAAAACCAAGCTTCACAGTAACAAGGCATAAACTGGATTGACTTCCAGTTTACTAATGGCAGTATTAAGAAATTTAATTTAAAAAATGGTTAAATGGATTTTTGTGAAAAGTGTGTGGGCATTCTTTGAAAATGTACGGGAGATGCATATATGGTTTCTGGGTTGCATATCTGGGTTGGGAGCATACTTTAAATGTGATCGCTGATGGCCATAAACATCGCGAAAATTCCCATGCTTACCTGACCGTCAAACTGTCGCCTCCAATCTACCTGGCAAATGTCCTGACGGTAAATAAATTGGTTAAACACAAGTATTTTATGGTATCTTAAAATGACTTTACTTATTTTAATACTATGTACTTCTAAATGCATCTAAGACAACCTAGCAAACCTGGGGACAGCATGCGACAGCGCCCGCAATAAGCAACGATACCTGGCGACAAGCCAGCTGTGGCCGAGAAATTTCACTCCGGATGATTTCTCATCGATGCGCTGAGATCTACTAAGATTCTTGGATGACTCCTCATGATCATGCCCGCGACACCCCGGCGAACTGTTGGCGACAGCCTAGTCGCCGGCAGTCACCTTAAAATCGCCTAAAGTGGGACAGGCCCTTAAGAGTGTAGCAGCTGAGCAGTACTAATGTGTCACATCAGCCTTATTGCACTTTAGTTTCTCACGGGACTGGAACCCTAACCTTTGCAGTTAGAGGTGAAATTGGAACCAACTAACCACAGCAAACACCATTCATACTGCATAAAACAGGGGTTAGTTTAGTTTAGATTAGAGGTACTGCATGGAAACAGGCCCTTTGGCCCACCGAGTCTGCACCAACCAATTATCACCCATGCACTAGTTCTATCCAAAGATACTTTAGAGGAGCAAGATCGACCACTCCGTTGAAATCGCCTATACTGAAGTGTAGTACGCAAAGGAGCGTAACGTCCGCCATTTTAGTAGGCAAAACCCGCCGTTCGCTATGTCTCTTGCAGTGTAATCAGTGTTTTGGGGGAACAGTATGTGTGATGATACCATTAAAATGCAGAATATATCTCATCTATCAATTCACAGATTTTTGTTATTTTTCTTTAAAAATGTTTCTGCAAGGTTCTGCCTACTAACATGGCGCCATGACACACTACGGTTTTTAGGGTCGAGTGATCTATCTTGTTCCTCTAGTATCTGTGGTTCTATCTTACACACGAGGGACAATTTACAGAAATCAATTAACCTACAAACATGCACGTTTTTGGAATGTGGGAGGAAACAGGAACACCCGGTGGAAACCCACGCAGTCACAGAGAGAACATACAAACTCCGTAAGGACAGAACCTGGCTCTCTGGCGCTGTAAGGCAGCAACTCTAACTCTGGGCCACTGTGCGGCCCAATTCTTGATTTGTGGTACACATCTGTAAGATTTGAGAAGTTTTCCCTCATTTGGAAAGCAACACCAAACCAAAGAGCTGCAGTTTGGACATTTTAAACAAGAGACTGGGGCTGATAGTGGAGAAAGGCTGCGGTCAGATTAACAAAGGATGTCACAATCCGTGGGTCCTAAAATGGCCGCAGGACCTCGTGACCAGCCACAAAAGGTAAAAACCTTACATCCCAGTCTCTAGGTTTTCTGCAAAGCCATGGCCAGAACAAAGGATGGGTATTGGCCATGCAGAAACCTACGAAACCAGGTCGGAGTCCAGACACTGGGGCGCTGACATCAGCATCCTCACAATGCCCCAAGCCGACCTAAACAGTTCATCTCAGTGAGGGGGCACAATAGCCCATAGAAAACGACCTGGTAGGTGATGGGAAACCAGTTAACACCCATCACCTCACAATGAAATCCCAATTTACACCGTCTGGCCATCCCCGGTATCCCCGAACATAAGCGCAGATCAGAAGAAAACCTCATACATATCTTTTTGAACAAAGAGATTCCAAGATCTGGCGGGAGATAGGACGGGTCAGAAACAGTATAACTGGCCACTACTTTTGGGTGAAAAAGTCAAGTAAGTCAACTCTAGAAGAAAACCTGCAAGGAACGCAAGCAGGCAAGAAAACGAATGCAGGAGGAAGAAAAGACAGGCAAGAAGAACGGATGCAAGAGAGAGGAACAGGCACGCAACTCGAGAAGAAATACTGCAGCACGAACAGCCAGTAACCCCAGTAATAGCCCCATGGTGAGCATGCACCCAGATCTTGCATATCCTGGACATAGTTTAGTGTAGAGGGGAGGGTGGTTTGAATAAACGTGGGTGTGTAAAAGAGTGTGTGTTGGTCAATTTTGCGATGTGTCGTAAGTTCCCCATCTTACAGTCGTGTATATGTCTTATGGAACTGTGTGTGTTTTATGATTCATAGTTATAAGTATTCGTGTGATTCGGTATGTGTTTTATAGACATGTATTATAGAACTGTAAGTATTCATGGACAATAGTCCCAAGTGCTGAATAAAAGCCTTTTCATTTAAACCCTGCTTTTGAAATCTGGTCTGGTTGAATTTTTTCTGTACTATAAGAGCTCCTGCATCTAAGCCCAGTGTCTAGAACCGTAAGGGGTGAGTGGGTCGAACCACTCACGGGGAACCAGTGTGCACGGCCTGGTCAAGGGATCAGAGCAAGGCACGGGGACCTTAGGTCGGGCGAAAGCTCGGCGCAGAAACCCCTTACAACATCCTACTAGGAATAAGCAAAACATTGAGGGTGTACATGGGAGAAATTGTGTTCTGGTGTATTGTGGTAAACTTAACGGTTGTTACAGAAAAGCAAAGAGATGATAAATTCTATTTATGTAGAAATACAGGCAGGGCTTCATAAAACAAATACTCCAGAGTAACAAGCTGCATTCTGAATTACATTTTAAAGACCCAGAACTATAACCTCTATGCCGTTCTCTTCCTACTAGTAAAGAGCACATAAAGTTTCAAAAAATATTGCCTACTCTTTTAATTGGTTTTCTTCAGTATGATTAACTACACAGTAAAGAAAAGGAAATAACCTAGTAATGTATTAATGATGTTCATTCAAAGTAAAATGCAACAATTATATTATTTCAAAAACTAAAATAATAATTAGCAGTTAATAGGTTGAAAAATAAATTGTATGCCTATTGGTACATCTGGAAGTTGGTCCGCAATGCAATGGCTTTAAGAGTGTTTGCATTGAGAGATTTAAACAACAGGATGGATTGTGATCATCCCATGGGCGACTTTTGTGGGATCTCCACCGCTTCATCAGCCCTGCAGTTTAGTTTCAGACATAAATATCCCAAAGACTATGGTCAACAATTAGTGCTTAGGGCGGCTCAATGGCGCAGTGGTAGAGTTGCTGCCTTACAGCGCCAGGGACCCGGGTTCGATCCTGACTATGGGTGCTATCTGTACGGAGTTTGTACGTTCTCCCTGTGACAGCATGGGTTTCTCCGGGTGCTCTGGTTTCCTTCCACACTTCAAAGATGTGTGGGTTTGTGGGCTAATTGGCTTTGGTAAAAATTGTAAATTGTCCCTCTTGTGTAGGATGGTGTTAGTGCATGGGGTTCACTGGTCAGCACGGACTCGGCGGGCCGAAGGGCATCTCTAAACTAAACTAAACTACACTAGGCCACAGTAACGTTGCAGCTGGTTGCATGGCACAATAAAATGTATGCTTCTACTCATCACAAATTCATACCCATTAATTGGAGTGCCATGGAGCTGCTGCTGTGAAATAAAGAGTGTCACAGTCAGCAACAGAAGTCGTATTATAAAATGTTATTAAAGACAAACCCAAAGAATTTCAGCTCAGTGATGCACTCAGAACGGTAGTTTTATCTGGGTTTTAGCCCCCAGTACCATTGGTCACTGTGCTGGTCTTTAAAGAACCAGGGTTTTATTTTCACTTTACTAATTTTGAAAACTAGTGATACATTAACCGATTGTTTGCGAACAAAATAAAGAAAGAAATCTATCTTTAACATCAGCAATACAACTCCATTAAAGCCTCAGTAGCAGTAATTTCATGGATGTGTCCCTGGGAACAGTTCATAAATCAGAGAGTCCTCTGTTACGGAACTGTTCGGGATAAGCCGTGACAGGGACCCTTCCAACCTTCTCCAGACTCTCTTTGTAAATCCACACTCTAGCTTCCCTCTGATCCAGGCAGCATTCTGGTCAACCTCCTCTCCGGCCTCTCCAAATCCTCCACAATGTTCCTGGATGTTACTATTGAAGATTCTTTGTTAGTCCATAGTGTTTTATTAAATTAATCTGGTCCTGTAGTTCCATTACTATCGATCACTGCAAAAGGATGATTTAATCTTTTTGACGGGCTGATCAATACGTGCAGATCAGGCTAAGGGACACAGAAGAGCTTGAAAGTTATCAGCTGGAGGGAGAGGTGTCTTGCACAGTTTTCTACAAAAATGATTCTCAATTTCCAATCAGAGTTAATGATTTATTTCAGCTTTCAACATTTTTGCAATAAATAATGATTTTGCTAGACTGCCCATATCTCAAAATGAATTTAAAATAGTTCTTTATTAATAAATATAAATTTCTCAAGCATAAAACTAAATACACAAAATGTAATGGTTATTTCTGCAATTTGGACCATAGTAACATTTGATCCTGAGGGCAGTACTTGAATTGGAATTGAATGCTTAAGAGTAGCAAATTAATTGCATACGCTGCATGGCCAATATTTAGTTACCATTCTTATTTGAGTGAGCAATACATAGAACATAGAACAGTACAGCACAAGAACAGGCCATTCGGCCCATAATGTCAGTGCCATACTAATCTCTTCTGCCTGCACATGATCCATATCCCTCCATTGTCTGCACATTCATATGCATATCTGAAAGCTACTTAAATGCCACTATCATATCTATCTCCATCACTACCCCTTGGGGGCAGATTTCTGGAACCCACCTCTCTGCGTAAAGAAACTTGCACTGCACATCTCCTTTAAACTTTGGTCCTCTCCCTTAAAACTATGCCTTGTAATAATAGACATTTCCACCCAGAGAAAAAGGTTCTGACTGTATCTACAGTATGCCTCTCAAAATAGTGAGAGGTATCCTTCTATCAGGTCCCTCCTCAACCACCGGTGCTCCAGAGAAAACACAGTACAATAAAACTCATCATCAGTACCATCAAGGCCTTGGTGCCGAATTAGCAGACTTTAGTTTTGTTTTAGTTTAGAGATATAGCGCTGAAACAGGCCCTTCGGCCCACCGGGTTCGTGCCGACCAGCAATCCCCACATATTAACACTATCCTACACACACGAGGGAAAATATATAACATTTACCAAGCCAATTTACCTACATACCTGTACCTACCTTTGGAGTGTGGGAGGAAACCGAAGATCTCGGAGAAAACCCACGCAGTCACGGGGAGAATGTACAAACTCCATACAGACAGCACCCATAGTCGGGGTCTCTGGCACTGCAAGCGCTGTAAGGCAGCAACTCTACCACTGCACCACCGTGCTACCCACATTTGGATTTGGACTTTTGGATGTTATTCAATATTAATATACCAATGTATTTTTCACTCACTTTTTTTCAGATGTTCTAAAAGTATTAACAAGTGAACCTGGTAAGTTTAAAAGTGTGGCCGTCGTGAACTGAATGGGACGGAGCGTAGGAAGGACCTTAATCTGGAAGTAGTTTAGTTTAGTTTTGTTTATTATTGTCATGTGCACTGAGGTACAATGAAAAGCTTTTTGTTGCGCGCTATCCAGTCAGCGTAAATACTTGACATGATTACAATCAAGCCGTCGACTGTGTGCAGATACAGTATTGTTTGGGTTCCTGCATTGAGGGAAGAGATGGAAGGACATGTGTATCTCTGTGTTTGCAGGGGAAGATGTCTGGCTTTGGTTGAAATGGAAAAGTGAACTAAAGAATTGAGAAGGAAATGATCTTTTTGGAATATTGAGTACAGAGGCAGGTCTGGTGGTGCCATCATGTTGTGTAAAGGCAATATTTTTCCAGGATCAGTCACTTGCAACACTATTTTATCAACAAGTAAAGTCTATAACATTCGACCCACAAGCGATACTCCTGAATGAGTATGGATTGTCTGAATCTGATATCAGGTGCAGTCTCTGGAAAGTATATCAGTTGTGATTACTGAGTACTATTTCACGTGTTTAAATGCTAATTTTTCATTGTTATTAAAATTCAGAACTCCTACAATTCACCCTAAAGCTTTCTGTAGACAGGCCTGCACCTCCCATAACCTTAAATAAGGAGTATTTCAGGGGTGGACTAAATGGATTTACAGATGTACAATTAATTCGTTAACCTTTTCCTTCTGTTACCCGATGGAAAGATTTATCAAAATGTCCTGACCAATTTTATCCATCAGCCAACCTTACCAAACAGATTAATTGGCCATGAGCATTTGGTTCAGGAAAGCAGCTGCTTTATTTGCAGGTGCAGCAAGCCATTAGGAAGGTAAATGATATGTTGACCATTACTGCAGAGTTTGGACTACTAGAGTCAGCAAATTGCTACAATTTTGCACCCCTTTGGTGACGTCAGTCCTGGAATAAGATGTGTAGTTTTGTCCATGTGCCTCAGGAATGAGGTAATTGCATTGAGGAGAGTGCAGGAAGGGTTTACCAGAGTAATTCCTGGAATTACTCTTGAGCCAGAGGGTGGTGAATCTGTGGAATTCATATCCAAAGAAAGCTGTGGAGGCCAAGGCAGTAGGTATTTTTAAAGAGGAGATTGACAGACTCTTGATTAGTAAGGGCGTCAAAGGTTATGGGGAGAAGGCGGGAAAATGGACGAGAGGGAAAGATAGATCAGCCATGATTGTGTAGCCATGGCAGAGTAGTCTCAATGGGCCAAATGGCCTAATCTGCTTATAAACAAAATTGGGTGGACATTGTTTACTGAGAGATTAAAATGGGCTCAAATTCGCTGCAGTTTAGAAGATTTCCACCACCTTTTATGAACTGAAGTTCCTTAGATCATCCTTGACCACCTTAGATTTTAAGGTTGCACCTTTTAGATTGGTCTTTAAATTGATACCCAAATGAACAATCGCCATGGAGTTCTTCATAAAAACTGTTATAAGAAGATTGAACTAAATGAGCAAAAGTACACCAACCACTACTGTGTCCAGATTTTTGAACACGATTAAGCCTGATCTGAAATATAATCATGTAGAAATTTGCTTGTGTAATACAGTAATTTTTAAAGTGCATTCCAATATTACCATGCTTCCCAGAATTTAATATGATTAGATTGGATTAGATTAGAGTACTATGTTTACATATTCTGTTGTACTGCTGCAAGTCGGGAATGTAATTGTTCCATCTGGGACATATGACAATAAAACACTCTTGGCTCTTGACACTTGGCTTCCGATTGAATTGCACCACTCCAGAAATGCAACCATGTTCTTTCCATCCCTAACCCTATTGATTTGTGTTGGTGCCAAATACAATATAATAGCATTACTTATTTGGATAACGTTGGATAACAGAGCACATTCTCCCAAAGAATATCTGTTCTTGTGAAAGCACAACCCAAACCTTTCATGCTGTTGTGTGCTCACTTGCAAAGGTATGACAATATGGGACTTGACCCAGATAGGTCCCTTTTAATTTATTTAATTAGCTAGTACTTCCTCAGGTTGCTGCCCTCCTGCACATGTCCTCGCCACTATGCCGACCCACATCCTACCCAAGCTTACAAACTTTGCCCAACCTCATCCACAAACCCACTCTTCATCTTCATCACCCAGATTTTGAACATCTAGCTCTAATATCTCATCTACAGACTTCAGACACCCATTACCTGAAACAATTCCAAGCCTCCAATTACCTGAGCTGAGATCCCATACAACAATGCGTACTCCCACTCCATAAACATTGACCACAGTTTCTGAAACTCGCCTCTCAGCAACCTGAACCCCAACGCCAATTACTCTAACTCACCATCAATGCTGTGTCACAAATCTAAACCCTCCCAAAATAAACACTGGCAAATTGCTGGCCTCCAAATCACCTCAGTAAAATCCATCCCCCACATGCAGCCCTCCCTGACCCTTCACACTTCTCCACTCACTTTAGACTCTAGACTTACATAAGTCCCAGGATCTCTACACTCATTCAGTATGTGAAGGAAAGAGGTGGCTGATTTGGAAGACTTAAGGGCCTGTCTCACTTAGACGATTTTAAGGCGACTGCCGGTGACTGGGCTGTCACCGACAGGTTGCCGGGGTGTCGCGGGCATGATCGTGAGGAGTCTTCCCAGAATTGTAGTGGATGAGAAATCAAAATCAAATCGTATGTCGATGAGAAATCAACCGGAGTGAAATTTCTCGGCGACAGCTGGCTTGTCGCCAGGTATCGTTGCTTATTGCAGGCGCTGTTGCATGCTGTCCCCAGATTTGCTAGGTTCTCTTAGATGCATTTAGAAGCACGTAATATTAAAATAAGTAAAGTCATTTCAAAATACCATAAAATGCTTGTGGACATTTGACAGGTAGATTGGAGGCAACTGTTTGACAGTCAGGTAAGCTTGGGAATTTTCACGATGTTTATGGTCATCAGCGATCACATTTAAAGTGGGCTCCCAACCCAGATATGCAACCCAGAAACCAGATATGCATCTCCCGTACATTTTCAAAGAATGCCAACAAAACTTTTCACAAAAATCCATTTAACCACTTTTAAAATTAAATTACTTAACACTTCTATTAGTAAACTGGAAGTCAATCCAGCTTGTGTCTTGTTACCGTGAAGCTTGGTCTTCAAGTAACCCGGGCAAGATGTTATATTTCAAAACTCTCAAGTACTTACCGACTTGTCAGTCATTTCAGCGAAAATTAGGACGCCGGAGAAGCATTGACAGCGTGAGGATTTTGCGATGTTTCCGAAGACGGTGTAATCTCGCCCTGACTCGGCATTGTCGTGGTCATTGTCGTCGGGTAAGATGAAATTTTGGCGATCTGCTACGACTTTAACAGTCGCCGGCACTCGCCTCAAAAATCGCCTAAGTGGGGCAGGCCCTTTAGAGGTACACCTCTAAGTACATGCGGGCAGTAGGATGGAACAGCTGTACAGCTGTTGCCTTACAGCGCCAGAGACCCGGGTTCGATTCTGACTACAGGTGCTGTCTATACGCAGGGCCTTTTTTACAGCATTATGGGCCCCCGGGCAAAGCAGTGTACTGGGGCCCCCACCGTTACTCTCCCCCACCCCCCTTTCCCTACCAGCCCCCCCCCCCCCTGTCATGCCGGCGAAAAGCACTTACCGAAAAGCACTTAGCGATGGACTTAGGGTGCTACATTGTTGCGAAAAGCACTTACAGATCGCTGTGAGAAGCACTTAGTGACCGAAAATGTTGCGAAAAAAGCACTTATTGAACCTACATTTTTAAAGTAGTATTTATTTATTGCAAGTCACTTAACATACACAGATCAGCATGGGGCCCCTATGCTCGTGGGCCCCCGGGCAAGTGCCCATCAGGCCCATGCGTTAAGACGGCCCTGTCTATACGGAGTTTGTACGTTCACCCTATGACCTGCATGGGTTTTCTCCGGTTACTCCGGTTTCTTCTCACACTCCAAAAAGGTTCAGGTTTGTAGGTTAATTGGTTTAGTAAAATTGTAAATTGTCCCTAGTGTGTGTAGAATGGTGTTAGTGTACGGGGATCGCTAGTTAGCGTGGACTCAGTGGGCTGAAGGGCCTGTTCCCATGCTGTATTTCCAAACTAACAAAATCTAAACCAATAAAATGGCCACTTGTGCCTATTCAGCAGCTGAGCAATATACCTCAGTGAGTACAATTAAAATATCTAGACAAAATATTTTGAATTATTCACATTCCAATTAAATCTGCTCTCCAGGAATGGCTGATACTTATGTCTATGTTAGCAACTTCTGAAAACAAAATTAACTTTTATTATCTACCCCACAGCTGTATTGCCTTGCAAAGGATTGCCAAATATGATGACAAAATCAGCGATCTTCACTCTCTTCCCATAATGAAAAGGCAGGAGGAGACCTTGGGACACATCACGAGAGAAAAATGTACAAATTGAGGGACATGCTTGCCAACAATAACAGCAGCTACTGATTTTCCAGGGCTCTAACATAAAGTATTATAATGCAGATCTTGAAAACAGTTAACCAGTCTTGGAACAAGCTAACTGTTATAATTTATAGTATTGAACAATATCATTAGGCGAGTCTAGGTTGTGGTTACAGTGATATGCTCCATGTTGCTATTAACCCCGTATGTCCCCACTGTAAAGGGTGCCTTAGTAAATGGATGAAATTTTACATTCAACTCCCCTAAGCATAACCCCCCAAACTCTCCATTCAGTATTAAACTCTGAGAGAGGGCGGCACAGTGGTGCAGTGGTGGAGCTGCTGCCTTACAGCGCCAGAGACCTGGGTTTGATCCTGAGCAGCTGCTGCCTGTACGGAGTTGGTACATTCTCCCTGTGCCCACGTGGGGTTTCTCCGGTTGCTCCAGTTTCCTCCCATATTCCAAAGATGTGCAGGTTCGTAGCTAAATCGGGTTCTGTAAATTGTCTCCAGTGTGCAGAATAGAGCTAATGTACAAGGTGATCGCAGGTCAACGTGGACTCGGTGGGCCGAAGAGCCAGTTTCCACGCTGTATCTCTAAAACTAAAAAAAACAAGAGTATCAACACAACTTCTTTGCAGGCCAGTGATTGCCTTTACTACACAGAGTACTTTGGGATAAAGTACATTGATTTCCTCTCCAAACTTTAATTTGTGAGTGTGTATTAACAATGGGAGATTTCAAGAAAGGTTATTATCAACACAGTATTTAAAATCCACCGGGACATGCAGGAATGAAAGCTCATCTTTTTCAGGTATGTGATTACAGAGGAAACTGGGAGGGGAGTGGGGCAGTGTCAAATTCCTCGTGGTAAATGGATAAGATTTAAAAAATAAAATTCCACCTTTTTATTCCTCTGCATCATTCCCCTCTGACCTCGGAAAAGCATGACAATTACATCCATCATTCTCAACAAACCTTATTGCAAAACATCTGACTAGCCTGGAATGTGACAAGATGAAGTGGATTTGGGGAGTTTCAGAATAAAAGAAACAACAAAAGGGGAAAAGGCTCTGTCAGTCTCGGGTAACAGTAAGGTAAAGAGTTTGTTATTGGAAACACATTCTTTTGTGCCTATTCACAGAGGCACTATGAATCAGCACAGTAATGCAGTGTGCTAAGCACATTAGTATAACTTTCCTTAATCTATACTCCACAGGCAGTCAGACGTTTGGCTACAATAAATGTTAATAGCAGAACAGAGCAAACAAGCGGCAGAAAATCATAAAAATTTCATGGTACAATGTAAGCCTTTTACAGTAATGTTTTCAAAGCTCACAATATTTATAAGGTACACATTTTTTTCATAAGATGGTTTCGATATTTTTTAAAGAGGCATTTCGGCAGTGCGCTCTCGAAAGTTCTTGTAACAAATGTGTGGGACGATGTGGATGCGAACATAATGGCGCTATTGTGTCGCACAGGTTGTTTTAATAACGTGAAGTCAGATCAAAGCTAGTCAAAGAAAAATACATGCAGAAGGGGCTATTAGTGCACCCACTCAAAGAAACAGCCAACAGGGCAGCCTTTCAGTGGGGTTGTTGGTGCAAGGGCAGTGATATAATTACCCCTCGTGTTAGTACAGTCCTTCTAGCAACCTGGGGTTAACAAAAAGGCTTCCCCCAATCTTGGTTTATCAACAGACCTGACTGCAGCGATTAGGAAGATGTGTTGTTTTAGCATTAAGTGCAGCAAGCCAATTAACACCGTTTCTGAAAGTGTAGGAATTTAGGAAGCATGAGACAAAATGATTTCATTTGGCTCAGTAAACTCACTAATTGCACTGTCTAGGTAGCTTCTACTCCAGTGTGTGTTTTAACCAGAGATAAATCAGGACTAATTCCAAATACCTCTGCAGCACGCATTAGATTATTTAACCGAGAAACAGTAGCAAAATAATCAAGTAAAGATGTTAATCTTACAATCATTCCTACCCCAGCCTTAATTCTGTTTTTGAGAGATTGCAGGTGATACAGTGCTTTACCTGTTCATGCAGTATAGGAAATAAACCTCCTCCCATAATCAGAACAGTGGCACAATGCCTTACAGCACCAGAAACCTGGATTTAATCCTGATTATGGATGCTGTCTGTACGGAGTTTGCACACCTTCCCTGTGACCGCATGGGTTTTCTACAGGTGCTCCAGTTTCCTCCCACATTCCGAAAACGTGCCGGTTTGTAGGTTAATTGGCTTCTCTGTCCTAAGAGTGGTTGTCTTCTGGGTTGTGCCTACGGGTGACTGTTGGGCGACGTGGACTCGGTGGGCTGAGGGACCTGTTCCCTTGTTGTATCTCTAAACTAAACAACAACAGAGTTTATGTGGCACCCTTTACACAACATAGACCAAGGTGCTTCTGTATCTTGTAGAAACAAGGAACTGCAGACACTGGTTTACACAAAAGGACACAAAATGCTAGAGTAACACTTTGTAAAGAATCTTTGTCCCTTTTCATACCTTAGTTTCCCTCTTCCCTGACTTTCAGTCTGAAGAAGGGTCTCAACTCGAAACGACACCTATCCACGTTCTCCAGAGATGCTGCCTGACCCGTTGAGTTACTCCAGCATTTTGCATCTTTTTGCTTCAATGCCTTGATGACCACTAAGACAAAGCGAGCAATAGGACTCTGAAACTTGCTCCAATTCACGTTAAACCTGTTCACATTTAAACTCATTCATTTGTTAAACTTGAATCACAACCCCCCCTAATCTTTAGGATTTAATATCAAATCAATTCAATGCCTTTTTAAAAAATGGGGGGAAATAATAAACTCCAAAGGAATGATTAAGTACAAGTTCTAACTGAATCATGATGCAATGCTGCAGGGTCTGCACATGAAGTATTTCTCTTTTTCTTTTCAAATATTGTTAGATGTTTCGTGCTCCATTGACCTGCCACAACCCAAGGCACTTGCAGTGGTGCAGGTTATAGTTTAATAATATGCTGCGTGATAGATACATTGCCCAGGTAGACAAATATTTTTTAACTCTTCGACATGCCGCAGAACAAAAGCCATTTAAACATGCTTGTAGCACCAGAGATCCAGTTCGATCCTGACTGTGGGTGCTGATTGTACGGAGTTTGTACATTCTCCCTTGACCTGTGTGGGTTTTCTCCGGGTGCTCTGGTTTCCTCCCACACTCCAAAGACGTACAGGTGAATTGGCTTTGGTAAAAATTGTCCCTATTATGTGCGGTTGGATAGCGTTAGTGTACGGGTATCACTGGTCGGCAAGGATTCAGTGAGCCAAATGGTCTGTTTCCATGCTGTATCTCTAAAGTAAACTAAACTAAAAAGCTCTAGTCAACCAACAGTCATAAAGAGATTGAAACAAAGGTGTTTGAAATGTTTCTAAGAGTAGAAATACTGAGCAGGATCATGCTCAATTTGACCTGTTCTCCACACTTCAGCCACAGTTATTAGGTTGAACCCCCATGGGATGGACTGTGGTAAAGACCTGAACTTAACCCCATTGAATATTGGACTGTGAGCGGCAAACCAGACCACCAGAGAGCCTTTTAGACAATAGACAATAGACAATAGACAATAGGTGCAGGAGTAGGCCATTCAGCCCTTCGAGCCAGCACCGCCATTCAATGCGATCATGGCTGATCACTATCAATCAGTACCCCGTTCCTGCCTTCTCCCCATACCCCCTCACTCCGCTATCCTTCAGAGCCTTTGACAAGAAAATTTGGCAAATAATTTTCCCACTCTTTCCAAATGCCTCTGATATTCAATGATAATTAAAAGCAGTTGAAAAAAGATTAAAATAATGCAGTGAAATGCACATTTAGTTGAATTTGGTTAAGTTTAGTTTAGTTTATTGTCATGTGAAATGAGGTACAGTGAAAAGCTTTTTTGTCGTGTGCTATCTAGTCAGCGGAAAGACAAGACACGATTACAATCAAATTGCCATACTGTACAGATGCAGGATAAAGGTTATAATGCTTTATAAGTGCAAGATAAAGTTCAGTAAAGTCCGATTAAAGATAGTCCAAGTTTCTCCAATGAGGTAAATGGAAACTTAGGACTACTCTCCAGTCGCATTGGATGGTTCAGTTGTCTGATAACAGCTGGGAAGAAACTGTCCCTGAATCTGGAGGTATATGCTTTCATAGTTCTGTATCTCTTACCTGATGGGAGAGTGGAGAGGAGGGAGTGTTGTCCTTGGTGAGGTGAGAGAGTGAGACTGGTCCGTGGTAATGCTGGTGGCCTTGCCAAGGCAGCGTGAAGTGGAGTCAATGGAAGGGACATTGGTTTGTTTGTAAAAGTAATTAAAAAATAAATCATAACGAACTTGGTGAACAAGATAAATCGAAAATATAAATATACAGTAAAATAAAGAAAAATAACAACATAACTTAGTTTTTAGTTTTTTTTAGAGATACAGCATGGAAACAGGGCGTTTGGCCCACCGAGCCCACGCCGGCCATCAATCACCCGCTCATGTTATCCTTAGTAGGTTATTCACGTTCTCATCCACGAGCGGCACTTTTACAGAGGCCAATTAAACTACAAACCCGCACGCCTTTTTGATGTGGGAGGATACTGGAAAACCCAGCGGAAATCCATGTGGGCGCAGGGAGAGTGCGCAAACTCCACACAGCAGCAGCTAAGGTCAGGATTGAACCTGGGTCTCTGGTGTTGTGTGGTGGCAGCTCAACCGGTTGTGCCACAGTGTTGGATCTATTGTTTTCATGAGGTTTAAATTAATGGGCAGGAGTGTAGGAGGAAACTGCGGATTCTGGTTTATACCGGAGATAGACACAACATTCTGGAGTAACTCAGCGGGTCAGGCAGCATGCCTGGAGAAACAGAATAGGTGATGTTTTGGGTTGAAACCCTTCTTCAGACCTAAAGTCAGGGGAAAGGGAAGCTAGAGGTATGAAAAGGTTCAGAACAAATCAGAGCCAGCAACGATGACCAAGGAAAGGTGGAGCCCACAAGGGGCCATTGTTGGCTGTGGAAGAGGAGATAACAAAGGGATATATGGGTATGAACAGTGGAACGGACAAGAATACGAGCGTGGGGGAAGGGCAGAGAAAGGGAATGCAGAGGTTACTTGAAATTAGAGAAATAAATATTCATACTACTGGGTTGTAAGCTGCCAAAGCAAACAATAAGGTGCTCTCCCTCCAATTTATGTAAATTGGAGAAACATGTCACCTATTCCTTTTCTCCAGAGATGCTGCCTGAACCGCTGAGTTACTCCAGCATTTTGTATCTTAAATGAATGGGATCTCCACTTAGGTCAAATGCAATGCTGACTCCTTCAGGTCTGTTCATTCTGGAGCTGACACTGGAGTCAATAACAAGACAAGAGTCAGAGTTGGTTTTTAGGTGCATTGGCAGCAGAAGGCAGCAGCTAAGTAGTCAACCTCTGGCAACAATGAAACACTATCTAGCCCAATGTATTCTATTTCAAAATGCTCCAAATGTTATGAGTAATCCTATTGAAAAGGAAATTACACCTTGGAAAGAAGACACTTGTTCTCATGAGCGTGCACAAGGGAAATAGAGACACACTCAAGGGGAAAATAGTTCCATTTAATTTGAGTTTTCACTTAAATAATTCACAGCAAACTTTATAAAATGTGACAAGTAATAGACTCCTTGGTAAAAACCGATTATCGAGTTATTTCAAATTGTGAATAGGCATTTTTTATGTCTTCTAAATGTGGAATGCATTCCTCCAATGTTGATTACTGATAATATCTTGGTGAATCACTCCCGTTATTATATTAAGTTCCTTGCCTTTTTTCTTGTAATAGTTAAAATAAAAAAACAAAGCCAGTATCATATTGGCAGTAAAATAAAAAGTATGCACTGCAGTTTAAAAAAAAAATATTATAAAATTCTGCTGAGTATCTTTTAATCTCCCACCATGAATATTCCAGAATATGAGAAGGACTTGCATCAAAATAAGATGTCTTAGATAAACACAAAATGCTGCAGTAACTCAGTGGGACAGGCAGCATCTCTGGGGAGAAGGAATGGGTGACCTTTCAGATAGAGACCCTTCTTAGAGATATCTTAGAACCATTTAAATATATCTAGTGTATTTAATGGCGGTAGATAATATAAAATCTATATACTAAAACTCTCGTTTGTTTGTTTGTTTGTTCCTGAACTACAGCCAAAACGCTACAGGATAGCACAACAATTTTAGGCCCACCTTACTCACCGTCGTCCCTTTGGTGCTAATGGAAGAAGTTTTATTGAAATCGGTGTTATATTTTTTAAGTTATTCACATTTTTAAGTTTAAATCTATCTCCTAGGGAGGGAAGGATGGGGGTGGAGGGGGGGAAGGAGGGAGGGGGGAGGATAAGGGGGGTTAAGGGGGATGGAGTGGGGGGGAAGAGGGGTAGGGGAGGGGAGGGGAAGGGGAGGGTATGGGAGGGGGGTGGAGGGAGGGGGAGGAGGGAGGGGGAGGAGGGAGGGGTGAAGGGGATGGGGGAGGGGTGAAGAGGA
The DNA here is from genome assembly GCF_053455715.1 of Rhinoraja longicauda. Lineage (NCBI taxonomy): Eukaryota > Metazoa > Chordata > Chondrichthyes > Rajiformes > Arhynchobatidae > Rhinoraja > Rhinoraja longicauda. The sequence continues at coordinate 15,979,103 of NC_135965.1, read as the reverse complement.
GGGGGTGCTGCACCAATGCAGGAGAGGTTTGGACCCAACGGGTCCACTTGGTCTAGTGTTATATAACGTAAAGAATCACAGCCCACAATGAAACACCATTTAACACAGCATTGATAACATTTCTCTGTGAGTTCCTGTGATCACTGTTGAATTTACATTGGAAGATGGGAAGACTGTGTAGTTTCAGGGCTAAGTTTTCATTGAGATACTCTCAGCTTTTGACAATTACCTCTTCTTGTTAACTATTTGGCCTCTAACCTGATGGACATCAGATTTAATCTCCAGTATTGAATTCAAGAGGGTGCCAAATTTGACTTATCATATCATATCATATCATATATATACAGCCGGAAACAGGCCTTTTCGGCCCTCCAAGTCCGTGCCGCCCAGCGATCCCCGCACATTAACACTATCCTACACCCACTAGGGACAATTTTTACATTTACCCAGCCAATTAACCTACATACCTGTACGTCTTTGGAGTGTGGGAGGAAACCGAAGATCTCGGAGAAAACCCACGCAGGTCACGGGGAGAACGTACAAACTCCTTACAGTGCAGCACCCGTAGTCAGGATCGAACCTGAGTCTCCGGCGCTGCATTCGCTGTAAAGCAGCAACTCTACCGCTGCGCTACCGTGCCGCCTTCAAGAGGGTGCCAAATTTGACTTGTATCGATGCGTAAAGCAAATCTTCAGTTTAAAACTGAAGAACGGAAGAAAATAGGAACAGGAGTAGACAATCTGGGCCCAGAAATCTGCTCCATCGTTTAACATGATCGTGGCTGATATATCCCAGCCTCATGCCCCCTTTTGTCCCAGTTCCACACCGTCCTCAATTCCCTCATCTTTCAAAAATGTACCTATCCCCTTTTTAAATACCTCTAGAGTCAAGCTTCCAAAATCTTCTGGGATTAAGAATTTCAGTGATTGACCACTGTCTGTGAGAGGAAATTCCTAATGATCTCAGTTTACTCCCTTAGTTTGTAGCTATGTCCCATCTTTCAGATTCTCCCATCAGTGGAAACACCACAACATCTCCTAACTTACTTCCTCAGAATTATTGCTGTTTCAATAAAATACCATTTCTCATTCTAATAAACTCTAAGGAATATGGATTTACCATCAGAGGACAACAATCTCATTCCATTAATTATCCTAGTGATTCTCTTCTGGTATGCCTTCAATGCTGGTATGTCCTTTCTTCAGAAATGTAATGAAAACTGTATATAATACTCCTGATGTAGCCATAACAAAAATCTACCAATTCTTCATTTCTAAACTCCTACCGATTAGTAACAAGGCCAATACAGGAAACCCTTGTTTTCTTTACAATGGATGTCAGTTATAGCGGATGGACATAACAATAGCTTCCGACGCCACCCTGACTCACACCACTTCCCCGGCCACTTACAGCCCCAGCTGCCAACGCCACCCCTGACCCACGCCACCTCCCTGGCCGCTTACAGGCTGGACCTTCTGCCGCCGCTTCCAGGCTACACCTGCCACCGCCACCACCGACCCTTACTTGCTCCAGCCTCCCGTGAACCGCGACCATTAACTCCATCAATCCTCACCTCTCCCCCGACCGTCAGACAGGCCGGGCCCGTCAACCCACCTGGATTCCAGACCCAGTTCCGGAGTCTGAAGATGAGTCTCGACCGGATACATCACCTATCCATGTTCTCCAGAGATGCTGCGTGACCTATTGAGTTACTCCAGCGCTTGGTGTCCTTTTGTGTATTAACCACCAATGACATTTGTGGTTTTCTACTACTTACACGATGATTATACCTTACTTGGTTATAGCAGACAATCAGAAATAATGGACACCATTCCTCTCCCCCCCCCCCCCCCCCCCCCCCCCCCCCCCCCCATGATCCATTATAACGAGGGTTTGCTGTATGCCATTTGCCTTCTTAACTATTTGCTCTAATTGTGCGCTAGCTTTTGTGAACAAGAACCCCCAAATCTCTTGGTAGTGCACAAAATTGCATTCTCTCTTCGTTTAATCTATCTATGGAAAAAAATTGGATAGGGCTGTAACACAGACTGCCAGTTCCTTCTTAATAATTTTGTAATTAGTTTTGGTACAGTGAAAAGCTTTTGTTGCGTGCTAACTAGTCAGCGGAAAGACAATACATGATTACAATTGAGCCATCCACAGTGTACAGACACATGATTAGGATTGTAGACTTGCAACCTACGCCACAGCAGAGGCCCTGATAGCAACCAACAACCTTTGGACTAACTGACCTTTCGAACAATGTCTGACATGTCTTACAGAGGAGATGTTGTACAAGATATAAGGGAGATTTGAATCATTCAAATCACCTGAAATTATGTGGCTGCTGCCACTGACACTGAGTCCATCTATAATCCTAAGCAGAATTAGGGCATTCGTCCCATCAAGTTTGCTCTGCCATTCAATCATGCCTGATCTCTCTCTCCCTCCTAACCCCATTCTCCTGCCTTCTCCCCGTAACCCCTGACACCCCACATTCTGCCGACATTCAAGCAAAATAATTTTTCATAAAGTCATAGAGATACAGCACTGCCTAATTCATCCATGCCAACTAACATGCCCCATCTAAGTTACTCCCATTTACCTGTATTTGGCCCCTTATACCTCTAAAGTTTTCCTATCCATGCACCTGTCTTACACTGCCCAAACTCTCCCTAGAGCCTAGGCCTCAGGTTTTGGCACCATCCTCTGTAATCTTCACTGTACTTTCTACACTTTCCAGCTTATTGGCATTTTTCCAAGAGCAGGGAGATTGAAGCTGAACACAATACTCCATGTCTTGGACAATTGTAAGATCAGTCATTGACTGATGAAGGCCAGTGTGCCAAAAGCCTTTTGCACCACCCTATCTACTTGTGATGCCATCTTTCTGGGAACTATGCACTTGCTCCACATGAGTCCTCGGGCCCTACCACACACTGTGAAGGTCCTGCCCTTATTTGACTTCCCCAAATGCAGCACCTTACCCTATCTAAATGTAACTCCATTAGCTATTCCTCGGCCTAGTTGCCCAGTTGATCAAGATCCCACTGTACTTTGTGATAATCATTTTCATTGTCTAATACTACTAATTTTACTGTCATTTGCAAACTTACTTCAATAAGAAAATACAAGGTCAATGGTTCAGTCAATCTGAAAACTCTGCACTTGTATGCCTCAACACTTTCCTCGTGAATTTTGAGGTAATTAGATTTGTATTGCAACAGTTATTTTTTGCAATTGACCCCGAAGAATTGGGACAATGTTGAAGGTCAGTGAATCTCACTGTGGACCTTGAAAACATCGTAATCATTAGACATAAGAAATCTTTAGCCTTAGAGGGAGTAACAGAGAAGGTTCACCAGATTGATCCCTGGAATGGCAGGACTTTCATATGAAGAAAGACTGGATAGACTAGGCTTATACTCGCTGGAATTTAGAAGACTGAGGGGGGATCTTATTGAAACGTATAAAATTCTTAAGGGGTTGGAGAGGCTAGATGCGGGAAGATTGTTCCCGATGTTGGGGAAGTCCAGAACCAGGGGTCACAGCTTAAGGATAAGGGGGGTCTTTTAGGACCGAGATGAGAAAACATTTCTTCACACAGAGAGTGGTGAGTCTGTGGAATTCTCTGCCACAGAAGGTAGTTGAGGCCAGTTCATTGGCTATATTTAAGAGGGAGTTAGATGTGGCCCTTTTGTGGCTAAAGGGATCAGGGCGTATGGAGAGAAGGCAGGTACAGGTTACTGAGCTGGATGATCAGTCATGATCATATTGAATGGCGGTGCAGGCTCGAAGGGCCGAATGGCCTACTCCTGCACCTATTTTCTATGTTTCTATGTTCCTATGTTTAGGAAGATTCTTGGCAATACAGTATGTATGGCTGAGAAAGAATCAGTTTCAGGGAATTAAATGAGGGAATGGGTTTGTCCTGAGACCACATAGACTCGATGGGCTGAATGGCTTCTGTTTCTGTCATAAGAAAATATGTGAGGATCACAGGAATATACCCATGTCCTACTTTTCCCTGATCAGGGCAAAAGCAGTGAGTGCACTGTATCTCAACAGACATATGAAACTTCAAACTGCTACTGTAACCTTTCTTAAATTACCAATGTAAAAAATAGTCCATAAAAATCTATCAGTGTGATATTTGCCCAACCGACACCTGCTTCCAAGACCGGACCTTGAACCTGCGGGTCACTATTGTCAGTGTTGGAGTAACATCTTCATTACATGAGTGTGCAAGTCCATGTATCCTACCATGTAAAGCATTAGAATCATTTCTGCTCTGCTCATCAAAGACAACACAGTTAATATAAAGTAATGCAAATGTACCTTTATCATTGTAGTCCTTGCTACACACGGTGCACCGTGGTTTTCCTGCATACATCTTTCTCCTTTTGGGCCGTCAATACCATCAGGTTGCTTGATTCTCTGCGCAATGGTCTGTAGATATCATTAGGATGAAGTGCGAAATCCTTCTGAAGAGGTGGCTGCAGTGGGAAGGTGTAAGTCCACACATTTTTACTTCTTTCCCCTCCCTCCAACCTTTTTTCTTTCCTATGAACCTCCTCAGCAGACAGCACTTCAGTAACCACAGTAGGGTATGGTGGATGATTTAAAGGCTGATTCGTAGATTGAAAGCTGGTGATGAGATGATTTGACAAAGAAAACAATAGCTTTAAATTCTACAGACTATATGCTGACAGATTCTGTTTGAAATGCTGCTCTGCTTAAAAAATGATGTGTTCTTTAACCATTTGAAAAATCATTCCCTTTGTACTATATAAAATATTTAAAGTGTAATAGAAAGCTACTAGTGATCTGTAAGAAACGAATGGTGCAGAAGCATTCGGTGATGCTTTAAACAATAAGTGTAAAATCCAAGTTATTAAAGTTTTTTCAGAATTGAAATACCTACTACATTTTTTTCTACCTTTGCATTTTAATTGTTATATGTTATCTTTAAAATCTTCTAATATTACGCAAGACAGAGCTATTAAATGAAAAGGATTATACACCGATCAGCCAAAACATTATGACCACTGACAGGCAAAGTGAATAACATTGATTATCTTGTTACAATGGCGCCTGTCAAGGGGTGGGATATATTAGGCAGCAAGTGAATAGTCAGTTCTTGAAGTTGATGTGCTGGATGCAGGAGAAATGGGCAGGAGTAAAGACCTGAGCGAGGGCAACGAAGGCTATCCCGTCTGGTCCGAACCGACAGAAGGTCTGTGGCACAAGTCACAGAAAATGCTATTGGTGGTCACGGGAGGAACGTGTCACAATACACAGTGCATCGCACCCTGCTGCGTATGGGGCTACACACGGAGGACTAACATCATATTAGGCAGATAGTCATAAGGTTTTGGCTCATCAGGTCATAATGTTTTGGCTGATCGGTGCATATTGCCTTGTTATCCTTAAATGGATTTCAATCTGGGTGAGGTTAATAAGAGAATGTAGAAACAAGGATGCTCTCTTTTACACAAAATGACACAAAGGGCTGGAGTAACTCAGTGGGTCATGCAGCATCTCTGGAGAGCGTAGATGGATGATGTTTTAGGTTGACTCCTTTCTATGTTCTCCAGAGATGCTGCCTGACCAGCTGAGTTACTCCAGAACTTTGTGTCCTTTTGTGTATTAACCAGCATCTATAATAGTTCCTTGTTCCTCTACAATAGTTCCTGGTTTCAGCATCTCTGGAGAACATGGATAGATAATGTTTCAGGTCTGAAGAAGGTTCCTGACTTAAACGTCACCTTTCCGTGTTCTCCAGAGATGCTGCCTGACCTGTTGAGTTACTCTATTACTTTGAGTCCTTTTGAGATTAATGGCTCTCTCAACTGTTTGCTGCCTGTTAGAAGTCAACCTGAACCCCAGTTCCTGGTGGGCAAGATAATTATCATTTTTATTCCAAGGTCTTTACTGTACTTTAGAGATACAGCACAGAAATAGGCCCAATCAGCGATAGTATTCATACACTAATACTATCCTGCACACTGGGGCCAATTGTAAAAGTAAATTACCCTATAAACCTGCATGTCTTTGGAGTGTGAAGGAAACCGGAGCACGCGGAGAAAACCCACGCAGTCATAAGCGAAGGTTTAATGGAGATGTGCGGAGTAAGTTTTTCACACAGAGAGTGTTGGGGGCCTGGAACACACTGCTATGTGTAGTAGTTGAGGCAGATATGATAGTGGCATTTAAGAGCCTCTTAGAGAGGCACATGAAAGTGCAGGGAATAGAGGGATATCAATCACATAGAGGCTGATGTGATTAGTGTAACGTGGCATCATGTTCGGCACAGACATTGTGGGTGCAAAGGTCGTTCCTGTACTGTACTGTTCTATGTACAAACATCATGCAATGGTTGTTGATATGATGTTAGCATTTATACTCCATGGGCAAAAATTAGAATGACCCACCGAGATTGATTTTGTTCACATTAAATGAATGGAAGCAAGTAACACAATCCTCAAAATTCTGCTTGCGATCCTGAACTCCCATGAAATAAAATAGAATAGAATTTGATTTATTCATACATTGCAAGATACCGCCCAACAATATTATTTTTACTATCCATTGCAAAAGTGAATCAGGAAGCTTAAGTTTGGTAAAGATATTTGAGAAATGGTGCTATGGTGCAGCAGTTGAGTTGTGGCCATACAACACTAGAGACCTGAGTTCAATCCTGACTATGGCTGCTGTCTGTATGGAGTTTGTCCGTTCTCCTTGTGACTACGTGGGTTTCCCCTGGGTGACCTAGTTTTCTCCAAAAGATGTACAGGTCTGTAGGCTAATTTGGCTTTGGTAAAAATTGTAAATTGTCCCTAGTGCATAGTACAGGGATCCCTGGTCGTCATGGACTCAGTGGGCCGAAGGGCCTGTTTCCGCACTGTATCTCTAAAATTATTTTAAAAAACTAAAATGAGTCATTTCCACAGCTGTCCTGCAAATGGATGAAGGGACAATAAGACTGAACAATCAAATGAATTGAAATAAGATTATTTCAATTAACAGATGCCCTCCTACATTATAAAGTATCCATGCTAATGCTGTAATTTGTAAAGTTCAATTGAATATTCTGGGGAAAACAATCCTGTCTGAACCATTTGTAATGTAAACTACCAGCAATTTTAATCAAGGGATTACTGAACTTTTGATAAAATGGAAGACTCAAATGTCTATTCCAATTTTATCTGAAGTAGCATTCACACAGCAATTAGATTACCCATGTTCTATGGTAATTCATGAGTGCAACCCCAGGACGCCTAGAAAACAATTTAACAATTTCAATATCAAATCTACTGGGGAAGGGGTAGAAAATCAGAACGTTTTAATGAGGCAAAAACCAACCTTAAATTTTTCCTGTTGCCGGCTTCAGATCACATTCACCAGTTCTGATTTATCATGCTCTGTTTTCTATTCTGATCTGGAGATGCAATTTTAAATTACAAATCCAAATTATGATTTTGGCATTTTAAGATGTGACAAAACAGTGCAGCCTTTCAAAGTTCCCAAGTCACTAATAGGCATGAAAGTAGTTTTCTGTCACAAGCAGCCATGCCAATCCATCAGACGTTAATTAAAAACTAATTCCAAAATAACACAATGGCATGGAATTTTCTATTAAAAAATTGTCAAAACTTGTTGCCATCATCACTCCAGCAACTTTGGAACTTTAATGGCATTCTAAAGATTATTGTTAATCAAACTATTTAGACCAAAAAATCTCTTGTGCGTATAGATCTTATTTATTTTAAATGTATATTTCAAAAATTAAAAATATAACTAAGGCGAGAAGGGAGGGATTTAAAAGGAACCTCAGGGGCAACGTTTTCACTCATGGGTTAGTCCATATCTGGGATGAGCAGTCAGCGGAAACTATAGAAGCGGATACATTTATGACTTTCAAAAGGTAGACACAAAATACTGGGGTAACTCAGCGGGTCAGGCAGCATCTCTGGAGAAAAGCAATGGATGACGTTTTGGGTCGGAAACCCTTCTTCACTTCACACAAGGCAACAGTTATTACTCTCCCAAAATAGGATAAGAACCAAAACCAGGCATTAATCCACCTGCCCAATTACACTCCCCTTTGTTTCGAGGTTCTTGACCATTTAATTCCGATGCAAATAGGATCAGAGGTGGAACGGCATTTCAAATGTAAACCAATCACCTCCTGAAATGATCCTTATATTAGCCACAATTATCAAAATTATTTTTCAAAGGAATATGACCAGATGCTCTTTTCCTTGTTATTGCAGCCAGCAATGCTGTCTGCCAAGTGGATCTGCCTGCTAAACTCTGAAGGGTTATTCAATCTGTTTTTTTGCAGATGACGCAGGTATACTTTCAAGATCCAGTATTCAGGACAGATATTGGAAGATACTAGATTTTAGACCAGACTTTAGAGATGCAATGCGGAAACAGGCCTTTCGGCCCACCAGGTCTGTGCCAACCCGCAAACACCACGCACACTAGCACTACACACTGGGGACAATTTACAATTTTATTACAAACCTACAAACCTGTACTACTTTGGAGTGTGGGAGAAAACTGGAGCACCCAGAGAACACCCACACAGTCACAGGGAGAAACTCTGTCCTGACAGCACCCGTAGTCAAGATTGAAACTGGGTCTCTGGGACTATAAGGCAGCAATACTAACTCTGTGCCACTGTGCCATCTGTACTTTCACCCAGAGAGCATTTAATCTTTGAAGTCACCCAGAAAGTATTAAATCGTTGAAAGTATTCACCCAAATGGGTGTGGAGATATGGTTGCTGACTATTTTCAAGACCAGAGTTACACAGATTATCAGTTTTTAAGGGAGATATAGGGTTAGTGCGGGGAAGTGCCACTTAGGTAACAGAGCAGTCCGGATCTGGTTTAATGATGGGGCAGATCAAAGGGATTAAATTGCCTACTCCTGCTTCTATTTCTGGTATTCCTCTCTACACAAGAATGATGGTGGAAGGGCCTGAAGAAAGCCGAGCATTGTAAAGAGCTGTTCCAGACCCAGTCGTGTTCAACATAAACATGAATATCTCACCACCAGCCAAATCCCTAGAGACAACCATGCAGAGAATTTGTGCAGAGGCTCCAGGCTTTAACCATCTCTGAGCTGAAGAAGACCTCAGTGTGGTACCGCAAAGCTGTCCAATTACTCCAAGACCTGGTGCCTCCAATCCCAGGACTAACAAGAGTTTCCAGTCCCTTTCATTCCCATCATGCTCTAAGAGAACTAAGCATCATGATTAACATACAGGTTAAAGCATGATACACAACAATTTTTAACCAAATCAACACTGCACACAAAAGTCAGAAAAGTAGGGAAAATGTCTGAAGATTATAACATGTGATAAACCTGTAGAACTCAATCCCCAGATTTTCTGTGATACGGAAAATAAATGTTTATACCCCATTATATCAAGTCAGCAACACACAAACAGGCCATTTGTCCAAGTGGACTGTACAGGTAATAAAATGACACTCCGGTCAGTTCAGTTCAGTTTGGTTTATTGTTATGTGTATCGAGGTACAGTCAAAAGCTTTTGTTGCGTGCTAACCAGTCAGCAGAAAGACAATACATGATTACAATCGATCCATTTACAATGTATAGATACATGATAAGGGAATTACATTTAGTGCGAGGTGAAGCCAGCAAAGTCCGATCAAGGATAATCTGACGGTCACCAAAGAGGTAGATAGTAGTTCAGCACTGCGCTCTGGTTGTGGTAGGGTGATTCAATTGCCTGATAACAGCTGGGAAGAAATTGTCCCTGAATCTGCTGGTGTGTATTTTCACACTTCTATACCTTTTGCCTGTATTTCGCATCTATCTTCAGTGTTAACCATCATCTGCAGTTCCTTCCTGCCTCTGTTGGGGAGCTGTGAGAAAGCACCTCTATTATATATGCCAGTCTGACTTCCTTGTGTCATTTTGTTGCTCTGGCATCAGTAATCAACCAATTCCTTATCAGAGAGTGTAGTGCTATGACCACACCAGAAAGCCCTTATTAATATTTTTCTAACTATGCATGACCTCCATGGAGTCAACCAGCACAATTGAGGTCTCTGAGCTAAACGAACCTGTAGTTTAGTTTAATTTCGAGATACAGCACAGAAACAGGGCCTTTAGCCCATCGAATCTGCACCGACCAGCGATCACCATTCACTAGTTTCATCCTACACACTAGGGACAATTTACAGAAGCTAATTAACATACAAACTTGCATGTCTTTGGAACGTGGGAGGAAACTGGAGCACCTGGAGAAAACCCCCACGATCACAGGAAGAATGTACAGACTCCATACAGACAGCACCCTTAGTCAGGATCGACTCAATTCTCTGGCACTGTAAGGCAGCAACTCTACCGCTGTGCCACTGTGCCGCCCTTAATTTTAGTCCAGTTCTAATACTGAAGAAACCAAGAAACACACCTTTGGTAGTACAATCAAACTCATAGCTAGGTCTGTCGTTTGCACTTGGGACAGGTGTAGATGGAGGCATTAAAAACATAATACCACGTAAAATAGTCAAAATTGTGTGAAATAGATTTCAATGCATGAAATTTTCAAGTCAGCTGGGAAACATCCTATGCTGCTTGGTTTTCTTTTAATTAATTTCAAAGAGACTTACACAAGTGGGTTAATTTTAACCAACAAAGTATGTTTAAATGGTATTCTATAAGGGACACTTCATATGCCAATGAGCTTTACTTCAAAGGCAAGCCATTGTAGCTTTTTTAAGGAAGGAAGGCTGGAGATGGATTTTGTTTTCTGTTAAAGCAAGGAACCATTTTAATATTTTTTAGATATCCTAGACAGAGAAACAAATTTTAAAATACCTGTAAATAATCAAAGGAACAATAAAATCAATAAAATCAATAGAATTATTAAATTACTTAGTGAACAATAAACACATTAAATGACCTCCTATTCTCCAGGTTAGAAATCCCTATTCAGTTGAGTGGAGGTTTGGTTGGCTTGAGATCACAGAGGTTGATTCCCCATTGTAACCCATTGATTCTGCTGCTGCTCACCATGGAGTCCAAAGTGACAGATGGGCTCAAGGATGAGATATTCAAAGCTGGGGCATTGCCAATGGTAGAGTGTATTTGACCGGGTTAGTTGCTGAGATTATAAAGACATAGGATGTATAGCCTCTTTCCAGCCCTGTTAAAGATCACTCTCCTGGCATGGAGCTCTGCACTAATTTACTTGCACAATCTACATTTCCCACATTTTTTTATAACAGGGAGAGTGGCCATTTGTCCCATCAATCCATGCTAACTCACTGAGAAATCTACTTATCTTCCCCGTAAACTCTTGCCTCCATATTCCCACCAATTCTACCTGCACAAGGGGTAATCAACAGCAGTCAATTAACCTATAAATTTGCATGTCTTTTAGTCTTTTGAGATGCAGAGGGGAAACAGGGCTTTCGCGCCGCGCCGACCGCGCCGACCGCGCCGACCAGCGATCACACAGGCACTATCCTACACACTGGGGACAATTTACAATTTTACTGAAGCCAATTAACCTACAAGCCTGTACATCTTTAGAGTGTGGGCGGATACCAGATCATCAAGAGGAAACCCATGTTGTCACAGGGAGAACGTACAACATTGTACATACAGCACCCATAGTTTGGATCGAATCCAGGTATCTGGCACTGTTAGGCAGCAACTCCAATGCTGCACCACTGTGCTGCCCTAAATGTCTTTGGGATGTGGGAGGAATCACGAGCACCCGGAGGATAAGCACGTGGTCACAGGGAGAAACTGCAATCTCCACACAGACAGCACGGGATTTCAGAATTGAACTCTACCTGAGGAGCTATGGGGCAGCAGCACTACCCGCTGTGCTACTGGGCCAAACAAATCCGCATGGTGTTTTTATCTGTTGACAGCAATAACTGCTTAAGGAATGAATTCCACATTCTGCCTCACCATCCATTCCTACACCTGGACATGTACGTCTTCCATTATAACACTAAATATAAAAGAATATCCATTGGGAATCCTATATTTAGTCCTTCAAATCTCTCTCTATGGATTGATACAAAAGTAGTTATCCAAGAGTTCCATTGAGAATCAACACATGTCCAGCACTGACTGGGAGGATTGGTGCTAAAATCATGTTCATAGCATCATAAGGAGCTTGTCAATCTCTTAAAATACTTCTTAGCTCTTACTGATTAAAAATACACTTTGTTCCTCTGTCTTTTCTTCCCTGGTGCATTTTAAGGAAACCTTGTGGGATTGTACGGAACTGGCACCTTTCATTCCATTTAATGGACGTTAATGAGTTGGATAAGATCTCAGTGGGTGAATCGTACGGGGTACAGACAAGCATTGGGATTTCCTTGTAGCACCAGAGATAAATGGCTGCTTCCCAAATTCGTGAGCCAGAAAATCATGTTTGCTGCAATTTAGTGTCACATGAAGTCCAAAAATGGATGGAACATGAAAGAAGTTCCCTGATATGTTTCAGCTTGTCACAGTGCTGCTGGCTGAGAGATAGAACTGCGGGTGAGAAGGTACTCACACTGTCAGTTGACAGCCAGAGAGTTACCGAGTTTACACATTTTTATCTTATCATGAATTCCTGTCCAGCAGAAGTCCAAATAGGGTGAGAAATCCTGGGCTCGTTCTGTCTGTATGCACAGAATATTTTACGGTGTGGGGCAATGATTGTTAGGTATTGTTGACAATGCAATTTAGTAAAACCTCAAAAAGTCTTGCATCTCCTTCCAAAGTTTTGACGGACGAGGGAAAACACATCACACTGTCTGAGTTAGGCCGCTCTAAAAATGTTGTGTATCGTTGGCTGTGGTATCTCACTGAGGTTAATTCTCTCTCCCTCCCACTCCCCACCTCCCTCCCCACTCCCTTCCCACCAACCCCCACCGCCCAAGTCTGAAGATTTATTTTTAAAAAGAGGAACAATAAAAGGGGTGCAGTGGTAGAGTTGCTTCTTTACAGCGCCAGAGACCTGGGTTTAATCCTGACTATGGGTGCTGTCTGCATGGAGTTTGTACCTTCTCCCTGTAACCCACATGAGCTTTCTCCAGTTGCTCCATTTTCAACACACACTACAAAAACGTACAGGTTTGTCGGTTAATTGGCTTCGGTAAAAAGTGTAAGTTGTCCCTAGTGTGTGGGATAGTGCTAGTGAATGGGAATCGGTGGTTGGCGCAGTCTCGGTGAGCGGAAGGGCCTGTTTCCGCTATGTATCTCTAAACTGAACTAAACTTAAAGAAAGAAGGTGAAACAGACTCATACAATGCAGTGGTTCTGATCGAAAGGGTAGCAGAGGATAGCAGAGAGACAGGACCATTGGCACATCCAAATGTAATATCAGGGATAAAAATAAGGGAAGGGAAGCTATATGGTGATTCCAACACCTGCTAGGTTGCAACAGAGAATGACAGGAGCAGGATAAGTAGCATTGTTGGGGCAGCAACAACTGCGTTTGTCAATGTAATAAATGGACCCACAGTGCCACCTACGTATTTGACGTTAAATTGCACTGCCCCTTCATAGTCGCTGTGCTTTTTCGCTCACAGCTTCTCTCCAAGAATAATGAAGAGAAACCCTCGCCAGGCTTGATCAAGCACGCCTGGCCTCTGTCAGCAGAATCCCACACATCCCTGTACAGGCACAGCCACGAGGCCCTCAAAGGACTCCCCGACGGAGGCAAAGTCCAGGAGCAAACTATCCGCTTAGAAGTTTCCCACCTTCCCTGAACCGTATCTGCACAACGACCGCAGGAGAAGCGGGAGAGAGAGAAAGAACAGCTTTGAAAAATAACACCTTTGTTATTGCAAGTGTTAGTAATGAAGTTGAATTTGCAGATGGCCCCATGGTTTCTGTAGTCTTCACCAAACACAGATGGAAAATGGTCCCTTTGAACTGTTCAAAAAAAAAATTCTGTTACCACAGCTTTCTATGGGGTCTGAGAGGCAGCGTTCAGTGACTTCAGTCTGCCTGATTTTCAGGGACAGGTGCTGAGAGAAAGTCTGATTTTTATTTTTCTTTAAAAGACAGATGTACTCATAAAAAGGCTGCTGAGTAAACAAGGATGAAAGCAAGTTTGAATGTAATTTGTGTTTTTGTTTCATGTTTTTTTTCTTGCTCATGTCTCAAACATATAATTGAATCAGAGTACTACAAAGAAGAGTAGTGACTGACTTTGAAATGACACCCAGATGAGGAATAGGGTTTAGAAGGGTTTTACTTTTAAGTTGTGGCATTTTCTCTCTCTCTCTCTCTCTCTCTGGGACTGAAAGGAGTCTTGGTAGCATTTGATATTCTCATTCCATTTTCAGGGAAGTTAATTTAAAATGCATAATAGTTCAAGGATTTAAGGGTTATTATTTTAAAGTCTATAACAACTGCACATGCTGTGTCTGATGTTGTTATCAGGCTTTTTTGAGCCTGCAATGATTTTTCTATCGGTCTGTCAAACCTACCATGGTTAAATTCCTTTTGGAGTTATGCTTGTGTAATCACTCTTATGATCAATTTCTAAGCGAGAAAATCAGGCAGCCTGATCTTTCTGTGTCCCTGCAGGTCTCACAATCAGGCTACAGAATGCCTGATTACAGACTGCTGCTAAGTGTCCTGCTTTACATGAAAAAACAGAACAAAATCATACCAAAGTCCGCTATATTATATATGTGAGGGTGGCTGGATATTTAGAGACGGAGAGAGATAGTGGGAAAAGACAGAAGAGAGAGGCATATATGATGAGGGAGAGAGAAGAGATATATAGAGAGAGAATGAAAAATATTGAAATAGATAGCGGACTGTACAATGGAGCAGACTAGTTTAGTTTTGTTTATTGTCACGTGTACTGAGGTACAGTGAAAAGCTTTTGCTCGGTGCTAACCAGTCAATACATGATTACAATCGAGCTATCCACAGATGTACAGATACATGATAAAGGGTATAACGTGAATGATGTTTAGTACAAGATAAAGCCAATAAAGTCCGATCAAAGATAATCCGAGGATCGCCAATGAGGTAGATAGTAGATCAGGATTGCTCTCTGGTTGTTGGTAGGATTACAGCACTATGTATTTAAGCTAGAGAGGATACAGTAAAGATTTGCAAGGATGTTGCCAGAACTGGAGGGTTTGTGAGGGCTAAAGAGGGATTGCCTAAGCTGGTCTGTTTTCCCTGGAGAAATGAAGGCTGAGAGGTGACACTATAGAGGTATATAAAATGATGAGAGGCATCGATAGGGTAGACAGCAGTGTCTAGACAATAGACAATAGACAGGTGCAGGAGTAGGCCTTTCGGCCCTTCGAGCCAGCACCACCATTCAATGTGATCATGGCTGATCATTCACAATCAGTACCCCATTCCTGCCTTCTCAAGTCAAGTCAAGTCAAGTTTATTTGTCACATACATATACAAGATGTGCAGTGAAATGAAAGTGGCAACGCCTGCGGATTGTGCTAAACTACAAAACAGAATAGAAAAAATAAATTAATACAGTAAATTAAATTAGTCCCTGGTGATATGAGAGTTAACAGTCCTGATGGCCTGTGGGAAGAAACTCCGTCTCATCCTCTCTGTTTTCACAGCGTGACAGCGGAGGCGTTTGCATGACCGTAGCAGCTGGAACAGTCCGTTGCTGGGGTGGTAAGGGTCCCCCATAATGTTGCTGGCTCTGGATCTGCACTTCCTGATGTATAGGTCCTGCAGGGGGACGAGTGTAGTTCCCATAGTGCGTTCAGCCGAACGCACTATTCTCCGCAGAGCCTTCCTGTCCTGGGCAAAGCTGTTCCCAAACCAGGTTGTGATGTTCCAGAAGATGCTTTTTACAGCCCCAGAGTAGAAGCACTGAAGGATCCTCAGAGAGACTAAATTTCCTCAACTGTCTGAGGTGGTAAAGGCGCTGCCTTGCCTTACTCACCAGTGCGGCAATGTGTGTTGTCCATGTCAGATCCTCTGTGATGTGGACTCCCAGGTATTTAAAGCTGCTCACCCTATCCACAATAATCCCATTTAACTCCAGTGGCGTGTACGTCCTCGGATGTTGAGCCCTTCTAAAGTCCACAATCAGCTCCTTAGTTTTTTTGACATTCAAGAGGAGGCTATTGTCCTGACACCAGAGCGCCAGATCAGCCACCTCCTCCCGGTAGGCCTTTTCATCGTTATCGGAGATCAGGCCCACCACCACAGTGTCATCAGCAAACTTGATGATGGAGTTGGAGCTGAACCTGGCCACAGAGTCCTGTGTGTACAGGGAGTACAGTAGGGGGCTAAGGACGCAGCCCTGGGGGGATCCTATGTTCAGGGTGAGGGGGTTAGATGTATGTCTCCCCATCTTGACCACTTGGGGCCTGGCGGTGAGAAAGTCCAGGACCCAGGCACACAGGGGAGTGTTAAGCCCCAGTTTCAGCAGCTTCTCAGCAAGTCTGGTGGGGACTATTGTATTGAAAGCTGAACTAAAATCAATGAACAGCATCCTCACATAGCCCCCCTTCTAGCTGTCAAAATGAGAGAGAGCGGTATATCCCTTGACTCTGCTATCTTTAAGACCTCTATCTAGCTCTCTCTTGAAAGCATCCAGAGAATTGGCCTCCACTGCCTTCTGAGGCAGAGGGAGGGAGGGAGGGAGAGGGAGAGAGAGAGAGAGAGAGAGAGAGAGAGAGAGAGAGAGAGAGAGAGAGAGAGAGAGAGAGAGAGAGAGAGAGAGAGAGAGAGAGAGAGAGAGAGAGAGAGAGAGAGAGAGAGAGAGAGAGAGAGAGAGAGAGAGAGAGAGAGAGAGAGAGAGAGAGAGAAATAGGTTGAGGGAGATTTATTTTGGTTGAGTAAGAAAGAAAGGGACGTAGATGAATAGTAAAGGACAGAGAAAAAGAGACATGGAAAGATGGATGGAAATGAAGAGAGAGTGAGATTAATTTAAAAAAGATAGAGTGAAAGAGAAATAAAAATGAAGTGACATCAAAATAGAGAGATAGAAAGAGCAAGAGGAGATAGAAACAAAGATAGGCAGGATAATCATAGAGATATCAAGCAGTAATTGAATCTTATGTTTCTAATAAGATAATACTGTACAAGAGCTAAACTCAATGTATTTGTAACAGCCCTGGAAACTCCTTTGATTGAGATCCTGCCAAATGCTTTATAATAGATATGCCAAAAACTGATTATATTTCAAGGACGTTTCCAAAGGATTAATTCTTCATCCTTCCTGCTCCCTTCCTTATCTTTGTCAGTGAGAAGGCAAATCACTGCCTCCAGAACCAAAATATTCAGAAAGCTTGTAATCAAGAAATTCATCAGATCTCTCATATCTGTTGTCATTTAATTAATTGAAAAGCAAATTCTATAATATATGCTCCCCGTCACATTGATAAGTTTTAATATAATATCATTGCTTGTGATGAAAGCAGTTGCCCATTGGATGTTATATTTAGCTTAGTATATTTCTGCATTGAACAACTCAGTAGAATAATTCAATTTTAAATCAATAATACAACCTTCCTACAAGGACCCTCCGTTTGTGTCATAGCCTGGAGTCAGCAAGTTATCTGCTCCGAGGCTTATCCTATTGTGGCTGAAGAAGGGTCTCGACCCGAAACATCACCCATTCCTTCTCTCCTGAGATACTGCCTGACCTGCTGAGTTACTCCACCATTTTGTGAATAAATACCTTCGATTTGTACCAGCGTCTGCAGTTATTTTCTTACAAACATCAGTCTGAAGAAGGGTCTCGACCCGAAATGTCACCCATTCCTTCTCGCCTGAGATGCTGCCTGACCTGCTGAGTTACTCCAGCATTTTGTGAATAAATACCTTCGATTTGTACCAGCGTCTGCAGTTATTTTCTTACACTATTGTGGCTCTGTATAGGGACATCGTAATGCATCAAATTTGGTATCTTCCAACATGGCAGCACCATCCATTTTGATCTTCACCTCGTGTTAATGATCAAGATAAGAGCAGGAACTCATCACTTGGCCCATGAAGCCACAATGTATCAGCAAAGCGTCTCTCATTTGAATACTACTCTCATTTGAAATCAGCAACATCTTAGCCCAACCCTAGAAAGAATCCTGATTAGAATGAAGGCTAAGGCAATCAGAAAATATTTGGAACCTGATATGGCAGTGGGGTGAGCAGGGCAAAGGGTTTGAAAGTGAGGAAAGAGGGGAGGGTAGTGTATGTAGAAGTTACTTAAAATTAGAGAATTCAACGTTACCCAAGCTACCCAAGCGAAATATGAAGTGTTCAAATTTGTGTGTGGCCTCACTCTGACAGTGGAGGAGGCCCAGGACAGATAGTTCCTCTGTCCCTCTCTTTGCCCTCCCCCTTCCCAGTTCTCCCATTGTCTTCCTGTCTCCAACTACATCCTATCTTTGTCCCGCTATGGCGAGTCCGAAAACTTGTTGGTTGTAGAAGAAGTTTATTGCAGCCGCAATATTCGAATACAAAGTTAAACAACAAGGTAAAGGACAACCATCAAAAACTTACTGTCTTCTTCGAAGACTTCGCCGAACTGAACATTTCGGGCGCCAAAAGCGCACATGACAACGCTGGCCAATCAGCGATGTCGCTCTCTGGACCAATCCCTATGGTCGCGCTCACACGTGACCTTGCTGGCCAATCTGAGGGTTCGACGACCCGGACCATTCTCTATGGTCGCTACATGACCCCCCCCAGAACCCAAGGTACGGAACCTAGCAGGGAGCCGGATTTCGCGACCGTAACGAGTACGGAGAGGGGCAGCCTGAACCACAGGAGCCGGGGGTTCCGGACTTGGAGGAACTGCCGGAACGGGGGGTCCTGGAGGAACTGCCGGAACGGGGGGTCCTGGACTGAGCGGAACTGACGGAGGTCGGCCTCTCCTAGGGGTTTGGCCGACCAGGACTGGTTGATCCGGATCCAAGTGTGCAGGTTTGAGCCGGGACACCAAGACGAGCTCACTTCTGCCGCACATGTCTAAGGTGAAGGTAGCCGTTCCCTTACGCAAAACCCGGAACGGCCCTTGATAGACCCTCTGCAACAGGGCACGATGGGAATCTTTTCGCAGAAACACAAACTCACAGTCCTTCAGGGAAGGCGGTTCATGTACCATGGGACACCCATAACGTGAAGTCAGAACTGGAGCCAGGGAACCCACCCGTGCCCGGAGAGATGCTAAGGCTGATGGGACTGGAGGCAGCTGGTCTGAGGGGTCCGGAAACAAATCTCCGGGTACTCGAAGTGTCGAGCCATATACTAGCTCCGCGGACGACGCACCGAGATCTTGCTTAGGAGCAGTCCGGATGCCCAGAAGAACCCAGGGGAGTTGGTCTACCCAGTCCGGGCCTTCAAGCCTTGCACTGAGGGACGCCTTAAGTTGACGGTGGAACCTTTCTACAAGTCCATTTGCCTGGGGGTGATATGCAGTAGTGGGTTGTAACTTGGAACCGTACAGTTCTGCGAGCGCGGCCCAGAGGGACGAAGTGAACTGCGGCCCCCTGTCAGTGGTAATAACTGCCGGGACCCCGAAACGAGCTACCCAATGGAGGGCCAAAGTCCTGGCACAGGAGGCTGACGAAATATCAGACAATGGAAAAGCCTCTGGCCACCGGGTGAACCGATCCACCACCATGAGGAGGTGGGTGTAGCCCCGGGAGGAAGGCAAGGGCCCGACCAAATCCACGTGGATGTGGAAAAAACGAACTGCTGGGACCTCGAACTCCTGTACGGGGGGCTGGACATGGCGCTGGACTTTAGCGGTCTGACAGGGAACGCAGGAACGCGCCCAACCCGCTACCTGTTTCCGTAGGCCATGCCAGACAAACCGAGCTGCTACTAAAGCAGAGGTGGAGCGGATGGACGGGTGCGCCAGCCCATGAATGGCATCAAAAACCCGGAGCTGAAGGGAGGGCGGTACTACCGGCCTGGGACGGGGAAGGGAAACATCACACCAGACTTTTGTGCCTTCTGACCCGCAGGCTACCTGAGCCAACTTCAATCCCGAAGTGGTGGACTGGTATGCCGAGGCGGTATCCGCTAGAAGCTGTGCCTCCGCAAGCTCCTGGGGATCCACCTCGCAGTCCACCGCCGAAATAGGGGAAAAAGCAGGTCTAGACAGGACGTCAGCAACGGCATTAAGCTTACCCGCGACATGACGGACATCGGTGGTAAATTCGGAGATGGCAGTCAGGTGCCGCTGCTGGCGGGCCGACCATGGGTCAGACAATTTGAAAAATGCAAATGTTAATGGTTTGTGGTCCGTAAAGGCCACAAATGGGCGGCCCTCAAGGAAATACCTGAAATGACGAACAGCTAAATAGAGGGCCAGAAGTTCTCGGTCAAATGCGCTATACTTCAGCTCAGCCAAATTTAGTTGCCGGCTGAAAAACGCCAAGGGCTGCCAACGGCCACCGACCTGCTGCTCCAAGACCCCGCCCACCGCCACGTCAGAGGCGTCAACCGTCAGGGCCGTGGGGGCGGAGGGGCTCGGGTGGACCAACATGGTGGCGTCTGCTAATGCTGCCTTAGCTGCTGTAAAAGCCGACTCTGCAGCCGGGGACCATATCAACTCTACCGGTTTTCCCGCGAGGCACTGGAAGAGCGGGCGCATGATCCGCGCAGCTGCCGGAAAGAACCTATGGTAGAAGTTAACCATGCCTACGAACTCCTGTAGTCCTTTTACTGTGGTGGGCCTGGGAAATGCCCGGATAGCCTCCACCTTCTCGGGCAAAGGGGAGGCGCCGGCAGGGGTAATTCTGTGCCCTAAAAAATCAAGAGAAGGGAGGCCGAATTGACACTTGGAGGGTTGGATAATGAGCCCGTGGTCTTGGAGCCGCTGGAACACAGTCCGCAAGTGGACCTGGTGTTCCTGCACTGAGGGGCTGGCGACCAGGATGTCGTCTAAATAAATAAACAAAAAGGGTAAACCCCGACCCACACAGTCCATCAGTCGTTGGAAAGCCCGTGCCGCGTTCTTTAAACCGAAAGGCATACGCAACCATTCAAACAACCCGAACGGAGTAATCGTGGCAGTTTTCTGTATGTCCTCCGGACGCACCGGAATCTGGTGGTATCCTCGCACCACATCGATTTTGGAGAACACCACCGCTCCTTCCAGCCCAGACGAAAAGTCCTGTAGGTGCGGTATGGGGTAGCGATCAGCCGTGGTGACAGCATTGAGACGCCGATAATCGCCACATGGTCTCCACCCCCCAGATGCCTTGGAGACCATATGCAACGGCGAGGCCCACGGGCTGTCGGACTGACGGACAATGCCCATTTCCTCCATCTTCCTAAATTCCGCCCGTGCCACCACCAGTTTGTCTGGCGGTAGTCTCCTGGCCCGAGCGAAAACGGGAGGGCCCTCGGTGCAGATGTGGTGGACCACGCCGTGCTTGGCCGAAGGCGTGTCAAAACGTTGGATGAGTAGCTCTGGAAACTCCGCCAGGATCTCAGCATACGAGTCAGGGGCCGCGACGACGGCCTGGACAGTAGGGCTGGGCGGGGAGGCGATTGTCGGAGCGACGGGCTCCTCGCTGGCGGAGGGTCGGAGGTCGTTACCGTGGACATCAGGGACCAGTGAAAAAGCCCAGAGAAAATCTGCGCCAAGGATCGCTTGTCTGACGTCTGCTATGATGAATGGACATTCGTACGTGCGGAGGCCTAACACAAGGGACATCTTCCGTATACCGAAAGTGCGAATGGGGCTGCCATTAACCGCGATGAGGGTGGGACCTGTCTTACCCGTTCTGGTTTCGAGGTCGGTCGGCGGCACTATACTGACGATGGCTCCCGTGTCTACCAAAAATTCTATGACCGTGAATCGATCGTGGACGTAGAGGCGTCGGTTCTGGCCAATCGCAACTGCCCCTATGTACGATCGGCCGAGGCATTTCCCGCGAAGGTACAAGGTGAGCGGCAGTTGCGGGATTCTCTACCCCATCGTAGGTGATAATAGCACCAGCCGCGCTTGTGCGGATCTTTTTGGCGTGCTTTCGGAGAACTGGCGGGAGACGCGGCGCCATCTTGATGTCGCTGTGACGTGGTCACTGATGTCGAGACCTTGTTGATCGAACCGCTTGCCTTGTTTTTAGCCGCTATGAGCGCGTCCGCTTTCGCTGCATATGCTTCGGGGTCCTTAAAAGAACAATCCGTGAGCAGCAGTCGGACATCCTCAGGAAGCTTCTCTCGGAATGCCTGTTCGAACATAAGGCAATCCGTATGCTCACCGGCTAGCATCATCATCTCGGCCATGAGAACGGACGGCTGTCGATCTCCGAGGTCCGGTAGGTGCAGAAGTCTTTCAGCGCAATCATGCCTATTAAACCCGAAGGTTCGCAGTAACAATTTCTTCATTGCCTCGTACTTGCTTTCCGCAGGCGGATTAACGATGAACCGCATCACGCGCTTGGTCGTCTCCGGTGATAGAGCGCTGACGAGGTAGTAATACTTCGTCGAGTCGGCCGATATGTTCTTTATATGAAATTGGGCTTCGGTGTGGACAAACCAAGATTGCGGTGAATGTGTCCAAAACAACGGAAGGTGAACGCTTACCGCGCTTAACTCCGGTGTGCCAGGCGCGGCAATCAACAACGGGGCGTCGTGTTCCTGCATAGTCGGTGATCGTCTAGATCACGTCGGGGTCACCAATATGGCGGGTCCAAAAACTTGTTGGTTGTAGAAGAAGTTTATTGCAGCCGCAATATTCGAATACAAAGTTAAACAACAAGGTAAAGGACAACCATCAAAAACTTACTGTCTTCTTCGAAGACTTCGCCGAACTGAACATTTCGGGCGCCAAAAGCGCACATGACAACGCTGGCCAATCAGCGATGTCGCTCTCTGGACCAATCCCTACGGTCGCGCTCACACGTGACCTTGCTGGCCAATCTGAGGGTTCGACGACCCGGACCATTCTCTATGGTCGCTACACCGCCCCCTTTCCTGACATCAGTCTGAAGAAGGGTCTCGACCCGAAACGTCACCCATTCCTTCTCTCCTGAGGCTGCCTGACCCGCTGAGTTACTCCAGCATTTTGTGATACCTAGGACAGAATGGTCAGTATGGAAATGGGAAGGGGAGTTAAAGTGGTCAGCGACCGGGAAGCACAGTAGGCCTTGA
Organism: Rhinoraja longicauda; assembly: GCF_053455715.1. NCBI lineage: Eukaryota > Metazoa > Chordata > Chondrichthyes > Rajiformes > Arhynchobatidae > Rhinoraja > Rhinoraja longicauda. The sequence goes on along the minus strand of NC_135965.1, from coordinate 15,955,985 downwards.
CGGAAGGTGTGCAAGGTTTCAGCGAAACAAATACCGAGTCTACGCTTGGTCTCGCCAATGTACAGGGGCCCTCATCAGGATGCAGTACATGAGGTTCGAGGAGATGCATGTGTACCTCTGTCTTACCTGGACGTATCTCGGGGACACGGGATAGAGACGAGGGAGGAGGTGTAAGGACAGGTTTTGTATCTTCTGCAGTTGCAGGGTATAGTACCTGAGGAGGAGGTGATTTGGGTGGGAAGGGATGAGTGAATCAAAGAGTTGTGGAGGGAGGGATCTCTGCAGAAAACAGAAATGGATGGAGATAAGAAGATGTGATTCGTGGTGGAATCACGATGGAAGTGACGAAATGTTGGATTTTACATCGGTAAAAACCTTACTACATGTTGGCACAATCACGCTCAGGTACAAGAGTGCAAGAATATATTACACTGGGGTTGTACACAAGAGTCGACATGTTTCCTGCGCTATCTTGTATCCTTCAATGAAAACCCCACCCATCAGGAAATTGGACCAAATACTTCCTGGTGCGATTGCAAAGGTCTTTTCCTTGCCACACCTTGCACAAATGATGATGTTATCAAGGCACATTAGATGTTTTATTTGCTTGACACCAGAAATTGTTTCAAAGACCCAAGTTTTATGATCTGTGTTATTTTCACACAAATCAACAAATCACACTACAAGTTCTGAAACCTGACAATTCAGAGGTTCATACGTGATAGGAGCAGAATTAGGCCATTCAGCCCATCATGTCTATTCCGCCATTTAATCATGGCTGATCTATCTCTCCCTTTCAACCCCATTCTCCTGCCTTTTCCCCATAACCCCTGAAACCTGTACTAATGAAGAATCTATCAATCTCTGCCTTAAAAATATCCATCATCTTGGCCTCCACAACCTTCTGTGGCAATGAATTCCAGATTCACCGTCCTCTGCCTAAAGATATTCCTCCTCATCTCCTTCCTAAAGGTACTGGGTCCTCATCTCCTTCCTAAAAGTTCCTTCCTTTTATTCTAAGGCCATGAGGAATTCTCTGCCTCAGAAGTGGAATTCTCTGCCTCAGAAGGCAGTGGAGGCCAATTCTCTGAATGCATTAAAGAGAGAGCTGGATAGAGCTCTTAAGGATAGCGGAGTCAGGGGGTATGGGGAGAAGGCAAGAACAGGGTACTGATTGAGAATGATCAGCCATGATCACATTGAATGGCGGTGCTGGCTCGAAGGGCCGAATGGCCTCCTCCTGCACCTATTGTCTATTGTCTATTGTCTATTGACCTCCAGTCCTAGACTCTCCCACTAGTGGAAGCATCGTCTCCACATCCACTCTATCTAAGCGTTTTAGTATTCAGTAAGTTTCAATGAGGTCCCCCTCATCCTTCTAAACTCCAGCAAGTACAGGCACAGCGCCATATTAATGGACTTTGTTTTGCAAAAATAATGTTCAGTTCAGATGTATTCTAATATAAGTGATAGACACGCATGACATTGGGCTGGATTGCAGCTCATTGCTCATCTCGGGGTGTGCTTTCTGCTAACTATAATCCCCCATCTTATTTCCCTCGTGTACACACACCCCCACCCCAAGCCCGCAACCATAGCTCTTAGCCCTTTCTGATCGCTCACAACTGTTCCATTGCTATGCAAAATCATTTTCTCCCACTCCTATCTTCCACTGGCCCCAATTTCCTTCTTTTCCCTGATTTCATCCTTTCCAGCTAGTAATCCACCCAATTTCTTCTTTCTCTGAAACTCACAGCATATGACCTGTTTCCCAAAGGTTTCTTCACAAATGAGGATGTTGTTCAGTCGTTTTTTTTGGTCCAGACTGTGTAAAATGCACAGGTTAGGTTTTGAAGCATGCAAATCACACTAACATTTTCTTAAGGAAGAATGTCCCAATTCTGTGGAGGGTATTTTTCAGGTTTGTCATAGGGTGCTACCTTTATCACAAAGTTAGCATAGCAAGGGTGAGTCCAATCCAATCTATAGGTATGTGTTTCAGTTTGTAAATATATTCCTCCTGCAAGTTCAATCCTTTTTTCCAGGGATACAGCATGGAAACAAATGCCATAGCCCATGGAAACAGACTCTATTGAGTCCACACCAACCATCGATCATATGTTCGCACTAGTTCTATGTTATCCCACTTTCCCAACCATTCCCTACATGTTGGGGAGATTTTTACAAAGGCCAATTAATCTACATGCCCACCGTCTTTGGGATATGGGAGACAAAAACAGATCACCTGGAGGAAACCTACGCATTCACAGTGAGAACGTGCAAACTCCACACTGTGAGCATCAGAGGTTAGGATTGAACCCAAGTCTTTGGCGCTATGAGGCAGCAGGTCTACCAGCTGCACACCGTGTCAATCTTATGACTTAGTAAATGTGTCAGGGGATATGGGGAGAAGGCAGAAGATTGGGATTGAAAGGGAAAGATAGATCAGCCATGATTGAAAGGCGGTGTAGACTTGATGTGCCAAATGGCCTAATTCTGTTCCTAAAACTTGTGAACTTATAAACTTCCTCTTCTATTCCTTGTTGAGAGTGTAGGAGGTCAGAACTTCAACTTCCTGTGCGAACTTAGACTGGAGGGACGATAGAAAATTAGGAAATATTGAAGTCCACAATAACTTATTTATTTTCTTTCCCTGGGTGAAATGCTTTATTGCTTCTGATATCTTGCAATTACATGGAGTTAAATAGAAAGCTTGTAAAGTGGCTGATGGTATTAATGAACCACACAAGCAGTATTCATAAACTGTCCAAAATTCATCAAAACTCATCCATGGAAAAAGCTTGGTGTGGTCGCCAGGGATCCAGGCTATCATCTATCCATAGAAATGCAATTAAATACTGGCAGAGCTATCTAGTCTTATAAACATTAAAATCTGATATACTAAATCTCTATGCTGGGCATTTTTCCTCACTGTCTGCAACTTGTTTAGTCTTTAGGCTTTACTTTAGACTGTCGAGACACAGTGTGCAAACAGGCCCTTCAGCCCATCGAGTCCGCACCGACCAGCGATCACCTCATTCACTAACACTATCCTACACACTAGGGACAATTTACAATTTTACCAAAACCAATTAACCTACAAACCTGTCCATCTTTGGAGTATAGGAGGAAACCAGAGTACCTGAAGAAAACCCACACAGCCACAGGGAGAATGCACAAACTCTGTACAAACAGCACCTGTAGTCAGGATCGAACCTGGGTCTATATCACTGTAAGGCAGCAACTCCACCACTGCACCACAGTGCCGCCCCCACACCCATAAGAAGTGAATCCCACTGTGACACTGTGGTAGCTAATGCATTCCCAAAATAGCTCTTCAAACATCTTAGCATTACAGCCTATTTGATTGAATTGAATGCAAAATATAGCATGGAAATAGGCCCTTTGGCCCATCAAGTCCTCACTAACCACCGGTCTTCCATTCGTACTAGTTCTATGTTATCCCACTTTCGCATCTAGTCCCTACAACCTTTCGAGTCCAATTAATCTGCACTTTGGGGTGTAGAAAGAAACGGGAACACCTGAAGGAAACCCACACAATCACAAGGAGAACGTGCAAACTCCACATGGACAGCACCAGAGTTCAGAATCAAACCCGGATCCCTGGCACTGTGAGGCAGCAGTTCTACCAGCCTTTCAAATAATGCTAAACCAAGCTTTGATAACTGTGGTAACGTGTTGTATGTACCCTTTTAACTCTGATAAAAATGTTGTGGGGTTCCTGCCACCGTCTCCGACAACTTGAAGTTAACTCCAGGCAGACACTGCACTGTAGCACTGATGGAGTGCCGCACAGCTGGAAGAACAGTCTTTTAGATGAGGAGTTCCATCTTCCATCTCCAATAGATGTAATAGAACCCATGGTACAATTTTAAAGAAAAACAGTGAAATGTTCCCTGACGCCTTGGCCAAATGTAATCCTCAAGTCATCATTAAAAGAGATTATCTGTTCGTTATCACATCACTATGGATCCTTGTTTGGTACAAATTAGCTGCTGTGTTTCATCCAGGACAACAGTGGCTACACTTCAAAAGCACTTAATTGGCTGTAACATTGCAAGTGCTTTGTTGTATCCTGTTGGGAGAAGCACCATTTCAAAGCAATTTCAATATAAGTGCAATTCTGGACACTTGTGGTTCCCTCATTTCTTTCACCCCACTTTCAGTAGCTGTGCCATCATCTGTTTAATCTCTCACACCTCTCTCTCTTTCCTTAAGACTCTTTGTCCACCTGCCTCACTGATCACCTGTCCTAATATCATCTTTTTGTGACTTGTCATAAACTCCTTTTGTCTGATTACATTTCTGCAAAATGCCTTTTAATGCTTTACTATGTCAAACATGATTCTTAATTGAGTTATCATTATCTGTGGTCCATTTGCAATTTAGAAAAAGCTTCCCTGTTACCATGTCTACTGGTAACCACCCAGCACAGGTACTTCTTCAGACTGATCATGTGATCAGATCAGACTGATGAGTCTGAAGAAGGGTCTCGAGCCGAAACGCCACCCATTCCTTCTCTCCAGAGATGCTGCCTGTCCCACTGAGTTACTCCTGCATTTTGTGTCTATCTTCGGTTTAAACCAACATCTAAAGATCCTTCATACACAGCACAGGTACTTAGTAATCTGGTGGTCAGATGAGCATTTAGTTTTGGAGATACCGGTACAACATGGGAAAAGGCCCTTTGCCCAAACGAGTCTGTGACGACCAGCGATCCCCGTACACTACTACACATAAGGGGCAATTTACAATCTTTATTGAAGCCAATTATCCTAAAAACCCGTAGGTCTTTGGAGTGTTGAAGGAAACCAGAGCTCCCGGAGAAAACCCATGCGGTCACAGGGAGAATGCAAAACTCCATAGAGTCAGGGTCAAACCTGGGTCTCTGGCGCTGTAAAGCAGCAACTCTTTCAGCAGCCCAAATCTTCTTGCAAATTACCATTGCGATATACGTTGTAGATACCTGTCACAAAACAAATTCAAATGGTGGCTTCCAAGATGCCTGCACTGATAAATATCTGGCCTGAACACCACATAAGAAAAATGGACAGTATTTCAGCATGTAAAAACAAAGAACTGCAGATGCTGGTTAATTCACAAAAGGACACAAAGTGCAGGAGTAACTCAACAGGTCAGGCAATATATCTGGTGAATGTGAATAGGTGACGTTTCAGGTCGGGACACCTCTTCAGATTGATGGTAGTAGGGGAGAAGAAAGCTGGAAAGGGGGAGCGACAGGACAAAGCGTGGCAAATAATAATTCAACACAGGCAGGGGGGATTTTTTGACATGCAGATGGTGGGAACAAACGACAGAGATAAGGGACAGGATGGAAAATCAAATACAAGAGCGTATAGCTTTAAGGTGAGCGGGGCAATGTTTAAAGGAGATGTGCAAGCCAACTTTGTTACACAGAGGGTGGTGAGTGCCTGTAATGTGCTTCCAAGGTTGGTAGTTGAGGCAGATTCAATAGTGGGGGTATTTAAGAGACGTTTGATAGGCATATGGCAATGCAGGGAATGGAGAGTTATGGATTGTGCTGAACTGTATACAACAATGAATTTCACTGTACCTCATTACATGTGACAAATAAAGTACCATACCATACCATAGACGAGTTGGGACAAGTCATCTGTTTGCATTGCTGTCTGCTCTGTGACACTATAATATTCCAATAGACATGTGAATCCCTGGCCTAATGGCTGTTAAAGTGGAGAAAGACCATTTTGGGATGGTATTGAAGGACTGTAAAGGCCTTTTTCTAGAACACAATATTTAGCATTTAGATTGTCATCCAAACAATCAAACGCTACCTAAGTGTCTAGCTGCCTAACCTTGATATTCAAAGAAACAGTCATGGAATCATCGAGTCATAGAGTCATAGAGTCAGTCAATACATCATGGAAACAGTCCTTGGCCCAACATGCCCACACCGACGAACATGTCCCATCTGCACTGATCCCATCTGCCTGTGTTTGGCCCATATCCCTATAAACCTATCCTATCCATGTACCTGTCATCGTGGATTCAATGGTCAGTTTCAACCTGTTTCCATGCTGTATCTTTCACTGAAAGTCAAAGATTTACTTCCAAAATGTTTACAATTTAAAGTTTGAAGAAGGCTCCCGACCCGAACCGTTAATCCATGTTCTCGAGATGCTGCCTGACTCACTGAGTTACTCCAGCACTTTCAAACAAACAATAATAGTGTAAAAAGGCAAAACCAATGCCCCCAATCTATGTAGTTCAGAGCATATTTGGTTGAAGTGTTTAATAGCCTGATGGCTGTGGGGAAGAAGCTGTTCCTGAACCTGGACATTATAGTTTTCAGGCTCCTATATCTTCTTCCCGATCCAGCATTATTCAATGCAGACAGCTCCATCTCTTCATAAGATCAGGGTTGTCCTGTGCCTCAGTTCCATTTTTCTGCTTTTGGTCTGCATCCCTTGGTCCTTACACTAAGAAAAATCAATTGATCTCTGCCTCAGTGGCATTTCCATTGTTTACATGTCTGTGGCCCTTCTCTGATTGCATCACTGTGATTCCCAACCAGCCTCTGATTGCCTGATAGTCATTAGAAATGAATTACAGTAATTTTACAAATCAGACCACTCTAATTCCAGCACAGTGCCTGAGGCAGAGGCGAGATGAAGCATTGATATGCAGCTCCCCAGTCAGAGCTCCAAAATAGAAAATGTTTAGCATTCAAAAGAAGCGACAAAAAAAGAATCAATGCTGGGTTTGGTCTCAGTCTCATCTGCCCCTCTGTTATTGATTTAATTGCTGATTTTCCACTTGGCTGATGGCTCCTAATAGTTGCAAATAGTTCACAGCACAAAATATGAGTCCACAACTGTGATGTCCAAAGTAGATTCGCCAGCCAGGAAAGCAGATTTCCAGTGAGTGCTGGCGGAATGAAAACATTCTCACATCCATTAACCATTTACCCTGTGTGCAATATACTATCCACAATCTCCCTGTCCAACCTGAAGTCACCCACGCCCATTCAATAGATTAATCTTGGTTTAACCCACACACATTGAATTTGCAGCTGCCTATTCCGCCATCTAGTCAGTACTTCTACCTCCACCCATCCATTACTGTTCACCCATCCATCAGTGCCTTTTTACCTCACATAATCACCCATATTCATCCACCATCTTCCCATATGTTTCATACCTGGCATCTGCCACTCATTACTGGCAATTCTGGAATCATCAACTTTATTATCGTTATAGAGTGTGGAAACAGGCCCTTCTGTTCGACTTACTCACACCGACCACCATATCCCATCTGCACCAGTCCCATTTGCCTGCTTTTGGCCCTTATCCCTCTAAACATGTCCTATCCATGTACCTATCCAAATGTTTCTTAAACATTGCAATGGTACCTGCCTCAACTACCTCCTCCGGCACCTCGCTCCATCCACCCACCACCCTTTGTGTGAGAAAGGTACCCCTCAGGTTCCTATTAAATCTTTCCTCACTCACCTTAAACCTATGCTCTCTAGTTCTCTAATCCCTTACTCTGGGCAAGAGATTCTGTGTGCATACCTGATCTATTCCTCTCATGATTTTGTCATATGATTTTGTCTCCAGTCACTCCATATCTGTTCAGTCAGGACCTGTCTAATCTGTGCAAATCAGGCTTGGTCATTTATTCAGTGGCCATCCACCCTGCACCATTCATTAAATATTATATGCCCTGCATTTAGACAATAGACAATAGACAATAGGTGCAGGAGTAGGCCATTCAGCCCTTCGAGCCAGCACCGCCATTCAATGCGATCATGGCTGATCACTCTCAATCAGTACCCCGTTCCTGCCTTCTCCCCATACCCCCTCACTCCGCTATCCTTAAGAGCTCTATCCAGCTCTCTCTTGAAAGCATCCAACGAACTGGCCTCCACTGCCTTCTGAGGCAGAGAATTCCACACCTTCACCACTCTCTGACTGAAAAAGTTCTTCCCCATCACCCATTCAGCGCCCATCTGCTGGCATTGTCTACCTTTGTGGCTTCTCCTGCAGCCTGAAGAGTGAAACGATATAAACCACCCTCATATTAATCAATGTATTTTAAACATTGCTATGCCTACAAATGGCAATGTTCTTCCATTTTAAGAGCACCAATACAATGCAACATAGTTAAAGATGTCATGCAGAGCAGTTTAACTTTAGCCAGATAGACACAAAATGCTGGAGTAACTCAGCGGGAAAGGCAGCATCACTGGAGAGAAGGAATGGATAATGTTTCAGGTCAAGATCCTTCTTCAGACTTCCATCACCCATTCCTTCTCTCCAGAAATGCTCTCTGTCCCATTGAGTTACTCCAGTATTTTGTGTCTACCTTCAATGTGTAACCAGCATCTGCAGTTCCTTCCTACACAGTTTAACTTTGACCACTTTCATGGGATTTTTAAACAAATGCGCATATGTTCTCCACATGTTTTATGATTATAACAGGGGATATCTGTTCCATCTTGCTCCACTCTGTGTTTGGGTGGTGGAAATCCTCTAAAGCACCACTTATACCACAACCTCATAGATGTATTGGTAACATCCATGCAGAAGTAGCAACAAAAGACAAGAGCTAGACTAGTCTGTCCTTCATATATATCATATCATATCATATCATATCTATACAGCCGGAAACAGGCCTATTCGGCCCTCCAAGTCCGTGCCGCCCAGCGATCCCCGTACATTAACACTATCCTACACCCACTAGGGCCAATTTTTACATTTACCCAGCCAATTAACCTACATACCTGTACGTCTTTGGAGTGTGGGAGGAAACCGAAGATCTCGGAGAAAACCCACGCAGGTCACGGGGAGAACGTACAAACTCCTTACAGTGCAGCACCCGTAGTCAGGATCGAACCTGAGTCTCCGGCGATGCATTCGCTGTAAAGCAGCAACTCTACCGCTGCGCTACCGTGCCGCCCTATATGCGATACATATCCCTCCATTCCCTATGTATTCATGTGCCTATCTAAAAACTCCTTGATTCCCACTAACATATCTGCCTCCATCATTACAAATGGCACCCACAACCCTCGTCCTCCGACGCTCCAGAGAAAACCATCCAAGTTTGTTCAACTTCTCCTTATAGCTAATACTTCTAATCTAGGCAGCATTCAACCTTTTGGTGGTTTCATAGCTGAATATAGAGATGTGAGAACTAGGTGTTTCCCAAGCCTACGCAGTCTGTAATAGACCTGGGAGCAAAAATCCCATTAGTGTGGGAATGCTTCATGTTGTTTTCTGATGCAACCCATCCTAATGGCTCTGGTCTTTCCCAAAATGCCGCTGCAATCTAGTACAGGGTGAAAGAACAATGGACTGTTATAATTTGCAACGAGTGGCCACGAGTGAAATATAATATCTTGTACATGGGATGAAAGGTTTACTTCAGCTTACAAAAGCTGAAAGAAAATGTCTGATATTTGCTGACGGAATAGAAAAATTGTCTTGCATCAATGGATGAAGTTAACTAATGATGAGGCACAAACTAGATCCTGTGGCCAAATGAAAAAATATTGCAATACCATACAGGAATGAATCATGCTGTTGAATGAGTTGGGTGTACAGACATTTCTCCATTGCATTCTCTTAAGAAGACACCAGAGAACTGAGCAGTGTATGGGGCGGTACAGTGGCGCAGCGATAGAGCTACTATCTCACAACGCCAGAGACCCGGGTTCAATCCTGACTATGGGTGCTGTCTGTACCGAGCTTGTATGTTCTCCCTGTGATTACGTGGGTTTTCTCTAGGTGTTCCAGTTTCTGTAAACACTTACAGGTTTGTAGGTTAATTGGCTTCTGTAATTTGTCCCTGTTGTGTCGGATAGAACCAGTGATCGCTGGTCAGCGCGGACCCGGTGGGCCGAAGGGCCTGTTTCCGCGCTGAATCTGTAAACTAACCTAAACCAAACCCTACATTACTTGGCAGGTGTAGGAAGTGGAATGCTGAATGACGGAGAAAGTAATTGGTGTTCAGTGCTTGCTGACAGCAGATTCTGGGAGCTGAGTGGCACAGATGCAGGAATGAGCAAGTAGCTAGGCAGTGACGTGGTACTCCTTTCAAATGGTTGAACAATTTCAATGATTTCAACAGTGACAGTAGTTATCAGTGCCTCGAGTGACATTTCCACTCACAGGGCAAGAGCACAGTGAAATTTCACTCCTGAGTATTCACTTGATGAAAGCAATCTATTTTCTTGACTCGGGCTCACAAACAGAGCTGTTAAACGGCCATTACGGATTACCAATCTGGGACACATTATAAGCCACTGTCAGAATTGTCCCTTTCGAAAGGTCCTGGAAAGCAAACAGAGTATAAAAAAATCTGTAAAGGTTAAGGTTTATCAAATTGATGCGATAGAGCAGAACTGTTCATTCATAAAACATTATGCCTACGTGACATAGGATAATATTCTTCAGCAATATATTAAGAGTGCAAAGTAATTGCTTGATGGAGCCTTGACAGGTATTGGATAAATAACTATTGTTTTGACACCAACAGGCTTTTCCACTATAGGATGAATCAATGCTTGCACTAATAAATAGGAGGCTTTCTCAAAGAAGCATCATTAAATAGACAAGAGCTTCTTTGTAAAGAGCCATGAAGGGAAATGAATTCCTTTCAGAGCAGATGCATTCATTTAATGGCACGCACATCAATGTACGATTAATGGAATTGAATCTAGTGAAGGAGTCCTCAGCAATGTTGATTTTGTGAGTTTGTATTGTGATATTTTGGTGCAAGAAATTACATGACATTTCATTTCCGTCCATGCTGATGTTAAATTTGAAGTACACTTTACTCCAGCAACTGATAAAAAATCATATGAATTAAAAATTAGCCATTGAGCTCATGTACAGATAGATATCTGTACATGAGCTCAATGGCTAATTTTAAATTCATATGATTTTTTTCCAACCAATATTTATAGATCGGACATCCTAGTAAAACAAGCATTGCACAACTGCTGTCAGTTTTACATTTGAAATGTAAGAGAATGGTGATGCTGTTGGGTGCCGTTAAGTGTGGCATTGTGGCCTCATGATCTGAAAGGTTCATAAAATAATTCGGGGCCAAGGCCAGCATCATTCAGACTCCTCAGGAGGCCTGGACCTGATATTTAAGTCACACACGGCAGATGATAGAAGTGACAAGGTAGCCATTTTCTCTCAGCAACCTCCAAGGTTTATTGAGGGCAATAGTCTCATGTGCCAACATGAATTAGTTGTGCCGCCTGGGCCTTATATAGATGTTGATGTCATCCTACAATTCATTTGGTATGATAGGTTTCATCCCAGAGTTAAATACATAATTTAGTATGAATGTAGCCATGTTTTTTTTTAATAGTGTGTGCAAAAGTATGACTTCAGACTCTAGACATACAGTGTGGAAACAAGCCCTTTGGACCACTGTGTTCATGCCGCCCAGCGATCACCCCGTACACTAACACAATCCTACACACTAGGGACAATTTACAATTTTTTTACCAAAGCCAATTAACCTACAAACCTGTACATCTTTGGAATGTGGGAGGAAATCGGGGCACCCGGAGAAAACCCATGCACTCACAGGGAGAATGCACAAACTCTGTACAGACAGCACCCGTAGTCAGGATCAAACCCGGGTCTCTGGCGCTGTAAAGCAGCAACTCTACTGCTGAACCACTGTGCCGCCCTTGACATGTGCACAGTGTAATTAGAGTTGAATAAAATAGATGTAAGTATTTTAGCAACGCATACCTTCATGTTTATCCACTGTGTTCAGAAATGGATTAAGGGAAATGTAAAGTACAAATTGATGGCAAGGAAAAAACAAAGGAAGTCTTTCACGCACCTACCTGCATGTCAGGATAAAGGTTTGCACTTGATTTGAAGCCTCAGTTGTCATTCTCAGTGAGAACATACCAATGGAGGTGGTGAGTATTATTGTGACACAAGGAACTGCAGATACTGGATAACAAAAAAGATACAAAGTACTAAAGTCAGTCAGGTCAGGCAGCATGTCTGGAGAACATGAGTACATGATGTTTGGGGTTGGGACCCTTCTTCATACTAGATAGGTCATGTTTCAGGTTGAGACCCTTCATCAGACTGCAGATGGGTCCCCACCCGAAACGTTAGCTATTCATTTTCTCCACAATGCTGCCTGACCCACTGAGTTACCTCAGCATTTTGGGTCTTTCTTTGTGAGTATTATGATGCCCAACCCCAAGAAACAATTGGCAAGTATGGACTTGGAAGACACAGCAATATTGCCCAAGGGCAGAACAGAGCACAGCTGGAGGAGCTGCTGCCTCACAGTGTCTCGGGTGCTGTCTGTGTGGAGTTTCGATGTTCTCCCTGTGATCGCAGGCATTTCCTCCAGGTTCACAGATTTCCTCCTACATCCCAAAGGCGAGCGGGTTTGGATGCTAATCTGCCTCTGTGAACTGTCCATAGTGTGTAGGGAGTGAATGCGAAAGTGGGATGACATAGAACTAGTGTGAATGGGTAATCGATGGTCGATGTGGACACGATTGGCCAAAGCGCTTGCTTCCATGCTATTTCTTTCAATCAGCCAGGTACAATATAGCCAGCAGATTGGTTTAAAGTGTGGATGTATGCACCACAAAGAGAAGGCCCAAGATAGTTTCAGCAATGTTGGTGTTATGTAAGAAAGTGAGCATAATTGGTGAAGTGAGTTGTGGTCATTCAACAAAACAAGCAATTGAAAGGCAGGGAAACTTTTTTCTGGTGTGACATCATTAGCCATGAAGCAAAAGGAGATAAACAAAGAGGAAAATATGACAGTTCTGACTACTTTGAAAACCTTGATCTATATGATCAAGTACACGAGCCTTTCAATTCAGACCCAGAAATAAATTAAATGACACAGTAGCAAGTGATGGTAATGTGCATGTTTGGAGCAATACGCAGTGAATGTAAAAACATGATTCTTCTAATAAAAAAAGGTTTCAAAACAGACACAGTTTTAGCTAACCTTTTCAATGCTACAGAATGTAAGAGATGTTTTGATTAGCAAAGTAATAGGAAAGAAGCAGGATGATTGCAGTCCTGATCCATTAAATATTGTGAAAAGCTACAAACTTCAAACAAGAAATCAGAAATCAACTGAGACTTTTAGTTTAGTTTAGTTTAGTTTAGTTTAGTTTAGTTTAGTTTAGTTTAGTTTAGTTTAGTTTAGTTTAGTTTAGAGATGCAGCATGGAAACAGGCCCTTCGGCCCACCGAGTCCGCGCTGACCTGTAGTCAGAATGTACAATCTCCGTACTGACAGCATCCGCAGTCAGGATCAAACCCGGGTCTCTGGCACTGTAAGGCAGTAACTCTACCACTGCACAACTGTGCTGCCCAACGGCAGTGCTGATGAAGAATCTCAGAAAGAATATCACATTTGAAATCGTGTGTGGAATTGTGGTGGATAAGGAGAAACACTGAAAATTGCTAAATAATGTTGTTCAATATAAGGTGTAACCATCACTATAGTTTACAATCATGCAGCAGGGGTAAAGTCCAAAGCAGAATCCAAACCTCGTTCAAAACTGGTGCAAATTGCTGTTAGAACACATGTTATCCACTGCACATGTCAATTTACGACATTAAGTTCCAACTCCATAAAAAATACATACAGGCATACAAGTCTAAGGCCCAGACAGCTAGCCATAGTTACTCTCGTGATGTAGTCACTAGAGTCATAAATTCATACAGAGTGGAAACAGGCCCACCGGCCCAACTTGCCCACCTAGCCCAACATGCCCACCCAGCCCAACATGCCCACCCAGCCCAACATGCCCACCCAGCCCAACATGCCTCATCTACACTAGTCCAACCTGCCTGCTTTTGGCCCATATCCCTCTAAACCCATCCTATCCATGTACCAGTCTAAATGTTTCTTAAATGTTCGCTAAACCTGCTAAACATTGTGATAGTACTTGCACTTCTTCACAAAAGGGCAGTTTCAATAGGAAAAAGCCACAGAGCAGAAGACTACATTGAGAACAATGGAGAATTGGACCTATTAAGTATTCAGTTAACTACATGTGATGTTTGAAAGTTTTATGACTTCAAAACAAGAGTGTGTTTAAATCGATGTGAACATTGATATTGCAGGAGATTATTCAATTGTGGGTGAGGATACATAATTGATTCGTTTATCCAAGTGCCACTGGTGACGTATAGTGAGGTTTAAAGCATATTCAGACACAGTACTGAGAAATTTAGGCCTGGTGAAAAGTTCAGTGCATGGCAGTGGAAGAAAAAAAACTGCCTATAAGTGATCAAAAACATTAACGAGCAAAGATTGTCTCAGAGAATTAATCGGATAGAGGTTTGCCCCAAGCATGCTTCAAATTACACTGAAATACTATTGCAGAAATGTCCAAGGACCTTTCCATGACCAGTTATAATGCCCATATTCATATTAAACCAGGTGAAAACAATCTTCAGTGAGCTTTAACTAGTTTTTGGACGAATTAGAATGCAATGAAAGCATGGGAGGGCCAGACTAATGAGCAACTCCTATCGTAGTGGTACCTAGAACAGGCAAGAATATTCAACTATGTACTGATTACAAGGTGACTTGGAATCAAGCAAAGCATCAATTAAAAAAAAAAAATTATTGATTCTTTGTCAGCAATGCTGACAATAACTGTACTGAGAATCAAAAAGAGAATCAAAAATCTTATCTCAATTAGATTACATAATTCTAAAATGAGTATATAAGATAATTTTGAAAAGCATGAGGAAATCAAAAAAAAACATGAAACAAAAAGAAAATGCCAACATTTTTCAGCAAGTCTGGCATTATCTGTTGAAAGAAAAATAGGTAACTTTTTTATTTTAGGATCCTTCTTCAAACTATCATGACGTTTAAGAATAATTTACAGACAACAGTTTACTAAATGATCGCCAATGTCCTTATCCCTAATCGGCCGAATCAGTGCTATTAAAATGATTATTCTACCTAAATTTTTATATTTATTTCAGATGATACCTATTTTTATTTCTCAATCTTTTTTTGATATTATTGATTCAAACATTTCTTCATATATATGGCAGAATAAAAATCCCAGACTAAGTAAAAAATACTCACAGAAATTTAAAAAAGATGGTGGTTTGGCATTGCCGAACCCTAGATTTTATTATTGGGCTGTTAATGCTCGTTATTTAACGTTTTGGACAAAAGATTTAGAGGATACCCAAGTAGTATAAGAAAATAACTGCAGATGCTGGTACAAATCGATTTATTCACAAAATGCTGGAGTAACTCAGCAGGTCAGGCAGCATCTCGGGAGAGAAGGAATGGGTGACATTTCGGGTCGAGACCCTTCTTCAGACTGATGTCAGGGGGGCGGGACAAAGGAAGGATATAGGTGGAGACAGGAAGATAGAGGGAGATCTGGGAAGGGGGAGGGGAAGGGAGGGACAGAGGGACTATCTAAAGTTGGAGAAGTCGACGTTCATACCACTGGGCTGCAACTCCAACTTTAGATAGTCCCTCTGTCCCTCCCTTCCCCTCCCCCTTCCCAGATCTCCCTCTATCTTCCTGTCTCCACCTATATCCTTTCTTTGTCCCGCCCCCCTGACATCAGTCTGAAGAAGGGTCTCGACCCGAAACGTCACCCATTCCTTCTCTCCCGAGATGCTGCCTGACCTGCTGAGTTACTCCAGCATTTTGTGAATAGAGGATACCCAATGTCCAGGATGGATAAATCTTGAACGTGAATCTATGCAGGGGTTATCATTGGCTTCTATCCTAGGGGCCTCGTTATCTTTTACAATTACAAGATTGAATAAATATACGATTAACCCAATAATAAGACACACATTGCGAATATGGTTTCAATTTCGTACGTTTTTTGGATTGAATAATTTTATCTTATCGAGTCCTATCATATCTAATTTTTTCTTTCAACCCTCCAGTACTGATTAAGCCTTTCTGCTATGGAAGAGGAGGGATTAGTATCTTTTTGTGATTTGTTTTTAGACGGTTGTTTTATGTCTTTTGAACAACTGTCCAATAAATATAATTTGCCTAATTCACATTTTTTTAGATATTTGCAAATTAGACATTTTTTTAAGGCAATAGACAATCGACAATAGACAACAGGTGCAGGAGGAGGCCATTCGGCCCTTCGAACCAGCACCGCCATTCAATGTGATCATGGCTGATCATTCTCAATCAGTACCCCGTTCCTGCCTTCTCCCCATACCCCCTGGGTACCAAGGCTACTTTACCCTTTTTTTCCGTTATCACATCAAACCGAAATTACAGAAAAATATTTACAGTTGAACCCTTATCAGAAAGGTTTAATATCGACTATGAGTTGATTTTGAAATTACAAGTAGGTACATCTGATAAAATTAAGAATGATTGGGAAAGAGAACTTCAAATTTATTTACCTATAGAGAAATGGGAGAGGATTTTTCAATTAGTCAATACCTCTTCAATGTGTGCAAGACATGCTCTGATACAATTTAAGGTGGTTCACAGAGCACATATGTCAAAAGATAAGTTAGTGCATTTTTATGGTCATATAAATCCTACTTGTGATAGATGTGATTCTGAAGTGGCTTCGCTGACTCATATGTTTTGGTCTTGCCCACTTTTGGAAAAATATTGGAAATAAATTTTTGATACTATTTCTGTAGTTTTAGGTATTAATTTACAACCTCATCCTATCACTGCAATGTTTGGGCTCCCAATGTTAGATTCTATTCATCTGTCCCTTTCAGCCCGTCGGTTGATTGCTTTTACTACATTAATTGCCAGAAGATCTATTTTATTTAAATGGAAAGACTCTAATCCTCCTACCACACTCCATTGGTATTCTGAAACGATATCATGTTTAAATTTAGAAAAAATTAGGAGTGATATTGTTGAACCCTCGGTTAAATTTGATAGGACTTGGGGAAGGTTTATTCAATATTTTCACACGATATAAGTTGTTCCCTCTCCAGCCATTATAATAATTTTTTAAATCTTTACTTGGAGGAATGGATTTGATGACAAACAGGGGTCTAAACTGTTGAAATTTTTGCCGCCCAGATTCAGTTTTGTTTTGGGGGTTTTTTTGTTTGCTTGCTTATTTTAGTTTAAGGGGTTAATTTATTTTTTATTTTTATCTTTTTTTTAATATATAAGTTCTCTTTTAACCTTTATCTATAATTACATAGAGACTGGGAGGTCTATACCCTATATGTATTTTGAAACTGGATTTATATTTAGGTTACATTTGTTGTTAATGTAATCCTGATCCCTATGTATCAATATCACTGTTATGCTTATCATTTTTTGAAATTTAATAAAAAGATTTGAAAAGAAAGAAAAGAATAATTTAGACAGGTACATGGATAGGACAGGTTTAGAGGGATATGGGCCAAAAGCAGGCAGGTGGGTCTGGTGTAGATGAGACAAGGCCATCTTTAGGCCAAAGGGCTTGTTTCCACGCTGTATGTCTATGACTCTATGACTGACAATGCATGCTAGACTTGAAATGTTAACTCTATTTCTCTTTCCACAGATGCTATCAATCATGCTGCGTGTTACCAGTATTTTTTTAATTTTCATAAATTTAAGGATGGACTGGATCAGACTAATGTCTGGATGAGGACATGCAATTGTATTATAACTCAGTCTACAAACTATTGATACTTTGCCAACATCCGCAGTTTCTATTCCTCCATGCTCCTGATTGGAGCTTGGAGCTTGGAGCTTGCAGCAATAGTTGTAGGTTGTATTTTTGAGCTCTAATTAATATTGGGAAGATCAGAAAAGTGTGTTGCTTGAATGGTAATACCATTATGTATGTTTCAAAGGACAGAGCTGGTGATAACGGTGAAGGGCGAGGAGCAAAGCCGGTAGGAGAGGTGAAAGAACCGTGGTCCAAGGAAGGAGATGGCTGGTGGCCCACAACAGTCAGGGACTCGCCTGGTGCAGACACTGCTCATAAGAATTAGAGCGTGGACTTTGAAAATAGCGGCAAAACATGGCACCTCTTGCATGCGGGCACAGTAGACTATTTCAGTACACTTGCTAACTGAGGATTAGGGTTATGGCAATGCTCGACTGGATTGTTTGTAAGGAAAATAATTTCACTGTGTTAGCACTTTGCATATGTGACATTAAGAGCACTATTAAACCATTGAAGATACTGGGAAAATGTCAAAACACGCTAAAGTGAATTTGATGCAAAGTTTTGGTCCAATTTTACAATGGATGTAATTTCACCCAGAACTTGCCACAGACTCTACCAATTTGGGGTTTTAATTGATTTGTGTGCGATAAACACGCATTATTTATGTGTTATGAAAAAATAACATTGAGGCTGAAACTTCAGAAAGTAGAGTAATGCATAAGTTACTTTTAGTACGCAGCAGAAGAAACATTTATATTAATATTCCTGTTTCTTTAAAGAGACTTACCTATCACTATAGTTTATAAAATGTCTTGTTCAAAAAACTACTGTCACACAATATGGTATTCATGCCAAACCTCACTTGTTTTCAGAGAGGTTTACAATGGATGTTTCCTTCCATTGGCCAAATAATAAAACTGACTTGGACAAGAATATGGATAGGGAATGTTTAGAGAGATATGGGGAAAACACAGGCAGGTAGGGCAAGCATAGATGGGGCAAGCATCTTGGTCAGCATGGGCAAGTTGGGCCAAAGGGCCTGTTTCCATGTCGTATGACTGACTCTGACCCGATTATGTGCTTCTGTCCTGATTGCGAATTCTCTCATTCCATAAGATATCACTCAAAGTATCATATTTCATATTTCATATATTTTTTCATATATATACAGCGCGGAAACAGGCCTTTTCGGCCCACCAAGTCCGCACCGCCCAGCGATCCCCGCACATTAACACTATCCTACACCCACTAGGGACAATTTTTTTACATTTACCCAGTCAATTAACCTACATACCTGTACGTCTTTGGAGTGTGGGAGGAAACCGAAGATCTCGGAGAAAACCCACGCAGGTCACGGGGAGAACGTACAAACTCCTTACAGTACAGCACCCGTAGTCAGGATCGAACCTGAGTCTCCGGCACTGCATTCGCTGTAAGGCAGCAACTCTACCGTTGTGCCACCGTGCCGCCCTAATTCATCTTAAACTGAATTATGTTATATCATGTAAAAGTCCAAATGGATAGGGCCAGTGGCAATTTCTGGGTGCAATTGCATCCATTGTAAAATTGGACCATAACGATAAAGCAAATCTCTCATATTTTGTACTATTTTTCCCACTTTTCCCTTAATTTAATGCAGGTTGGAATGTACAAGTCAACTGGAACACTATTCCTTTCCAAGTTACTATATTGCACCTCCACACAAACCTACCATCCCATTCTCTCTAGCGCTTTAAAGACACCTCCATCCTTTGTCCCACTGTTTAGAATCAACAAACCAGAAATCTCCCTCTGTTACCTCCTCCCTCCTTTAGGAACCTCATTCTTTAACCTGCATGACTTCTTTGGTGTACACTTTACACTTTCAATGCATTTCTGTGAGACACCAAGAGACATTTGTATTAAAGGGTCAATATATGTCACGTTGAAAATATATGTGCATTTCACACAAAAAATTATGAAGATTAAATGGAATTTAAAAGATTTCAATAAATGAGATTATTTCTGCAATAGCAAATTCAAAAGTGAAATACAAAGAAAAAGGGGAAGACGAGAGCACTTTTCCAATTAGATATCTACAGTTTCACCCCTCAATTTTTGCCCCTCAACTACCTTTTAGCTTTGACTGCATTGTCCTTTGCTAAATATGATGTTCGGTTTCATAGTCTCACTGCCTCCCAGTTATTTCCAAACTAACAGAATTGTAGAAAATGTTTTTTGAAAACTTAAAAATTAGTTTCTCCGAACAAAAAAAAATTAAATAAAAAAAGGGAGACAAATAAATAATTAAATGTCTTGAACGGAAGTAAAATAAATGAAAAAACGTGACTTGTTTTACTCGTTATCTCGTGAACTTGTACCATACCATCTCCATTGAAACCATGGGTCTCGGATCCTACTTTAGAACTGACTTAGTGCAAGTTGGCAAAAGTGTGTTGGCAACGCTTGATGACGTGGAGTATTATGCTCAGTACACCATATGAATGCAAGTTGTTGTTGTAATTTTTGTTTTTAACCTCATTGATTTTCACCACTGCACATTCACTTAAACAGGAGAGGGAAAAAAATCTGTAGCAGCTCATCTTGACAGGTTATTTTCTCTTTGGAATAAGATCCATTTTTCTATTTATATATTATCTAGATGCTGAACCACATCTAATAGCACCTTCAGAAAGGAGGCATTAACGCACAGTAGAATGTTTGAATATTAAGCTATTAAAACACATTGCACACATTCTATAAAATATGAACATAAGTCACACATTGTGCTGTCTGTACAGTTTTCCACAATTCTTAAGTCCATTACAGTGGAATACAATTTACTGTAACTTCATTTCCTGTGCCTAATGAGCCCCATGGACCTGTTGTGATGCCTTCATTTCAAGCCATACCACTGAATGTAATTTTGTTTAGTGAGGCATCTGGGCAAAGATTCTGCCGCACTCTCACATTAAAGTTGAAAAATTAATGGGTAGAGACAGTTGTTATGTGAAACGATTAAGGGAGGAACATGCATACATTAAGTGTAGCAAAGGGAAGGGGGAAGAAAACATAGCAAGCGTACAAATGTTCTTCCTGAGATTGCGGTGTAATGTCATCTTAAGAGCATATGACTATTTGCCAGTGTCTTGACCATCTTAATGGTTGCTCATAGTTTGAAAATGAAATTGATATTCTACTGAATATTAAAAGCAATTCTCAGGAACTGCAAATTGTCTATATGTTTCATAGAAGCAGTGATCACAAACAGAGTGGCTGGCTTGTTGGATTGGTTCCAATATAATTATAGTTAGTCCCTCTAGTGACTAGTTGTGTTGGCAGTTTGAAGCTGTTTATACTTAGCTGCAGCCGTTCTTCAAGATAGCAGTGGTGATACAAGGCTTTTATCCAACTGGAAGAAAAAAAAGCACATTCGCAGAGATATTCCGCATGGAAATTTCACAGAAATAGGCAAGAGAATGCTACCAACTAGATGTTTTACAGACATGATTCGCAGATGCTTGCAAAGATATGCATCTGCTGCTCATGTGTAGAAATAAACAAGCCTTTTGTATCTGCCGAATTTTCATGGACTGTATCCCGCATGAAGCATTTTATTGAGATTAAAGGTTGCTCATATTTTTCCACACAGAGTAATTACCAGGGTAATTACTATTACTGAATATCAATTATGCTTCATGAAGCTAACGTGTAACACACACCATACCGACACAAATCCATTTCTACAACACTTCTGTACGTAACCATGTGGCCTGCAATGTTAACACTGACATCTGGAGCCAATTTGTGAGCTCAATAACTCTTCACTAAATTTCTTATGCGCTTTGCCGATTATTAAAGAATAAATCTCACTGCCAGGTCCTCATTAAATCTAAAAGAAAATCAGTTAAAAAGAATTACGATGATCATTAATAAAGAGCTGGTAAATTTCTCAAAGCTGCTTCCATCCTCGAGTGTTACTGCCTCCAAAAATGCTGCAGGTGTCCAGTTTACAGGGCCTTGTCATTGTTTGTTCATTTCTGACTATCTCTGTCACATTTTTAATGCATTTGCTTAAACGGTGAGTGATGGTGACATCTTGGGATGGGGGGGGGATGGGAAAGCACTGAAGTGAATCCATTTGAAGCTGAGCAGTGCGAGGGAACTGAATTAAAATGATTGCTGAGGCACCCTTGGGTTAATGGCTGCCCTTACCTGACATTAATCCAGCTTCCTCTCACTGTCACACTCCGTAAATTCCTTCCAAATGCTGTTCACAGTCTTGGCTTGGGTGTTTTTCTCTTTAATCAAATATTACACACACTTTGTAAAATTGGATTTGCAGAAGAAACACGAGATTACAGCAAATTAATAAGTGTTGCATCAAATTGAGTTGATTATCAAACAGTTCCGTTTCCTACACACATCTCTCACACAGTCCGAACCATCCCTTATTGAAGAAGACACAAAGTGCTGGAGTAACTCAATAGTTGAGGCAGCATCTCAGGAGAACATGGAGAACATCCCTCAATAAAGATTCCTAGTCATGCTGTGGTAAGTTTCAATAGCCATTATCTCCTGTGTAGCTCCAATGGCCATTTTTAAAAGTGGCGTAATCATAGCTAGTATAACAGACAATTTAATTCATTAAGTTGTTGTAGCCAAGTACAGTCCTATCCTTGCCTGTAGTAGCTGAGCTACTTGATGCAGTGCCATAATTCAATTTGATCATGATTGACTCTTTGCTTCACTGACACACCTTGATCGACTCTTTGCTTCACTGACACACCTTATTCCATAATCCTTGCAAACAACACGCTGTGGGCGGCACAGTGGCACAAATGGTAGAGGTGCTCCCTCACAGCGCCAGAGACCCAGGTTCAATCCTGAGCTTGGGTGCTGTCCGTGTGGAGTTTGCACGATCTAGCCTGTGACTGCTTAGGATTCCTCTGCAAGATCCGGTTTCCTCGCCTACCAGTTTTTGAAAAGATGAGACATGTACTCGACTGTTGATAACATTGGACATAAACCAAACAAAAGCAGTGGAAACACTGAGACGGTCAGGCCACATCTGTGGAAAGATAAACTGAATTCTCCTGGCCTCATAGATGGTAAATGAAAATACATGAACTTAACAAGATTATATCAGATCTTAAAATCACTGACCATGATAAAACATAACATTATTTATGAACATTTCTGGCAACAACCAGTAATGATATCAGATCTGATCATCACAGAGAATATCTCAACATCAATGATGATAGTAGAGGACATGCACATCACAAACCAGAACCAGATTTGTCATCAGAAAGGGACATCACTGACCATGGAGGAAGAAAATATCATGCATGCACATCGCTGGACATAACTGGTGATAAAATCTTCCATGAACATCACCGCCCTTGATTGGAGATAATATTAGGCATAGGTCTCAATGAACAAACTTAGAGGTAATGGTGGAAGTGACAAATCCAGATAAGACCTGGAGATAAAATCATCCATGAATGTCTGTAAACATGATTAGAGATAATTACAATTATGAACATCAAAGAACACAAAGGAGATACAATTGGATAAGGATATTACTGAACAGTCAAAGGGATAAGTTTGGACATGAACAATATGGAATGGAACTGGATATATTATTAGACATGAATTGAATGCTCACAGCAGGAAATAATACTGAACAAGTTCACAACTGGAGATAGTATCAGTGGTAATTATTGGAAATAACAGTTTTTTGATATAATCGACAAAAATGAGAGAGAATGGTCGAATATCAGCACTACAGAGCACAAAATGAGTTTGGAGCATCAATGAGTATTAGTGGAGGTAATTTTGGAAATGTACGTTATTGAAGATGAGTGCAGATAACAGCGGATAATAACTGCAATCGGAGATATTGGATCTGAATTTGACTCCCAATGAATGGTGACAATATCCGATCTGAGCTTCAAAATCCATGAATGCAGATAATTAGTTATATGAACAGAACTGACCATGATGGAAGATAATTCTGGACATGATTGACTACAACTGAAGGTAATTTCAGACATGATCATCACAGACTGGAACTGAAGATAATATCACCTGACATGACTGAATATTATGTCAGATATTAAGTTCATTGATCACCGTAAAAGAAAACATAATTTATAAACATCTCTGAAAATATCACACATAAAGACCACTGAAACTCAATGAAACAATACCGGGCCTTGAACATTGTGCTGATTGCAACTGGAGACAACAGCAGATGTGAGCATCACTGACCACAATTGGAAATCACACCATGGTTTTGGAATAGCTCCATCCAAGAGTGCTAGAAATTGCAGAGAATTATGGACACAGCCCAGACAATCACACAAACAAACCTCCCATCCATTTACACCTCACGCTGCCTCGGCAAGGCCACCAGCACAATCCAGGACAAGTCACACCCTTGCCACTCCCTCCTCTTTCCTTTCCCATTAGGCAAGGTTGTTGATGTGTGAAAACGCACACCTCCAGATTCAGGGACAGTTTCTGCCCAGCTGTTATCAGGCAACTGAACCATCCTACCAACAACTAGAGAGCAGTCCTGAGCTACGAACTACTTCATTAGAGACCCTCAGGCTATCTTTGATTGGACTTTACTGGGCTTTATCTTGCAGTAAACATTATTCAAGTTATTCCCTTTATCAAGTATGTGTGCACTGCGGATGGTTTGATTGTAATCATGTATTAACTTTCCGCTGGCTGGTTAGCACTCATCAAAAGCTTTTCACTGTATCTCAGTACACCTGACAATAAATTAAACTCATAAACTCATAAAACTCATTGTAGCACTGGGCTGGAGGCTCAGCTTGTTCTGCAGTGTGGTTCATCTGGAATGTTGTTTGGTCCTGTAGTCTTTGCTGCCTTCAGCACTTTCAGCTGATCCTAGATATCACAAAGAGTGAAACAAATTGAGTGAAGACTGCTATGATTATTGGATTCACAGGAGGGAACTGAGATGGATCATCCACGTGGAACCTGCGGCTGAACATGGTTGCGAATGCTTCACTTTTTATTTTACGTGCCCTGCCATCATAGCTTATAAAGATGTCGTTGGTCCTTCTTCTACCTGTTGCCTGCTCATTTGACCATTGCTTCTTGAATAGATGTGGTACGATCACAAAGCTTTGATCTGCTTTGTTAGTTATAAGATTACTAACAAGCTTACAATCTTTTGGTGCATACTACTTTCATTGTTGAGCATGCAAGTAATTACACTGGGCTGGGACTTTTTCATTTTAACTCTGGAAAGCCCTTCTGCATGCATTATTGAACTGGGGTTAATCACCTGACTTGAATGAAATTGTAATCGTGAGGCTTGGGATTGCTGTAATGTCCATTTCTGCTGCTGTTGTTCACAGTGTCTTATGGTTGCCAGTTCTCTGTTCTGAGATTTCCCATTTGTACTGCTTTCTTACCATGATGAAGAATGTGAAAATCAATAAGAACATCGCCGAACACAACTAAAGTTATTATCAGACATTAACATCACTAACCACAATTGGACACGATTATTACAGTACACAGCCGGAGCTAATGTCACAAATCAAAATCTCTGACTACTACTGGAGAATATTATAGACATGAACGTCACCAAACAACAACTGGAGATCATATTGGATACATCATCGAACCCAATGGAATATAAAATCAGGCATGAACGCAATTTAAACATGAGAGGAGACAATATCAAACAAGAGCATCACTAACCATCAATAAAGATCATTTCAGACATTAACATTACTGGCAATTAATGGTGGTTTATCCAGACATGAAGTGCCACTGAGCACAATTAGAAATAATATCTGACAAGAACGACACAGGCCAGAGCTGAAAATAAGATTGAACCTGAACATCACTCACCAGGGCTGGAGACATATTCAGACATGGACACGCAGAGCTCAATTGCATATAATATCAGACAGGAACACTACTGAAAACAACGGAAGATAATATTGGATAGGGACATCATTGAGATAATATCAGTCCTGAACATCACTGACCACAGCAGGAAATAATGTCAAACACGAACATCACTAAATACCACTCAAGATAATAATGGAGATGAATTTCACTGAATCCAAATGGAGATAATATCAAGCAGATATATTACCTAACATGACTGGTGCTAATATTGAATGTAGAAATCACTGAGCATAATTAGAGATAGTTTCAAACATGAGCATGGGTGAAACTGAAGTAAGGTTTCCTTTCCCTCGTTATTTCTATAATATATTCTAGGCAACAACCAAACGACAGCCTTTGGGGATTAAAATCATTGCATTGATATCTAATTATGTTGTGTAATTAAGTCAAAGCTCTACTAAATGTGCATGTTGATATCTGTGGAGCACTAGCAGTATATTTCTTTATGTTTTCACTGTGCTTGGAATCATTCCTCTTTTCAGTGACATTCGTAATATTTGAATAAAGTATCTTTAAAGCATGGTTCTCTTATGTGGCTAAATTATGGAATTCCATTCATTTAGGGTGGAACAGTAGCAAAACGGTAGAGATGCTGTCTTATTGCGCCAGAGACCTGGCTTTGATCCTGACCACGGGTGCTGTCTGTACAGAGTTTGACCGTTCTCCCTGTGACCGTGTGAGTTTGCTCCGGTTTCCTCCTACATTCCAAAGGCGTGCAGCTTTGTAGTTTAATTATTGTGAGTTGGTGAATGATGGTCAGTGTGGACTCGGTGGGCCGAGGGGCCTGTTTCCACGTGGCATCGCTAAACTAAAAACATTCCAGGGTAGTCATTGTTTTGACCATCATTGATCCACTGAAGTTTAAATGTATAACTATTGAAGCAGTATCATAGGAGCCACTGAGAAACTTTGCCCAACAAAAATATCCTTGAAATTCAGGAATCCTTGCCTTGTTTATGTTTAAACTTTCAATTTACTTTTGTGTTTGAATTTCAGAAAAGCTTTTGAAGAAGCAAATGAACAAGTGGAGTCAATGGAAAGCTTCCTCATCCCACTTGTCAGAATAAACAGTGATGGGGAATGACCCAAGAAACAAGAAGAGGGCTAACATTATCAAGAATGACAATGGCAGGCTTGGTCAAGTTAATTAAGGATAAAGATATTAGCGTAAAACTAAAATAATACAAAGAACATTGTTTTTTTCTTAATCCAGTGACATGTAGAAATGAGGGCTAGAATTTGCAACGGATACCCCGACCATGTTCTCATTTCACTCCTACAATCGAGAAGAATGTGTAGGATCTGAAAACCGTGACCACCCGGTTCAAGAATAGCTTCTTTTCAACAACCATCAGGCTCTTGAACATTACAAAACATTAACCTCAACTATGGACAATGGAGGAACAAGGAACTACTGATTCGGCTTACAAGGGTCACAGCCTAAAATGTCACCGATCCATGTTCTCCAGAGATGTGCCTGATCCGTTGAGTTATTCCAACACTTTGCGTCTTTGTTTGTGAACTATGGGCTGTCTTTGGTTGTGCTAATGACTTGTTGGCTTTTTTGCACTGGTAATTTATTGATGTCTTTGTTTATTATACGTTATCTAAGAGTATTGTGTTACTGGCCAGTCATACTGCTGCGAGTAAGAATTTCATTGTTTCGTTGTTGGTACATATGACAACTAAGCACTCTTGGAATATGGATGATTGCTAAACTTCCTTGTAATAGCAAGGAGATCCAGTCATTCAATCCCAGGCCAAATAAATCTCGATTATTCTCTTGAGGCCACAACATTCAAGCAGGTTATACCATCTGCTACCCAAAATGTATCAGGCGAATATCATAATTTGATGTTAAGGTTTACAAAGGAAGATTGGGAGTTTGGGATGTTTGATTGTACTATTCATTCCTCATTCATGGATCATTCCTTGAGATTAATTAACCACTTTCAGAAATGAGAGGTGAGTGAAGATGGAGCTTGCAGGCAATGAAAAGCGGGTTTGCTAGATTATTCGGTATAAGGAAGGGTAGATAGTCCAGAAACTGCTAAAGCTTGAACAAAACACAAAGTGCTGGAGGAACAGCTGATCATGCAACATCAGTGGTGGGAATGGACAGGCGATTCTTTGGTTTGGGGCCCTTCCTCATGCTGACTATAGTGGGGAGTGATAGCTAGAAAAATGAGGTGCGGGTGAGACAAAGCCGGCTAAGTGACTGGTGGATACAGGTGATGGGAGTGGGGCAATTGATTGGTAGGCGGGTGGAGGAACTGACAGAAGCTAGAGATGAAAAGGATAAAAGAGGGTGTCAGATAAGGTGAGAAGAGAAGTGAAATGTAATGCCATTGGGAGCAATATTGGTAGAAGGGGAGAGGGGAAAGAGGAGGGATAAAAGGGAAATGAAGGACTTGGGGATGTGTGTACAAAAGAGAGGAAAGGAGCAGGTGACCCGGGTGGAAAAGTGAGAGAAATGGGTGCGGACCGAGTTCAGGGAACAGGAAAGAGAGAGGAGGGCAAGGAGGTATTATTTAACAGTGGAGAAATCTTCTAAATATTGCTCAGTTCTAAATATTGTTCAGATCCCCACATCTCTTTACCATCTATTTTTATATTACTAAAACTCTGTTTGTTTGTGTGTATATTAATTGTATATTATTTGGGACTGGGCACAGCCAAAACAGTAACGATATCGCAACAATTTTAGGCCCACCTTACTCACCATTGTCCTGGGGTTGGAATAAATGGTTTTTTTTAAAATCACTTTTTAATCTTTCGAAATCTCTTTTTAAAGTTAAAAAAATCATTTTTCTCTCCCTTTCGCCGTCATCCGCGTACGACGTCACAATGGGAAGTCCGATCGCGCAGTTGGGGCCAGTCTCCGTCACCCGCGGATGACATCACAATGGGAACCCAACGGCCACGCCCGCGCCTGCGCAGTTGGGACCCATCGATATGATCAAGGCTTGCTGCCGGGGAGTGGGGGTAGGGGAGTGGGGTGGGGGGGAGTGGGGGTGGGGAGGAGGGGAGGAGGGAGTGGAAGGTGGGGGGTAGGGGGAGTGGAGGGTGGGGGGGAAGGGGAGGGTGGAGTGGGGGGTGAGTGGGGGTGGGGGGAGAGGAACAGTGGGGGAGGGGGGAATAGGTACTGGGGAGGGGAGGAGGAGTGGGAGTGGGGGGAGGGGTGGGGGGAGGGGAGCGGGTGTGGGGGGGAGTAGGGGAGGGGTGGGGAGAGGAAGGGGAGTGGGGGGGAGAGGGGGACTGGGGGGAGTGGGGGTGGGGGAGGGGAGGGGGAAGTTGGGGGAGGGGAGGAGGGAGTGATGGTGAGGGGAGGGAAGTGGGGGGAGGGGACAACCCGCAACAACCCGGACTTAATCATCAAACCCGCTGACAAGGGAGGTGCTGTGGTAGTCTGGCGTGCTGACCTCTACCGGACCGAGGCCAGACGACAACTCACAGACACTTCTTCCTACTTATCCCTGGACCATGACCCCACCGACAAACACCAGACCTTTATCATCAGCACCATCACGGACCTCACCATTTCCAGCGATCTACCCTCCAATGCCTCCAAACTTATAGTTCCCCAGCCCCGCACGGCCCGATTCTACCCAAAATCCATAAACAGAACTGCCCCGGCAGACCCATTGTCTCTGCCTGCTCATGTCCCACCGAACTTATTTCCACCTACCTCGACTCCATCCTATCCCCCATGGTTAAATCCCTCCCCACCTACGTCCAAGACACCTCACATGCTCTCCATCTCCTCGATATCTCCTTCCGGTTCCCAGGCCCCCACTCCCTCATCTTTACCATGGATGTCCAGTCACTCTACACTTCCATCCCCCACAAGGATGGTCTCGAAGCCCTCCGTTTCTTCCTCGACCGTAGAACCAGCCAATCCCCATTGACCAACACTCTCCTCCGCCTAGCAGAGCTGGTTCTTACCCTCAACAACTTCTCCTTTGACTCCTCCCACTTCCTCCAAACCAGAGGCGTAGCTATGGGCACTCGCATGGGCCCTAACTATGCCTGCCTCTTTGTCGGGTACGTCGAACAATCCCTGTTCCGGACGTACACCGGCCCCAACTCTGAACTCGACCTCCGCTACATCGACGACTGCATTGGTGCTACCTCTTGTACCCATGCAGAACTCACTGACTTCATACACTTCACTTCCAATTTCCATCCTGCCCTTAAATATACCTGGACTATCTCCGACATCTCCCTCCCTTTTCTGGACCTCACCATCTCCATCACAGGAGACAGACTAGTGACGGACATTTACTATAAACCCACTGACTCGCACAGCTATCTGGACTACACTTCTTCCCACCGGTCCCCTGCAAAGAGTCTATCCCCTACTCCCAATTCCTCCATCTACGCCGCATCTGCGCCCGGGATGAGGTGTTTCACACTAGGGCGTCAGAGATGTCCTCATTCTTCAGGAAATGGGGCTTCCCCTCCCATTATAGATGAGGCTCTCACTAGGGTCTCTTCTACATCCTGCAGCTCCGCACTTGCTCCCCCTCCCCCCACTCGCAACAAGGACAGAATCCCCCTCGTTCTCACCTTCCACCCCACCAGCCAGCGGATCCAACAAATCATCCGCCAACATTTCCGTCACCTACAACGGGACCCCACCACTGGCCATGTCTTCCCATCCCCTCCCCTCTCTGCATTCTGCAGAGACCATTCCCTCCGTAACTCCCTGGTCCACTCGTCCCTTCCTACCCAAACCACCCCATCCCCGAGCACTTTCCCCTGCAACCGCACGAGATGCAACACCTGTCCCTTTACCTCCCCCCTCAACTCCATCCAAGGACCCAAACAGTCTTTCCAGGTGAGACAAAGGTTCACCTGCACCTCCTCCAACCTCATCTATTGCATCCGCTGCTCTAGATGTCAACTTATTTACATCGGCGAAACCAAGCACAGGCTCGGCGATCGCTTCGCTGAACACCTGCGCTCGGTCCGCATTGACCAAGCTGATCTCCCGGTGGCCAAGCACTTCAACTCCCCCTCCCATTCCCAGTCTGACCTTTCTGTCATGGGCCTCCTCCAGTGCCATAGCGAGGGCCACCGGAAATAGGAGGAACAGCACCTCATATTTCGCCTGGGCAGCTTGCAGCCCAGTGGTATGAACATCGACTTCTCCAACTTTAGATAGTTCCTCTGTCCCTCTCTACCCCTCCTCCTTCCCAGATCTCCCTCTATCTTCCTGTCTCCACCTATATCCTTCCTCTGTCCCGCCCCCCTGACATCAGTCTGAAGAAGGGTCTCGACCCGAAACGTCACCCATTCCTTCTCTCCTGAGATGCTGCCTGACCTGCTGAGTTACTCCAACAGTTTGCAATGCACTTTATATTTTCACGTTATGCTTTGTGTGATTTCTCCAAACCTCCCCCCATCCGGCATCCTCCAGCTAAACATAGACCTCATCTACTGCAGAGCCGAGGATGCTTTGCACACTGGCTTATGATAAGGCAATGGCTGTAATTAGAATCTCTAGTTAGACTATTTTTATGCATTCGCTTTTTCTGAAACATTGAAAGGGGTTATGATAAGAACCCAGAGCGCAAAGAGCAGTTAAATGCATACTGTGAAACTCTTCGGTAAATCACTAATGTTGGGAGGCACGAGATATTTGCATGGTATTTTTAGCAAGGTGTTTGTTCCATTTATCTAGTGCAGGCCTTTGCAAAAACATGGCATTTAACTCAGTAGTTCTGGATAACTTGCATAATGTTCTTTTTGGAAATGTAAGAGTTTATTGTAGGCACTCAGCAACAGAAACCTGCTGAATCTGAGATAACTGCGATTACTACATGGACAGGAAGTGACAGCGGTGTCTCAGGCTTGGACCCATCATGTTGACTGTCAGAACAATAATGCAACCAAAAAGATAAAATCAACCCGAAAGAAGTGTTCCTGCTGTTCACTGGATAATTTTACACAAAATTTATACAATGTCTAAGGTTGCTACAAAGAAACTCGTCACTCTTTGTTTTAAAGTGCTCATTATAGTGAAGGATCACACAGCTGGAAAATGCTAAGTATTTTTCCATTGCCCTTCATTGAGTGCGCCAAGCATTCTTCAGTCAGTTCTAGCACTGGGGTGTCCCATTACCATTTCACACTCAGAATGCAACTCGACTCAAACTTTGAGAATGCAACCCACTCAACAAAGCCACCATTTTTATTTCTCAACAAATGAACTTCTTATTGGACATTTACAGCCCAAGAGCTGCTAACTTGCATTAGTTTTATTACAACTCTGACAATTTGCTTCAGTCATATTAGATCAGCAGGAGGCAACACTAACTCAATGACATTTGGCTGATCACTGCCACTCACACTTTGAGTTTGGCTTGAATGTATGTAGGTGCAGTATTATCCGATTTGATTGGACTGCGTGCAAAACAAAGCTTTTCAATGTCAATAAACCTAAACCCAAACCTTTAGCCAACATTTCATTCCTTCACACCAACATTAAATGAGCTGTAAATCTGACACCTTATTTTATCCTTTTGATCTCTAGCCTCTGTCATCCATCTACCAATCACCCCCCCTCACCTGTAACCACCTATTCACCAGGCTTTGTCTCACCACCAGATGGACACAAAATTCTGGCGTAACTGAACGGGTCAGGCAGCATCTCTGGAGAAAAGGAATAGGTGACGTTTTGTGTCTGAACCTTTCTCCAGACCCTTTGTCTCACCCCCATCTCTTTTTTCTGGCTTTCTCCCCCCACTACAATCAGCATGAGTAAGGGTCCTGAACTTGTCCCTTCCCATCACAGATCTTTATGCCTGTGCTTCATTGATTCAGGCCATTTGTCTTCTTAAGCCCCCTCGGTCATGGCTGACCATGGGTGATGCATCCTAGTTGGCTGCTTGCTCCACATGTTGGGGTTAAGGGATAAATTGTTGGCTAAAAACATGAGGATCACTCCCTGTAACTAGTTGGAATGATTTACATCCATAATCAGCAAGATATGCACAGAACACCCATCTGACTGTGAAGCATGCAAGCCTCTGCTAAATTGTCAAGTCACAACCAAAGACACTATCCATGGCATTCTGATTTAGAGACAAGCTAATGCCATCATTGAGTTAACAATGAAAATTTCTGCGATGTTACGCATAAGACTTTTCAATACAAAGGTAACATACTGTCCAGTTCTGCTCAGTGCACCTTAAAAAAGATGTGAATTTCCTTGAGAGAGGATTCCAGGAATCCAGCAATGTGACATTTAGCTACATGTTTTAGACTGATGTGGCTGGGATTGTTGACCTTGAGGTAGAGATAGTTAATGGATATTTGACAGCGGTGTGCGGGGTTACGAAAGATTCAGGTAATGTAGATAATAAAAAAATGTTCCCCTTAATGTATGGTCCAAAGACTGTGGGACACAGTACCAAGGTTTTCATAAGCTGCCTTTTTGGAAAATGAGGGAGAGCTTCTTTTGTCAATGAATGATATTGATCTGGAAATCACCGTCGATGAGGATGGTGGTAGTGGAGATAATTAGCAACTTCAAAAGGAAATTGGTCAAATATTTGAGGGGAATATGTTTGCCGGGCAACTAGTGCCAGGGAAAATTACTGAATGGATTGTTCCACACCGAGATAGCATTAGTGCAGTGAGCCAAAAGGCCTTTAACTGTGCTGTAATAAGTCCATAACTCCACACTCTTCCAGTTTCAATTAAATGCTGTGTGATTGCTTATGAGCCTTGTGGGATTGTATGGTAAGAATGGACAGGATGATTGGTAAAGCAGAGCAGTGACACAACAGTCTGAAGCAGGGTCTCAACCCGAAACGTCACCCATTCCTTCTCTCCTGAGATGCTGCCTAACCTGCTGAGTTACTCTAGCATTTTGTGAAATAAATACCTTCGATTTGTATCAGCATCTGCAGTTATTTTCTTACAGTGACACAACAGATAAATTACCAGGTTAATAATGCAGAGTTCTGGGATAACAAGTGGGTTAGTACCTTCCCACAAAGGCAATTAAGGAAGAGTAATAAATGGTGGTGTCACACCGTGGAACCACATTCCATACAGAAATGTTTCCAAAAGTTTTAATTGTAATTTTCTTCACAGCCTCTGAAAATTGTTGAGCAATATTTCAAGATGTCTTTGTAACCTTGGAAACTCACATCTTCCAACTTTGTATCTCCATAAGGAAGGACTTCTGGCTCCACCAACTTAACTCCACCATTGGCCCAGAGAGAAAGGTAAATGCTTCACTCTGAATTCAGGGACATTTCTGTCTTTGTCTCTATACAGAGATAAAGGAAAAGCAATTCATAATCAGTTTTAAGAAGTTAATCAACAACAATTATTAATGCATACATGGAGAATTTAAGCATAGTAAAATGTTGCTTTTCTCAGGATGTGAAACTTTGCGAGACTAATAATTATTGTTCATCCTTCATTGCATTTGAGAAAATGCGAATCGGTCACTTTCTTGAACTATTGTAGTCCACTTAATGAACGTACTTCCACATTGTTGTGTCATTTAATATCAAGGTTAGGCAGCAAGGCTATTTTTTGTTGAAGATGATCAATACCTGACACTTTAGTGGCATGACTGTCATCAAATCATTCCCGAATGTTGTCCATGCCTTACTGCACATATGCCAGTACTGGCTTCATTGTGTGAATGTAATTGATGTAAAAGATATATTAGAGTCAGCAAGCATACGCTTTACAGATAGGTGAGTTTTACGGAGTTTCTTGAAGCAGAGTTCGTAAGGAACTTCAAAAACCTATTTTCTTGTTAATCTAAAGCGTGCATCCAGTGGTAGGATGAAGAAAGCTGAGACGGTTGCTGGGCTAAAGTAGACTTAAAGACGTAAAGAAATTGAATTAATATTATTTCAGCAAGATTGGGCCACATATCCATAACTCCCAGACCATGTTAAAAGGCCAGACTTTGCCTATATTATCCTTAATCCTCAAATTTATCATGATAAAGCTAAGATACTAAATACTAGACCTAGGAATGTGAAATATGAATAAGGCAAAGGGGTCAGAATTAGAAATGGTGGCAAAAAAAGTAGAGATAATATATCTGTGACCAATCTATTCAACATTGCCTGTAAGCAGAGAG
Source organism: Rhinoraja longicauda (assembly GCF_053455715.1). Taxonomy (NCBI): domain Eukaryota; kingdom Metazoa; phylum Chordata; class Chondrichthyes; order Rajiformes; family Arhynchobatidae; genus Rhinoraja; species Rhinoraja longicauda. Next base: position 15,921,244 of record NC_135965.1, on the reverse strand, counting down.
TTAATGGATATAAGTATGAACTGAGCAAGATTTAATTGAAATTATTTTAAGTTATATTTTCCCACAACTAATACTGGTTATGCAGTGGCAAAAGAAATGGACATTGCTAGATCATTTACCTTTTTTTTAATAGAAAGAGCTGAATAGATATCAAGTGAAGAATAGTACTGAAAGGTTAATATCAACAGGCTTAATCAAATAGTCCATGCAAGATCATAATTCCAATGCACTATGACCATCAAAATATCATCTGTGAAATGTAACTGATCAGGGTTGAATGATCCTGGTTGTAAAATAAGAAACAATATTCTCTGGTTTTATGGGATTATCTCTGAGAATCAGTGAGAATTTTTTTTTAAAACTCTCAGGAGATTAGGAAACTTGGATTGAGTCCAATTCCTTTTCAACTCCTCGGAAAATGAAGCATCCCATGCTTGCATCTGGCAAAACATTTACAATCATTTTGATGTGAGTTGATAGGTGCTAAGTGGCAATAGGCACCTTTTCCTTCCCTTTAACGAGCCCGCACACAACCCAGGGCAACTCACTTCCATTCTGGGGTCAATAGACAATAAACAATAGACAATAGGTGCAGGAGGAGGCCATTCGGCCCTTCGAGCCAGCACCGCCATTCAATGTGATCATGGCTGATCATTCTCAATCAGTACCCCGTTCCTGCCTTCTCCCCATACCCCCTGACTCCGCTATCCTTAAGAGCTTTATCCAGCTCTCTCTTGGGTCTGAGAGAACTAATGAGGGCAATGAACCTCAGACTCTTCCATAGGTAGAGCAGGAGGTCCGTGATGGGCTTGGTGACTGTTAGATGATATTCTCCTTCTGCAGCTTAAGCATGGGCTCGATGTTCTCAGTATTGTCCCGAATGCTCCTTCTCCTCTTTGAAACATCATACGTCAGAGGTTGACAGAGGTTCTGGATTGGGGCGGCTTGTAGACCCAGATTTAATGCTGAACTCGGATACTGTCTGTGCAGAGTTTGCATCTTGGTCCTGGTGCTCTGATTTTGACATGTAGGTTGGTAAGTTTAGACTTCAGAGTCTTTAGAGTTATAGACTTTAAACTTTCTATATGCAGGAAACAGGCCCTTCAGCACGCCGAGTCGATTATCCTACACACTATGACATTTTATCTGAAGCCAATTAACCGACAAACCTCCACATCTTTCAAGTGTGGGAGGAAACTGGAGCACCCGAAGAAAACCCATGTGGTCACAGGGAAAACGTACAAAACTCCATACAGACATCACCCATAATCTGCATCGATCCCGGGTCTCCAGCGCTGTGAAGCAGCAGCTCTACCACTGCGCCACTCTGTGCCCCAAAGCTAATTGGTCTTTATAAATTGCCCTGAGTATGTAGATGAGTAGTAGAATCTGAGGGTGAGCTGAATAAACTGTATGGATAAAAGACAGGGTTCATGTGGGATTAATGTAGAATGGGTGCACAATGGCCAGTACAAACTCAATGGGCCGAAGGTCTTATTTCCCTGAAGATAGACACAAAAAGCTGGAGTAACTCAGCAGGTCAGACAGCATCTCGGGAGAAAAGGAATAGGTGACATTTCGGGTTGAGACCCTTCTTCAAGTGCAGATACTGGTTTAAACTGAAGATAGACACGCTGTTCCTACCTATGCCTCTTCGAGTCAGTGGGAATGTTTTGTTTGTTCAAAAAAGCTTTGAACATATCTGTGAATCATTTTCTCTGTCCACCAAATCTCTTCCCAAGGCTCAGCTTGGAACAGCATTACCGTTTTGAAACTCTAGCATCAGATGTTCAGGCAATGTGGTTTGTCTAATGTACCAGCTGAGTGTAAGGTTGGGGAGAGAGACCTCACGTGGCTTCACTTATCCTTCCAGTAAACTTGTCGGGACAGCAATGTTTCGGAGAGTGTCCCTCCCAAATGATGAAACCAAAGGCTTTTTGTGTAGTTCAATAAGACACATACAGTGATGTTCCCTGCATTGTTCTTGAAGTTGTCTTCCAGTGACGATCATGTCCACTGTCCTTGGGTAAGGACGAATCCATGGTAATTCAGGCAAAAAATGGTTGGAAATTACTTAGTCATAGAGTCATGCAGTGTGGAAATAGGCCCTTTGGCTCAACTTGTCCACATTGGCCAACATGTCCCATCCACACTAGTCCCACCTGCCTGCGTTTATTCCATATCCCTCTAAACCTGTCCTCGTGGCAAACCCTTCTGTGGTAACCACACCTGACCTGTTTGCTTTCTGCAAGATTATTGTGACATTTCTGAAGTCATCTAGTACATGCTCCTCTTTCCAAATGCCGACTGAGATTATAGATCAGGGGCTGAAGCTATTAATCGCCAAGTTTTAGGATTTCAGCAGTGATACCATCTGCTTCCTTTTTGTTTCTCAATGGGATATGGCCTCACAGCTTCTTGCCAAAATAGCTTGACATGGTTTGGAGGCCAGGACAAGCACATCAAAGATAGATCTGCTGTCTTCACAGTATCCGTTCAACTACCATGCATGGGTGGCATAGTGCCTCACAGCACCTGAGACCCGGGTTCGATTGCTGGTCGGCGTAGACTTGGTTTCCAAAAGTACCTCTAAAGTCTGAAGTTTAAAGTCTTCCAACCAATCAGTCCAATGAAATATGTTCAATTGCTCCAAGCCAAGTATGTCCTTTAGGATTAGTTTGTGGATTCGGTGTAGGTTTATTACTGTCCCGTTTACTGAGGTACAGTGCAAAGCTCTGTTTTGCAACCGATTCATATAAAATCAGATAATACTATGCATAAATACAAGCAAGTCAAGCTCTAGTACAATAGGTAGAGCAAAAGTGAAGACAAGGCAGGTAGAATACAGTAGAATATAGTATAATACACCAGTTCCATATACAAAGTTCAATGTCTACAAGAAAGTAGAGGTGAATCAGACAGTACCTTACCTTATGATAGGACCGTTCAGAAGCCTGATAACAGAGGGAAAGAAGCTGTTCCTGTCTGGTGATGCACGCTTTCACGTTTCTGTATCTTCTGCCCGATGGGAGTGGGAAGAATAAAGGGCCCGTCCCAGTTAGGCGATGTTTAAGGTGACTGCCGGCGACTAGGCTGTCGCCGCACGTTCTGCGGGGTGTCGCAGGCATGATCGATCGTGAGGAGTCTCCGATGAGTCATAGCAGATCTCGGGTTGTTGCGGAAAACTGATTCTGTTCGAAATTTTTCGGCGACAGCTGGCTTGACGCCAATGATCGTAGCTTGTCGTGGGCGCTGTCTCAGGTTGGCGCCAGGTGTGGTAGGTTGTCGCCGGTACTGAGGACGGATGAATTTCATTGGCGACTACCAACGTCAACCGGCGACAGGTACCGAGATCAGGAGAAGACAAGTTACGACAGGAACTGTCAAAACCAGTCCACAGAGGTTTAGCTGCGACAGCCAGCTGTGGAATGGGGGCAGAGACTACGATGCTGTCAAAGGGGGGCGGACACCTGACCATACCGACAGCAAGGTCCGGCCGGACCACTTTTTATGTATATTTTGTAATTGTTTGAAGTTTATTTTTTAAAAATATATTTTTGCGTGTAGTTTTACACCTTTCATAGGAATATAGTTTGTTTGAATAAAGTAGATTTTGGACATTGGAGTCTGAAGTTATTGCATTTCTAAGTACTTTCTCATGGCATCTCTTCTTTCAAATATTCTAGTTTCATTTATTTTGACCAATGAAATAAACACTGACACAGGCGTTGCACTGCATTTAAAAGAGAACACTTTTCATTTATTTAGATCAATGAAGCAAACACAAAAACAAGCAATTCACTGCATTGAAAGGCAAACTCTTTTCATTTATTTCGATCATTGAAACAAAACCAACACAACCAATGCACTGCATCGAAAAATAAAAGCCTTTGGGAGGGTGTGGGGGGCACTGAAAAGGGGCTTGGGTTGTGGTCTTTTGGGGGCTCTCTTCCTGGAGTGGTGGACCTCTGCTTGTGGAGTGGGCTGTTTGCTGCTGGTCTTCAGATAATGTCATTCTGCCATGGTACGCTGCCTTGTTCGGAGTTGTAGTAAGTGCAGGTTGGACACGGTTGTCGTAGCTTGTCGTAGTTCCTGTCGCAGTGGGTCGCCGGTTGTCGGCAGCTTGCCGTCGCCTAGGTGGTAGGTTGTGGTAGCTTGTCGTGGGCATTGTCGTGGTCATTGTCGTAGACATTGTCATAGGGTAAAAATAATTTTCCGTTTTTCGGCGATCTGCTACGACTTTGACAGTCGCCGGCAGTCGCCTTAAATATCGTGTAACTGGGACAGGCCCTAAAGGAATGACTGGGTTAGGACAAGTCTTTGATTAAGTTGGGTGCTTTTCTAAAGCATTGTGAAGTCTAAATAGAGTCAAGTCAAGTCAAGTCAATTTTATTTGTATAGCACATTTAAAAACAACCCACGTTGACCAAAGTGCTGTACATCTGATTAGGTACTAAGGAAAAAAAAAGAAACATACAGTAGCATGCAAACAGTTCACAGCGCCTCCTCAATGAGCCTCAAACGCTAGGGAGTAGAAATAGGTTTTGAGCCTGGACTTAAAGGAGTCGATGGAGGGGGCAGTTCTGATGGGGAGAGGGATGCTGTTCCACAGTCTAAGAGCTGCAACCGCAAAAGCGCGGTCACCCCTGAGCTTAAGCCTAGACCGCGGGATAGTGAGTAGCCCCAAGTCGGCCGACCTGAGGGACCTGGAGTTAGAGAGGGGGGTTAGAAGATTTTTGATGTAGGGGGGGGAATGTCCATTTAGGGCTTTATACGTGAATAGGAGGAGCTTGAAGTTGATTCTGTACCGTACAGGGAGCCAGTGGAGAGAGGCCAGAATCGGGGTGATGTGGTCCCTTTTACGGGTACCCGTCAGGAGTCTCGCTGCGGCGTTTTGGACCAGTTGCAGGCGGGACAGGGAAGATTGGCTGATCCCAGTGTATAGGGAGTTGCAGTAGTCTAGGCGGGAGGAAATGAAAGCGTGAATGATTTTCTCTGTGTCGTCGAATTGGAGGAAAGGTTTGATTTTAGCTATGGTTCGAAGTTGGAAGAAGCTGGCTTTTACCACAGCGTTGACTTGCTTATCAAATTTTAATGCAGAGTCAAATATCATGCCGAGGTTTTTGACATGTGGTTTGACTAGGCAGGATAGACTTCCAAGACTGCCTGTTATCGATTTGATGGAGTCGGGGGGCCGAATAGGATGACCTCAGAATTGCTCTCATTTAATTGGAGGAAGTTCTGTGCCATCCAACATTTTATGTCCTCAAGGCAGTGTAAGAGGCTGTTTAAATTTGACTGGTTGTTGGGTTTCAGGGGGAGGTAAAGCTGAGTGTCATCGGCATAGCAGTGGAAAGAAATGCCGTGCCTTTGAATGATTTGGCCAAGGGGGAGCATGTATAGAGAGAAGAGAATGGGGCCTAGAATGGAGCCTTGTGGAACTCCACAGGAGAGGCTAGCTGGAGCAGAGGAATAACTGCCTATGTTGATGGCGAAACTCCTATCTTTGAGGTACGAAGCGAACCAGCTCAGGGCAGTGCCATCAATGCCAACCGCGTACCGGAGACGGTCAATAAGGATGGTGTGGTCCACTGTATCGAACGCTGCGCTGAGGTCGAGAAGGAGCAGGATTACACAGTCGCCGGTGTCGATGGCGAGAAGCAGGTCGTTGTGTACCTTCAACAAGGCAGACTCTGTGCTGTGGTGGGCTCTGAAACCTGACTGGAAACTTTCCAGGATGGTGTATTGGTGCAGGTAGGGCACTAATTGGTTTAGAATTGCCTTTTCAAGGACTTTTGACAGGAATGGCAGTTTGGAAATGGGTCTGTAGTTGCTAGGCAAGGTGGGGTCTAGGTTAGGTTTTTTCAGTAGGGGCTGGACCACCGCGTGCTTGAAACTGGTTGGAACAGTGCCAGTGGCCAGAGAACAGTTGATAATAGAGAGGATGCTGGGACCGGCTATTGCAATGACATCCTTCAGAAGGGCAGTGGGGGCAGGATCAAGGGGGCAGGTTGCAGGTTTCATAGCGGAGACAAGCTTTGCAAGGGAGGATAGAGTGACGGGTTGGAAGCAGTCCAATTTAGATGAACAGACTAGTGAGACAGCTAGGTCACGGGTGGGAGGGGAAATGTTCATTCTAATGTTCTCAACTTTGTTGGTGAAAAATTTAGCGAATTCTTCGCACTTAGCAGGGGACCCAACTAAGCTGGTACTGGGGGCGGGACAAATGACAGAGGTAATTGTTCTAAATAGGACCTTGGAGTTATGAGAGTTTTTGAAAATAAGGTCGGAGTGTAGTGAGTCCAAACGAGCGGTATTATTCAAATACTTTATTGTCGGTAAAACCCGTGACAAACGCAATGCACTTACTCTTGGACTAACACTAACTTCACGAACTAATCTAATCTCTATCTCTAGTTTGGCGCCAGGCATTTAAATACCTCGCGCTCCCTCACCCCGTGACCGTAAACCAATCCGAGGGTTCTAGACTACCTGGCCAATCCCTATGTCCCTACATGACCCCCCCCAGAACCCTCGAAACCATACCTCACGGGCGCCCGAACCTCCCGCCCAGAACGTGTACGGAGGGGGGAAACCGATACCCCCAGCGTGACAGGAGGCGGGGTGGACGCCGCCGCTGGAGGTGATGGGGGGTGCACTGGAGCGGAGGGTGTAGGTGACGTGGGGCACTTGATCTGCAACGGTGGCCCGGGCCCAACCATAGGTGGCGGAGGCCCGAGAGGTGGTAAACAGGGCGCCGCTGGCGGGATCAGTCGAGCGGCCACAGGCCGGCCCCGGCGCGGCGGCTGAGCCACCGACACGGGGAGGTCCTGGTCCAAATGGGCTGGCTTGAGACGGGACACTGAAACAAGCTCCTGGCGATTTCCTACCTGCAAGGTGAAGGTTACAGTCCCTCTTTTGAGCACCTGGAACGGGCCCTGGTAAACCGGCCGAAGAGGGGGGCGGTGGCAATCTTTCCGAAGAAACACGAAATCACAGCCCCGCAATTCCGACGGAACGTGAACTGCTGTGCTTCCGTGACTAGAGGTCGGGACTGGAGCCAGAGAACACACCCGTTCCCGGAGGGAGCCCAAGACTGACGTGACGGATGGCGGCAAGGCGGGAGTGGAAGGGAGAATGTCACCCGGCACCCGCAGGGGCGAACCGTAGATGAGCTCGGCCGAAGATGTGCCCAGCTCAGCCCGCGGGGCCGTACGAATGCCGAGGAGGACCCAAGGCAGCTGGTCAGCCCAATCGTGGCCGGTCAGTCGGGCACAGAGGGACGCCTTCAGCTGCCGATGGAAGCGCTCAACCATCCCGTTGGCTTGGGGATGATAGGCGGTGGTCTGCTGTAAGCAAGAACCATACAGCTGTGCCAGCGCGTCCCAGAGGGACGAGGTGAACTGGGCTCCCCGATCTGTGGTGATGATAGCCGGGACACCGAAACGGGCCACCCAATGCAACGCCATGGCCCGTGCACAGGAGGCCGCCGAGGTGTCCGACAACGGGAGCGCCTCCGGCCAACGAGTGAACCGATCAACCACCGTCAGTAGATGAGTATAACCCCTAGAATAGGGCAATGGACCCACCAAATCCACATGAATGTGGAAAAAACGGACGGGGGGAACCTCGAATCTCTGGTATGGGGGCTGGACATGGCGATGAACTTTGGAGGACTGGCACGGAATGCAGGCGCGTGCCCAGGCTGCCACCTGCTTTCGCAGGCCATGCCAGACAAACCAGTCAGCCACCATGGCTGAAGTCGCCCTGATGGACGGATGTGCCAGGCCATGAATGGCCTCAAAAACCTTACACCGCAGGGCGGCAGGCACCACCGGGCGAGGGCGTGGGAGGGAAACGTCACACCACAACTTGGTACCTGTGGGGCCACACGCCACCTGCTCCAAACGCAGTCCCGAGGCTGTGGAGGCGTACACCGCGGCAGTCCCTTCCAGGCGCTGAGCCTCCGCTAGCTCCTGGAAATCCACCTGTTTACCCACCACGGCTACGGAGGGAATAGCCGGCGGGACAGGGCATCAGCAACGGCATTCAGCCTACCCGCAATATGACGGACATCGGTCATAAACTCCGAAATCAGGGTTAGGTGCCGCTGCTGGCGAGCCGACCACGGATCAGAAACCTTAGCAAAAGCGAATGTCAGAGGTTTGTGATCCGTGTAGGCCACGAAAGAACGGCCTTCCAAAAAATAACGGAAGTGGCGGACTGCTAAATAAAGGGCCAGGAGCTCCCTATCAAACGCACTGTACTTGAGCTCCGCTCGAGAGAGCTGCCTGCTGAAAAACGCCAGGGGCTGCCAATTACCGTCGACCTGCTGCTCCAAAACCCCACCCACCGCCACGTCTGAGGCATCCACCGTCAGAGCCGTGGAGGCGGAGGAGCGCGGGTGCACCAGCATGGTGGCGTTGGCGAGGGCCTGTTTGACCGCAACAAAAGCCGTCTCTGCAGCTACGGACCATACCAACTCAGCGGGGTTACCCGCGAGACATTGAAAAAGGGGGCGCATGACCCGAGCTGCTGCAGGCACGAACCGATGATAGAAGTTCACCATGCCCACGAATTCCTGCAAACCCTTGATGGTAGTCGGGCGAGGGAAAGAGCGGACCGCGTCTACTTTAGCTGGCAAAGGAGTGGCACCGGCCGGAGTAACCCGGTGACCCAAACAATCCACCGCTGACAGGCCGAATTGGCATTTGTCCGGATGGAGAATCAGGCCATGGTCTTGCAGCCTCTGGAACACCGTGCGGAGGTGGACCAAGTGCTCCTGGACCGAACGGCTGGCAATCAAAATATCATCCAGGTAAATAAACACAAATGGCAACCCTCGACCCACCCGGTCCATCAGACGCTGGAATGCCTGAGCTGCATTTTTAAGGCCGAAAGGCATCCGCAACCACTCAAACAACCCGAACGGAGTAATGGTCGCCGTTTTTGGAATGTCCGGCGGGTGGACCGGGATCTGATGGTATCCCCGCACCAAATCAATTTTTGAAAATATTGTAGCCCCCTCCAGGCTAGCTGAGAAGTCCTGAATGTGTGGAATCGGGTAGCGGTCCGGCCGTGTTGCCGCGTTGAGTCGACGGAAGTCACCACATGGTCTCCACCCCCCAGACGCTTTGGAAACCATGTGCAAGGGGGAGGCCCACGGACTACTCGAAGGCCGAATAATTCCCAGCCTCTCCAAGTTTAGGAACTCCTCTCGCGCCCTGGCCAGCTTGTCGGGTGGGAGGCGCCGTGCCCGGGCAAAAACCGGCGGCCCCTCGGTCGGGATGAAATGAACGACCCCGTGCTTCTCAGAAGGTGCATCGAAACGCTGGACGAGGAGCTGCGGGAAGTCGGCTAGGACCGCATCGAACTGACCGGGAGCCGTGGTAATGGCCTGGATTACTAGGCTGGGTGGGGCGGCGCTTGTAGAAGCCTCTGGTCCAGTACCCCGGGGCCGTACACCAGCCGAGGGTTGCAGGCCCCTCCCGCGGACGTCTGCGACCAAAGAAAACGCCCATAGGAAATCTGCACCCAATATGGCCTGGCCCACATCCGCAACGATGAATTCCCAACGGTAAGTCCTGGACTCGAAGGACAGGGACATAGTCCTTTTACCGTAAGTACGGATGGAGCTACCATTCACTGCAATGAGGGGCGGGCCCTTCCCCCCCACTCGAACTTCGCAGTCATAGGGGGGCACAATACTCACGACCGCTCCCGTATCCACTAGAAAGACGATCCCGGTACTCTGATCTGTAGCGTAGAGGCGGTAGTTACGGCCAATCGAGACTGCCTCTACCTTCGATCGGCCCAGGCATTTCCCGGAAACGAACACGGGGATCTACAGCTTCGTGCCTCGCTGCCCCACCGCCGATGGAAAGAGCACCAGCCACGCCTATCCGGCTCTGTTGTTCGAACCCGCTGCCAATGAACAGGTGCCGCCGCCCTCTCTTGGCGGGCCGACTGCGAAATAGCGGCCGATGTGTCGCTCTCCCGGCCGCACCCCCGACTGCCGCTGGGCCTCGAGACCCGGTTAACGGAGCCGTCTCGGGTGTTGCGCTCCCTAACGAGCGTGTCGGCCTTCTCGGCGAACACTACCGGATCTTCAAAAGGGACGTCCGCCAACACCAACCTGACGTCCCCAGGTAGCTTCTCCCGAAAGGCTGCTTCGAATATCATGCATGGCTGATGGTCGCCCACCAAGGTCAGCATCTCGGACATTAAGTCCGACGGACATCCGCTGCCCCAGCTCTGGCAAATGGAGGAGCCTCAGAGCCCGCTGGTTCTGGGCCTAGCCGAAGGTCCGCAGCAGGAGCCTCTTGAGCCCCACGTACTGCTCCATTTGGGGTGGACTGGACAGGTATCGACTGACCCGCGCAGCCACCTCCGCCTGCAGACAGCTCACCAGGTGGTGGTACTTCTCCTGGTCTTCCTCCACCCTTTTAAGATGGAACTGCGATTCTGCCTGCACAAACCACAGGTGCGGCTGATGGGCCCAGAACGGCGGTAGATGAATCTCACCCGCGCTCGCTCCCGCCTGCGACATGCTGCTGCATGCTTCTTACGTTCGAGGTCACCAATGTAGTGAGTCCAAACGAGCGGTATTATTCAAATACTTTATTGTCGGTAAAACCCGTGACAAACGCAATGCACTTACTCTTGGACTAGCACTAACTTCGCGAACTAATCTAATCTCTAACTCTAGTTTGGCGCCAGGCATTTAAATACCTCGCGCTCCCTCACCCCGTGACCGTAAACCAATCCGAGGGTTCTAGACTACCTGGCCAATCCCTATGTCCCTACAGGAGAAGTATTGTGCTCTAGCAGACTTTACTGCTTCCTGGTATTTGAGAAGATTGTTTCTCAGAATTTCGAAGGAAATTTGAAGCTTGTCACATTTCCACCTCCTTTCTGATTTTCTGCACTCCCTTCTTAGGGCTTTGGTGGTGTCATTGAGCCACGGCCGACCTTTGGGCTTAGGCTTTTTCATTTTAAGGGGAGCGATAGAATCCAGGATGGAAGAGCAAGTGATATTAAATAAAGAGGCGAGATCTTCAGTGCTGAGATGGGGGGGAGAGGCCTCAATAGTGCAGATGTTGGGGGCAGCTGTGAGAGCCTCGGAGAATTTACTGGCAGTCAATGAATTTATGTCGCGGGACAAATTATAGGAAGGATGTCGACAAAATGGAGAGGGTGCAGAGGAGATTTACTAGAATGTTGCCTGGGTTTCAGCACTTAGGCTACAGAGAGAGGTTGAACAGGTTGGGTCTTTATTCTTTGGAGCGTAGAAGGTTGAGGGGGGACTTGATAGAGGTTTTTAAAATTTTGAGAGGGACGGACAGAGTTGACGTGGGTAGGCTTTTCCCTTTGAGAGTGGGGAAGATTCCAACAAGGGGACATAGCTTCAGAATTGAGGGACAAAGGTTTAGGGGTAACATGAGGGGGAACTTCTTTACTCAGAGGGTTGTGGCTGTATGGAATGGGCTTCCGGTGGAAGTGGTGGAGGCTGGCTCGATTTTATTATTTAAGAGTAAATTGGATAGGTATATGGATAGGAGGGGATTGGAGGGTTATGGTCTGAGTGCAGGTAGATGAGACTAGGTCAGGGAGAATGGTCGGCGTGGACTGGTAGGGCCGGACAGGCCTGTTTCCATGCTGTAGTTGTTATATGTTATATGTTATATGAGTAACGAACAGGGAAATTAGATTTTGCGGGAGATAAAGGCAGAGATGCGTCAAAAATGATAGCGCTGTGGTCCGATAGACAGGCTTCAGTAGTTTCAATGTTGTTGATTGGGAATCCGGACGATAACACTAGGTCGAGAGTATGGCCTAACTTGTGAGTGGGTCCCGTGGTGTGAAGAGTCAGATTGAAGGACTCAACCAGGTGCATAAATTCACTCACAAGAGGCTTAGTGGGACAGCAAACATGAATATTAAAGTCACCAAGAATCATGATCCGGTCAAATTTGGGCGAAATGCTAGAAATCATATCAGCAAATTGGGTGATGAAGTCCTTATGCCTTTTTGGTGGGCGATACACAAGAACAATTAAGAGGGGATAGGCTAGGCCTACTTTAATTAGTTGCACCTCGAAACTGGAGAAATGATCAGCGTTCAGGAGGCGGCAGTTGAAATGTTTCTTAAACACAGTGGCTAAGCCCCCACCGCGTCCGGAGAGCCTAGGCGAGGTGAAGAAGTTACAGTCATCAGGACAGAGTTCCACGAGTGGATCAAGCTCACCAGGGTTAAGCCAGGATTCTGTGAGCAGTAAGAAGTCCAATCCACGGGTGGTGAAGAAGTCGTTGAGGATGAAGGTCTTGTTCTGTAGGGATCTTGCGTTGATCAGGGCCACTTTAGCAGGGACAGCAGGGACAACAGGTGAGCTTCGGTCCGGTAGCGGCTCCCACGCCAGTGGGCGGAGGTTCAGGGAGACCACGCCGCTGCGCTTCACAGATGGCCTTGCTGGGAGCCCACGGGCCGGCAGTCCAGGGACCGGGATGATCGGTCGAAGAGCGGCATACCTGAGCTCGAGGGAGCGCCGGTGGATGGAGCAGTAAGGTCGACCAGGTCCGACTTCGCAGCGCTGGGTGAGGTAGGCCGCTGTTGGATGAGCACGGGCGAGGTTTTTTAAATTTTCGAAATTCTTGCAGTCTTGGGCAAAGCTATTCCCAAGGAAGGAGGGTGCCCACCTGATGACCCCAATGAAGTCGTTACCCCTACCCACTCAAGATATTAAGAAAGTGTCAATTATAGTAGGGATTGTAATATCAAGTCCTATAAGTTCAACTGATAAGCTGGAGAAATCCAGTGACTGCTGTGAAAGTGCAGCTGACAACTAGGGAAAGACCATGTGATGGCGTGGAAAGACAGCTGACAGGAGGGAAAGACCCCAACGGGGCTGTCATGGACTAGCTATCCATGACGGCAGGCTCCGTCACTGTGATTTGTGAATAGGAGTCACCCCTCATGGCTACAAAAAATCCAAAGAGGAAAATACCCCCTGAGTCTGCGAGAAGATGACTCATCGGATGACAACCCAGTAACCGACCCTGGCATGAACATGACGACGAAGAAGATAATCGGCACGGCACTTACAACATCAGCTGCAGGACAAGAACTCCTAGTGTGTAGCAGAGACTGGTCCAAGGTAACATCCATCAGAGGCCTGAAAATACAGGGCGTGCAGCATAGGTTTACTAGGTTAATTCCCGGAATGGCGAGACTGTCATATGTTGAAAGACTGGAGCGACTAGGCTTGTATACACTGGAATTTAGAAGGATGAGAGGAGATCTTATCGAAACGTATAAGATTATTAAGGGGTTGGACACGTTAGAGGCAGGAAACATGTTCCCAATGTTGGGGGAGTCCAGAACAAGGGGCCACAGTTTAAGAATAAGGGGTAGGCCATTTAGAACTGAGATGAGGAAAAACTTTTTCAGTCAGAGAGTTGTGAATCTGTGGAATTCTCTGCCTCAGAAGGCAGTGGAGGCCAATTCTCTGAATGCATTCAAGAGAGAGCTAGATAGAGCTCTTAAGGATAGCGGAGTCAGGGGGTATGGGGAGAAGGCAGGAACGGGGTACTGATTGAGAATGATCAGCCATGATCACATTGAATGGCGGTGCTGGCTCGAAGGGCTGAATGGCCTCCTCCTGCACCTATTGTCTATTGTCTATTGTCTATTGTCTACATCAAGGGCGGACGAAGTGCTTTAAGGAGGTAAGGCCGGGATCTTGCATTGATCAGTATCTCCTGAGAGAAAGATCTAATCAGTCGAGTGAAGCTCAGCGGCATGATACAACCCACAGTCCAACGAGCATCAATACCCCAGTGGCCAAGCATAACATCTGAGAACCCGGAACCCAGCCAGACGCAGCCTGCTTTGGAGAAGAACATGCAAAGGCCACAGACATCATGTGAAGTGACCAAAGTCCAGCAGCAAGAAAGAGTGGGCAACAATACCAGCAAGAGGGGTAAAAACGGAGGGGAGCGCACCTGGGACGCCAGGTGTCGCTGTTGAGCCCTCTGGAGGTGTCGTGGGCCTATCAACGAAACACCAAGGAAGGAGGATGCCCATCTGATGACCCCAATGAAGTCTTTACCCCTACCCCTACTCAAGATATTAAGAAGGTGCCAATTATAGTAGGGATTGTAATATCATGTCCTATAAGCTCAACCAAACCTAACGAACACATTGAAATCAGAACTCGACACAGTGCTGCAGGTTATCTCATCAAACTCTGCAGAATTAAAGCAAGAATCCACGTTGTTCATACTTCAAATCCCTTGCAAAAAAGCCCTCTGTAATATTTATTTTCCTACAGTGATTGCTAGCTTCACCGGCATGTTTAGATTTTTAGATTTAGAGATACAGCGCAGAAACAGGCCCTTCGGCCCACCGGGTCCGCGCCGCCCAGCGATCCCCGCACACTAACACCCACTAGGGACAATTTTTTATTTTATTTTTTTACATTTGCCCAGCCAATTAACCTACATACCTGCATGTCTTTGGAGTATGGGAGGAAACCGAAGATCTTGGAGAAAACCCACGCAGGTCACGGGGAGAATGTGCAAACTCCGTACAGACGGCGCCCGTAGTCAGGATCGAACCTGAGTCTCCGGCGCTGTGTCTCCGGCATATTTTATGTGCCTGTGTGTCTTGTTGCTTTTCACTTAGTATGGCTGTATGGTAACTCAAATCTCACTGTACCTTAATTGGTACATGTGACAATAAACTGACCTCGAAACCTTGAAACCTTAAAAAATATGCATTGACGGCTTCCACAGGCACCATCCTCTTGAACATTCCTCCAGATCCAGAAGGCTGAACTCACTCTTTTTATTACACAGAGAGTGGTAGTTGCCCAAAACGCGCTGGCAGGAATGGTGGTGGAGGCAGACACAATATGGCATTTTGAAGGGCTTTTAGATAGGCGCTTAAGAAGCCAGGAGTGGAAGGATATGGATCATGTGCATGTATCTGTACACTGTAGGCAGCTCGATTGTAATAATGTGTCGTCTTTCCGCTGACAGGTTAGCACATGAGGTTTCACTATACCTCAATATATCTGACAATAATCTAAACTAAACTAAACAGAGGAGATGAGTTTAACTTGGCATTATGTTCAGAATGGACATTGGGGACTGAAGGGCCTGATATCTCCTGTACTGTTCAATGTTCTATGTTTGAAAGGATAAACCTGGTTTAGGTTCCAGGGATGGTGGGTTTGTTGTATGAGGAGAGATTGAACAGACTTCAGGGTTTAATAGAAAGAGGAGATGTCATTGAAGTTTACCGAGTTAGAAGAGCTGGGTGCAGGGATGACTCCCTGACTGAGATGACTCAAAGGTTATGGGATGCTGTGGGCAGACTAGAGCAAGCTCCATCTGCAAAACTCCTCTGACAAACCTAGACAGAAGCCCCAAATCCAGCTTTGGTGACTGTCGAAGCATATCAATAATTCTGGGTGTCTCTTAGAAATGAAATAAAGTCAAGCTTACAAAATGAAAACTACTAACCTATTTTAAAAACTAAAATTAAGGTCAGCCGAAGGAGTTTAAAAATGCTTCTAAATAATGAAGAACATTAAAGTAAAGACAATTAATTTTAATGATTGTAACTTTCTCTATTCTCCTCTTTCTTCCCATTAGCCCCCACAATCTCCTTAAAATGATCCTAAATTAACACAAGGTTCAGGAGCAGATTCACCAACATAACTGCTGAGTTTTAATTGGCTGCTGAACCACAGTTGGGGGACACCCATTTTCCACAGGCCTCAAGCAATAGGTTTGAGATTGATTGAATTTGATTGAAAGCTAGATACAGCATGGAAATAGGCCCCTTGGCTCACCAATGCTGACCGTCGATTACCCATTCACATCAGGTCTATGTTATCCCACTTACGCATCCGTTCACCTACACGCCAGGGGTAATTTATAGAACCATTTAACCTTGACAGATTCTTGATTAGTGAGGGTATCAGGGGTATGGGGAGAAGGCAAGAGAATGGGGTTGTCAGGGAATGACAGGTCAGCCACGAATCAATGGAGGAGTCGACTTGATGGACCAAATGGCCTAATTCTCCTCCTAGAAATTATGAACTTATGATGGGGATTCCTTTGGGATGTGGATGGAAACCGGAGCCCCCCAACCCCCCCCCCCCCCCCCCCCGGAACCGCGGGGTCACGGGGACAACATACAAACCCCGCATAGTCAGCACCCGAGGTCAGGATTGAACCTGTCTGTAGCACTGTGGGGAAGCAGCTCTTCCAGCTGCCCGATATGCTGAGAGTTCAGCTTTCCCACAGAAACGCTGAAACACACACCCACATCTGCCGAGAAATGTTTATACTTCCTTGATAAATCGCAGGCAAATCTATTAGAACTACCCCAGAGGTTTGTGTTCAATGCAGGAATGCAGTGAAGCACATTTATGTTACTCTTGTCTCACTCCTGCGCATTCTGTTTTAACATCCATTATAATAAAATTGTAACACAGATTCCTCTAAATGAGCCACTGGCATGTGATGTTAATATTTTATTCATTATATCTGAGGCAGAGGTACCATAAGTTATTTACTGAAAATTGAATATGAAATTGTTGCGTGATAGAAGATGCAATTTTCCAGAACTGCGATTTCCTCGGATAGGGGGAATGCGTTAACTGCATTGAGTTGACATCTTAATTGAACCCGAGAGGCCATTTTCCACAGGCTGGTCAGTGGGAGATTCATCCGATTCTCGGTTCTCAGACCTTCTCCTAATCTTCCTGCTATCAGTGAATAAATGTCACTGCAATGCACAAATGTCCATCGAGTAGACCTTATTACGAAACAGATTTTCGACAGTTTCTCAGATGGTAAGAAGGGCTTGGTGCTATTGCCACCTACCTGTCAACTCGCTTACTTGAAGGACAGAGATGCCGGCCAACATTATTTATCACCGTGGCGCAGTGGTAGAGTTGCTGCCTCACAGCGCCAGAGACCCTGGGTTCGATCCTGACTATGGGTGCTGTCTGTATGGCTATACGTTCTCCCTGTGACTGCGTGGGTTTTCTCCGGGAGCTCCGGTCTCCTCCCACATTCCAAAGACGTACAGGTTTGTAAGTTAATTGGCTTTGGTAAAAATTGTGAATTGTTCCTAGTGTGTAGGAGAGTGCTAGTATACGGTCGGCGCGCGGACTTAGTGGGCTGAAAGGCCTGTTTCCACAATGCACCTCTACAGATTTCCAGGTTATTTGGCCTCTGTAAATTGTCCCTAGCAGGATAAAACTAGTGTGGGGCTGATCACTGGTCAGTGCAGACTCGGTGGGCCGAAGGGCCTGTTTCCACGCAATATTTCTAAAACTAAAACTAAAAACTAAAGATCTCCTTCACTGGTGGCTCAGAGGGCAAATTGTTTGCAATGTCAGGAGGTCTATTTGTAACTATTATTGAGAGCAAAAGTAAAAAGTGCACATCACAGATGAAATGATAACTGTGTTACTGGAGAATGTCCTGTGATGTTTTTCGCTGAGAGTCAGATACATTGTTATATAGAAAGGAGGCTTTCAAGTTTTTAATGTGATGTCAATTGTCAGAGTCAAATGTGCAGTGAACGATTAACTCATGTTGTGTTTATTACCTTCTTTACTAGTATGGCGAGTCCGAAAACTTGTTGGTTGTAGAAGAAGTTTATTGCAGCCGCAATATTCGAATACAGAGTTAAACAACAAGGTAAAGGACAACCATCAAAAACTTACTGTCTTCTTCGAAGACTTTGCCGAACTGAACATTTCGGGCGCCAAAAGCGCACATGACCACGCTGGCCAATCAGCAATGTCGCTCTCTGGACCAATCCCCATGGCCGCGTTCACACGTGACCTCGTTGGCCAATCTGAGGGTTCGACGACCCGGACCATTCTCTATGGTCACTACATGACCCCCCCAGAACCCGAGGTACGGAACCTAGCAGGGAGCCGGATTTCGCGACCATAACGAGTACGGAGAGGGGCAGCCTGAACCACAGGAGCCGGGGGTTCCGGACTTGAAGGAACTGCCGGAACGGGGGGTCCTGGAGGAACTGCCGGAACGGGGGGTCCTGAAGGAACTGCCGGAACGGGGGGTCCTGGACTGAGCGGAACTAACGGAGGTCGGCCTCTCCTAGGGGTTTGGCCGACCAGGACTGGTTCATCCGGATCCAAGTGTGCAGGTTTGAGCCGGGACACCGAGACGAGCTCACTCTTGCCGCACATGTCTAAGGTGAAGGTAGCCGTTCCCTTACGCAAAACCCGGAACGGCCCTTGATAGACCCTCTGCAACGGGGCGCGATGGGAATCTTTTCGCAGAAACACAAACTCACAGTCCTTCAGGGAAGGCGGTTCATGTACCATGGGACACCCATGACGTGAAGTCGGAACTGGAGCCAGGGAACCCACCCGTGCCCGGAGAGATGCTAAAACTGATGGGACTGTAGGCAGCTGGTCTGAAGGGTCCGGAAACAAATCTCCGGGTACTCGAAGTGTCGAGCCATATACTAGCTCCGCGGACGACGCACCGAGATCTAGCTTATGAGCAGTCCGGATGCCCAGAAGAACCCAGGGGAGCTGGTCTACCCAGTCCGGGCCTTCAAGCCTTGCACTGAGGGACGCCTTAAGTTGACGGTGGAACCTTTCTACAAGTCCATTTGCCTGGGGGTGATATGCAGTAGTGGGTTGTAACTTGAAACCGTACAGTTCTGCGAGCGCGGCCCAGAGGGACGAATTGAACTGCGGCCCCCTGTCAGTGGTAATAACTGCCGGGACCCCGAAACGAGCTACCCAATGGAGGGCCAAAGTCCTGGCACAAGACGATGACGAAATATCAGACAATGGGAAAGCCTCTGGCCACCGGGTGAACCGATCCTCCACCGTGAGGAGGTGGGTGTAGCCCCGGGAGGAAGGCAAAGGCCCGACTAAATCCACGTGGATGTGGAAAAAACGAACTACTGGGACCTCGAACTCCTGTACGGGGGGCTGGACATGGCGCTGGACTTTAGCGGTCTGACAGGGAACGCAGGAACGCGCCCAACCCGCTACCTGTTTCCGTAGGCCATGCCAGACAAACCGAGCTGCTACCAAAGCAGAGGTGGAGCGGATGGACGGGTGCGCCAGCCCATGAATGGCATCAAAAACCCGGCGCTGAAGGGAGGGCGGTACTACCGGCCTGGGACGGGGAAGAGAAACATCGCACCAGACTTTCGTGCCTTCCGACCCGCAGGCTACCTGAGCCAACTTCAATCCCGAAGTGGTGGACTGGTATGCCGAAGCGGTATCCGCTAGAAGCTGCGCCTCCGCAAGCTCCTGGGGATCCACCTCGCAGTCCACCGCCGAAATAGGGGAAAAAGCAGGTCTAGACAGGACGTCAGCAACGGCATTAAGCTTACCCGCGACATGACGGACATCGGTGGTAAATTCGGAGATAGCAGTCAGGTGCCGCTGCTGGCGGGCCGACCATGGGTCAGACAATTTGAAAAATGCAAATGTTAATGGTTTGTGGTCCGTAAAGGCCACAAATGGGCGGCCCTCAAGGAAATACCTGAAATGACGATCAGCTAAATAGAGGGCCAGAAGCTCTCGGTCAAATGCGCTATACTTCAGCTCAGCCGAATTTAGTTGCCGGCTGAAAAACGCCAAGGGCTGCCAACGGCCACCGACCTGCTGCTCCAAGACCCCGCCCACCGCCACGTCAGAGGCGTCAACCGTCAGGGCCGTGGGGGCGGAGGGGCTCGGGTGGACCAACATGGTGACGTCTGCTAATGCTGCCTTAGCTGCTGTAAAAGCCGACTCTGCGGCCGGGGACCATATCAACTCTACCGGTTTTCCCGCAAGGCACTGGAAAAGCGGGCGCATGACCCGCGCAGCTGCCGGAACGAACCTATGGTAGAAGTTAACCATGCCTACGAACTCCTGTAGTCCTTTTACTGTGGTGGGCCTGGGGAATGCCCGGATAGCCTCCACCTTCTCGGGCAAAGGGGAGGCGCCGGCAGGGGTAATTCTGTGCCCTAGAAAATCAAGAGAAGGGAGGCCGAATTGACACTTGGAGGGTTGGATAATGAGCCCGTGGTCTTGGAGCCGCTGGAACACAGTCCGCAAGTGGACCTGGTGTTCCTGCACTGAGGGGCTGGCGACCAGGATATCGTCTAAATAAATAAACAAAAAGGGTAAACCCCGACCCACACAGTCCATCAGTCGTTGGAAAGCCTGTGCCGCGTTCTTTAAACCGAAAGGCATACGCAACCATTCAAACAACCCGAACGGAGTAATCGGGGCAGTTTTCTGTATGTCCTCCGGACGCACCGGAATCTGGTGGTATCCTCGCACCAAATCGATTTTGGAGAACACCACCGCTCCTTCCAGCCCAGACGAAAAGTCCTGTAGGTGCGGTATGGGGTAGCGATCAGCCGTGGTGACAGCATTGAGACGCCGATAATCGCCACATGGTCTCCACCCCCCAGATGCCTTGGAGACCATATGCAACGGCGAGGCCCACGGGCTGTCGGACTGACGGACAATGCCCATTTCCTCCATCTTCCTAAATTCCGCCCGTGCCACCACCAGTTTGTCTGGCGGTAGTCTCCTGGACCGAGCGAAAACGGGAGGGCCCTCGGTGCAGATGTGGTGGACCACGCCGTGCTTGGCCGAAGGCGTGTCAAAACGTTGGATGAGTAGCTCTGGAAACTCTGCCAGGATATCAGCATACGAGTCAGGGGCCGCGACGACGGCCTGGACAGTAGGGCTGGGCGGGGAGGCGATTGTCGGAGCGACGGGCTCCTCGCTGGCGGAGGGTCGGAGGTCGTTACCGCGGACATCAGGGACCAGTGAAAAAGCCCAGAGAAAATCTGCGCCTAGGATCGCTTGTCTGACGTCTGCTATGATGAATGGCCATTCGTACATGCGGAGGCCTAACACAAGGGACATCTTCCGTATACCGAAAGTGCGAATGGGGCTGCCATTAACCGCGATGAGAGTGGGACCTGTCTTACCCGTTCTGGTCTCAAGGTCGGTCGGCGGCACTATACTGACGATGGCTCCCGTGTCTACCAAAAATTCTGTGTCCGTGAATCGATCGTGGACGTAGAGGCGTCGGTTCTGGCCAATCGTAACTGCCCCTATGTACGATCGGCCGAGGCATTTCCCGCGAAGGTACAAGGTGAGCGGCAGTTGCGGGATTCGCTACCCCATCGTAGGTGATAATAGCACCAGCCGCGCTTGTGTGGATCTTTTTGGCGGGCTTTCGGAGAACTGGCGGGAGACGCGGCGCCATCTTGATGTCGCTGTGGCGTGGTCACTGATGTCGAGACCTTGTTGATCGAACCGCTTGCCTTGTTTTTAGCCGCTATGAGCGCGTCCGCTTTCGCTGCATATGCTTCGGGGTCCTTAAAAGAACAATCCGTGAGCAGCAGTCGGACTTCCTCAGGAAGCTTCTCTCGGAATGCCTGTTCGAACATAAGGCAATCCGTATGCTCACCGGCTAGCATCATCATTTCGGCCATGAGAGCGGAAGGCCGTCGATCTCCGAGGTCCGGTAGGTGCAGAAGTCTTGCAGCGCAATCATGCCTATTAAACCCGAAGGTTCGCAGTAACACTTTCTTCATGGCCTCGTACTTGCTTTCCGCAGGCGGATTAACGATGAACCGCATCACGCGTGTGGTCGTCTCCGGTGATAGAGCGCTGACGAGGTAGTAATACATCGTCGAGTCGTCCGATATCTTCTTTATATGAAATTGAGCTTCGGTGTGGACAAACCAAGATTGCGGTGAATGTGTCCAAAACAACGGAAGGTGAACGCTTACCGCGCTTAACTCCGCTGTGCCAGGCGCGGCAATCAACAACGAGGCGTCGTGTCCCTGCATAGTCGGTGATCGTCCAGATCACGTCGGGGTCACCAATATGGCGAGTCCGAAAACTTGTTGGTTGTAGAAGAAGTTTATTGCAGCCGCAATATTCGAATACAGAGTTAAACAACAAGGTAAAGGACAACCATCAAAAACTTACTGTCTTCTTCGAAGACTTCGCCGAACTGAACATTTCGGGCGCCAAAAGCGCACATGACCACGCTGGCCAATCAGCGATGTCGCTCTCTGGACCAATCCCCATGGTCGCGTTCACACGTGACCTCGCTGGCCAATCTGAGGGTTCGACGACCCGGACCATTCTCTATGGTCGCTACACTAGGACTATTACCAGTCCTTTGGTCGGACTTGTAGAACTCAATCCCTACATTTTCTGTGATACGGAAAGTGAGTATTGATACCCAGTTGTATCAAATCAACAACACGCAAACCAGGCCACGTGTCAAGTGGACTGTACAGGTATACAAATGACACAAAGTATTGGATTAACTCAGTAGGTCAGGTCGCATATCTGTAGAAAATGGATAGGTGATGTTTAGGGTCAGGATCCTTCTTCAGACAGTTGTGGTGGGGCTGGGTCGGGGAGGGTGGGGTAGGGGAGGGTAGGGAAGGTCAAAAGGAGGAAGAGAGGCGGGACAGGGCAAAGCCTGGCAAGGGATGGGTAGATTCAGGTGAAGGGAGGTTTTGTTCGGCAGAAGGTTGAACAAAGGCCAGAGATGAAAAGACCATCAGTGTGAAATAATAAGAGGTGCCAATTCTAAAGCCAAAAGAAAGAATATAGGTGGAAAGGGATTGGGGGGGGGGGGGGGGGGGGAGGGGGAAGGGGAGAAATAGGTGTGAATTCAGGTAGGGCACAGGGAAGAGAATGGGGTTCTTCTTCTTCTTGCGTTTGTCGGAGCAGAAATTATGTAACGCCCTCCAGGCACTGTAGCCAGTGCAATGTGCTGTTGTCAAGGGCCATGAGGTCTACCCCTCCACCAGGGGGACGGAGGACAGTGCAGTTGAAAATGACGTGCTGCGCTGTTTGCTGGTCTGCTCCATGCACGCAGACTGCTGATGGACGCAACCCCCAACAATGCATGTTGGCGTTGAACCGGCCGACCCCTGTGCGGAGCCGGTTCAGGGTGACCCACACTTTGCGGGGCATGTCCAAGCCGGGTGGGGCTGTGGTGTTCGGTGCGACAGTGAATTGAGGAGGTTGCGATGTCTGTTCCCAGCTGGTTCTCCATGCTCCTAGTATGTGGAAACCGGAGCCACAGAGGGTCGCTGCATGACGGGAGAAAGGGTGACGAGATGATTGGCCTTGAGGTCCCAGTTGTTGTGAATCCTGGGCGAGGTGGTGCAAAGGATGTTTGGCGTCCGATGGGGCCTTGCACGCCAGCCTATGAGTGAAGAACTCTCTGCGAAGCTTGGCGGGTGCGATACCTGCGAGCACCGGCAGGAGATCCGTCGGAGTAGGGCGTAGGCAGCCAGTGATGATCCGCATGGTGTCGTTGAGGGTGGCGTCTAGCTTGCTGGTATGAGCGCTGCGGCACCATGCTGGGGCGGCGTACTCAGCGGCACTGTACACGAGTGCAAGAGCACTGGTTCGAAGAGTAGATGTCCTGGCGCCCCATGACGATCCGGCCAAGCATCGCATGAGGTTGTTCCATGCCGAGACTCTAGCACGGAGAGCTTCAAGGTGTTGCTTGTAGGTCAGCTGCCGATCTAGTTTCACCCCGAGGTATGTAGGAAATGGGTTGTAGGGTAGGGGCTCATGTTGTCGACCACCTCGTGGTGAGCCCTGTCAACTGACCCCAGTCAGGCGAACAACAACAAACAGAGACAACAGAAGCAGAATGGGGTTAAAAAGTGAGGGGGGAAAGAGGGGAATTGTCTGCAGGTTGGTTACCTAAAATTGGTGAATTCAGTTTTTGTACTAGATGCTGAGATGCTGCCGATCCCGCTGAGTTACTCCAGCGTTTTGTGTCTCTCTTCAGTGTTTATACTGTTAGGTTGTAAGCCACCCAAGGAGAATATGAGGTGCTGTTCCTCCACTTTGCATGTGGCCTCACTCTGGCAATGGAGGAGTCCCGGGACGGAAAGGTGAGTATGGGAATGGAAGGGGAGTCAAAATGGTCAGCAACCGAGAGATCCAGCAGGTCTTGGCGGACCGAGCGAAAGTGTTCGGCAAAAAGGTTGCCTAGTCTACACTTGGTCTCACATATGTAAAAGATGTAAAGGGAACAGCGAATGCAGTAGTTGATGTTAGAGGAGGTGCTCGTGAACCTTCATCTCACCTGGAAGGATTTTTTGGGATCCCTAGATGGATGTGAGGGAGGAGGTATTGGGGCAGATGTTACATCTCCTGCGTTTGCAGGGGAAAGTACCTGGGGAGGATACAGGGATGAGTGAACCAAGGAGTTGCGGAGGGAGTGGTCTCTGTGGAAGGCGGAAAGGGGTAGGAATGGGAAGACTTGACAGGTGGTGGGATCACAATGGAGGTGGCGAAACCTATACCTGTACAGGTAGTTCCACTGTAATGTCATGGTTGCAATCCTAAGAAACCTTTAAATCGTATTATAAAGACTATAGTGTCACAGGGGGGCAGTGGTTTAGTGGCTGGACCATCTCGGACTCTCAATAGCCAAGTTATTTTCTCTGAGGAACAGGTAAGATCAGTTTATTAACGCCTCATGCAATCAAAGGGTGGACCCACAAATTCCCAAATATGCTCACCTGTCGTATAAACAGACTGCAATGCAAAAGACAGGTAATAGAACCATCCTCACACAAGATTTCCAGTTATCATCCACTTTATCATTAATTATCTTCCTGTAGTTAGACTGGCTCGGCAATTCACACACCCAGGAATGAAGGAGATTACAGAGAGTGGTAGACACTTCCCGCTCTGCCGCCGTGCCACCGTGCCGTGAGGGCGGATCGAGCTGCTGGAGTGGGCATTGGGGCATGGTTCCACAGCAGAGGAGTTGACAACCGGGACCATCCAAGACCACATGAAATTGCAGAGAAATGAGTAGGAAGGAAGATCAGATGCTGGTTTAAACCGAAGATAAGACACAAAAGGCTAGAGTAACTCTGTGGGGACAGGCAGCGTCTCTGGAGAGAAGGATCAGGTGACATTTCGGGTCAATGGTCTCGAAGAACGGAGATGAGGAAAAACTTTTTCAGTCAGAGAGTTGTAAATCTGTGGAATTCTCTGCCTCAGTGGAGGCTTTCAAGAGAGAGCTCTTAAGGATAGCGGAGTCAGGGGGTATGGGAGAGGGCAGGAATGGGGTACTGATTGAGAATGATCAGCCATGATCACATTGAATGGCGGTGTTGGCTCGAAGGGCCGAATGGCCTCCTCCTGCACCTATTGTCTATTGTCTATCACAGGCACTGATCTTCCCACCATTGAAAGGATCTAAAGGAGGTGCTGCCTCATAAAGCCCCACAAAGACCCACATCACCCTGGCCACCCTCTCATTTCACTCCTACCACTGGGAAGAAGATACAGGAGTCTGAAAACCATGACCACCGGGTTCAAGAATAGGTTCTCCCAATAACCATTAGGCTCTTGAATGCTACACATCACTAGTTTCAACTATGAACTTTTATGAACTGTCTTTGGTTGAACTAAGGGCTTTTGTTTTTGTACTAGTATTGTGGTCGTTACTTTATTGTATTTTTGTTTGTTAGATATTATTTATGAGCATTGTGCTCACAGGCCTGTTATGGTGCTGTAAGTTAGAATTTCATTATTCTGCTGTCAGTACGTATGATAGTTAAACATTTTTGATTTAACTCCTGACACAGTCAGCCTGTCAATCTCTGACTGGATGCCTTCGACAAAATTGGCCGATGAACCTTCTGGCACCGTCTGTGTTAAACTGAATAACTTCCATCTTCAAACTCCACACTCCTCTGCGTTCGTCCTCAGCTATTTATGTGCGAGAGATACTCACGGACAAATTACAGCCAGGTCACTGGATGGTAAAGCACAGTAGTAGATTCCTAAGCTGACAGGAAAAAATCAACAAGAAAGGTATGTAGGAAGGAACTGAAGATGCTAGTTTAAACCGAAGATAGACACAAAATGCTGTAGTAACTCAGGGGGACAGGCAGCATCTCTGGAGAAGGAATGGGTGACTTTTCGGTCGAGACCCTTCTTCAGACTGCAGAAGGATCTCGACCCGAAACATCACCCAATCCTTCTCTCCAGAGATGCTGCCCATCCCGCTGAGTTACTCCGGCATTTTGTGTCTATCTCCAAGAAAAGTAGATTGGTGCTAAGCAAAGCCTTGCCACTTCAAGGCTGTGTGGATTATATCTTGATCAATCTACCCTACACTTTGTTAAACAAAAGGACACAAAATGCTGGAGCAACTCACCGGGCCAGGCAACATCTCTGAGACTAAGTACATGGATAGGTGACGTTTCGGGTTGAGACCCTGAGACTGAATAAGAGTTTGTCCCGAAACGTCACCTATCCATGTTCTTCCAGAGATGCTGCCTGACATGCTGAGTTATTCCTGCTCATTGTATCCTTTTGTATATTAACCAACATCTTCAGTTCTTTGTTTCTACACTTTAATAAATTTGGATTAATTTTAACGATAGGGGATTGTTTTTATGTACAGAACACAGAGTGGTGGAAGAACTCAGTGGGTCAGACAGCATCTGTATAGGAAATGTTTTGGGTTGGGATCCTTCTTCAGGATTATTGTCATGTTTTTGTGGCCCAAATGAATTAAAATGACCAAGCAGTGACTTGCTTACAGTTCTAGTTGTGAACAGCAGATGTCACTGTTGCAATGAAAATGACATACCTTTCCCTGTGATGTTTGAAGCAGTTTAGCCTATTGCCTTAAATTGACACACAGAATCATTATTTATCTACGGTAACCTCACCTCTGCATTCCCATCTACCCCTCAGTAAGTTTCCCCAAATGGAGTTTGGTGCTGAAGGTGGAAACTCTTCTCAAATGTGAGTTTTCACCACATCACCTTCTCCTATTCACAGCTCCACTGTCCTGAGCAAACTGAAAAGAGAATGCCCAAGGTATGAACATTTAATTCTCCAATTTTAGGTAACCTCTACCTAACTCCCACCTCCCCTCCCTGCCCTTTCTCCCCCATACATCTCCCTCTTCCTTCCTCTGTAGTCCACCTGGACTCCCATCTATTTCACCCCTCCACACAACCCCCTTCCCCTCCTGTTGCTTTCCTTCTCCTGGCTTCACAATTCACAACTCTTCAAACCTGTCTTACCTCTGCCTATCAAGCCCCCCCCCCCCCCCCTTGCTTGTGTCGACCTATTACCTGTCACACTTTGGTCAACGTGGGTTGTTTTTAAATGTCCTTCCTCTCCCCTTTTCCAGTTTTCTTCTCCCCCCCCACAATCAGTCTGAAGGACACCAACTAGGATTGCCAACTGTCCCCAATTAGCCGGGACATCCTGTATTTTGGGCTAAACTGGCTAAACAGCCCTTAAATTGTTTAAATTTAAATTGGGCTAAACAGCCCTTGTCCCGTATTAGGCCGGGGGGGGGGGGGGGGGGGGGGAGGTGGAGGGGCGCTATAGGGGCGCTATAGGCCTGGTCGCTCTAGGCCCAGACAGTGTAGTAGGAAAAAAATTGCTAATGCTGGTTAAAATCTATGCCTACCTTCTGGAGAGTATAGGTGCGGACAGTGTAGGTCCGGAGGCCCGGGCACCGCCTAACGGAGGTGCGTAGCAACCCGCCTCCCAGCCCGGGCGGCCGCCATTGGTGGAGCGGGATCACATGGCCGCTGGCTGGGTGAGGTCACGTGGGGCGCGGGGCGGTGACATCATCTTGTCCCGTATTTGGGAGTCCTATAGTTGGCACCCCTAACACCAAAATGTTACCTATCCGTGTTCTCCAAAGATGCTGCCTGACGTGCTGAGCTACTCCAGCACTTTGTGTCCTTTAGTGAATGCCTTGTTCGAAATTGAAGAAGCTTCCACTTCCAATACATTTACAATTGACCAACAGAAATGTTCAAACCAAATGAAAGCCAGACGCCCTATATTTCATTACTTCTCTCTCCAGGTTTGTTGCTATAGGAACTGAAGTTACTAAGTATTAGCCAAAATGCAGGTGAAAAGATGAAACTGGATAAATCCCAAAGACCCAATCATTGAAAAGGTGCTGACAATCGAGATAGAGGGTGTGCTGGTTAACAGATTCCACAAGTTTAATAGATTCTGGAATTGATCCTGTGGATTGGAAAGTAGCAAATGTGGCCCCCAAATGAACAGCCTGTGATTGTGAATGTCCTAGCTATATTGTCTTTCCAAAGAAGCATCAGCTCACATTTTTCAGAATTAAATTGCATCTGCCCATCTTGCCAACTCATCAATATTATTCTGTAGCTGAAGACTAGCCTTCTCGCTATCAACGCTGCCGCCAATGTTCATGTTGTCTGCACATTTATTCATGCCTCCTAGATTAGCAACCAGATTGTTAATGGGTATGGGTGTTTCCGTAAATACAGTAAAACCGTAAAGACTGCAGGTTTCCAAACTTCCAGGTTATTTTCCTAGTTTTTAATCATAATCATAATGATCATAATCATAACCATACTTTATTAGCCAAGTATGTTTTCCAACATACAAGGAATTTGTTTTGCCATACAGTCATACCAATTAAAAGCAACAGAACACACAAAATATAGTTTAACATTAACATTCACCACAATGCCTCCTTCACATTCCTCACTGTGATGGAAGGTGAAATTTTTTGTGTAAAGTTTCGTGTAATATTTTGTGTATTATACCCACTGTTTCATATCCTGTATTTTAAGTAGTATAGATTATGGTGTATAGCCAAAATAATGAAATGAAGCAAAAATAAATAAATCTGTTTTTACAAAGAAAAATATCAGATATGACCTTGAGTTTTCTTGCCTTTTTTTGTGACATTTTTCAAGCAGGATTTCATCAAATCCTTAGGCTAATTTATACCAGAAGGATTACATTAATTTTACCATTAAATAACTCTATATAAGCCAAATTCTGATCATGCTTATGATTTTCGTCATTTATCACCCGATAAGCTGGTTTTCTGTTGCCCCAAATCTTTGCAGCAGAACATGAGTAGCAGTGCCACTTTGCTCACGTTGTGAAATGTATGATTTAAAAGCAGAGTAACCGTTTTTATATTTATTGTTTCTTCTTTTATTCTTTATATTTTATGTTTAAGCTTTCCATTGAAATATTTAATAATGAATAGAATTTAAAATCATGAAATAAAAATCTAGTTTGCTCAACTATTTTAGTGATGTCTCATTCTGTAGTCCCTCCCGTTGAGTACCGTTGTCAACCCTATTTATAACGCTATTTATAGCAGTTCGATCCCGACTACGGGCGCTGTCTGTATGGAGTTTGGACGTTCTCCCCGTGACCTGCGTGGGTTTTCTCCGAGATCTTCGGTTTCCTCCCACACTCCAAAGACGTACAGGTTTGTAGGTTAATTGGCTTGGTAGATAAAAATCGTCCCTGATGCGTATAGGATATTGTTAATGTGTGGAAATAGCTGGTCAGCACGGACCCTGTGGGCCGAAAGGGCCCGTTTCCACGCTGTATCTCTAAACTAAACTATAACCGTTTGTTTTTTGCAATCGTCGTGATTTAAAAAAAAATTCAAACAACGCATTTATAATGACCCTGGCGTGAACTGCGGGTCTCGTGGTGGGTTAGGTGCCAACATTTAGTAAGGGAGCTTAGAAATCAGTAAGTGTCCCATCTGACTTATAGGTCTTATAAATAATTTTTTTCCCTCGATTTGTTTCAAATTTTGAAAGTATGAAATTTTCATACTTTCAAAATTTGAAAATAAACGAGGGGAAAAATTTTGGTCAAATTTTGGTTGATTTTGATCACAAATTAGCTCAAAAGGATCATAGGTAGGCCCATTTTTAATGCTGTGGTGTTTCATTATGATTCAATAACTTTCAAATTTGGCCTACCCATGTCACAGGTTGGCACCCTTATTTACGGAAACACACATATAATGAGCGACAATGGCCTCAGCACTGATCCCAATGGACACTCAAAAGCAAACTTTGAGCATCACTCACTACCAGCCAACTTTCATGAATCTTGGGGTTCAAGCCGACAGCTCCCTGAAAGTGGCAACGCAAGTAGATTTAGTGGTAAAGAAGGCAGACGGCATGCTTATTTTCAGGACAATGAGTCAAAGAGTCAGGATATCATGATACAGTTTTATAGGACGTTATAGGACTTTATAGATTTGGGGGAATTGGTTTTGTCTTTTTGCACTATAAATTTGTGTTGTAAATTGTATCTGTGTGTCCTGTGCTTTGTGTTGTATACTGCCGGACCCTGACGTGAGAGGACGCTGGTGCTGTTTATTCGCCGCTTCTCCGTTAGGATAGTTTGTCTGTTTGTTTTTATGTTATGATTGTTTTTGTAAAGCGCTTTGAGCTTCTGGTAAGGCGCTATATAAAATAAATGCTTATTATTATTATTATTATTATTGTTTGTTCATTTGTCTTATGTGTATGTGTGTAAGTGTGTGTGTGCTGCTGCAAGTAAGAATTTCATTGTTGTGTTTGTGACACATGACAATGAAATACTCTTGACTCGTGACGCTTGATTAGGTCACATTTGGAACAATGCGTGCAGTTCTGGTCAATCCTTTAAAGAAAGGATGTGGAGGCTTTGGGAAGGGGTGCAGACGGGGTTTACCAGAATGCTGCTGGAATACGGGATGTTAACTACAGGGAGAGGTTGGGCAGACTTGG
The DNA here is from genome assembly GCF_053455715.1 of Rhinoraja longicauda. Taxonomy (NCBI): domain Eukaryota; kingdom Metazoa; phylum Chordata; class Chondrichthyes; order Rajiformes; family Arhynchobatidae; genus Rhinoraja; species Rhinoraja longicauda. Next base: position 15,890,599 of record NC_135965.1, on the reverse strand, counting down.
ATTGTCTCTCTGGAGCACCGGAGGTCGCGGGGAAACCTGATAGAAGTCGATTAAATTATGAGAGGCATAGAGAGTTTAGGCAGTCAGAACCTTTTTTTCACAGGATGGAAAAATCAAATACTAGATGGCATAGCTTTAAGGTGAAAGAGGCAAACTTTAAAGGAGACTAGACGACTGTGGACCTGTTGGGTCCAAACCTCTCCTGCATTGATCTACCACCCACCCCCCTCCCCCACTCTCCCCTCCCCCCATCCCTACACCCCCAGTCACCCACTGACCCACTGCATCGCCCCTGAACCCCCCTTATCCCCCCCTCCTCCCCTCCCCCTCACTCACCCCCTGCAACCCCCTCAACCCACCTTAACCCCCCCTCCTTCCCTCCCCACCCACCAACTGCATCCCCCTCAACTACGCTTATCCCCCCTCATCCCCCTCTCCTCCCTCACCCACTCTCCCACTCCATTCCCCCTCAACCCCCCTTATCCCCCCTCCTTTCCCCCCACTCACCCACTGCATCCCCCCTAAACCCACCTTATATCCCCATCTCTCCTCCCCCACTCACCCACTCACCCACTGCATCCCCCCTCAACCCCCCTTATCCCCCCCTCATCCCTCTCCTCACCCACTCCATCCCCCCTCAAACCCCTTATCCCCCTTTCTCCCCTCCCCCACTCACCCAATCCATCCCCCTCAAACCCCTTATCCCCCTTTCTCCCCTCCCCCACTCACCCACTGCATCCCCCATCAACCCCCCTTCTCCCCCCCTCCTCCCTCCCCCCCACTCACCCACTGCATCCCCCATCAACCCCCCTTATCCCCCCCTCATCCCCTCCCCTCACCCACTCACCCAATCCATCCCACCTCAAACCCCTTATCCCCCTTCCTCCCCCCCCACTCACCCACTGCATCCCCCCCTGAACCCCCCCTTATCCCCCTTCCTCCCCACCCTCCCCCCACTCACCCACTGCATCCCCCATCAACCCCCCATATCACCCCCTCCTCCCTCCCCCTGGCTGTATAGAGTTTGTACGTTCTTCCTGTGACCTCGTAGGTTTTCCTTGGGTGCTTTGGTTTCCTCCCACATTCCAAAGACGTACTGGTTTGTAGGTTAGTTGGCTTCTGGAAAAATTGTAAATTGTCCCTTAGTGTGTAAGATAGAACTGGTGTATGGGGATCGCTGGTCGGCGTGGACTCGGTGGGTCAAAGGGCCCGTTCCCATGCTGTATCTCTAATCTCTAAACTAGTGTAGACTGGAAAGATCCTGATTTGAAATGCCGTCTATCCATTAACTCCACAGATGCTGTCTGAACAGCTGAGTTCCTCCAGCACTTTTCTTTCCAAAGATAATGTATTAGAGATCCGTTGTGAGTGTGAAAATGTAGAGATTCCAATAATATTTATTCTGCAGATTTCATTGTGTCCTTTAAACCTAAGACTTTAGAGATACAGCGTTGAAAGAGGCCTTTCAGCCCACCGAGTCCATGCCGACCAGCGATCACCTTGTACACTAACATTATCCTACACACTGGGGACAATTTACAATCAACAGAAGCCAATTAAACGACAAACCTGCACGTCTTTGGAGTGTGGAAGGAAACCGGAGCACCCAGAGAAAATCCACGCCGTCACAGGGAGAACATACCGAGAACATGCCATACTGACAGAACCTGTAGTCAGGATCGAACCCGAGTCTCTGATGCTGTAATGCAGCAACTTTACCACTGCTGCACTGATCCACAAGTTGATGCTTTACTTCATTGAGGACTGAGAGCCAAGAGGCAGTTCCTCTCGATGGTAGCAAAAAGGATTTGGAATGAAAACGGAAATATTTATGATATTGGCACTAGAGGGCAGCAGTTCATCATACGTATTAGCACATAGTATCTCAGAAGCCCCAAGTATTGCGAAAATGCTTGAGAAATGGAACAAATGTTGAACTTGGAGGTCAATTTCAATTTTGAATCCCATTCCATGGAAATGAGCATAAATTCAGCTGGGAGAATGTTGCAATGTTAGAAGTGCTAACTTTCAGATAATACTCTAAATTGTGACAGATGTTAAAAATCTGTGAAGGAAAGAACTGCAGATGCTGGTTTAAACCGAAGATAGACATAAAAAGCTGGAGTAACTCAGCGGGACAGGCAGCGTCTCTGGAGAGAAGGAATGGGTGACGTTTCGGGTCCAGACCCTTCTTCAGACAAGTTAGGGATAAGGGAAACGAGAGATATAGATGATGATGTAGAGAGATGAAAGATATGCAAAAATGTAAAATCTGTGACATTATTTTGGGGAAAGGCAGGCTGGATGGATTATCGTGGTGTTCTGGCTAATCTTTGTCCATCAGCCAATGTCACTGGCTCTCATGTGATAGGTATTTTGCAAGTGGGTGTGGGAGGTTGTTGCAAAAGAAGTTCGTGGGAAGTTATAAAGTGTTTGAAAGACATTCAACAATGCAAGGATGAAATAAACTTTGGCAACATCTCAGGGAAATCAGTCAGACTTCATTCTTCCCAGATCCATACCAACATTGCCAGGACATGCACAGGATTTAACAGAATCACAGGGAATCACAGCCATACAACTCAGAAACAGGCCCTTCGGTCCACCAGCTCCATGCTGACCAATTAACCAGCATTTGATCCAGAGCCTACTGTGCCTCAGCAGTTCATGTGCTCATCTTGATAATCCCTAAATGATCCAGGAGTCCCTGCCTCCAACACCCAGTCAGGCTGTGTGTCCAGATTCACACTTTCTGGATGATCACTGTTAAATCTTTTACCTCAGTACCCTAAAACAATGCCCTCTAGTTTTATTGAGTTGAGCTATGGTGAAAGGTTTCCTACCGTCTACCTTATTTATGTCCCTCATAATTTTGAAAACCTCTATCAGGTTCCCCCCTCAGCTTCCTCCACTCCACTCTGACATACTCCAATCTTCTATGTCCAGCTGTAGCTTGAACTGTAAAATGGTGCCATAATCTGGTGACTATTGCGTATGGACTCGATGTATGTTTCTCTGCAATAGGGTACTTAATCAGTCATTGTCTTTACGTGTGGCAATGATCTCACTGATCTATATGCAAAAATATGTATTTCACAGTACCTTGATACACGTGATGATAAAAGAACCATTGAACTATTGAACCATTGAGTTTTGGACGGTGAGGGGAGACTTGATAGAAGTATATAAAATTAGGAGAGGCATAAATAATGTAATCTGAATAGATAAGGTAATCTGAAAAAGGGTCTCAACTCGAAACATCACCCATTCTTTCTCTCCAGAGATGCTGCCTCTGTCCCACTGAGTTACTCCAGCATTTTGTGTCTACCTTTGATTTAAACCAGCATCTGCAGTTCTTTCCAAAACACAGATAAGGTAGATGGTTAGGAAAAAAAAACCTGCAGATGCTGGTTTAAATCGAAGGTAGACACAAAAAGCTGGAGTAACTCAGTGGGTCAGGCAGCATCTCTGGAGAGAAGGAATGGGTGACATTTCGGGTCGAGACCCTTCTTCAGACTGATGTCAGGGGAGGGGGCGGACAAAGGTAGGATGTAGTCAGAGACAGGAAGACTACTGGGAGAACTGGGATGGGGAGGGGAGAGAGAGGGAAAGCAGGGACTACCTGAAGTTCAGAGGTCAATGTTCATACCGCTGGGAGGTAAACTACCCAAGCGAATTATGAGGTGCTGTTCCTCCAATTTGCTCTGGGCCTCACTCTGACAATGGAGAAGGCCCAGGACAGAAAGGTCAAATTGGGAATGGGATGGGGAGTTGAAGTGCTGAGCCACCGGGAAATCAGGTTGGTTAAGACAGACTGAGCGGAGGTGTTCAGCGAAATGATCGCCGAGCCTGTGCTTGGTCTCGCCGATGTAGAGAAGTTGACATCTGGACAGTGGATACAGTAGATAAGGTTGGAGGAGGTGCAGGTGAACCACTGCCTCACCTGGAAAGACTGTTTGGGTCCTTGGATAGGAGTCGGGGGAGGGGGGGTAAAGGGACAGGTGATGCATCTCCTGCGGTTGCAGGGGAAAGTACCTGGGGAGGGAGTGGACTGGGTGGGAAGGAACAAGTGGACCAGGGAGTTTCAGAGGGAACGGTCTCAGCGAAAAGCAGAAAGGGATTGAGATGGTAAGATGTGAACACTAGTCGAATTACATTGGAGGTGGCGGAAATGTTGGAGGATAATATGCTGTATGCGACGGCTGATGGGGTAGAAGGTGAGGACAAGGGGAACTCTAGCCTTGTTACGAATGGGGGGAGCAAGAGTGGAGTGCAAGGCTTTTGAGGAGACCCTAGTGAGACAATAGACAATAGACAATAGACAATAGGTGCAGGAGTAGGCCATTCAGCCCTTCGAGCCAGCACCGCCATTCAATGCGATCATGGCTAATCACTCTCAATCAGTACCCCGTTGCTGCCTTCTCCCCATACCCCCTCACTCCGCTATCCTTAAGAGCTCTATCCAGCTCTCTCTTGAAAGCATCCAACGAACTGGCCTCCACTGCCTTCTGAGGCAGAGAATTCCACACCTTCACCACTCTCTGACTGAAAAAGTTCTTCCTCATCTCCGTTCTAAATGGCCTACCCCTTATTCTTAAACTGTGGCCCCTGGTTCTGGACTCCCCCAACATTGGGAACATGTTTCCTGCCTCTAACGTGTCCAATCCCCTAATTGTCTTATATGTTTCAATAAGATCCCCCCTCATCCTTCTAAATTCCAGTGTATACAAGCCCAATTGCTCCAGCCTTTCAACATACGACAGTCCCGCCATTCCGGGAATCAACCTAGTGAACCTACGCTGCACGCCCTCCATAGCAAGAATATCCTTCCTCAAATTTATGGAAATAAATCTATAATGGAATCTATAACGAATTGCAGCAGAATTGACACAGATCACATTAGATGACAGCAGTGCAGCACTGTACAGATTGTTGTGATCTCTCCCCACAGGAAGTCCTGATGTCAGTGTTCCAGAGGCTGGTTCATTCCAAGCAAGACTCAGATTTGAAGTGTTCCAGTGAGAGGTTCCAAGAAAGACAGTTAAACTGGCAGTCTACCAGGACTGAACACCAAAACATTGGTAGGTTGCCTGAATTAATATTTCAGAATATCGTATGCGATATTGAAAGTTGTTTACCAATGTATTCACTTTATCGTTCTTATTATTTAAATTGGCTCAGTCATTTGGATAAAGAATGTTGGCCATGGCCATGATCAGTCTGAAGAAGGGTCTCGACCCGAAATGTCACCCATTCCTTCTCTCCTGAGATGCTGCCTGACCCGCTGAGTTACTCCAGCTTTTTGTGATACCATGGCCATGGTTTATCTGGGACTCTGTCATGGTACAATGTCTATCTTCACTGGAATAGTAATCCAGAGGTTAAAATTCCAGCAGCTCATTCTGAAGATAAATCGTGGTTTAATTATTGAAAGAATCAAACTGATTGGTGGGGCAGAGATAGGGCAGACAGTCAGATTTTATTTCCGAGGTAGGTTGAACGGTTTCCTCAAAAACTCGGATTGGTTTCTCAAACCTGGGTTGTTTTCTCTGGAGCGTCAGATGCTGAGGGAAGACCTGAAAGTTGTTTATGAAAATATCCAAGGCATTGACCGTCAGAGTTTTTATCCCAAGTTAGAACTGTCAAAGACTACTGAGTTACCTTCAAGGTGAGAGTGGCAAAATTTTAAAGTAGTGTGTAAGACAAGTTTTGGTCAGGTAGTGGAGGCAGATATGGCAGTGGCATTGAAGATGTTAAATAAGGATGTGGATTTAACAGGGAACAGAGGGATACGGATTATGTGCAGGTAGATAAGGGTCGGTCTTAATATCATGTTCAATACAGACATTGTGGGCTAAAGGTGTGTAGGAAGGAACTGCTGATGCTGGTTTAAACCAAAGATAGACACAAAATGCTGGAGTAACTCAGTGGGTCAGACAGCATCTCGGGAGAAAAGGAGTAGGTGACATTTCGGGTCGAGACCCTACTTCAGACCCTTCAGTGTCTTTTGTCCAGAGAGGCTGTCTGACCCGCTGAGTTACTCCAGCTTTTTGTATCTATCTTGTGGGCTGAAGAGCCTGTTCCTGTGTTGTACTCTTCCATGTTGTTTGATGTTTTCTGGAGAGAAAATCCACATGTCTTGAAATCCTGGTACACCAGATACATCCATGGGAATGATGCCCACGTCTTCTTCGGTGTTACGCTAATCATGGTGACTCCAAGAGACCCCGGGGTTGGATGAATTGAAGTTGGATGTTTTCCATTGTGGGTTGCAGAAGGCAGCACATTACGCAGGACCAGATCCAGGTCCATAAGCTAGTTGGGGAGGGTGATGGGGAGGGTAAGAGGGGCAGGTAATGAGGGTTACCTCCTAACAAAAGATGGTGAAGGGGAAAGGGTGGTAGTCCAGCTTGGCAATAAGAGTCTAGCCAATGAGGGGGAAGGAGACTGGTGCATCCATTGAGGTGTCTCAAGAAATCAAAGGATTGGGATCTCAGAAGACAAAGCAATTGGGAGTGACAAGGGTATTTTGTGGAATCGGTGCTGTCAGGATATTAGGTCAGGAAATCAGCTTGGACTAATTAGGGATGAAGTTGATAGGATTAAGTTTAGCCTTAGATTTATTATTGTCACGTGTACTGAGGCACAGTGAAAAGCTTTGTTTTGCATGTTATCCAATCAAATCAGATAATACCACACGTAAATACAATCAAGCAAAAGTACAATGGGTCGAGCAAAGGAAAAGATACAGAGTGAAGAATATAATTCTCAGCAATGCGGCATAATGTTCCAAAACCAGTCCAATGTCTGCTGTGGGAGATGGAGAAGATGTATTCAAGGCAAAAATGAGGCTAAACTGGGGGCAATCTCAATCCAAAAACATGGATTGAATACTCCGGTAGTGACTAACAATATATTCGCTCAGAACAAAGGAGAGTTGTGTGGGAATTGGCATCACTTAATCTGCACCTGGTGCCAAAGTTGCATCAGACATGATGGTGTGAGTCATGATAGCAGGTCGGGATGGGACCAACAATGAAAGTGACACAAAATGACCTGAAAATGGCCATTATCAAGTTCCACTGCGAACAAAGCATATTTACAAACTATTGAAATGGAATAGTGCTGCTTACATGAGCTTCATGTGGAGGAAATAACTGCAGATGCTGGTACAAATCGAAGGTATCACAAAATGCTGGAGTAACTCAGCGGGTCAGGCAGCATCTCTGGAGAGAAGGAATGGGTGAGACCCTTCTTGAAGAAGGGTCTCGAGCCGAAACGTCACCCATTCCTTCCCTCCAGAGATGCTGCCTGACCCGCTGAGTTACTCCAGCATTTTGTGATACCTTACATAAGCTTCATGATGTTTATCTTGTCTCGATCAGCCTCATGAATCGCTCCAGTACCTCAGTAGTGTGATTGATTCTTAATTACCCTCTGACATAGAGCGTGAACAAGCCAAGTTCTCGGGGCCCCAAGGGCAGTCTAGTTGCAACGTTAATAATTGCGACGTTAAATTTTAAAACTGCATCAGAAGACGAGCTCCTAATCCTGAAGCTGATCCATAATCATGATCACACAAACCCACAGATTTTCTGCCAGTTTAATCAGAACTTGTAGTCAAGATGATAAGAGCATTTTGTTAATTGGCCTAATGACCAGTAGAGCACACAAACATGCCCTTCGACCTACAATGTCTGTGCTGAATGTCTGTGCTAAATTAAACTAACCTCCTCTGCCTGCACATGATCCATGTCCTTCCATTCCAACAATTCCATGTGCCTATGGTCTAACAAGCCTCTGAAACACCACTATCAGATCAGACTCCACCACCAGCCCTGCCAGTGGGTTCCAGGTACCCACCACTCTCTGCGTAGACTTACCCCGCACATCCCCTTTAAACCATCCCTGACTTTAATGCGATGCCCGCGAGTCTTTTTACTTTTCTACCTGGGGAAAAAGGTTCTGACTCTCTATGTCATCTCATAATTTCATATACTTCCTATCAAATCTCCCCTCCAACTCCTAAGCTCCAGAGAAAACAATCCCAATTTGTCCAGCATCCCCCTGTACAGTGCATTCAGAAAGTACTCAGACCCCTTCACTTTTTCCACATTTTGTTACGTTGTTAAAGTTCGCTTTCTCTAGACAGACAACAATGCAACAAAGTTAGTGGTAAAACAGTAGTCTTTATTAAGCCAGGCAGGAGTGGGGAGATCAGCACCGGGTGCCTTCATACACCCAAGCTCACCTCGTGCCCCACTCTCCGAAACACAGGACAAAACAGTATAGTTATATCTTTTTCTTATCAGTGAATGAAGTGGCACCACTCACATCATGCCCATACAAGGTAGTGAAAGAAATAGGACCATGTCCATATAAGCTATTAAGAAGGCCGTATGGCGAGTCCGGAAACTTGTCCTTTGTGGAAGAAGTTTATTGCGACAGCAATATTCGTATACAAAGGTTTAACAACAAGATAACGGACAACCATCAAAAACTCACTGTCTTCTTCGAAGACGTCTCCGAACTGACTCTTTTCGGGCGCCAAAAGCGCACATGACAACGCTGTCGCTCTCTGGACCAATCCCTACGGTCGCGCTCACACGTGACCTTGCTGGCCAATCTGAGGGTTCGACGACCAGGACCATTCTCTATGGTCGCTACATCCGTTTAAAAAAAAAATGATCTCAGCTTATTCTTATTTATTTTTTTAGCAAAGCCAACTAAAGGTCAGTTGTTTTTTTTGTAGTACATGTTGTACTTCTCAAGGTTAGACAGTTACCTCTTTCTGCTTAGCTAAGCAATTTACAATGTGCAAGAACAAGCAGGCAACCATTTTGTGACCTGTTTCGTTTGTAAACACTTAAATTCTTTCATTCCCTCCTTTTATCACAACATGATAACCATTAAAGTCTCCGCAATGCACAGATTGGTCGGATACACTGTATTACAAATATCAAAGCAATTATTAGTAGAAAAATCAAACTGCAGTGCACTATGGACCCCCAAAGACCTCCTAACCAGCTGAATGGCCACAAGCTGCCCTTCACCATAATAGCCATGCGTCTGGCTTCCAATCTTCTTGATTTTATTGACCTCCTGAAAGATGTGGGCAGCTAAGTTGGTAACATGAGAGGACTCGTCGGGAACATAAGTACAACATTCCCGTCCTATTATTGCACAGGGCCCTCCTTCCTTGGCCAGTGCCATACGATCTTGCAGGGCCACAGCACGGAGCGCGACCATTTCAGCTGTTATGGATAGAGCCGCCTGTGTATTGCCTAAGGCTTCCGCAATTTCATTAGCCAATTTCCCCATTACCGAGGCCATAGATATCAATTCTCGGGAGGCACGAGCTGTCCCACAGGGAAGGGTAGGCAATCATCAAGAATTGCTCTGATTTAGATATGCCTCGTTACAGACCATACGATCTCCGTTGTTATCTTTTGGCTTTCCCGATGCGCTTGCAGTCAGTTCAGGTGTATCCAGCGTGGGTGATCTTCGACTTTCACCGCTTTAGGTGTAGTCAATAGTACTTGCCAGGGCCCGTTCCACCGTTCCCCTAGTTTCTTCCGATCCCAATTTCTTATTAGTACGTAGTCTCCTGGTTGTATGGATTCACCGTTATAGTCAGCCGACAGTGGTCTCTGCGTCTCCAATACCTGTGAATGCATGAATGCAAGACTGACAAGGTTCGGGTCAATTGCTGTGCGTACGTAATTAACTCCTCATTAAGAGCATGTAGATCAAAACTGACTTCTGTACTGGAAAACGCACTCCAAGGAGTACGTAATGGTCGCCCATATATGATCTCGGCAGCTGTTAGTTTAGTAATACTGTGTGGTGAAACTCTCATCTCAAATAGAGTGAGAGCAAGGACCTTAATCCAACTCTGCCCCATTTCCCCCATTAACTTAGTCAATTTGGTCTTGAGTGTTCCATTCGCCCTTTCGACTAAACCAGAAGCCTGTGGATGGTGAACACAGTGAAATTGTTGCTTGATTTTAAAATGCTGGCATATTTCCTTATTAACCGTGGCTATAAAGTGGGGACCATTGTCGGAGCTGATAGTGGTTGGCAAACCAAAGCGGGGTATGATTTCTTTTAGCAGCAACGTGACAGTTGTTTCTGCTGTTTTATTCGTAGTGGGCAAGGCTTCAATCCATCTACCAAATAAATTAACAATTATTAAACAATATTTATAACACTGTGCACGGGGCATTTCAATAAAATCTATCTGTATGCATTCAAAAGGGCGGGATGGCAGAGGAGTGACTCAACTTTGGACCTTTTACTGCCTTACCAGGATTGCTTGGCTGGCATATCCCACACTCTTGCCGAATTTTTGGGTGCCACCATGTTTCTTTGGTCATCCTTACCATTCCCTCCTTTCCAGCATGAGTAAGGGAGTGTATGTAGGTTAACACTACAGGTAAGAATGCATCAGGTACACAAACTTGTCCAAGAGGGGTGAGCCAGAGGCCCGTTGGTGTATCAATGCCACAGCCCTCTTGTTTCCAAAGATCTTTCTGCATGGCAGAGGCATTCCCCTGCATTAACTGAACTTCACCCATGTCTGGCAGAGCCGTTCAGAGGGGACAATATTAAGGGAGTAGGAGGCAGAGGCAGAGGCGTCGGCGAGGGCATTTCCTTTAGAAACCTCATCTGAGCCACGTGTGTGTGTGCACTACATTTAATAATGGCTAGCTGGTGTGGGAGAGTTAGGGCCTGTAACAGATTTGTCACATAAAGGGAGTTTTTAATAGGAGTGCCGGAAGGCGTTAAAAAGCCTCTATGCTGCCAAATGGATCCAAAATCATGGGCAACGCCGAAGGCATATTGAGAATCAGTATAGATGTTAAGTGTCTCACTAGGGTGTGCCCAAAATGCACGCCCTAGTGAGAGCGTAAAGTTCTGCCTGCTGGGCAGAGAGAGCGTTTTTAGAACCGGCCTTCTGCAGTTGTCTGCAACCGTCGCATAGCCCGAGGTTTGGTGTCCATCCTGTAGGTCCTGTCGGACTGTGGTTAATAGTTCATTTCCCAATGCACAGTCATGAAGTGGTTCTTCGCGATGTTCGGACGGTTCTGTAAGAAATGCTGAAGGATTAGTGGTGGTCCAATGATGGAAGGTAAGGTGAGTAAGTGCTCAGGAGAGTAACTTCAGTTAACCGATCCTAAAAAGGCTCTCACAATTCTAAAGTCCATCATTTTGAGTTGTCACTCATCCAAGTGGAGAATAAACAACCGTTCCCAGACACTATCTTCAAGGCCATGCTGCTCAGCCATGGTCACTTGCAGTTCTCTTCTCACCAGATGTCCAGCACATGACCATTTTCACAGTGTTTCTTTGTTCTCCTGTTCCCAGCGTTTCGCTCTGTCTACCTCTAGCTAGTGGCATTCTCCCAAAGCCTGTCGCTCCGTGTAACTTCTCCGAGGTTTCATGTCCCATTAGGTTTTTTTTCTTCAGCGCACCCCTTCAGTGGGGACCAGTAAGGATTTGGTCAAAGAGAGTACTTATCTCTCATTTCCAACATGTCTTGTGGTTTCCAAGCCATGTATATCCTCATGGTGTCTGGCAGTCTGTTTTCTCCGGCTTGGGGGTTTACCATGGCTCTGATTGGCATTTCTCTTTTTGCTGTCTTTCGCAGGTGTATTTTAACTCCCTCCCAATCAGCCTTATTTTAAAATTGATTAAATTCATTTCATTCATCATCAAGCTAGACACAATACCCCATAATAAAAAAGCGAAAGCAGGTGTTTAGCAATTTTTGCAAAGTAATTAAAAAGAAATAACTGAAATATCACATTTACATAAGTATTCAGACCCTTTACTCAGTACTTTGTTGAGGCCCCTTTGGCAGCGATTAGAGCCTCAAGTCTTCTTGGGTATGACGCTACAAGCTTGGCACACCTTTATTTGGGTCATTTCTCCCATTCTTCTCTGCAGATCCTCTCAAGCTGTCAGGTTGGATGGGGAGCGTCGATGCACAGCTATTTTCAGGTCCCTCCAGAGATGTTCGATCGGGTTCAAGTCCGGGCTCTGGCTGGGCCACTCAAGGACATTCACAGACTTGTCACAAAGCCACTCCTGCGTTGTCTTGGCTGTGTGCTTAGGGTCGTTGTCCTTTTGGAAGGTGAACCTCCGCCCCAGTCTGAGGTCCAGAATGCTCTGGAGTAGGTTTTCATCAAGGATCTCTCTGTACTTTGCTCCGTTCATCTTTCCCGTGATCCTGACTAGTCTTCCAGTTCCTGCCACTGAAAAACATCCCACAGCATGAAGTTGCCACCACCATGCTTCACCGTTGGTATGGTGCCAGGTTTCCTCCAGACGTTCCTCCTTTGGCATTCAGGCCAAAGAGTTCAATCTTGCTTTCATCAGACCAGAGAATCTTGTTTCCAATGGTCTGAGAGTCCTTTAGGTGCCCTTTGGCAAACTCCAAGTGGGCTGTCATGTGCCTTTTACTGAGGAGTGGCTTCCGTCTGGCCACTCTATCATAAAGGCCTGATTGGTGGAGTGCTGCAGATATAGTTGTCCTTCTGGAGGGTTCTCCCATCTGCACAGAGGAACTCTGGAGCTCTGTCAGAGTGACCATCAGGTTCTTGGTCACCTCCCTGACTAAGGCTCTTCTCCCCTGATTGCTCAGTTTGGCCGGGCGGCCAGCTCTATGAAGAGTCCTGGTCATTCCAAAGCTCTTCCATTTAAGAATGACGGAGGTCACTGAGCTCTTCGGGACCTGCAATGCTGCAGAAATTGTTTTAAACCTTTCCCCAGATCTGTGTCTCGACACAATCCTGTCTTGGAGGTCTACGGAAAATTCCTTTGTCTTCATGGCTTGGTTTTTGCTCTGACATGCACTGTCAACTGTGGGACCTTATATAGACAGGTGTGTGCCTTTCCAAATCATGTCCAATCAACTTAATGTACCACTGGTAGACTCCAGTCAAGTTGTAGAAAAATCTCAAGGATAATCAATGGAAACAGAATGAACCTAAGCTCAATTTTGAGTGTCATAGCAAAGGGTCTGAATACTTGTGTAAATGTGATATTTCGGCTATTTCTTTTTAATTACTTTGCAACAATTTCTAAACAGCTGTTTTCACTTCTTCATTCTGGGGTATTGTGTGTAGATTGGTGATTAAAAAAAAAGAATTTAATCCATTTTAAAATAAGGCTGTAACCGAACAAAATGTGGAAAAAGTGAAGGGGTCTGAATACTTTCTGAATGCACTATACATAATATCAACTAATCCAGGCAGCAAATTGATACTAATCCAGTTGGCATCTTGCTAAATCTTTTCTGCTCTCTCTCCAAAGGCCAGTGTGGGCATGTCTGCATGCTAATGAATGAAAAGGAAACCACACTTTTTTTATTTCCCTTGTTCAGCAGGAAGCTTCGTAATGGAAAAAGCCATTCCAAAAAAGTCGTTCAAACTAAAGAAAAATTCCATTTAGACTGTACCTCTCACAATCTCACATGGCCTTTACAACTCATCAAAATATTTGAATGCATATGACTGTTGCCTCAGGCACATTCCCAATTAACTTGGAAACATCAGGTGATGTATTGCTCGTAACTGTTGGCTCACATGACCAATATTCTCCCTCCCTCCCACAGAATACCCATGACTAAGCAGTTCAGTGACAGTGCACTGCGTTATATTCCAATAATGATCAAGCATTCAAAGGTGGCTATTGTTCAACATGAGGCCCATCTCGGTTGTCAGAAGTCACAAGGGTTTAATATGTGAAGACTGTGGAGGATAAAAGGAGTCCCTGCTTTCAATAGAACTTGGCATCTTAATGAAAATAGAAACAAAATGCTGGAGCCAGAGTGCGTCAGGCAGCATCTCTGGAGAAAAGGAATAGGTTACGTTTCAGGTCGAGACACGTCCTTCAGACAGTGTCAGGGGAGAGGGAAGCTAGAGGTATGAAAAGGTACAAAGAACAAATAAATGAAAGGCATGAAAACAACAAATCAAAGCCAGCACCGATGATCAAAACAAGGTGGAGCCCACAATGGTCCATTGTTGGCTATGGGAAAGGTGGATCCGAACAGTGAAACTAAGCAGGATGACAGTGAAAAGAGTAGGCTGACGGCGGGGGGTGGGGGAGGAGGGGGGGTGGGGGGACGTAGAGAGAGGGAATGCAAGGGTCGCTTGAAATTAGAGAAATCAATATTCATACCACTGGGTTGTTAGCAGCCCAAGCGTTATATGAGGTGGTGTTCCTCTAATTTGCGTATGGCCTTATTCTGACAGTGGAGGAGGCCCAGGACAGAAAGTGCAGTATGGGAATGGGAAGGGGAGTTAAAGTATTTGGCGACCGGGGGATCGCATAGGCCAAGGCTATCTGAGTGAAGGAATTCAGCAAAACGATCGCCCAGTCTGATGGGTTTGTAATTTCATTGATGATTTGATGCTTCTCTGCGCTGAAGTCCATTGCAATTAGGAGACACAAGAGACTCCAGATGTTGGAGTCCTGAAGCAGGATTCATCGACCGTCCCTTTGTTTCCACAAACCTGTTTGACCTGTTGAATTCTTCCAACAGTTTGGTTTGTGTTCTTATGAAGAAACTAATTTCCTTCTCTTGCGGAAAGCAACGGTTTGATGAGAACGACATGAGATCTACAAAGGATTTATTCAGAAATGCAAGGTGATTTTGCACTAGGAATACAGTCACCTCTCAAAGATAAAACAAACAGATCTACAGATAGCTGAAGGCCAAAGACAATAGACAATAGACAATAGATGCAAGAGTACCATTCGGCCCTTCGAGCCAGCACCGCCATTCAATGTGATCATGGCTGATCATTCTCACCCCGTTTCTGCCTTCTCCCCATACCCCCTGACTGTGCTATCTTTAAGAGCTCTATCTAGCTCTCTCTTGAATGCATTCAGGGAATTGGCCTCCACTGCCTTCTGAGGCAGAGAATTCCACAGATTTACAACTCTCTGACTGAAAAAGTGTTTCCTCATCTCCGTTCTAAATGGCCTACCCCTTATTCTTAAACTGTGGCCCCTGGTTCTGGACTCCCCCAACATTGGGAACATGTTTCCTGCCTCTAACGTGTCCAACCCCTTAATAATTGTATATGTTTCAATAAGATCCCCTCTCATCCTTCTAAATTCCAGTGTATACAAGCCTAGCCGCTCCAGTCTTTCAACATGTGACAGTCCCGCCATTCCGGGAATTAACCTAGTAAACCTACGCTGCACGCCTTCAAAGAGAAAAAAAAGAATCACCCGAAGAGGAGATGGTGGGTAGAAAGAGTTCGGGAGAGTTTAATATGGTTGTCAGGGGTTATGGGGAGAAGGCATGAGAATGGGGTTGAGGGAAAGCTAGATCAGCCATGATTGAATGGCGGGGTAGACTTGATGGGCCGAATAGCCCAATTCTGCTCCGATAACATGAATTTATGAAGATCCAGCAATGCTGAGAACCACAAAAATGAGTGGACTTTTCAACGTTGTCAGGATCATCTGTGGCATTGAGATCTTCAAGGTCAGGGAGATAGCCAATGCCGACAACAACAAGTATGCAAAGATCTCTTCAACCAACCCTCTGCCGTTGCTGCAAGTGTTCCTGATTCCATCCCGCGACAAGCTATTCTCTACAACCTCTGACCCAGCGAAAAGTTGAAAAGTCTGGAAGACATCACGTCCTCCACATTGGATGAAACCACTACTCAAGTACTAAAGCCTGATGGATGAAACCAGAGCACCCAGAGAAAATCCCTGCGCTCACAGGGAGAGTGTGCAAACTCTGTAAGAACAGCACCATAGTCAGGATCAAACCCAAGCCTCTGGCACCTCTACCGCTGTGCTACTGTACCACCACCTTTCTTCATACTGATTGTGGATGGAGGGAGAAGCAAGCTGGAAGAGGGGAGAGGCAGGACAATTTGGCATACTCTGCCTCGTGTTTGCTTTTGGTCTTGTGTACCTGTATATGTTTGAGAACGAAGTAGCTATAGTGTGCACGACAAAGAACTGGAGATATGTTATAAATGATGACTCTTAAACCTTCCAAATCCACCGGCTGGCTTGTCAAAGGCCAGCCAGGCAGTGTCCTCAACACCGAGGCTTTACCTGCACTCTGCTCTGATGAGTAGGCCAAATGGTCCACATGTGCCCAGCAGCAGATACCTAAAACACGAAACTGCCTTGGTTACACTTGCTGGATGAGCTTCCATTAGCTTCCGGTTAATACATTCCAATGATTCACCACCTACTGGTTGTAGAAATCTCTTCACAACTCAGTTCTGAATGATCAACACCATATTTTGAGAATCTGATCTCAGGTCCTGGATACACAGGCCATTTAAGACCACCTCTCATTCTCCTAAATTCTCCTTAAAATTGTCCCTCGTGGGTATAGGATACTGTTAATGTGCGGGGATCGCTGGTCGGCGTGGTCCCGGTGGGCCGAAAGGGCCTGTTTCCGCACTCTAAACTAAAAACTAAACAAGAAATTTCATGGCAAACCTGTTTAACGTCTCTTTCCATCTCAGCAATCAACCTGATGAGCCTATGGACCACTCTGCCTATAGCAAGTAGGTAAGGTGACCTGTACGCAAGGTTCCAGATGCCTCATCGGAGCTCTATGTAAATGGTATCTTTATTCCTGAACTCAGGTTGACTCGTAATACAAAACAATACATTGCACAATCCCATATGCTTGCACTACCAGTATATTAACTTTATATTAACAGATATGGTGTATTAACTTTAAGAGATTTGTGTACAAGGACACCTAGGTCCATCTGAACATCGTCAAATCCCCCTCCATTTGAAAAAACGCTCTGCCTTCTTGATTTGTCTGACTCACATTTCTTCCCACATTCCATACTCCATCTCTATTGCTTCAGAGTACTTGAATTCATTACCAAATTGTGGGGGGCTCATCCCCACCTGTTACATTGAGCAGCCAATATCCAACATTGATCCTACCAGTGATACAAACTTCCCAGGAATCTTGTACCATACAGCATGAATTTTGATGTTAGGAAGATCTACAATCTGTGCCATTCAAAATGGGCCTAAATTTAACCTAATAGAATGAGCGGATTCCATCAATTATTACATCAACTGATTGAATGTTACGGCAAGGGAACAGGCTGCACGGCCATCAATCACCGGTTCACATTACAATATCCCACATTTGCATCAATTCCCTGAACACTATGGGCAATTTACAAGGCCCATCAACCTACAAAACTGTACGTCTTTGGAATGTAGGAGGAAGTCAGAGCACCCGGGGGGAACCCACATGGTCACAGGGAAAATGTACAAACTCCGTACAGACAACACCCGAGGTCAGGATTGAACCAAGGTCTTTGGTGCTTTGAGGCAGCAGCTCTACCAGCTGCGACACTCCTCCGCCCTAATTTATCAAGCAGATATCGAGAGAACTGTCATGGAAAGAAAGATTCTGCCAAATCCGTGGTTAATGAAGATCATTTTTAATGATTAGATTATCATTTTGGTTTGGGCATGAACAACTAAAGGATTGATGGCATGAAACATTGTTCTTAAATACATTCATGCATGAAAATAATACTTTTCAGTTGTCGTCACTAGATGATCACACTGTAACTAAAAGGCAATGGTTCCAGTTGTAGCTAAACAGAAATTAAAGCAACTTGCTTAAAGCCTTTGCTGTTTTTAGTCTTGTATCCACACGCACAGATGTTGTACACTCCCTGGTGCATTTGTTGTGGCCACAGGGTAAACATGTTTGTTCAAAATTCTTATGAGACTTATATGAGTTTACATTGCAATCATTCCTGCCTATTTCCCCCCTTCTTCTTCCTCCTCTCATTTTATTACCCCCATATTCCCGCAAATCCCCATGCAAAAGGTATTGACCATCAAGCTGAGGAACCCCTAGAAAACGGATGGTCTTACAAGAGAGAGACTGAAGAAGGGTCTCCGCTTGAAATGCCAAATGTTCATTTCTATCCGTTGATGCTGCCTGATCCGTTGACTTACTCCAGCAGTTTGTCTTTGGCTTGATTGATCTTACAACCTGGCTGATAACTCTTCCCATTGAATTCGGAGAAGAATAAAGATGGGCATAGGGAAAGATGTGTTCAAATTGTCTGACAATGCACAACATCATATTTACACACAGCATCTATTTGAAGTTTCAAAACGCACCAAATACTTGGGGCTGCCCAGTGGCGCAGCTGGTAGAACCGCTGCCTGACAGTGCCAGAGATCCAGGTTCGATCCTGACCTCGAATGCTGTCTGTGTGGAGTCTGCACGTTTTCCCTATGACCATGTGTTTTTCCCCCAGGTGCTCCGTCCGGCATAGGGAATGGATGTGAAGTGGGATAACCTAGAACTTGGGTGAACAAATGATCAATAGTCTGTATGGACCCAGTGGGCCAAGGGGTTTGTTTCCATGTGCTTCAATCAATCAATGAATTTATTGTCCAGTTTTTCACCAATAAGTCATTTGTACAGCATTTGCTTAACAGAGCTAAATAAATATTGGGCACCCGTTTACTCCTGGTGGACAGAAAGCTGTATTTTGTGGTCTCTGACTCCCTTTCAGGCCCTTAACTTTATTGAAGTCATAGAACTGAACCTTTGGAAGGGAGTACAATAGCTCTCCCAATACCTGTTTAAGGGTAGGGTGTCAAGAAATAACTTCTACCCCAATGTCAACAGGATGGAGGAAGGAAGGAACTGCAAGAGAAGTGGTGCAGCTGGTAGAGTTGCTGCCTCACAGTGCCAGAGACTTGGGTTCAATCCTGACCTCAGGTGCTATCTACGTGCAGGTTCCACGTTCTCCCTGTAACCGCGTGGGTTTCCTCCTGGTGCTCCAGTTTCTTACCACATCCCAAAGACGTGTGGGTTTGTACGTTAATTGGCCTCTGTAAATTGGCAGTGGTTGAGAAAGTGGGATAACGTAGAACTAGTATGAACGGATGATTGATGGTCGGCATGGAGTCAGTGGGCCAAAGCGCCTGTTTCCGCGCTGTATCTCTAAACTCTTTACGCTAAACTTTAAGAGATGGAAGTATCAGTCTAACCTGACTTCCAGTGTGATGGTTTCCTAACGTGATAAGACAATCTTAGCACATTGTTATACCACCAATAAGGCAACAGCACACAAAATAGAACAGGACAGCACAGGAACAGGCCCCTCAGCCCACAAGATCTGCGCTGAACATGATGCCAAGATAAATAAATCTCTTCTGCCCACATGTGATCCATATCTCTCCATTCCTGCATATCCATGTGCCTATCCAAAGCCTAAATGTCACTGTCGTATCTGTCCCAACATCACCAATGACAACACATTCTGCGCAAAAAAACTTGCGATGCACATCTCCTTTAAACGTTGTCCTTTTCGCCTTAAAACCTTGCCATCTCTTCTTTACCACCCTGGGCAAAAGGTTCTGTCTGTCCACCAGTATTGGGATATTTAACAACCTTTCCGTGCAATTTCTTCTACGTGTAATTTTCAGTCTAATTTATGACCTGTGATAATTTGCTTGAAGACTTTTGTGGCCTCCACTTGTGGTAACAACTGATTTTGTGAAACGTTAATGTCTAAGGGGTGAGGGGTGATCTTACAGAGGCCTATAAAATCATGAGGTGAATTGTTAGGGTGAAACGGCATTTGAGTCTTTTACCCAAATCATGAGGTGAATTGTTAGGGTGAAACGGCATTTGAGTCTTTTACCCAGAGTTGGGGAATCAAGAACCAGAGGACATACTGTAGGTTTAAGGTGAAAGGGGATTTTTAATAGGCATCTGAGGGCAACTTTATCACACAGAAGTTGGCGGATATATGGAATGAGCTGCCAGAGGAGGTAGTTGAGGCAGGTACTATAATAGCATTTAAAAGATACTTGGATCGGTAGATGAATAGGAGAGGTTTCGAGGGATATAGGCCAAATATAGGCTGTGGGACTAGCGAAGATGGGGCATCTTGGTCAGCAGGGGCAAGTTGAGCCAAAGGGTCTGGTTCCCTGCTGTGTGAGTCAATAGCTCTATGATTCCATCTCATTAATTGTAACCCTTAATATTTTAGGAATTCCAATAAAACAAGATTTCCTGTTACTGCTTCTTAACAGCTTTCAACAGATTGAATGAAATGTCATCAGAAGGTTGCCCACCAGGACTAGAACCACTTCTGCAGGTTGTACAGACACTTACTTATCTATTGTTCATTTTAATTTTACCAGTGGTACCAAAGGATGATATTTGATTGACCTTCTCTTGCACAATGCTCCTCAATTTTCTTCAATAGTATTGGAAATGGTAATTAACTTGAAACATTATTTCTGCTTCACTCTCCACCAATGCTGCCTCCCACCAAGAGTTTTTTTTTCAATTTGCAGTGGTTAAACCACCCTGCATCAGCAAAGTTGAATCTCACCACTTATAACAACAAACCTGTGCCAGGGTGGCATGGTGGCACAGCGGTAGAGTTGCTGCCTTACAGCGCCAGAGACCCGGATTCAATCCTGACTACGGGTAATGGAACAGGCAATGTCCACTACTTTCTGCAGCCTTCATTTTCGGGCATTTGAGTTAGCAAACTAGGGCGTGATCCAACCTGTCAGTATGCTTTCTACCCTATACATGTGGAAGACCGACAAAGTATTCAGCAACATGCCACACCTCCTCAAACTTTGGAGTTTATGATAATTTGGGGAGAATAGGCTAGAGGTCGTATTATTGGAGGGATTATATGGCTCTATTCAATGGCATTGATGCAATGTGTTGAAAGGCCTCCTATTAGAAAACAGATACAAACAAATTGAAAGGACACAAAATGTAATCCTACTCTCCAAATCAAATGTTTAAACTCAAAATTTGAGTATCAGGTTAATTGTTCCAGAGATTTGTTATACAGCCCCTAATCCACTACTGGCAGCAGTTCAGGAAGACCATTGAACCATTGGACAATTGGACCATTGAATTCCTATTGATGGAGGATTTTATCCATTGCCTTTAATGGATTTAGTGTGTAGAAATGAGAGATATAAAACACCACAGTCCAAAAAAGTTCAAAATTTACGACTGTTAATTTCCTTTCCTGAAAGATTACGAATCATGTACAGTTTGTGTCCCGTGTGAGAAGAATAATTAAACTCTGCTGTTTTACAGATGGACAAGATTGCGATATTTCAGAAGTTTGAACCCATAGAAGGTAAGTGGCTCTAAGGCACAGTGGTAGAGTTGGTGCTTTATGGCACCAGAGACCTGGGTTCGATCCTGACCTCAGGGGCTGTCGGTACAGAGTTTTTACGTTCTCCCTGTGGCCACATGGGTTTTACCCAGGTGCTCTGGCTTCGTCCCACATTCCAAAGACACACAGGTTTGTAGGTCAGCTGGCCTCTGTAAATTGCCCCTAGTATGTAGGATGTGAAAGTGGGATAACACCGAACTAGCGTACAGGTGATCGCTGCTCGGCACAGACTCGGTGGGCTGAAGAGCCTATTTTCACGCTGTATCTCTAAACTAAACTAAACAAAACCTGTCAATAATGATCCTCAAAGGGTGGAATTATTGCTGTAGTCCATTCCCTTTCTCGGCTATTTCTAGTCCTCTTTATGGCATCATGTCTCATCTGATTCCACTTGCACAAAGTTCCCCTTCTCCTCCCTGTACCCCCACCTATTTCTTCCCTCCACAATCCCCTCTCCCCATCCTGCTACTTACCACCAGCACCACCCCCCCCCCCCCCCCCACTCCCCCTCCCCGACCTCCGGTTCATAATCTGCAACTTTTAATATCTGTCTCACATCTTCTGTTCTTTCCTCTGGCCTTTGTTCCAACCATCGGTCAAAATCCCCCCTCACCTGTTACCTGCCACATTTGTACTGCCTCTTCCCTTTTCCGGATTTCTCCTGCCCCACACTCTTACCTTTATAAGATCA
Source organism: Rhinoraja longicauda (assembly GCF_053455715.1). Taxonomy (NCBI): domain Eukaryota; kingdom Metazoa; phylum Chordata; class Chondrichthyes; order Rajiformes; family Arhynchobatidae; genus Rhinoraja; species Rhinoraja longicauda. Next base: position 15,868,693 of record NC_135965.1, on the reverse strand, counting down.
CCTCTCATTCTTCTATGCTCCAAAGATTAAAGTTCTAGCCTCCTCAACATCTCCCAATAGTTTTGGCCTGGCAACATCCTCATCAGTCTACTCTGAACTCTTTCCAACTTAATAGCATCCTTCGTCTTATCCTTCTGTACTCCAAGGAATACAGCCCTAGCCTACCCAACCTCTCCCTACAGCTCAGGCCCTTAGGTCCTGGCAACGTAAATCTTCTTCGCAACCTTTCCAGCTTAGCAACAGCTTCCTGAAAGCATTGTATGTGTCTTTGTATATTTCAGTCATACTTGGGATTGAGACCATCAACAGGTATGAGATTAAGAACAATCTTGATCAGCGGGTCTACTATGCACTTGAGAAAAGTAACGTGTGCTGCAGATTGTGCTGTGGAAGTAACCGTGCACTGAAAATCCGCATTCTGGACGATTCGGACACTGAAATAATGTGCCTCAAACGGTCTTTGAGATGTCAATCCTGCTGGTGTCCCTGCTGCTTGCAGGAGGTCAGTGATTAACTGAAAGGGTTTGTGTGGTCGGTCTATCTTTTGTACATTCCACTCCACATGTTAGAATGCACCATTAATTTCCTTTATTCACCGGCACACTGAAGTCCTTTCCAGCCCATTCCATCGGCAGCCTGATCAGATCCCTTTATCATTGTCACTTCCAGCCAGCACTGGTTAAAACCCCACTCTGAACACAAGATGGATATCCACTGACTCTTAGAGTGGGGATAGAGTGATACCTCATTGTGGGAAGCAATATTTCAGATGAAGCAATAATGTGCCACCCCATGTGTTCTGTCACTAGTCCCTCACTACAGATTGCATGAGCCAATTTGTGAAGCAGGTGAATGGGGTTGAGAGGGAAAGTTAGATCAGCCATGACTGAATGGCGGAGTAGACTCAATGGACCAAATTGCCTAATTCTGCTCTAAAGACTTATGAACTTATGAACATGAATTTATCTACCCAACCAACATCTCAATGGCAGCAAGGTGGTGCAGCAGATAATACTGTTGTCTTACATCTCCAGTTACCAGGGTTCAATCCTGGCCTCCGGCATTGCCTGTGTGGAGTTCCCATATTTCTTCTATAAATTCATGGCTTTACCCTGGGTGTTCCTGTTCCCAAAAGTGTTTTTGAAAGTTGTTTTTATTATTCATTCAAGCGATGATGGTATTTAATCGTCCTTTCCTGCTTGTTCTTGAGAAGGAAGAGGGGGCTGCCTTCTGGAACTACTCTGAGCATTGCCAGAGTCAAGATTCAGGAGTGTTTTATTGTCATATGTCCCAAACAGAACAATAAAATGCTTACTTGCAGCAGCATAACAGAATATATAAATATAGTACTGACTTTGTAAATAATACAATAATCGAAAACGTTCAGTATATATTTGAACTTATTGTATATACACACACACACACGTACACTCTATATATATTTATATATACACACACACATATACACACACACACGCACACACACACACACACACACACACACACACACACACACACACACACACACACACACACACACACACACACACACACCCACATATATGTATATATTTGTTCAGTATATACACACACACGTACACTCTATATATATTTATATATACACACACACATATACACACACACACGCACACACACACCCACACACACACACACACACACACACACACACACATATATGTATATGTGTGTGTGTGAAGATATATATATATATATATGTGTGTGTGTGTGTGTGTGTGTGCGTGTGTGTGTGTATATGTGTGTGTGTATATATAAATATATATAGAGTGTACGTGTGTGTATATACAATAAGTTCAAATATATACTGAACGTTTTCGATTATTGTATTATATATATATATCTTCACACACACACATATACATATATGTGTGTGTGTGTGTGTGTATGTGTGTGTGTGTGTGTGTGTGTGTGTGTGTGTGTGTGTGTGTGTGTGTGTGTGTGTGTGTGTGTGTGTGTGTGTGTGTGTGTGTGTGTGTGTGTGTGTGGGAGTTGTTGTAATTTCAGAGAGGACGCTCTGACATATGGTTTTATTTCAACTGAATGATTCTCTGGGCCTCTTCAGAGGGCAATTGGGTGTGGTCAGGTGTAGGTGAGAAAGACGGGTGTCCACCACTACATAACTACAAGTAAACCAGGTGGCTCTTTACAATGACTGACTATAACAGTGGTTCCCAACCTGTGGGTCGCGACCCCAAACGGGGTCGCGACACCAATGCCATGGGGTCGTTAAATGATTTTGAGCTGATATGAATATTATATAAAACACGGTGAAATGCATATTAAGATAGTTATATAAATTCATACTATGAAACTAAATGTAACAGTTCCCTAAGTCACTCAACACAACGTGTTGTCACTCAAGCCAGTATTGAACATGTTTGGTTTCTGTTTTGTCTTGGTCGCGCCACCGCTGTCGCTCCTCCCACTTACCTAGTGTTGTACGCGCGCTTGCAGTGACACGTAGTTAGTTTTGTTCGAGTGATTCTTAACCCTTTAAAAATGAGTGTAAGAAAGAGAAAGTACAGTGATGATTTCTTGAAATGGGGATTCACTGACATAGTTAATGCAGGTGTGGAAAGACCACAGTGTGTAGTATGTTTGGAAGTTCTTGCTCATGAGTCTATGAAACCAGCTAAACTTCAAAGACATCTCGAAACTAAGCACCCTGATTTGAAAGATAAAAGTATTGACTTTTTTAAAGCAAAAGTTGTTGGTGTCAAAAGCCGCCGGCTTGATAGCAGTGGATTAATGTTTGTAGGAGCTTTGGAATTTTTTATGAATAAATAATCTATAATTCAATAATCGCAATATATGGCAGTTTGTTGTACAAAAACCGAATGTATATATAAGATATTTTAAGGGTTGGGGTCGCTTCATGATTGCTTGTTCTAAAATGGGTCGCTATATTTGAAAGGTTGGGAACCACTGGACTATAATGTCAGAATTCTAATTTGAATTTATCACCATCTGCCACGGTGAGATTTGAACCCAAGTGTCTAGGACTTTGCCCTGGTATCTAGATTATTAATCAGGTGTTAATGCCACTGCCCCATTGCTTAGTGTAAGTTCATTTTTCAGTATAGAACATGGTAAAACAGGGCGGCATGGTGGTGCAGCGATAGAGCTGCTGCCTTACTGCGCCAGGGACCCGGGTTCTATCCTGACTACAGATGCTGCCTGTACGGAGTTTGTACGTTCTCCCTGTGACCTGCATCAGTTTTCCCCGGGAGGTCCAGTTTTCTAACATACTCCAAAGACGTGCATGATTAATAAAATTATAAATTGTTCTTAGTGTGTGTAGGAGAGTGTTAGTGTGCCGGGATCACTGGTCAGCGTGGACTTGGTGGGCCAAAGGGCCTGTTTCCATGCTGTATCTCTGAACTAAACTGAACTAAACTAAACTAAACATAGAACGGCACAGCACAAGAACAGGCTCCTCAATCAACAATGTCTGTGCCAAGCATGATCTGCCCCCATTCCTCTTATCCCTCCATTCCATACATATCCACGTGCTTATCCAAAAGTCTCTTTCACACCACTATCGTATCCACCACAACAATCAGCACATTCCAGGCACTCACCACTCTCGGTGTAAAACAACTTTCCAGCACATCTCCTTTAAACTTTGCTCCTCTCACCTTAAAGCTGCGCCCTCGAATATTTCATTTTTCCTTGGGAAAATGTCTCTGACTGTCTACCTTATCCATGCTTCACATAGTTTTATATATTTCTGCCATGTCTCCCTGGTTACCATTTTTTTTAGCGTAGGTTTAAAAAGCTTTGGGGCTTTCTATGATCTGATGTGCCAAAACCATTTGGCCCTTCTAAACATCGTTACTGCTTCGCCTTCAATATGTCTACAGTCCCTAAGCCGTCACTGAAGAGGATAAGTTGCTATTCACTTATGACCAGGTCTCGGTAATGTAGCTGTGTTCTGAAAACCAAATCATTTACTGCAGAGACAGCTGCTCTCCTGAGTTGAGTTTAGTTTATTGTCACAATGGTACCGACTGGTGCCGACTCCTGTCACTGGTCTACTGTTTCCATAAATGGTGATCTGTTTCATTTACAGCTGGAAGTGCAAGCTCCACCCGGCACAACAATAGGATACGTTGTCCAAAAATGGAGCCCGTGTTTTCCGAAGATGGCTGTTCAAAATAAAAACAGACATACTGTCCTGAGGATCTGTGGTCCTTGTTGTCAATGTGGCTGCTGTAAGCCTGTCCATTTTAAGGTACGTCCTTCTAGAAATGCGAAGTGATACAAGTGAAGTGACACATTATTCATGTTAAAAAATGGTTCTTTAGTTTAGGATTATGTTTAGGTTCAGTTTTTGGTTTAGGGCTTATGTTTATTATTATTGTGTGTACTGAGGTACAATTAAAACCTTTGTTTTTGCATGCTTTCCAACCAGATCAAATTATATTATACACAAATACAATCAAGTCAAACTGAAGTACAATGGTAGAGCAACCGAGAAGATATAGAGTTCAAATATAGTTCTCAGCATTGTAGTGCACCAGTTCCATAGACAAAGTCCAATGTCAGCAACAGGGTGAGGTGAATCAGACTGTATCCTAGCTTATGGAAGGACCATTCAGCAACAGGGTGAGGTGAATCAGACCGTATCCTAGCTTATGGAAGGACCATTCAGCAACAGGGTGAGGTGAATCAGACCGTATCCTAGCTTATGGAAGGACCATTCAGCAACAGGGTGAGGTGAATCAGACTGTATCCTAGCTGTATCCATTCAGAAGCCTGAAAACAGAGGGGAAGAAGCTATTCCTGAAACTTGTGACGTGAGCTTTCAGGCTTCTGTATCTTCTGCACAACAGGAGCTTTGTTCAACAACTGGTCACTGATACAATATGCTCACTAATCCTGCAGCTTTTCACGTGAGACATTAAACCAAGATCCCATCTACTCTCTCGAATGGATGTAAAATATCCTGCGGCACTAGATGAAGAGCAACAAAGTTATCCCCGATGCCATGGCAGGTCGAATTCTTGGTGATCATCATATTGCAGTTTATGATTGCTTGCTGTTGGTAAATTGAGTTTAGTTTATAGTTTAGTTCAGAGATACAGCACGGAAACAGGCCCTTCGGCCCACCGAGTCCACGTCGACCAGCGATCCCCATACATTAGCTCTATCCTACACACACTAGGGACAATTTTATAATTAAACCAAGCCTATTACCCTACAAACCTGTACGTCTTTGAAATGTGGAAGGAAACCGGAGATCATGGAGAAACCCCACACAGACCATGAGAGAAGGTTCAAACTCCATACAGACAAGCATCCGTAGTCAGGAATGAACCCAGGTCTCGGGCGCTATAAGGCAGCAACTCTACCACTGCGCCATTGTGCCACTCTAAATGGCATTATGGAGTCAGGGAAACATACAACTTGAAAATAGGCCACTCAGCCAAACTTGTCCATACTGATCAGTGGGCATCTATCCACATTAATCCCATCTTCCTGTGCTTCATCCTTTGCTTTCTCTGCCATCTGCCAATGCAATTCAAGAGCTCATGTAGACACTAAATGCTGCCACTGACTCAGCATCAGCCACTCTCCATAGGCGGCATAGTGGCGGTAGAGTTGTTATCTTACAATGCCAGAGACCCGGGTTTGATCCTGACTACAGGTGCTGTCTGTACGGAGTTTGTACGTTCTCCCCGTGACATGCGTGGGTTTTCCCTGGGTGCTCCGGTTTCCTCCCACACTACCAAGACGTCCCGCGGTGTAGGTTAATTGACTTCAGTAAAATTGTAAATTGTCCCGAGTGTGTGTAGAATAGTGTTAGTGTGCGGGGATTGTTGGTCGTTGGGGATTTGATGGACTGAAGGGCCTGTTTCCATGCTGTATCTCTGAATTAAATTAATCTAATTTGTCTTGATTAAATTCCATCTGCCATTTTTTCAGACCATCCGACCAACACAGCAACATTTCTCTGCAGTCTGTGAGACTACCTTCCACACTATCAACAACTGCACAAACCTTCTTCTCATCTGCGAACGAACTGATCATGTTTCCCACATACACTACGAACAAGTGGGTTGCAGCATTTCCTGTACTGCAACAGTGAAGTCACTTCAAAAGTAGTTAAATACCTGCAAAACACATTGAGACACCCCAGGAGTGTGAAAGATGGGTTGTCAATTGTGGTCTTACCATTTTTCCGTTTCTGGAAATCAACAAATTGATGAACATGCACAAAAGATAACATAAAAACCCTCAGAATGTCACAATAATAATAATAATCTATCTGCCTATACCCCAAGAATGAATATGTCACACTCATCCGCTCTTCAAATAAACATTTATTATATTTTCAAAATGTTCATTCTTCTGAGCTTTTTGGGCAGCTTTTATTTTGTTTTCATCACTCTCTGTGCAAAATAATTTGCCTTCGAGTGAACATGCATCTTCCCTCTTCTCAGCTAGTATTACGTGGTATAAACTGTTGATTAAGTGTGCTCATGGCTACACTGTTTCATCAACATGTTGAGTAAATGTAGCAGAAAACTCTCTGCAGGTATTTACAGTGAACTAGTTGGCAAGTAAACAGCAGTTAGTAACCAAGGACAAAAAAGACATGAAACCAAACACCGCTCACGTACTTGGCATTTTATCTTACCTTTTTCCCAACACAAAAGTTAAAGTACATCTGAATAAGTAAGGTGAGAATGAGTAATGACGCCTTATATCCATGGGGGTGATATCTGTTGCACACCTTTTAATTCTTCACATTTGATCCACAATGAAACTCTCAACTTTCTCAAAGATATATCCAATTTTCCTTCAGGAGTTGGATATGAATCTGCATTCAACACTTATTCAAAATCGGGCCAGCTCTCGATATGACAAGAACTTGTCTTCATTTGCATTCTACTTGCCTTTTATTTTTCACCTTCCTGCTCCTGCGCAGATCCTAACTCATGAAAAGTCATAAGATGCTTGAATATTTGCAAGGAAAACTTACTGCCCGCCTATTACAATCATTCTAAAGATGGGTCCCAACCCAAAATATTGCCTGCAATGTCCTCCCGAGATTCCGTCTGTTCGGCTGAGTTACTCCAGCACACTGTGTCTTTTTTTGTAAACCAGCATCTGCAGTTCCTTGCGTCTACCTCCTCCCGGGAGTACAGCCATGAAGGCCTTGCAATAAGATGGGAGAGGAAAGACACTCCCATTGAAGTCAAAGGCATGCTTTGACCGCTATTAACTGAGGCTGCCTGAAGTTAGCCCTTAACCCATCTCTTCAAGTCAATGCACAGAATGCCAATGAGCCACTGGTTAATTCCTCACACTTATGCACTTCTTTGTACACCTAGTCCTTATCATATTCCATTCAATACTCCCCTGAATAATATGTTCTACCTTCTGGTTCACAGGTATACTGTAATCACTGTGCCACAGGCTCATTCCTCTCAGGCAGATGAGCAATGTGTCTATCTCACTGTGAGACCTTGTTGTGGGCTTATTCATCTCAGCGGGACAGGCAGCATCTCTGGAGAGAAGGAATGGGTGACGTTTGTTCCTTCATGCAGGTTTGTGGGTTAATTGTCATTGGTGTGTTGGATCAAACTCGTGTATGGGGGATCGTTGGTCGGTGTGGACTCTGGACTGATGGGCCTTTTTCCAAGCTGCATCACTAAACTAAAAAAACTAAGCTAAACACACTAACTCCTTTACTTCCTCACAACACTAAGGAAATTCGGCATGCCACCACTTTGTCGGTGCCTTTTATGGGGGCAAGTATTGCATACCTTGAGTAGGCAAGCAAAGAATTTCACTGCGACTTGTCATATGCGACAATAAAGTATTCATTCATTCATTCATTCATTCATTCGTTCACTTACCAGTTTCTACAGAAGCATCGTAGAAAGCATCCTATTCGGATTGATTACATTTGGTATTGCAATTGTTCCACCCTAGACCACAGGAGTCTGCAGCAAGTTGTGAATGCACCCAGTCCATCATGCAAACTCACCTCCCACCCCACAACACCATCTGTACATCACACTGCCTGGGGGAAGAAAGCAACATAATCAAGAACCACTCACTCCCCAATCGTTCTTTCCTCTCCTCTTCGCCGTTAGGCAGAAGATACAAAAGCTTCTCAGCTGTTGTTACCAAACTCCCCACATAGACCTCTCATATGCTAAGGATGTGTTCCATGTCTCCCAATCTATCTCATTGTGGCCCTTGCACTTTTTCTAATCTGCATTTTCGCTGTAGCTGTAAAACAATATTCTGCACTCCTTTCTCGTCTGCGCCATGTACGCTTATATGTGATAATGTCCAAATTCATCGGGAGGGTGACCTCAAATTTAAGGGGGGGGGGGTGAAACCTACACTAGCCATCAATAGGCCCACCAGGGCACCACCAGGGCACCACCAGGCCTGAGTTCAGTTGTGGCTGGCCCTGATTGTTTAGTTTAGTTTAGAGGAGTGGAAAGTTGCCCCTTTGGCCCACCCGAGTGCGTGCCGACCAACGAACGCGCCGTACACCAGTTCTATCCTATACACAAGGGACAATTTACAGAAGCCATTAACCTACAAACCTGCACGTCTTTGGAATTCAGTTTAAAGATGCACTGCGGACACAGACCCTTCATCCTACCGGGTCTGCGCCGACCAGCGATCCCTGCACATTAACACTATCCCACACACACCAGGGACAATTTTTACATTTACCAATCCAATTAACCTACAAACCTGTACGTCTTTGGAATGTGGGAGGAAACCAAAGAACTCAGACAAAACCCACGCAGGTCACGGGGAGAACGTGCAAACGCCGTACAGACAACCACCGTGTATAGTAAGGATCAAACCTGGGTCTCTGGCACTGTAAGGCAGCAACTCTACCGCTGCGTCTCTGCGCCGCCCCCTTTATCCGGAACAATCCTGGCCTTTTGTACCTCCAGCTCTCCACCACCCTCCCCCCTCCCTTCCCCCATCACCACCCCATGCTTACAGTCTGAAGATGCCACATCACCTATCCTTTTTCTTCAGAGATGCTGCCTGACCCACGGAGTTACTCCAGCACTTTGTGTGTATCTTGGGAGGCTTAGGTCTGGTAACTGGGCTCACACTGATGGTGATGTTCTACTGTTATTCTTTCTGCCATTTTATTGCAGATAAAAAGCATGAATAAAAAGGAAATAATAGGAAACATTGCAAAGAATTGGAGTGGACTATTGCTTGAAGCTTTTACAGATGCTGATAACTTTGAGGTCACCTTTCCCATGAATTTGGATGTTAATATTAAAGCAGTCCTGCTGGGGGCTACCTTTTTAATTGTAAGTATAAAGATATTTGGGTAACATACAAAGGACAAAGGATATGCAGTACAACTTTAAATATAGAACAGGGACTAAGATACAAAGGAAGATCAAAGTCACTGAATAACATATGTGATCCTCAAAATGAATCCTTTCAAGCTCACAATATTGAGAGAAAGTATGTTGGCATTCAAATAATTTCTGTTTTAAATTAAGGATTATATATACTAATTTTTTACTAATATTAACATTACAATACTACATATCCTTTCTCAATGGCGGCACGGTGGCGCAGCTGATAGAGTTGTTGCCTCACCGCACCAGGGACCAGGTTCGATCCCAACCTCAGCTGATGTCTGTGTGGAGTTTGCATGTTCTCCCTGTGACCGTGTGGGTTTCCACTGGGCACACCCAGTTTGGTCCCACATCGTAATGACGTGCGTAATGTGTCCCTCATGTGCAGGGAGTGGATGAGAAATGGGGATGACATAGAACTTGTGTGAAGGGGTGATCGATGGTCGGTGCGGACTCAGTGGACTGAAGGGCCTGTTTCCATGCTGTATCTCCAAAATTAAAAGTCAAATTGAGCAACAGGTTCATTCAAAGGGGGGAATGTAAGAAATGATCCCGTGCAATTCTCAAATATCAAATACTTTATTGTAAACTGATCCTCTTTGAACTGATCACAACGGGAAGGAGGCCTTTGAGAAGGTCGATTAATAAAATAGGATTAATCTGAGGAGAAATTAAAGAAGTTGCACAACACATCAGAGGGGTGGACATACAGCAGGGTGAATTGGGAATGACATTCCAGCAGGAGTCAGTGGTGCTACAGATCCCTAGGAATTGTATCCCAATTAGAGTCCGTAACTCTCGAGCATGTGGAACCTTTGTGACTGTAAAACAAAGTCATCTACATCCCACCAGGCATTGATAAGCTCAGCACTGCGGAAGCCACGGAAATTATATCCCGGCATGTGTCAGTAAACTCAACAGCAAGTTAATATATTTTGAGGAGGTAGCCAAGAGGATTGATGAGGGCAGGGTGGTGAAAGTAATCTACAGTGTATATGCACGGTAATCTGGAATGTTATATTGCGTTGACTTATTGTGGGGAGGGCGGAGAGAAAACTAGGGGAAAGGAGGGGCAAGTAAAACTGTCGCTGGTAATAGATGAACACAGGGGAAGGGGGTGTCTGATAGGCAGATGGTTAGACCAAGGATAGAGATGGAAAAAAGGTGGGAGACAAAAGGATTGAAGAGTTGAGAAATGTGAAGCCTGAGTCGGGGGATGGGAGAAGCAGTGCGAGACCAGGTGGGAGATCCAGAACAGAGGGGTGGGGGATGGAGGCAAGGGTTAGTGGGAAGAAGTGAAAGGGAAGGTGGAGGGGGGGGGGGGGGGAGGGGTCATTAGAGATTGTTAGAGGTTATCTAAAATTGACGAGAATTGAATTCTCCAATTTTAGATAACTTCTAACAACCCCGCTCCCCCCTTTCTCTCACTCCCCCCTTTCTCTCTCTCACTCCCCCCTTTCTCTCACTGCCCCATTCTCTCTCTCTCCCCCCTTTCTCTCACACCCCCTTTCTCTCACTCCCCCCTATCTCTCACTCCCCCTTTCTCTCTCACTCCCCCCTTTCTCTCACTCCCCCCTTTCTCTCTCACTCCCCCCTTTCTCTCACTCCCCCCTTTCTCTCACTCCCCCCTTTCTCTCACTCCCCCCTATCTCTCTCACTCCCCCCTTTCTCTCACACCCCCCTTTCTCTCACTCCCCCCTTTCTCTCTCTCACACCCCCCTTTCTCTCCCCCCTTTCTCTCACTCCCCCCTTTCTCTCTCTCACTCCCCCCTTTCTCTCACTCCCCCCTATCTCTCTCACTCCCCCCTTTCTCTCACTCCCCCCTTTCTCTCACACCCCCCTTTCTCTCACTCCCCCCTATCTCTCTCACTCCCCCCTTTCTCTCACACCCCCCTTTCTCTCACTCCCCCTTTCTCTCTCTCACACCCCCCTTTCTCTCACTCCCCCCTTTCTCTCACTCCCCCCTTTCTCTCTCTCACTCCCCCCTTTCTCTCTCACTCCCCCCTTTCTCTCTCTCACTCCCCCCTTTCTCTCTCTCACTCCCCCCTTTCTCTCTCACTCCCCCTTTCTCTCTCACTCCCCCCTTTCTCTTTCTCACTCCCCCCTTTCTCTCTCTCACACCCCCCTTTCTCTCACTCCCCCTTTCTCTCACTCCCCCCTTTCTCTCTCTCACTCCCCCCTTTCTCTCACTCCCCCCTTTCTCTCTCTCACTCCCCCCTTTCTCTCTCACTCCCCCCTTTCTCTCTCTCACACCCCCCTTTCTCTCACTCCCCCCTTTTCTCTCACTCACCCCTTTCTCTCTCTCACTCCCCCCTTTCTCTCACTCCCCCCTTTCTCTCACACCCCCCTTTCTCTCTCACTCCCCCCTTTCTCCCACTGCCACCTTTCTCTCACTCCCCCCTTTCTCTCACTCCCCCCTTTCACTCCCCCCTTTCTCTCACCCACTCCCCTATTTCTCTCACTCCCCTCTTTCTCTCACTCCCCCCTTTCTTTTCTCCTGTTTTCACGCTGTAGCTCTAAAGTCTAAAGATTGTGTTTTCATCCACCTAATATCCAGAAGTCCTCCTTGGACACATTTGGCCCCCAGCCCTCACTTCCTGAAGAACACTGCGCAATGCCTGCTTTGTTGACAAACCTTTCAGCCATTCTTCCTGTAATGTGATAGAGCTCTTAACTTTTTCCTGCCATGATTGACATTGTATAGCAGATGTTTCCTTAAGTCCAACAGTAACTATGCTTCTGAAGTGAGGTAATTAGTGGCATTTTAAAAATGCAGCGCTTTTTCTTTCTTTTATTAATGCAAGTTCTTTAACTTTGCAGGATTTTATGTATTTTGAAACGTGAATGGATGGGAAGTTGCTGATTGGAAAATAAATAGATAGGAAACAATGATGATTAAGTAAGAAAGCACATTATCACGGCACACAACCTTATCTGCATTAAACCTCAGTAACTGTGGTACAATTGCAAGCAAAAATTCTGTTGACTCTGTTTAAATTTACAGATATTTACATTGCAGTTATTTCCAGATTTATTCCCCACAAAGGAGCCTGATTTTCCTGGAGGATCATATTGGTTGAAAAATAATTTGTTTGGTTATGATGCTGATTAAGGTAAAGTGCGATCATTTCTTTAGATATTGAGCCGGGGAGGAGGGGAAAGACTAGAGAAAGGAAGGGTGGAGCTGGTGTGTGAAAGGTCTGAGAAAGGTGAATGCAATGTATATCGTTTAACGTTCACAGGCAAAATACTTTGATATTACATCTACAGACATTGTAACTCGATTTTAAAATAAAATCAGAAAACACTGAACACACTCCATGTCAGTCAGTGCCCGTGGAGAAAGAAACAGGGGTAATGTTTCAGGAAAATGACCTTTCAGTCTGTAACTGCATGTGGTGAGAGTTTTTGAAGATATTTAAGAGCAGCAGCAGGGAAAGGAGTATGTATGAGAGGGAAGGACAGAGATTACTATATAATGGAGAGAATGATGACACAAGGTCAAAACGAACAAAACTTCAACAAATAATTATTTGGAGTACTGCGTGCAGTTCTGGTCGCACCTTTACAAGAAAGATGTGGAGGCATTGGAGAGGGTGCAAAGAAGGTTTTTACCAGAAAGCTGCCTGGATTCGAGGATATCAACTACAGGGAGAGGTTGGGTAGATTTGGATTGCTTTCTCTGGAATGTCGGTGGTTACGGGGAGCTTTGATAGAAATATATAAAATTATGAGGCGTCAATGGGGTAGACAGTCAGAACCTTTTTCCCAGGTGGAAATGTCCAACTACAGACGGCATGGCCAAAAGATGAGAGGGGAAAAGTTTAAGGGTAAGTTTTGTGTAGAGAATAGTGGGGGCCTGGAATGCATTGTGTGGGGTGGTGGTCTGGGTGCAATAAGAAAGTGACATTTAAGAGGCTTTTAGACAGGCACATGGAAATGCAGGGAACAGAGGGATATGGATCATATATAGGCGGATAGAAAAATAGAACATAGGAACATAGAAAATAGGTGCAGGAGTAGGCCATTCAGCCCTTCGAGCCAGCACCGCCACTCAATATGATCATGGCTGATCATCCAAAATCAGTACCCCGTTCCTGCTTTCTCACATATCCCTAGATTCCATTAGCCCTGAGAGCTACATCTAACTCTCTCTTGAAAACATCCAGTGACTTGGCCTCCACTGCCTTCTGTGGTGAAGAATTCCACAGATTCACAACTCTCTGGGTGAAAAATGTTTTGCCTCATCTCAGTCCTTAATGGCCTACCCCTTATTCTTAAACTGTGCCTCCTGGTTCCGGACTCCAACAACATGTGGAACATATTTCCTGCATCTCGCTTGTGCAATCACTTAAGAATTTTATATGTTAATGAGATCAGTTTAACAAGGCATCATGTTTGGCATAAACATTGTGCTGTGCTGTTGGACGTTCTTTGTTCTATGTAATATGTTACATGAAGATACTCAAAGGATGGGTCTCGTGGAGCAAAATTGTAATGGCAGCACCACTGTCAACATTTGATGTCTGAAAGAAAAATGGATGCTGCAGTTCTGATCTGAATTTCTTGAACTTAATCAAGAGCTTAGTGAATGCGTTCTTGCTGAATTCTGTAACATTCTAATTTAAACTTGTTTTTTAACCTGGATTCTGGAAGAAAAATCTCGACATCCACAGTTTGAGAGTTTTTTTCACATTTGTATCCCCATTTCATTGCCAAACTGTTGAAAATTGAGAAGTTGCTGTGTAGTTGCTGATCAATGTTTACTTTTCCCGAGTGGAACTTCATCTTGTGTTGGACTGAAAGTGCAGCTGCAGACAAAGACGTCTCCTAATTAGCAGACTTCCTTGGTTTTGGGCTCCAAGTAATCAGTCAGTGGAATGTGGCCGAACACTTCACTTTCATCTCTTGGTTTAAATTCTCATCGGACCAATATTTGGAAGGTCGTCACCCCTTGAGGTACTTTCATGGACTACTTCCAGATAGTTCAATGCCAACAACACAGAAGGGACTTAATCAGTAATAATTTGAGCACTAATTTAGATTTCAGCCAAAAGATTATTGAATTTGCTGGCAGGCAAAAAATACAGGTTATTTTTGGTTTCATTTGGGACTGAAGTCCATTGATAGAGTCATAAGGGAACTTACCCCAGTTGCTGGGCTGTTCTGCACATGGTTGTAAGTACCTGATGCTCAATTGTGTGTAAGAAATGGGACTTGTTACTCTTCGAAGTGATCCTTAATGGGTCTCAAAGACAAACCAATAACTTTTCGGCCAAAAGACTCGAAGGTCAGGCATGTCAATAAATAGCAGGGGCAAAAAGAAAATGCAAGGTTAAAAAGCAGTAGCTTAAACAATTATATAAACATGTCATTTTAACACCTGGTGTGGGGTATGAACATTGACAATCACATGGAGGATCCAACAGGCAGAACTGGCTGGATAGGCTACTGTCATTCTCAGAGCCCGAGGTACACACTTGTGTGGGAGGAAGGAGCCTCTGAGACCAGGATGAAAGCCAGCAACACGTACCTGCTCATAATCAAAAATATTAATCTGATAAAAGCAACATGTGATGTTTATTATGACTGAATCTCATGGAGTGGCTCTAACTATTTCAATGGTTCAGTGATAATTCCTGCAAAAACAAGTGCCAACTCTGCTTACCATTGAAGGTTAAATCTACTGTGCCGATGCAATTGAATTACTGTTGGGTTCATTTTATCCTAAATCCAACACTGCTGTAATAAAGCCAGATTGGTATGTTAGATGGTTTTTATTTTATTACAAATCACAGCTCTGAATAATTTAATGGTCCTAAAGGTACATTAAGAACGACCCCACTGATGTAACTTACTGTTTTTACAGGGAATACTGAGTTTAGTATCTGTGTTCGTCGGAGACAATAAAATAAACTAGGATTCCACTTGATATTATTTATTATTGACTTTGAAGTGTTCCTCACTCAAAGTGGGAATGATTGGGTTAACCGGGAATGATTAGGTCAGTGTATGATGAGCGTTTGATGACACTGGGCCTGTACTCGCTGGAGTTTAGAAGGATGAGGGTGGACCTAGTTTAAACTTACTGAATAGTGAAAGGCCTGGATGTGGAGAGGATGTTTCACTAGTCAGAGAGTCTTGGACCAGAGGGCACAGCCTCAGAATAAAAGGACATACCTTTAGAAGGAGATGAGGAGGAATTTCTATCGCCAGAGGGTGGTGAATCTGTGGAATTCATTGCCACACAAGGCAGTGGAGGCCAAATCATTGGGTATTTTTAAATCAGAGTTCTTGATTGGCAAGGGTGTCAGAGGTTGCGGGGAGAAGGCAGGAGAATGGGGTTGAGAGGGAAAGAAAGATCAGCTAGGACCTAAAGGCGGAGGAGGCTCGATGGGCCGAATGACTTCATTCTTCGCCTATAATTTATGAACTTTTGAACATACGTAAATAAATTAAAATGGCTTCAGGTGAGAGAACTTTTATCACATTTAATTTGTAGGCGCCCAACAATATTGAACATTCTCTCATTGGACGGATTGTGCAGGCAAAATTGTCTTTTTATTTGGAAGACTAACTTGGGTTGCGTTTTAGATTTAGATTTAGTGATACAGCGTGGAAACAGGCCCTACGGCCCACCGGGTCCGCGCCGCCCAGCGATCCCCGCACATTAACACTATCCTACACACACTAGGGACAATTTTTACATTTGCCCAGCCAATTAACCTACAAACCTGTACGTCTTTGGAGTGTGGGAGGAAACCGAAGATCTCGGAGAAAACCCACGCAGGTCATGGGGAGAACGTACAAACTCCGTACAGACGGCACCCGTAGTCAGGATCGAACCTGAGTCTCCGGCGCTGCATTTGCTGTAAGGCAGCAACTCTACCGCTGCGCCACCGTGCCGAGCAAGCAGTCAGTGGAATGTGTTAGAGCACTGCTCTCCCATCACTTGGTGTAAATTCTCATCGGGCCAATGTTTGGAAGGTTTAATCAACCACTTCCATATAGGTTAATGCCGACAGCACAGAAAGAACTTAATCAGTAACAATATGAGAACTGCGTTAGGTTTCAGCCAAAAAGTTGCTGGCAGAAGAAATATAGTTTCCTGTTGGTTTTCACTTGCGGTTGGTGCATTGTTATAGTCATGCTGAGTGAGTTTCACACGTGGTTAGAACTGCCTGACGTGTAACCTATGTAAGAAATGGGATTTGTCACTTTCTAAAATGGTCCTCTACTGTACCTTAGAGGCACAAGGAAGTGCAGATGCTGGTTTACAAAACAAAAACAAAGTGCTGGAGTAACTCAGCAGGTCAGGCAGCGTCTCTGGAGAACATGGGTAGATGATGATTCGGTCCGGACCTTCATCAGACTCCTTCTTCAGGTCAGGAAGAGAGCCTGTGACACTTGCCTGCTCATTATCAAACACATTCACCTGATGAATCTATGCAGGCTACTTGATCATCACGTGGTGCCAAGATGCCCTGTCCCAAGGTGCATGGGGGAAACAACAAGGGGTGGTGTTGGGCGTGGGCTTCGTAGCTAGATGCTAGATTCAAAACAGTTTTCAGAGGATTATTGTGGATTCCGGATCGTATCTCCGGTTGCTCTGCGGCCTAACATCATGGAGCTGGCAGTCTTGCTCGAGACTGACCTTGAGCCCCACAGCGGGGCCTTGGACATCATCGGAGCCTGCGATCCCTTGCCTGGGATCAATGCTCCAACTGCGGCCTGTGGATTTCAACATCAAGGAGCTTGCAGTCTCGGGTCCAATCGCCCAGCGTGGAAGAGCTGAAATCCCCCCGATGTGGGAGCTTGATCGCCCCGACCACTGGCCACGGGTGCCAAGATCGTCCCGTCAACGGAAGGCTCAAGGCCCCCGACTGCGGGAGGACAAAGAAGGGAAGAGATTGAACTTTTATTTTGCCTTCCATCACAGTGAGGAATGTGGGGGAGTCGCTGTGATGGATGTTTTATGTGATGGGGGAGGGGGAGGGGGGGGAGGGGAGGGGGAGGGGGGGGGGAGGGGGAGGGGGGGGAGGGGGGGGAGGGGAGGGGGGGGGAGGGGAGGGGGGTGGGAGGATGGGCCAAAGGGTTCGGAAGTGAACACACACTGAATGCTGGAGTGACTCAGCGGGTCAGGCAGCATCTCCAGATAAAACGGATTGGTGGTGTTTCAAGTTGGGACCTTTCTTCAAACCCAACCTGAAACGTAACCTACCCATTTTCTTCAGGGATGCTGCCTGACCCGTTGAGTTACTCCAGCATTTTGTGTCTATCTTTGGTATAAACCAGCATCTGCAATTCTTTGTTATTGGGTTCGGATGTGGAGGTTGGAACCTCCTCCGGGTCCAAGCCTGTACTCCTCATAATTTGTGTGTTTGTGACACCTTCAGCCCCACAGGTGATTCCCCATTTCCTGAGTAAGGAACGTTTTGTTTAGAGATACAGCGTGAGAACAGGCCCTACAGCCCTCCGAGTCCACAGCGACCGGCAATCACCCATGCACGTGTTCCACTCTACACCAGGGACAATTTACAGAAGCCAAATAACCGACAAACCTGCACGTCTTTGGGATGTGGGAGGAAACTGGAGCACCAGGAGAAACCCACGTGGTCACAGATAGAATGTGCAAACTCCGCACATCCTTGGGGTGTATTGTAAAGCAGGTATAAAGTTCCCTGAACGTGGCAACGTAGGTAGGCAGGATGGTAAAGAAAGCGTTTGGCACGCTTGCCTTTACTGATCAGGTTATTGAGTTCAACGGCTGGAACACCACGATACAGGTGTACAGGTCATTGGTGAGACCACAAATGGAATATTGGTCTCGTTACCCAGCTATAGGAATCATGGCATTAAGATGGAAAAGGTACAGAAAATGTCCACAAGGATGATATCCGGAGAGGAGGGTTTCAGGTATTTGGAGAGGCCAGGTAGACTGGGATTTTATTCCCTGGAGCATGAGGTTGAGTGGTAACCTTATAGAGATATAGAGAATTATGAGGGGTATGGATAAAGTGGATGGTCCCGGGATCATTTTGTTTTGGGATAGGAGAGTATAAAACCAGTGGTTTACGGTGGGTGGGGAACGATTTTAATGAGACCTTCTGGACAACTATTTTCCACATGGGTACAGATGGGTTCAGAGAAAGAGCGGCCAGAGCAAGCAGTAGAGATGGGTACAATTACAACGTTTAGAAAGGTTCATAGACCTTTGAGAGTTTGACAGGGATATGGGCTCCACACAGGCAAATGGAGCCACCTCAGGTGGACATCTTGTTCAGCATGCACAAATCGGGCCAAGGGGCCAGTTTCCGTCCTGTCAAATGCCATGACTATCTTGTCACCAGACGGGAGATGAGACCAGGGCTGTTAAATCTTTCGCCCTCTTTTTGGTAAGAACTGATGAGTATGTCAGGTAGAATGCTAACCTCATCACCTACTCCACTTCCGCCAGCAGTTTGCTCAGTTGTTTGCTGACTGATATCAATAGTAAGATGGCTACTCTGTTTATTCCTGCATTTAACATGAATCCAAATTCAGTTATCTCAAAGGTAGACACAAAATGTGTCACTGAAGAAGGGTTTCGACCCGAAACGTCACCCATTCCTTCTCTCCAGAAATGCTGCCTGACCCGCTGAGTTACTCCAGCATTTTGTGTCTACCTTCGATTTAAACCAGCATCTGCAATTTCCTTTCCTATTTAACAATCTCAAACTGTTTATCTAACCCTTTGATAACAAAGGAATTTTATTGCATTTTTCAGATATTAGATCATCGAGCTGAAATGTCAACTGAACTTTTCCTCTTCAGAGTCGTGCCCAACCTAATGAATATTTTTACCATTTCCTGTTTGGCGTCAAGCTTTGAGGGCTTAGGGTGCATAGCTTGAGTCTCGAATGTTGTTTTGTGGTTGAATGCATATGATCTCACAGTTCACAAGCTTGTAGATCAAAGAATATAAAACATAAAGCATAGAACGTATAGCACATAACAGGCCCTTTGGCCTATCGAGTCTGCACCAATCATGATGCCAATCTAAATCATTTAATCTGCCTCCACACAGCCCTAAGCCCTCTATTCATTGCATGTATACACTGTATGTCTGTCAATATCCTTCTTAAACGTGCGTCACGCATCTCCTTTAACTTTTTCTCACACTCACCTTAAACCTATGTTCTCTATTATTTGATATTTCCACCTTGGACAAAAGACACTGACTCTCCACTATAGCTATGCCTCTCTTAATGTTGTGCCTTCTATCAAGGAGCCCACAACTTCTAACATCCAGAGGTAACAATTATAAGGAGATGTTTGTCCAAGCTCTCTTTGTAACTAACATTTTCTAATCCTGCTAACATCCTAGTGAACCTCTTCTGCACCCTCTCGAAAGCTTCCACGTCCTTCCTGTAATGCAGAGTACAGAACTGCATCCAATTCTCCAAATGTGGCCGAACCAAAATCACCCTGCTCCAGGAAAAATGGCATTCATCTGGAAAAAAAGTGTAGAAAAGATTTACGAGGATATTGCCAGGACTTCAGGAACTGAGTTCTTGGGAGTGGTAGGGCAGGCTGGGACCTTGTAGTACAAAGGACAGAGGGGCATCTTATAGAAATGTAGAGGTATAGAGGTGCACACAGTCTTTTTAGGAGGTAGGGAATCAAGAACAAGAAGACATATTCAGACGGGAAAGTTTTAATAAGAACCTGAGTGGCTTGTATTTGGAATGAATCACCAGAGGTAATTATTGAGGCACGTACAATAATAGCATTAAAACTAAATTTGAACAGGTACATTAAGAGGAAAGTTCATAAGATATAGGAGCATAATTAGTCCATTCAGCCCTTCAAGTCTACTCCGTCATTCAATCATAGCTGATCTGTCTTTCACCTCTCAACCCCATTCTCCAGCCTTCTCCCCAGAACACCCGACATCCATACTTATCAAGAATCTGTCAATCGCTGCCTTAAAAATATCCATTGGGTTGGCCTCCACAGATGTCTGTGGCAATGAATTCCACAGATTCACCACCCGCTGACTTAGGAATTCCTCCTCATCTCCTTTCTAAAGGTACGTTCCTTTATTCTGAGGCTATGGCCTCTGGACCTAGTCTCTCCCACCAGTGGAAACATCCTCTCCACATCCACTCTATCCAGGCCTTAGAGGAATATGGGTCAAATGCGACCAATGGGACTAGCTTAGATGAGCATCTTGCGTGCAAGTACAGGTTGGGCCAGAGGATCGGCTTCCATGACTCAAACAGTCAACAACAGTCAACAGTCAACAGAGCTTTATTTGTCATTCGGTACCAAGGTACCGAACGAAACTACATAGCAGTCACACAAAAAAGAAAAAGAACACAAGACACATGACCCCAACACAAACATCCATCACAGTGACTCCAAACACCCCCTCACTGTGATGGAGGCAACAAAACTTCCACTCTCTTCCCCACGCCCACGGACAGACAGCTCGTCCCCGACCGACCCGCACAGTCCCCGCAAGGGGATGGCCCGCGGGCGAGCCGCACCGGGCGCTGAAACGTCTCGCGGCCGAGCCGGGCGATGGAAGGCCCCGCGGCCGAGCCGTGCGCAGCTAAGTCCCGCGGCCGAGGCGCGCCGGGCGATGGAAGGCCCCGCGGCCGAGCCGCACCGGGCGATGTTAAGTCCCGCGGCCGAGCCGCACCAGCGATGAAAAGTCCCGCGGCCGAGCCGCGCCGGGCGATGTTAGGTCCCGCGGCCGAGCCGCACCGGGCACTGTTAAGTCCAGCGGCCGAGCCGCACCGGGCGCTGAATGAATGCATGAGTGAACAGAACTGAGTGAATGAATGTGGCAAGCAATCGCCGCTAAGTAGCCATGTTTAGGAGCACCTGGTGTTCAGCTGCGTTGGTACTAAGCTAAATTTAGTTTGGTTTAGTTTAATTTAGAGATACAGCGCGGAAACAGGCCCTTTGGCCCACCGGGTCCATGCCGATCAGCAATCCCTGCATGTTAACACTATCCTACACATATTGGGGACAATATTTTGATATTTACCAAGCTAATTAACCTCCAAACCTGTACGTCTTTGGGGTGTGAGAGGAAACCAAAGATCTCGGAGAAAACCCACGCAGGTCACGGGGAGAACGTTCAAACTCCTTACAGACAGCACCCGTAGTCGGGATGGAACGCAAGTCTCCGGCGCTGCATTCACTGTAAGGCAGCAGCTCTCCCGTTGCACCACCGTATCTGCGGGTGGTGGGAAGTTCTGAATTTGTGAGAAGTGAAAGAGGAAATAAAATTGTAATGAACTCCATGAAAGTTTTGCTTCACGTACATAAATTACATGTTAGATGGGTAAATATTAAGTCACATTGAATGGTGTAACAGTTGTTGAAGGACTGTCATTTAAGTCAATTGCATTTCTGCATCATTTGAGTGCTGACACCTTTCCCTTCCCCCACCTGATTCATCTGCCAATCAACCTCTCCTCACCTGAATCCAGTTATCAGTTTAGTTTAGTTTAGTTGCAGCATGGAAACAGGGCCTTCAGCCCACCGAGTCCATTCCGACCATTTATCACCCGTAAACCAGTTCCATCCTACACCTTAGGGACAATTTACAATAGAAGGGACAATAGAAGCTAATTAACCTACAACCCACCATGTCTTTGGAATGTGGGAGTAAACCGGAGAACCTGGAGAAAACCCAGATGGTCACAGGGAGAACAGACAAACTCCGTACAGACATGCACCCAGAGTCGGGACCAAACCCGGGTCTCTGGTACTGTAAGGCAGCAACTATACCGCTGCGCTACTGTGCCGCCCCTAGCACCTACAAGCTCTTGCCCTACCCCTCCCCCTCATCTCTTTCCATCAGCTATCTCCCCTCTCCTTCATCAGTCAGAAGAAGGCCCAACCCGAAATGCCGTATTTCCTTTTCACTCTACAGACCCTGCCTGATTCGTTGCGTTCCTCCAGCAGAGTATGGTGATCAGCACTGGGCACCATGTTATAGGAAAGATGTTCTTAAGAAGGAAAGGGTGCATAGAAGACTTACAAGGGTGTTGCCAGGAATTGAGGGTCTGAGCTATAGGGAGAGGTATATGGGATTCCCTGGAGTACAGGAGAATGTGGGACGATCTTACAGAAGTGTATAAACTCATGAGATGAATAGATCGGATGGACGATCAGATTCTCTTGCCCAGAGTGGGGGAAAGGAGAACCAGAGGACATAGGCTTAAGGTGAAGGTGGAAAGATTTTATAGGTATCTGAGAGGTAATTTTTTTGTGCAAAGGGTAGTTAGTGGGTGTATGGAACGAGCTGCTGGAGGAGGTAGTTGAAGCAGTGACTATTGCAATGTTTAAGAAGCAATTGGACAGATACATGGACAGGACAGGTCTAAAAGGATATGGGCTAAATGCAGGGAAGTGGGGATTAGTGCAGATGGGATATGTTGGGCAGTGTGGGGCGAAGGGCCTTTTTCCACCCTTTGTGACTAATATCTGCCATTACCTCATTTCATTTAACTACAACAACATTGTCTAAAAAGCTCAAATGGGGTCATGAGGAGAGATGGGATAGGCTGGGATTGTTTCCCTCGGCTGAGGGATGATATGGATTGCATTAGGAGTTACAACATCAACAGGTTTAGAGTGGATATATAAGGGCTGAATCTATTCAACCAGAGAGTGGTTGACACTTAACACTTCTCTGTTGTGCATTGTCAAAATCTGACTGGAGGTCTGTGCTGGCCCTTCAGTGCAATGCTGAGGGAGCGGTACTTTCCAGTCTAAGCATAAAATCATGGATCCAACATCCTCTTCAATGAAACAAACTAAATCTGATTTGTTGAAACAAGTAACAATCTGTCCTGAATATAGCATGCAGCATTTCTCTAGCACATTGAATACGTGCAAATAGATGTTACAAACCCATTTCATCTGCTTCGTCTCTGTCATCTGCGAAAGATACTAGCCATGGGAACCACCAGTTTATTTTCCCATCTGCCCTTGGTAAGGACAAATTAAACAATGAAAAAGTTTTATTCCAAGTTTGGACTGCATTCTTCTAAGCCTATCCCTCTCTGGTTCTCTGAGAGTCGATGAAGCAAACTCTACATCCAGGGCTAATTAAAGATGCCGGTCACAAAAGTTCTCGTCAGTGTTATGCTGCTGAAGATCCCTTACATTTGCAGGAACCCATGCAGTGAACATTTGAAAGCCTCCAGCATTCAGTCAATCTAATACTTCAGTTGGCACTGATAAGACTGCAAAAAAAAATACCAGATCAAATGCAAGTCTGATGAACGCACTTCTCCAAGTTGTTGTAAATAGATGCCAAAAAATTATTTTATCGTGATGACAGCCCATCAACTCTTCTCATCAGCACTATAGAATGAGGCTGCAAAGGAGATGTGTTCCCAATAAAAGATATCAGCCTTTGACAATAACAGAGGAAACTCTGTCTATAAAAGGTCACAAAAGGACTACCATATTATTAATAGATGGAGCGTAATGGTCTTCAGCTCGTCTTTACTGGCTCAATGACACCACCAAAGCCCTAAGAAGGGAGTGCAGAAAATCAGAAAGGAGGTGGAAATGTGACAAGCTTCAAATTTCCTTCGAAATTCTGAGAAACAATCTTCTCAAATACCAGGAAGCAGTAAAGTCTGCTAGAGCACAATACTTCTCCGACCTTATTTCCAAAAACTCTCATAACTCCAAGGTCCTATTTAGCACAATTACCTCTGTCATATGTCCCGCCCCCAGTACCAGCTTAGTTGGGTCCCCTGCTAAGTGCGAAGAATTCGCGAAATTTTTCACCAACAAAGTTGAGAACATTAGAATGAACATTTCCCCTCCCACCCGTGACCTAGCTGTCTCACTAGTCTGTTCATCTAAATTGGACTGTTTCCAACCCGTCACTCTATCCTCCCTTGCAAAGCTTATCTCCGCTATGAAACCTGCAAACTGCCCCCTTGATCCTGCCCCCACTGCCCTTCTGAAGGATGTCATTGCAATAGCCGGTCCCAGCATCCTCTCTATTATCAACAGTTCTCTGGCCACTAGCACTGTTCCAACTTGTTTCAAACACGCGGTGGTCCAGCCCCTACTGAAAAAACCTAACCTAGACCCCACCTTGCCTAGCAACTACAGACCCATTTCCAAACTGCCATTCCTGTCAAAAGTCCTTGAAAAGACAATTCTAAACCAATTAGTGCCCTACCTGCACCAAAACACCATCCTGGAAAGTTTCCAGTCAGGTTTCAGAGCCCACCACAGCACAGAGTCTGCCTTGTTGAAGGTACACAACGACCTGCTTCTCGCCATCGACACCGGCGACTGTGCAATCCTGCTCCTTCTCGACCTCAGCGCAGCGTTCGATACAGTGGACCACACCATCCTTATTGACCGTCTCCGGTACGCGGTTGGCATTGATGGCACTGCCCTGAGCTGCTTCGCTTCGTACCTCAAAGATAGGAGTTTCGCCATCAACATAGGCAGTTATTCCTCTGCTCCAGCTAGCCTCTCCTGCGGAGTTCCACAAGGCTCCATCCTAGGCCCCATTCTCTTCTCTCTATACATGCTCCCCCTTGGCCAAATCATTCAAAGGCACGGCATTTCTTTCCACTGCTATGCCGATGACACTCAGCTTTACCTCCCCCTGAAACCCAACAACCAGTCAAATTTAAACAGCCTCTTACACTGCCTTGAGGACATAAAATGTTGGATGGCACAGAACTTCCTCCAATTAAATGAGAGCAAGTATGAGGTCATCCTATTCGGCCCCCCCGACTCCATCAAATTGATAACAGGCAGTCTTGGAAGCCTATCCTGCCTAGTCAAACCGCATGTAAAAAACCTCGGCATGATATTTGACTCTGCATTAAAATTTGATAAGCAAGTCAACGGTGTGGTAAAAGCCAGCTTCTTCCAACTTCGTACCATAGCTAAAATCAAACCTTTCCTCCAATTCGACGACACAGAAAAAATCATTCACCCTTTCATTTCCTCCCGCCTAGACTACTGCAACTCCCTATACACTGGGATCAGCCAATCTTCCCTGTCCCGCCTGCAACTGGTCCAAAACGCCGCAGCAAGACTCCTGACGGGTACCCGTAAAAGGGACCACATCACCCCGATTCTGGCCTCTCTCCACTGGCTCCCTGTACGGTACAGAATCAACTTCCTATTCTCCTGTCCTCCTATTCACGTATAAAGCCCTAAATGGACATTCCCCCCCCCACATCAAAAATCTTCTAATCCACCTCTCTAACTCCAGGTCCCTCAGGTCGGCCGACTTGGGGCTACTCACTATCCCGCGGTCTAGGCTTAAGCTCAGGGGTGACCGCGCTTTTGCGGTTGCAGCTCCTAGACTGTGGAACAGCATCCCTCTCCCCATCAGAACTGCCCCCTCCATCGACTCCTTTAAGTCCAGGCTCAAAACCTATTTCTACTCCCTAGCGTTTGAGGCTCATTGAGGAGGCGCTGTGAACTGTTTGCGTGCTACTGTATGTTTCATTTTTTTCCTTAGTACCTAATCAGATGTACAGCACTTTGGTCAACGTGGGTTGTTTTTAAATGTGCTATACAAATAAAATTGACTTGACTTGACTTGACTTTACTCCTGTTGTAAATCTTTGCTCACATTGTGGTATCTGATGCTAAAGGGCTTTATTTATAACTGAATGAGTCCCGCATGGATGGAGTTATCGAATCATAAACCACACAATGTTGGCCCACTGCATCAACACCAACCATTGAGCGCACGTCGAAAATAATCCCTTTTATTGACACTTCATCTGTGACCTTAGAAATCCAAGTGCTCTTCGAGATATTTCTTAAATGTTTCAAGAGGTTCTGCCTCCACAACTCCCTCAGCTTCACCTTGCAGATTACAACCGCCATTTAGGTGAAGAGATTCTTCCACAGATTCACTCTAAACTTTGTACCCCTTATCTTTAACCTCTACCCTCCAGTTTTAGATATCCCTGCTACGGGAAAAGTGTTTTTATTATCCATCCTATCTTTGCCCCTCATACTTTTTTTATACCTTCAATAGATAACCCCATCACCATTCCATTCAACACTCGAATCATTTAAACATTACTTCCATTCATTGAGTCATAGTCATAGAGTCATGAATCATGGAAACAGGTTCTTTGGCCCCACTTGCTCACATAGACCAACATGTCCCTTCTACACTAGTCCCACATGCCTGTGTTTGGCCCATATCCTTCTAAACTTGCTCTATCCGTGTACCTGTCTAAATATTTCTTGAACGTTGCAATAGTAATGTTTCCTTGCACTTTTATCTATGACAGCAACATGAAGAATATGGGACTGG
Organism: Rhinoraja longicauda; assembly: GCF_053455715.1. NCBI lineage: Eukaryota > Metazoa > Chordata > Chondrichthyes > Rajiformes > Arhynchobatidae > Rhinoraja > Rhinoraja longicauda. Next base: position 15,841,957 of record NC_135965.1, on the reverse strand, counting down.
TGGGAATGAGGTGGGTGGGATCTCATAGGAAAGCAGAATCCCAGATGTGTTTGACCTTGTGTGGAATTTGTCACAATGTTATGGAAGGATGGAGTTATTATCCCCTGATACAAGTGAGATTCCATGCCTCGGGAGACATGGAGCCAACACTTTCCTCAGGTTTGCTTTAACAGTGTTGAGAGGAGAACAGGAAGATGGATGACACCATTTCCCTAGTACAAAAATTCAAGCCCACAAACAGGAAATCTATGATAATACCCTAGTATTCTGTGTCTTTTCTTGGTAAACCAGCATCTACAATTCCTCGTTTCTAAATTTGCACCTCTGTATCCTTTTTTCTCGTTTGTTGTTTTCAGTGGGGCGGCACAATGGCACAGTGGTTGAGTGGCTGCCTTACAGCACCAGAGGCCTACTTCGATCATGACTATGGGCTCTCTCTGTACAGAGTTTGTACGTTCTCCCTGGGACCGCAAGGAGTTTCTCTGCGTGCTCCGGTGTCCTCCCACACTCCAGAGACATACTGGTTTGCAGGTTAATTGATTGGCCTTGGTAAAATTGTAAATTGTCCCCAGTGTGTCGGATAGTGCTCGTGTATGGATCGCTGGTCAGTGTGGACTCGATGGGCCAAAGGACTTGTTGCAGAACAAGGGGTCACAGTTTAAGGTCCAGAACAAGGGGTCACAGTTTAAGGATAAGGGGGAAGTCTTTTAGGACCGAGATGAGAAAGTTTTTTTCACACAGAGAGTGGCGAATCTGTGGAATTCTCTGCCACAGAAGGTAGTTGAGGCCTGTTCATTGGCTATATTTAAGAGGGAGTTAGATGTGGCCCTTGTGGCTAAAGGGATCAGGGGGTATGGAGAGAAGGCAGGTATGGGATACTGAGTTGGATGGTCTGCCATGATCATATTGAATGGCGGTGCAGGCTCGAAGGGCCGAATGACCTACTCCTGCACCTATTTTCTATGTTTCTATGTTTCTATGTTTCTATAATCTAATCTTCACTTTGTACAGCAGTGTGGGTGTGGGGATGCAGTTCAGAAAACTATATCAAGACCAAGGAACATGTTGCCAGTGGTGGTGGTGGAAGCAGATACAATAGTGACATTTGAGAGACTTTTAGGTAAGCACGTGGATATGCAGGGAATGGATCATGTGCATGCTGGGGAGATTCATTTACTTTGGCATCATGTTCGCCATAGACATTATTAGCTGAAGGACCTGTGCCTGTGCTGCACAGTTCGACTTATATGTTCTGAATTCATCTCCAGTATTTTACTATTAACTAGACCAAGTGGACCCGTTGGGCCCAAACCTCTCCTGCATTGGTGCAGCACTCTCTTGTCTCCCACTTCCCCCCCCCTCCCCTCTCCCCCCCTACACTCCCTCCCCTCTCCCCCCTACCCCTTCCACTCTCCCCCCTCCCTCCCTCCCTCCCTCCCTCCACTCCCCCTCCCTTCCCCTCCCTCCCTCCCCTCTCTCCCCTCCCCTCTCCCCTCCCCCCTCTCCCCTCCTCCCTCCACCCCCTCCATCCACCCTCCTTCCCCTCCCCTTCCCCTCCCCTTTTCTCCCCTTCTCCTCCCCCCCACTCTATCCCCCTCAACCCCCTTTATCTGCCCTCCTCCACCCTCCCTCCCCCCTCCCCCTCCCTCCCCCCTTCCCATCCCCCCTCCCTCCCTCCCTCCCTCCCTCCCTAGGAGATAGATTTAAACTTTAAAATGTGAATAACTTTAAAAATATAACACAGAACACAAAGAAAAAAAATGCAGAGGAGTGGTGAATTTCTCAAACAGGCTTGGGAGCAGTTAATACTGGGAAAATCCAAAATATTTCAATGATTCTCATCACGTGTTGCCTTTTTATACTCTGTGACACAAAGGTTACAGACGGATTTTAAATTTTTGAAATAATTCATCTATGTTCAATCTTCAATTTTCTGTTCCCTTTCACAGTTTTGGTCTCCTAATTTGAGGAAGGACATTCTTGCTATTGGGGGAGTGCAGCGTAGGTTCACAAGGTTAATTCCCAGGATGGCGGGACTGTCATATATTAAAAGAACGGAAAGAACTGGGCTTGTATTCCCTGGAATTTAGAAGGATAAGAGGGAATCTTATAGAAACATACAAAATTATTAAGGGATTGGACAAGCTAGATGCAGGAAACATGTTCCTGATGTTGGGGGAGTCCAGAACGAGGGGCTACAGTTTAAGAATAAGGGGTGGGCCATTTAGAACTGAGATGAGGAAAAACATTTTCACCCAGAGAGTTGTGAATTTGTGGAATTGTCTGCCACAGAAGGCAGTGGAGGCTGATTCACTTGATGCATTCAAAAGAGAGTTAGATAGAGCTCTGAGGGCTAGAGGAATCAAGGGATATGGGGAGTAGGCAGGAACGGGATACTGATTGTGGATGATCAGCCATTATCACAATGAATGGCGGTGTTGGCTCGATGGGCCGAATGCACCTATTTTCTATGTTTCTATGTTTCTAATTAGAAAATGATTCCTCCATTTTCCTTGCAAATGGGTGTCAAAACATTACTTCACTTATCCTATGTTCTATTTTATTGCCCTCAATTAGTTTTGCAATATCCTGTGTTTATCTTCCATTCTGCTCGCTATGCCAATTAATCTAAACACCTTCTTAATTCTTTTTTTTGCCTCTTCTAACATAGCCTTTAAGTTAACATCAATATGTTGCCATCTTTTCCCGTCGTGCTTCTCCAGTATGTAAACTTTTGGATTAAATATATTGCAAATTTCTTACAATTTTCAGGATTTCCTCTATTGAACACTTCTCCTTCTCCCCTCTCCCATGAGGCAAGAGGTATAGAAGTGTAAAAACGCACATCTCCAGATTCAGAGACAGTTCCTTCTCAACTGTTATAAGGCAAAGGAATAAACCATCCTATCACCAACTGGAGAGCAGTTCTGACCTACCATCTATGTGATTCGAGACCCTTGGACTAGCTTTAATTGGACTTTAATGGACTTCATCTTGCACTAATCCCCGGGCACTTTCCCCTGCAACCGCACGAGATGCAACACCTGTCCCTTTACCTCCCCCCTCAACTCCATCCAAGGACCTAAACAGTCTTCCCAGGTGACACAAAGGTTCACCTGCACCTCCTCCAACCTCATCTATTGCATCTGCTGCTCTAGATGTCAACTTATTTACATCGGCGAAACCAAGCGCAGGCTCGGCGATCACTTCGCTCAACACCTGGGCTCAGTCCGCATTGAACAACTGATCTCCCGGTGGCCGAGCACTTCAACTCCCCCTCCCATTCCCAGTCTGACCTTTCTGTCATGGGCCTCCTCCAGTGCCATAGTGAGGCCCACCGGAAATTGGAGGAACAGCACCTCATATTTCGCCTGGGCAGCTTGCAGCCCAGTGGTATGAACATCGACTTCTCCAACTTTAGATAGTTCCTCTGTCCCTCCCTTCCCCTCCTCCTTCCCAGATCTCCCTCTATCTTCCTGTCTCCACCTATATCCTTCCTTTGTCCCGCCCCCCTGACATCAGTCTGAAGAAGGGTCTCGACCCGAAACGTCACCCATTCCTTCTCTTCCGAGATGCTGCCTGACCTGCTGAGTTACTCCAGCATTTTGTGAATAAATACCTTCGATTTGTACCAGCATCTGCAGTTATTTTCTTATACTATGTATAGCCTTTCTGCTGACTGGATAACATGCAACAAATAAGCTTTTCACTGTACTTTGGTACACGTGACATCAAACTAAACTAAACTAAACTATTTATGCGAATGCTTTGAGAGATGTATTGACTCAAGGGCTGAATGGCCTTCTTCAATGTCATTAGAAAATATCATAGCATGCGAATAAAAGTAGATTTTTCTTTGCAACAAACTTTGGATTCTGAATGATTAAAGAGGACTTGATACAAAGTGGTGCAGATGGAGTCATTTGTTTGAAGCAACTTTCAGAAGTTTTGGTGCCTTGGAGCTGGTAAAATTGCTTAACTGATTCGAAAGCATTATTTCCAACTCTGATAAATGGTAAAAATAAATCATAGAATTTACATTAACCGGAATTGAAACTGAAACTCTGACTTTTAATTCAACGAGCCACATAACGAGGCACTGTGGAAAATTACTTCGGAAGGAAATCTAGCTGCAATATAACTTCCTGTCAATCTCATTATAAACCAATTTCTGAGAAAATCCAGCTCACGGTTTAACCAAGAAAACGAAACTAGGAAGAGTCAAGTCAAGTCAAGTCCATTTTATTTGTATAGCACATTTAAAAACAACCCACGTTGACCAAAGTGCTGTACATCTGATTAGGTACTAAGGAAAAAATGAAACATACAGTAGCACGTAAACATAACAGCACATACAAAACAGTTCACAGCGCCTCCTCAATGAGCCTCAAACGCTAGGGAGTAGAAATAGGGTTTGAGCCTGGACTTAAAGGAGTCGATGGAGGGGGCAGTTCTGATGGGGAGAGGAATGCTGTTCCACAGTCTAGGAGCTGCAACCGCAAAAGCGCGGTCACCCCTGAGCTTAAGCCTAGACCACGGGATAATGAGTAGCCCCAAGTCGGCCGACCTGAGGGACCTGGAGTTAGAGAGGTGGGTTAGAAGATTTTTGATGTAAGGGGGGGGAATGTCCATTTAGGGCTTTATACGTGAATGGGAGGAGCTTGAAGTTGATTCTGTACCGTACAGGGAACCAGTGGGGAGAGGCCAGAATCGGCGTGATGTGAGGAAGGCATTGAGAGTAATGTGCACAATTAAAATTGGAATTTAAATTAGTTTTCTAGTAGAAGGTCTGGTTTATAGTAAATATCTTCTCCAATACTAAAACCTGTAAATTATTGGTTACAATCCCACTGCAGTGAGAAAAACCTCCATAATTCCCCTTTCACACATAATCTCTCTGTTATTTTCTGAATGTCCTGTTCAGACATCCTGGTAGAGATGCTGCCACACATCGCCAGATCCTGACCTCAAGTGCTGTCCATGTCGATTTGCACGTTATCTCTGTCATGTGGATTTCCTCCAGATGCTCTGGTTTCCTCCCACACCCTAAAGAAGCACAGGTTTGTAGCTTAATTGGTCTGTGTATATTGTGCCTGTAGAAAGTGGGATAACAGAGAACTCGTGTGAATGGGTGATCGATGGCCAGCGTAGTCTCAGTGGTCGGAAGGACCCATTTCCAGGCTGTCTTTTTCAATCAATCCGCTCTTTATAATAGATTTCAACAATTTCCCCACTGTTGATGTTGTGGTAAATGATTTGATTTTGATTCCCTCTCTTTCCTTATTTTTAAATAGTGGCATCAAATTTGACACCTTCTAATCTGTATTAAATGCATCGCTACCCCTCTTAGCCCTCGGAGATATAGGTAATCAGGCCCTGGAGATTTATTTGCTTTTAGTTTTATTTATTTCTCCAGAATTTACTTTGAGATATAATTTTCCTTTATTTTCTCCTTTTATGGCTGATTTTAGGACTGAGGGCTCCCTCTTACTTTGATTTTTTCCCCCAATTCTCGTCCCTGATTCAATAATATTTGTGCAATTGTTCTGCCAATATTTTGTGCCCAATTAAAGCTTGCAGATGGCTGCCTGCTTCAAAGGCTGGGCTGCTCTCTTTCAAACAATAGCATGTTATCTGAGATGGCTGTTGACTTCCTGAATCTCAAAATAAATTATACCCGGGGCTGAAAAGCAGGAAGCACCGCCCACATGAACAGCCTTAGCAACGTACGCCCAAGAACTGGTCACATTTCCTGTTTCACGGAGAGATTTGATACAGCAAGAGGTTTATTTGGCAGTGTCCACACGGTAAGAAAATGAAATGTTTTTTTCCATTCAAAATGATGCTGCTTGTCGGTTTCTAACCTCCACTGTGATTACTTCATGGCGATGGGAGGGAAAGATGATCTGGTGCCTGCGGCGTTCGCGTATGAGTTTAAAGTGACCAACAATGCTTGGGTCGAAGGTGGACACAAAGTGCTGGAGTAACTCAGCGGGTCAGGCAGCATCTCAGGAGAGAAGGAATGGGTGACGTTTCCTCAGACTGAAGAAGGGTCTCGACCCGAAACGTCACCCATGTCTACCTTCGATTTAAACCAGCACCTGCAGTTATTTTCCTAAACAATGTTTGGGTCCTTTCCACCCAATTGAGGTTGGAGGGAGCGGTGATAGTTATTGAGCAATGCCCCGCTTCTTGTCCTGCACCCGCAGGGTAGTGAGAGAAACAGGTTATCTCATCCAGGCTAAAGGCACACATCCACACGGTGTTGTAGATGGTAAAACAAAGACAAATTAAATTTGACTCAGCGCTTTATATATTTAGAAACGGAGGCGGGAGAATGTAATCTGGACACAAAATGCTGGAGTAACTCAGCGGGTCAGGCAGCATCTCTGGAGAAAAGGAATAGGTTACCTAAAATTGGAGAATTCAATGTTCACACCATTGGGTTGTAAGTTACCTAAGCGGAATATGAAGTGCTGTTCCTCCAGTTTGCATGTGCCCTCACTCAGGCAATGGAGGAGGTCCAGGATAGAAAGGTCAGTATCGGAATGGGTAAGGGAGTCAAAATGGTTCGCAACCTGGAGATTCAGTAGGCCTTGGCAGACTGAGCAAAAGTGTTCTCCTCTTTTCTAACTTTCTTCCCCGCCCCCCTCCCCACAATCAGTCTGAAGAAGTGTCTCGACCCATAAAGCCACCTATCCATGTTCTCCAGAGATGCTACATGACCCCCTGAGTTACTCCAGTTTCCTCTGTACTTTCTTGTGGTCTGGGGTAGAACAGTTGACATACCAAGCCAATATGAAAGGCATTGACATCTGTAATACTCGTGATTTTGCTGTATTTGAAACTTACTCTCATTGCATAAGTATGTGGGCCGAACAGTTACCCAGCTGGATGGAGACCTGTAAAGGGCATAAACACCTCATTCTCATCATTCAAAGCACCCTTAAATACCCTATTATAACAAATTTAAAAAAAACTAGAAACACTTGGTAGGTCAGGCTGCATCTGTGCAAAGAAACTGTGTAAAGAAGGGCAGCACAGTGGTGCCCTGGTAGAGTTGCTGCCTTACTGTGCCAGTGACCCGAGTTCTATCCTGATCCAGGTGCTGTCTTTACGGAGTTTGTACGTTTTCCATGTGATTGCGTGGGTGATCGCTGGCTGGTATGGACTCGATGGGCCGAAGGGCCTGTTTCTATGCTCTATCTGTAAACAAAACTAAAATAGAGAGTCAAGAGACCACGGCGTTTAATTGTCATATCCATGGAAACGGAACAATGAAGTTCCGACTTACAGCAGCATAACAGGTCTGCAAACACAGTACTGAATAGATAACAATGAAACAAACCAGGGAAGAGAAGTTCAATTAAAAAAACAAATGTTCGTGCAAGACAAAACAAAAGCCTGGCAAACTGGAGAAGAAGGGTCTTTGTCCAAACATGTTAACTGTTCTCTCATTGGAAATATTTTCTTGCAGGCAAAATTTGGAGTGGGAATTCAGCAGACAGTTTTGCTTCATTGCACAAACTGTGGGCAATTAGTGAAAAGCAGCTCACCAATAGATCAAGGTCTTTGTTCAAAAGCATACCAATGGATTATGCAAAATAAGTTTGGTCTTGAATGATTGATTGAAAGATACAGCATGGAAACAGGTCCTCTGACACATCGAGTTCACGCCCACCATTCTGTAGATCATTTACACTCGTTTAATGTTACCCCACTGTAGCATCCACTCCCTAGGTTTAGGTTTAAGTTTATTATTATCACATGTACTGCGGTATAGGACAGTAAAAAGCTTAGTTTAGAATATTATCCAGTCAAATCAGATAAATACAATCAAGCCAAACTCAAAGTTCAATAGGTAGAACAAAGGGTAAGATACAAAGTGCAGAATATAGTTCTCAGCATTGTAGCACACTAGTTCCAGTTCCAAGTTGGCAATAGGGCAGAGGTGAATCAGACAGTGCCCTAGCTTCTGGAAGGACCTTTCTGAAGCCTAATAACAGAGGGGAAGAAGCTTTTCCTGAGTTTGGTGATACGTACTTTCAATCTTCTATATCTTCTGCCCAGGGGGAGGTGGGGGAAGAAGGCATGACCGGGGTGGGACAAGTCTTTGATTGTATTGGCTGCATTTTCGAGGCAGCTTGAAGTGTAGGTGGAGGCAATGGTGGGAGATCCCTTGCGCGGAGTTGTTCCCAAACTAAGCTGTGATGCAACCTGGCAGTATGCTATCTGTGGTGCATTAGTCAGAGTTTGTAAAAGTCTTCGGACTCATGCCAAATTTCCTCAGTCTTCCGGGAATACACATTTGTGGAATACGTAATCGTTCAGACTTGTGCTGGCACAGCTGAAAAACACCACAAACCCCCTGCTGGACCCCCTGCAGTTTGCATACAGGGCCAATAGATCGGTGGACGACGCAGTCAATCTAGGCCTGCACTTCATCCTCCAGCACCTAGACCACAAGGGGACCTATGCCAGGATTCTGTTTGTGGACTTTAGCTCTGCTTTTAACACCATTGTGCCAGACCTACTACACTACAAACTCTCCCAGCTGACTGTGCCTGAACCCCTCTATCAGTGGATCATCAACATCCTGACGGACAGGAAGCAGCATGTGAGGCTGGGAAAGCACATCTCGGACCTGCAGACCCTCAGCGTAGGAGCACCGCAAGGCTGCGTACTCTCCCCTCTCCTTTACTCTCTCTACACCAACGAATGCTCCTCCACAGACTCCTCTGTCAAGCTCCTCAAGTTTGCGGATGACACTACCCTGATTGGACTGATCCAGGATGGGGAGGAATCTGCCTACAGATGGGAAGTGACACAGCTGGCGTCCTGGTGCCATCGCAACAACCTGGAGCTCAATGCTCTCAAGACAGTGGAACTAATTGTAGACTTTCAAAGAGATCCCCCTCCCCTCCCCCCACTCACCATCAACAACACCACCTGTGGAGTAATTTAAGTTCCTTGGAACCATCATCTCCAGGGACCTTAAATGGGGGGCCACCATCGACTCCACAGTCAAAAAGGCCCAACAGAGGATGTACTTCCTGCGGCAACTGAGGAAGCACAATCTGCCACAGGCAATGATGTCCAATTCTATATTGCTATCATTGAGCCGTCCTCACCTTCTCCATCATGGTCTGGTTTGGCTCAGCCACCAAGCACGACATCCGGAGGCTGCAAAGGATCGTTCGCACAGCTGAGAAGGTTGTTGGCTGCAACCTTCCCCCCATTGACGAACTGTAGACAATAGACAATAGACAATAGACAATAGGTGCAGGAGTAGGCCATTCAGCCCTTCGAGCCAGCACCGCCATTCAATGCGATCATGGCTGATCACTCTCAATCAGTACCCCGTTCCTGCCTTCTCCCCATACCCCCTCACTCCGCTATCCTAAAGAGCTCTATCCAGCTCTCTCTTGAAAGCATCCAACGAACTGGCCTCCACTGCCTTCTGAGGCAGAGAATTCCACACCTTCACCACCCTCTGACTGAAAAAGTTCTTCCTCATCTCCGTTCTAAATGGCCTACCCCTTATTCTTAAACTGTGGCCCCTTGTTCTGGACTCCCCCAACATTGGGAACATGTTATCTGCCTCTAATGTGTCCAATCCCCTAATTATCTTATATGTTTCAATAAGATCCCCCCTCATCCTTCTAAATTCCAGTGTATACAAGCCCAATCGCTCCAGCCTTTCAACATACGACAGTCCCGCCATTCCGGGAATTAACCTAGTGAACCTACGCTGCACGCCCTTCATAGCAAGAATATCCTTCCTCAAATTTGGAGACCAAAACTGCACACAGTACTCCAGGTGCGGTCTCACCAGGGCCCGGTACAACTGTAGAAGGACCTCTTTGCTCCTATACTCAACTCCTCTTGTTACGAAGGCCAACATTCCATTGGCTTTCTTCACTGCCTGCTGTACCTGCATGCTTCCTTTCATTGACTGATGCACTAGGACACCCAGATCTCGTTGAACTCCCCCTCCTCCTAACTTGACACCATTCAGATAATAATCTGCCTTTCTATTCTTACTTCCAAAGTGAATAACCTCACACTTATCTACATTAAACTGCATCTGCCATGTATCCGCCCACTCACACAACCTGTCCAAGTCACCCTGCAGCCTTATTGCATCTTCCTCACAATTCACACTACCCCCCAACTTAGTATCATCTGCAAACTTGCTAATGGTACTTTTAATCCCTTCGTCTAAGTCATTAATGTATATCGTAAATAGCTGGGGTCCCAGCACCGAACCTTGCGGTACCCCACTGGTCACTGCCTGCCATTCCGAAAGGGACCCATTTATCCCCACTCTTTGCTTTCTGTCTGTCAACCAATTTTCTATCCATGTCAGTACCCTACCCCCAATACCATGTGCCCTAATTTTGCCCACTAATCTCCCATGTGGGACCTTGTCGAAGGCTTTCTGAAAGTCGAGGTACACCACATCCACTGACTCTCCCTTGTCAATTTTCCTAGTTACATCCTCAAAAAATTCCAGTAGATTTGTCAAGCATGATTTCCCCTTTGTAAATCCATGCTGACTCGGAATGATCCCGTTACTGCTATCCAAATGCTCAGCAATTTCGTCATTTATAATTGACTCCAGCATCTTCCCCACCACTGATGGGCAAGGGCCAGGAAGCGAGCGGGCAAGATCATCTCTGACCCCTCTCACCCTGGCCACAAACTCTTCGAAGCACTTCCCTCTGGAAGGCGACTCCGGACTGTCAAAGCAGCCACAGCCAGACATAAAAACAACTTTTTTTCCACGAATGATAGTTCTACTCAATAACCAAAGTCTGTAGTCTCATTTTTGCTCTGGTTTATTTTCACCCACATGTTTAGACCATAATGGTGTATCCTTATTGTTTTGATGTGGTTATGCTTTATTCTTAATTGTTAACTATGTTTGTGTTGTCATTTGTGAGCGGAGCACCAAGGCACATTCCTTGTTGGCCAATAAACCTATTCATTCATTCATTTATTCAGGAACCTGAAGCTCTCAACCATTTCCATTTTGAGGCCATTGAGTCTGATTGGTGCATATACTTCACCAAGCTTCCCGAAGTCGATAACTAGCTCCTATGTCTTGCTGACATTGAGGAGCAGTTTATTTCTCTGCTCCGTCTCATTATTGTTATAAATCTAGCCCACCACAGTGGTGCCATCTGCAAACCTTTAGATGGAGTTTGAGCCAAATTTGGATGCAAAGTCATGAGTGTATAAGGAGTATACTGAGGACGAATCCTTGTTACGAATTATTGTGGATGATGTGTTTTCATCTATCCTCACTGATTATGGGATGTGACTCAAAAAGTCAAGGATCCAGTGGCAGAGAGGGTTGTTGTTTTCTTGGTCTAGGAGTTTGGAAATTAGTATGAATGGGATTATGATATTGAAGGCAGAGGTACACTTGATAAATAGGAGTCTAAAATAGTCTCTAACATAGACGTAAGTAGGTGTCCTTGTTTTCCAGGCATTTCAGAGATTAGTTTAGGGCCAGGGAGATAGTAACTGCTGTTGCGATTGTAAGCAAACTGCAAAGGATAAAGGCTGGCTGGGAGACATGGGTCAAGTGCACCATTACCAGTCTCTCGAAGCACTTCATGGTGGTGGATGTCAGAGTCACTGGACAGTAGTCATTGAGGCACGCCAACTGACTTGGATTTGGCACCAGTGTGGCAATGGTCTTCTTAAAGCAGATGGGGACTTCAGAATGGAGTAGTGAGGGGTTCAAGATGTCTGTGAATACCTCTACCAGATGGACTGTGCAGGTCCTGAAGACACGGCCAGGGACTCCATCCCGGCCAGTTGCTTGCCATGGTTTCACTCTCAGATAGGTTGATTTTACAACGTTAGTAAAGCTGCACCCAAAGCATGCCAGGGTGCGTAACATTCCTCCACCGACCTTCTGTTCAAAGTGGGTATAGAATGGGAGGGAACCATTATTGCACAATAGGGGAAATTTACTGGGGCCAATTAACCTAAAACCTGCATGAGAACATGCAAACTCCACATAGACAGCACCCGAGGTCGGAATCGAACCCGGGTCTCTTGTGCAGTGTGGCAGCTGCTTCACAAGCTGCACCACAGTGGCCCAATTTGATGTTGAGGGAAAATATATGGTTGTTGTCTCCAGATAGAACTAGGCAATATTATCACTGTAATAATTTAGTCAATTAGGATCAAGATTGATTATTTCTTTACATAGGGTTGTGAATACCTAGTCCAAAGAACTAGTATTGCTTAGCTGTTGAGCATATTTAAGACTGAGATCAGTCGACTTTGGGATACTAAGGATATATACAAGGGGCGTGGCTGTGTTCTGCAGCTGCGGCTCACCGGCAGTCTCTCCGGTTTTTTTTGTGTTTTTTTTGTCATTGTCGATGTTAAATGTACGTTTTGTTTTATTTTTAATTCTGTGTATGTAGGGGGGTGGTGGGGGGGTTGGGGGAAACCTTTTTTAAATCTCCTCCTCAACGGAGATGCGACCTTTACCGTGTCGTATCTCCGTTCGCTCAACGGCCTAACATCGTGGAGTCGGCGGCCTCCAGCTGGGATCGACCTCGAAGACTCCGGTCGCAGGGCCTGGACTTACCATCTCGGAGGCTTCGGCCGTGGGCCCTGTAGACCGCAACATCGGGAGCTCGCAGGTCCCTGGCTGGCGACCGGCTTTTGGGAGCTCCAGCCGTAGCAGCTTCGACCGCCCCGAAGCACGAGGCACGATCAACCCGCCCGCAGGCCCTTCATCGCCCTGCGTGGCCCGGCCGCAGCACTTTACATCGCCCGGTGGGGGCTCAGGACTCTCATCGCCCTGCGTGGCTCGGCCGCGGCATTTTCCATCGCCCGGTGGGGGCTCAGGACTTTCATCGGCCTGCTCGGCTCGACCCTGGGACTTTCCATCGCCCGGTGGGGGCTTCAAGGGGTTGGGAGCCTCGATCGCCTCGTGGCGCCACGGGAGAAGAATGAGGAGGAGATAAGACTTTGCCTTCCATCACAGTGAGGGTATGCCTAGAGCAATCACTGTGATGGCTGTTTTGTGTAAAAAATTGTATCTGTGTGTCTTGTGCTCTTTAATGTCTACTGCCGGACCCTGACGTGAGAGGACGCTGGCGTTGAGTATTCGCCGCTTTTCCGTCAGGATAGTTTGTCTGTTTGTTTCTATGTTAATTGTATTTGTAAAGCGCTTTGAGCATGTGATAAGGCGCTATATAAAATAAATATATTATTATTATTATTATTATATAGACAAAATGACAAGGTGGACTCAAGTGCAATCTCACTGGTTTACAAAAAAGACACAAAGTGCTGGAGTAACTTAACGGGTCAGGCAGTATCTCTGAAGAACATTGCTAGATGGCGTTTTGGGTTGGGACCCTTCTTTTGATTGATTGTAGTGGGGGGGGGGGGGGAAGAAAGTTGGAAAAGAAGAGGAGCAGGACGAATCCTGGCAAGTGATAAGTGAGGGGAGTTTTTGATAGGCGGATAGTTGGACAAAGGCCAGGGCTGCAAAGACAGAAGGTGGGAGACAAAAGGATTGACTAATTGCGAATTGTGAAGGTCGAGGAAGGAGTGTAGGTGGAAGGTGGGGATAGGGGAGAAATAGGTACTATTTCTCCCCTATCCCTGCCCTTGGGAAACATGGGGGAGAGGGGGTGAAGAAAGAAAGGGGGGGGGGGAGGGGGAAGAAGGGGGAGGGGTGGTTTTGTAGTTGCCTAAAATTGGAGAATTCAATGTTCAAACCATCCTGTTGCAAGCTACCCAAGCAGAACATGGGATGCTGTTCCTGCAGTTTGAGTGTGGCATCACTCTTGCAATGGAAGGGGCCTGGGACAGAAAGGACAGTGTGTGAATGGGAAGAGGAGTTAAAATGGTTTAAGGGGACACCATGCTTACTAAAGAAAGAGGATATCTTGGAGAAAGAGGATATCTTGGATACTGGAGAGCCTCATCTTGTCTTGATTATTATTATTGCCACCTGATAAAATGTAAAGTCTTGTTTACTACCCAACCAGGTAAATCATTCCATACATGAGTACATCAGATTGTGCAATAGAGAAAATAAACAGACTTTAATGTAAACAGGGATCCATCTAATGTTGGAGCAAACTGAAAAGGCATGCCTTAACCCTGAAGAAGGTTCCTGACCTGAAACATCACCTGTCTATTCACTCCAGGGATGCTGCTTGACTCGTTGAGTTCTTGCAGTGTTTCGCTCAAGATTTCAACATCTACAATTTTGTAATTTATCCCTAAGTATAGACACAAAAATCTGGAGCAACTCAGCGGGTCAGGCAACATCTCCGGAGAAAAGGAATAGGTGACGCTTTGGGTCAAGACCCTTCTTCAGACTGAGAGAGGGAAAAGGAAACTAGAGGTATGAATAGGTTTGGAACAAATCAGAGCCGGCACGGATGACCAAGGTAAAGTGGTGCCCACAACAATCCATGGCTTTGGAAGAGGTGATAACGAAGGGATATCGGGATGCGATTCCTTCATCACCTTTTACTTTCATACAGAGATGCTGCCTGACCCGTTCAGTTACTCCAGCATTTTGTGTCTATCTTCGGTGTAAACCAGCATCTGCAGTTCTTTCCTGCGCATAGTTTATCCCTGTTTGTTATTTTCTTATGTTCTTAAGCAGTTTTATATGTTCGCAGGGATAACACCATTTGGCTGCAGCAGAAGTTGAACCATTCTCAGACCCTTCTGTAGGTGTCCTGATTGTTTCACTTCTTTCCGCAATAAAGAGATTAAATGGCAGTTAATGTCGCAAATAAATGAATACCACAAAGTGAGAAGCAAGTCCATTTGTTTATTCATTTTACAATGGGCGGCACGGTAGCGCAGCGGTAGAGTTGCTGCTTTACAGCGAATGCAGCGCCGGAGACTCAGGTTCGATCTTGACTACGGGTGCTGCACTGTAAGGAGTTTGTACGTTCTCCCCGTGACCTGCGTGGGTTTTCTCCGAGATCTTCGGTTTCCTCCCACACTCCAAAGACGTACAGGTATGTAGGTTAATTGGCTGGGTAAATGTAAAAAAAATAAATTTTAAATTGTCCCTAGTGGGTGTAGGATAGTGTTAATGTACGGGGATCGCTGGGCGGCACGGACTTGGAGGGCCGAAAAGGCCTGTTTCCGGCTGTATATATATGATATGATATGATATGATAATACTACAGGATTAAAAATATAGGGAGTGGAAAAAGTAGTCTTTATCGCTGGCTGGTACACTGTGATGGCCCTTTTCATTGCATCAGTGGGTTTTGTCATATGACTGTCACTGAATATTTATGGTGCTTTTGCTTTTAAGAGCAGCCCACTTTGTGATGATCCAGATCCATTGTGCCAACATGAAATTTATAACAATTGGATGGAAATAGTCAAATGTGTAAAGGAATACCTGATTGCAAGCAAATCGAGCAGGTATTGCAGGGGTTTTATATTAGACACAAACAAATCTACACGAGGATATGTGGATCTAACCATACCCACACCTCCAGAGAGAGGTACAAATTGCTGGAGTAACTCAGCGGGTCAGCCAGCGTATCTGGAGAAAAGGAACAGGGAATATTTTGGGTCGAGACCCTTCTTCAGACTGAAAGTCAGGAGAGAGGGAAACTGGAGGCATGAGGAGGTACAAAAAACAAAAGAATGAAAAACGTGAAAAGAACAAGTCAATGCTGCAAAGATTATCAAGGAGTGGTGGAGCCCACAATGGTCACCCTGTGGAAGACGTGATAGCAAGGGGGGGGGGGACGAACAGTGAAACTAAGCAGGACGACATTGAAACTAGTTGGGCTACTGGAGTGGGGGAGGGACAAAGAGAGAGATGGAATGCAAGGGTTACTTAAATTGAGAGAAATCAATATCATACTGCTGGGTTGTAAGCTGCCCAAGTTTACATCTCCAGCAGTTTAGGAATAGATGCTAAGAAATTGGTTTGTTTTGCATTCATTTGTCATATGCAAACAGCACAGCAACCACATTCACCTCATGTAAAACACCTCACCAATTATTTCTGTGTGAAATTGAACTGGGCACTGCCATGTATTATTCATATTATTGTTCACCAGATGCACGCAATATCCCGGCACTTTTCATACAACAACCATTTTAACCTTCCCGGAATTAATCAGCATTAAGTTAGGGTGCAACCTATAACTATCTTAGGTTACAGTGCAACCAGAACCACACTGAGTGAAACTCCGTTGCTTTTACGACTCTTTAAGAGTTCTACTGACATTGGGAGAATGATCCAGACGACATAGGTTTAAGGTGAAGGGGAAAAGATTTAATAGAAATCTGAAGGGTAACCTTTTCATACAAAGGGTGGTGGATGTATGGAACAACCTGCCAGAGGAGGTAGTTGAGGCAGGGAATATCCTAACCTTTAAACTGACAAATAAAGATATCTTGAATCTTGAATCTTGAATCTTGAATCTTTAAGAAGCGGTTAGACACATGGATAGGACAGGTTTGGAGGGATATGAACCAAATGCTGGCTGGTGGGACTAATGTAGCTGGGACATGTTGGCCGGTGTGGGCAGGTTGGGCCGAAGGTCCTGTTTCCACACTGTATCAGTCCATGACTCAACGACTTGATTGGGCATTTCCGAACAATGCAGACTGCCTATACGCCTTCTAAAACTGACAGCTATAATACAAGTGTGAGCTCCTTTGTAAGATTTAGCTGTTGACAAACTCTTTTAATGAGTGCATCTTTGGTGAAACTAGAGGCACAATCCATTATTGGAGGCTTTGGTCTAACACCAACTGGCCCAGTATGATGTAATGGAAACTCAGCGACGGGAATTAATGAATTGCAGCAAAATGTGAGTAGCAGTACCCCTTTGGTCACGTGTGAAATGTGATATTAAATTTTTTTTATTTATTAAAATATTTATTTATTGGTCTATTTTGAACACAAATTAGCGCAAAAGGATCATAGGTAGGCCCATTTTTAATGCTGTGGTATTTCGTTATAATTGAATAACTTTCAAATTTGGCCACCCATGTCACATGTTGGTGGCCTTATTTCCGGAAACACCTATATATATATACTCTTTTATACTCTTTTTATGCCATCAAGCTCCATAGATAGTATTATAGTTACCTTCTTAAATTGTCCTTGCAACTTTGAAGGAATTTTAAATGCATAACTGCAGAATTGTTTGTTCCTGTGAGTCATTTAAAATTGTGTAATTCTGTTTACATTGTCCCTGATTCCCTCCTCATTGCTAAATATTTCCTTTTATTTCTAAGATTATACATGTGAGAAATATTTGTAATCTGATTTGCGGATGTTTAGCTATGTAAGTATAATGCCAGTACAAATAATACTACCTCTTCTCTCACTTGTCAATGGTTAAGGCTTATGTGAAATAATCGTGATTGTCCTCATCACTAGCCTGCTTACCCTGCTGTAATGCCAGTGTTTACCTTGCCACTCTGCAATCAGAGCTTCTTCTGTTGAACATAGAACATAGAACAGTACAGCACACGAACAAACCCTTCAGCCCACAAAGTCTGTGTCGAACATGATGCCAAGACCATCTCATATCTACTTGTGCATAACCCGCATCCCTTTGTTCCCTGCATATCCATATGCCTCTTAAGTGCCACTAGCACTTCCAAAAGCCTCTTAGGTGCCACTAGCATATCTGCCTCAACCACCAAACTTAGCAGTATGTTCCAGGCACTTTCCACCCTCTGTGTAAAATAGATTGCCCCACACATATTGTTTAAACTTTGCCTCTCTCAAGTTAAAGCTATGCCATCTGTTATTTGAATTTTCCATCCTGGGAAAAAGATTCTGATTGTCTACCTTATCTGTGCCGCTCATAATTTGTTATACTTCTATCAGATCTCTGCATAACCTCTGACATTCCAGAGAAAACAATCCAAGTCCATCCAACTTCTCCCTGTAGTTAATACCCCTTAATCCAGGCAACATTCTGATAAACCTCCTCTATACCCTTTCCAAAGCCTCCACATCTTTCGTGTAAAGGAGCGACCAGAACTGCACCCAATATTCCAAATGTAGTCCAACCAAAACCATATAAAGTTGTATTACGAAAGTCCTATGAAGTAACATCATTTTGGTGTGAATATTTTCAAGCAGTTGTATGAAGTTGTTTCTGATATGGCATAATTCTTTACCGGAACCAGTCCTCTGAGTGAATGTCAGAAACAAGAAGTCATTCCATCTCACAGATGGCGATGTGGTGTGTACCATTTCCCCTTCTGTGCACCGGATAGAGTGGCTCACCCTTTGAGTGACTTCGTGAAACCACCTGGATAATCCAAATGTATGTGTTTTAACAGCAGTTTACAAACCAGCGGTATGAACATTGATTTCTCTCATTTCAAGTATTCAATCTCTGATTTCAATCCCCAGTATTCCCTCCCTTCCCCCTCCCCCACCCTTGTCATCCTACGAGAACCACTATTCGCATTGTGTAACCCTCCATTATCACCTCTTCCCCAGCCAACAATGGGCCATTATAGGCAAAGGTACTAGAGGAACAAGATAGACCACTCGACCCTAAAAACCGTAGTATGTCATGACACCATTTTAGTAGGCAGAAACTTGCAGAAACATTTTAAAAGAAAAATAACAAAAAATTGTGAATTGATATGTAAGGGTTAACATTGGGCAAGCAGCTATGTGAGTACTATTGTAGGAGTAATCTGTAAGACCTCTTGTGTTTTTTTAATGTGCAGCACAATTCATGGCTAGCTGCATCTGTCTGATATCACCAACTAGCTCTCAAGGTTCAGATCTGTCAAGGAAAACTTCCTGCCCTATGTGACTAAGTTTCGTTTCAGAGATGTGACAAAGTTTCGTTTCAGAGATATGACTAGGTTTCATTTCAGAGAATAGAGAAACATCCACAATTCAGATTACAAATATTTCTCACATGTATAATCTTAGAAAAATCGCATTGGACATTGTAAAATTATCATATAAGGCCATAACGGAAAGCCTCCGGTGCACTGTTAAGGGTATAAATGTGTGTGTATGTAAACGATCAGAGAGCGAGACTGCACTAGCTGCCCAAGCGTCACTGAATGTTTTTGCAACTAGACTCTCTCCCACCTTGGTGAGTGCAATAAAGAGGTTAAACGAACTCGGTTGTCTGACTGTTTTGTGTCATATCATATATCATATATATACAGCCGAAAACAGGCCTTTTCGGCCCTCCAAGTCCGTGCCGCCCAGTGATCCCCGTACATTAACACTATCCTACACCCACTAGGGACATTTTTTTTTTTTACATTTACCCAGCCAATTAACCTACATACCTGTACGTCTTTGGAGTGTGGGAGGAAACCGAAGATCTCGGAGAAAACCCACGCAGGTCATGGGTAGAACGTACAAACTCCTTACAGTGCAGCACCCGTAGTCAGGATCGAACCTGAGTCTCTGGCACTGCATTCGCTGTAAAGCAGCAACTCTACCGCTGCGCTACCGTGCCGCGGTATTTTCTGTTAATAGGTCACAGACTACAACAGATAGATGAGATATATTCTGCATTTTAATGGCATCATCACACATACTGTTCCCCCAAACACTGATTACATTGCGAGAGGCATAACGAACGGCGGGTTTTGCGTACTAAAATGGCTCCTTTGCGTACTACACTTCAGCATAGACGATTTCAACGGAGTGGTCCATCTTGTTCCTCTAGTATCTTTGATTATAGGCTCCACCCTTGCTTGATCATCTGTTGGCGGCCCTGTTTTGTTCTGTCCTTTTCTTACCTCCAGTTCCATCCCCACTACTTACAGTCTGAAGAAGGGTCACCAATCCCTTTTCTCCAGAAATGCTGCCTGATCCGTGGAGTTACTCCAGCGCTTTGTGTCTATCTTCGGTACAATCCAATATCTGCAGTTCCTTTCTACACATGTTTCAGTACATTTGTGGCTGAGCAAGGTACACTGTGTCACCTAACCAGCAAGTGATTCTTTTTACATTTCTTCTTGGACACCTGCAACTACTTACGATTATGAAAGTGAAAGGACAAACTGGAATTTTCGCAATGAGATAAAGACTTGTGAAATACTACAGGGAAAGGTTAAATAAATTGTTCTAGTCTTGCCATTCAGTACAGTCATAGGAAACATTTATTCAGGTGAAGAGTGTACCTGCTCCAGAGAGCTGTTGGCTGGGAGCAATTTGGAAAGTTATTAAGTCGGATTTGCAGAGAGAGGTTTGATAAAACTCACGTTGAGATTGACCAAAGGCTAATTCTTTATCAAAAAAATGTGTCTGAAAAGAAAGAAATGCAATTTAATTATGAGTAATAGCAATTCATTTTTGTTTCCTTTCTTTAGTTGATCACCCTTGAAGAAGGAACCTTGAGAGATGGCCGCACCAGGTAGGCTATATTTTGCCTACAGATCTTTCTAGTTGGTTAAAGAAAAACAGAAATGTCCTAGTTAATTTATTTAGTAATGAAAACAAAGACATTTACAGTGCACAACAGCCTCCTGAAAAGGAAAAGGCAGGCTGCTGTTTCACTCATGGGCGTTTTGTTAAATAAATTCACTCATGTTCTGTCATTGACTGATTCTGTAACTTACTGATACAATTCCTGATACATGATAAAGTTATTGGGGCAGAGATTTACCCTGGTCATGCTCGATTCAGCTTATTTATACCTCAATAGATATTCATTCCCATTGAAGTCAATGGAACAAAACATTGTGCAGGCTATATCGCAAGGATCGAATTCTGATACAAGGAACTGCAGGTGTTGAAGTCTTGTGCCAAACACAAAAGTGCTGGAGGAAATCAGAGGGTCATCTGTGGAGGGAATGTTTCGGGCTCCAGTCTTGCACACACATTTCGCCCACTATCTCTCAATCCCACAGCCACCCTGCTCTTATATGCTCTTCATACCCTCTTTTATACAACCATTTTTCATCCCCCCAAGTCCCTCATTTCCCTTTGATCTCGATTTCCCCTACCACTGTCAGCTTCCACCTATATCCCTCTATTTGACTACATTTCACTACTCCTCTCCTTCATCCATATCTAACATCCTTTTTGAACACGTGCGCTTTGTCCACCTATTCCTGCTGGATCTCCCAGTTGCTCACCTTTTTAGCTTCTTCTCCCATTTCCATGCTGACTTTTCTGTCCTGGGCTTCCCCCATTGCTAGAGAGAGACCATGTGCATAATGAAGGAATAGCACCCTATCAGTATGAACACTGAGTTCTTGAAATTTAGGTAACACTGTTCGACCTCCCCATCCCCAATAATGATAAACTCGACCCACTGAGTTCGTCAAGCAGATTGTTTGTTGTTTCAGGTCTCAGCATCTGAAGTGTTTGCTAGCTGTTCAGACCCTGGTTATATAACGAATGGGTCAGCTGAGTGCTCACTGATTTAACAGCATGCAGAGGTCTGAAGGCAGCAAAAGAGTAACAAAAAGGGTGGGTTTCTTGCACTGAATCTTTGGATAACTATTATGAAATATTAGTCTTTATTTTACCCAAATATTCAATGTAGTGTAAAAGCACAAATTGACCCAAATCCATGCAGCACTCTTAGGTAGTTTAGTTTAGTTTAGTTTATTATTGTCACGTGTACCAAGGTACAATGAAAAGCTATTCGTTGCGTGTTATCCAGTCAGCGAAAAAGGCTATACACGATTAAAATCAAGCCATCCACGGTGTACAGTTACAGGATAAACGGTGTAATGTTTCATGCAAGTTAAAGTCTGATTAAAGATAGTTCGAAGGTCTCCAAAGAAGTGGATGGGAGGTCAGGACCGTTCTCGAGCTGGTGGGAGGACAGTTCAGTTGACTGATAACAGCTGGGAAGAAACTGTCCCTGAATCTGGAGAAATGCACTATCAAACTTCTCTGCATCTTGCCTGATGGGAGAGGGGAGAAGAGGGAGACTGGTCCTTGATTAATCTTAAAGTCATCCTAAGGTCACATCTCGAAAGGTTTAAATATTAATGCTCTAAATTATTTTTTATAAATTTTAAAAATTATATATATTTTATAATGGCTTTGTTCTCAATTCACTGGAGATTGTCTAAGATTTGAATGACTTAACATTCATCATTGGTAAAATATTTGATGATTTACTAAAGCTGTTTTTGATTTTGTTACATGAAATAATCATTGATTTGTAAAGGTGCTTGTTGTTTTTGAATATTATGCTCTTAGGATCTGACTTTCAGCAAGGACATCCACCTGGGGCGTATCCACCTGGGGCGTATCCACCTGGGGCGTATCCACCTGGGGCGTATCCACCTGGGGCGTATCCACCTGGGGCTTATCCACCTGGAGTGCATCCACCTGGGGCCCATTATGCGCCTCAAGCTTCTACCGGAGACAAAGGAGAAATTGACCTTCAGAGGATGCCAATGCCTCTTGGCATCCCAAATTGCCCTCCAGGACTGGAGTATCTTACACAGGTAAATGAATCAAAACAGACCGGAAGAATTCTTATACATGAACAAACAGGGAAAGAAGCAAGGGCATGTGTGTGCCTCCCTTAGAGACAGAGAGGGAAGAATTTGTTGCAGGAAATAAGGAAATGGTAGAGAAATTCAATTTATCCCAGAGGGGTGGATGATCAACGCATGAAGGCAGGGGATACGAGCGAGATCCTAAATGAATAGTTTAGTTTTCGTTTACAGATACAACATGGAAACAGGCCCTTCGGCCCACCTAGTCCGTGCCAACCAGCAATCCTCGCACACTAACGCTATCCTACACACCAGGGACAATTTACAATTATAACAAACCAATTAACCTACAAACATGTACGTCTTTGGAGTGTGGGAGGAAAGCGGAGCACCCGGAGAAAGACCACGCAGGTCACGGGGAGAACGTTTCACAATATTGGTCAGACCTAAGTCGCAGTACTGTGTGCAGTTCTGTTCATCACACAACAGGAAGGATATGAGAGCACTGGAGAGGATGCAGAGGAGATTCACCAGGATGTCACCCAGGATAGAGCATCTTAGTTATCTGGCGAGTCTGGAGAATCTAGGGCCAGTTTACTAAAGCAATAGATGTTAAGAAGAGATTTGATTGTATAGAAAATGTTGAGGCAGATAGATGGCTAGGCTGCAACAAACTTCACCTCTCAGCAGAAGTGAATAAATCTAGAGGACATAGATTTAGTATAATGGGCAATAAATTTAAAGTGAACCTGAAATGGACCCTTTTCACCCAGAGAGGGGTGAGTACCTGGAAGACACTAGTAGAAGCAGTCACTGAGATTATTCACAAAGTATCTGGATGAGCACTTGAATCACCTGGACTAGAAGGCCAAGTGTTGGAAGATTGGATTAATTCCGATAGGTGCACATTGGTCAGCATGGACACAGTGGGCTGAATGGCCTGCTACCATGTTTTATGACTATGAAATAAGGAAAGCAGTAGGCATGCTGCATTTGCATTCTTGGAAAACATTAAATAAGTTCCTGCGCTGAGTATAATTGGGAGTGCAGAGGAAGATATAAGGGAGCTTCAAGAAGATATGGGCAGGCTGACTGAAAGACTGGAGCGACTAGGCTTGTATACACTGGAATTTAGAAGAATGAGAGGAGATCTTATCGAAACGTATAAGATTATTAAGGGGTTGGACAAGTTAGAGGCAGGAAACATGTTCCCAATGTTGGGGGAGTCCAGAACCAGGGGCCACAGTTTAAGAATAAGGGGTAGGCCATTTAGAACAGAGATGAGAAAAAACTTTTTTTAGTCAGAGAGTTGAATCTGTGGAATTCTCTGCCTCAGAGGGCAGTGGAGGCCAATTCTCTGAATACATTCAAGAGAGAGCTAGATAGAGCTCTTAAGGATAGCGGAGTCAGGGGGTATGGGGAGAAAGCAGGAACAGGGTACTGATTGAGAATGATCAGCCATGATCACATTGAATGGCGGTGCTGGCTCGAAGGGCCAAATGGCCTACTCCTGCACCTATTGTCTATTGTCTATTGTCTATTGTCCATTATCTATTGTCTAAGAGTGAAATGCTTTTTGATTAAATTAATTTATGTCCACGAAATGCCCACGAAATGCAAATGTAAACCTTGAAAACGAAAACTTAAAATGTGTATTTGCTATTAGTTAAAATGATTATGAAGTTTCTATGTAGAAACAAAGAACTGCAAGTGCTGGTGAATACACGAAAGGACACAAAATGCTGGAGTAACACAGCAGGTCAGGCAGCATCTCTGGAGAACATGAATAGGTGACTTTTTGGGTCAGGGCCCTTCTTCAGACTGATAGGGCAAGAGAAGAGAGCTTGTTAAGGGAGAGAGGCTGAACAAAGCGTGGCAGGTACTAGGTCGATGTGGGTGAGGGGGGAAGGTTGATAGGCTTCTGGTTTGATAAGAGATAAGAGCAGAAGGTGTGAGACAGGTTTGAAGAGCTGCAGATTGTGAAGCCAGTGGGAGGAAAGTACCCAGAGTGGGGGGGTGGGGGTGGGGTTGGTTGGAGAGGTGAAGTAGGTTGGAGTCCAGTTGGGGCATAAGGGAGGGAAGGGCAGGGTATTTCCTGACTGAGGCACTGCTGTTATTTTTTTAGAAGCTTAATTTTCATAAGTTTATCAATTCTAGGAGCAGAATTAAGCCATTCGGCCCATCAAGTCTACTCTGCCATTCAATCATGGCTGATTTATCTTTCCCTCTCGATCCCATTCCCCTATCTTCTCATAACCTCTGACACCCCTACTAGTCAAGAATCGTATCAAACTCCGCCTTAAAAATATCCATTGTCTTGGCCCCCATAGCTGTCTGTGTCATGAATTCCACAGATTTGTTGAAACTTACTGAATTGGAGATGAGAAGGAATTTCTTTAGTCAGAGGGTGGTGAATCTGTGGAATTGAATGGTGGAGAGGACCTGATGGGTCGAATGGCCTAATTCTGTTCCTAGAACTTATGAAGATTCACCACCCTCAGACATAAAAAAATCCCTCCTCATCTCCTTTCTAAAGGGACATCCTTTTATTCTTAAGCTATGGCCTCTGGTCCTAGACTCTCCCACTAATGGAAACATCCTCTCCACATCCACTCTATCCAGGCCTTTCACTATTCGGCAAGTTTCAATGACGTCCTCCCTCATCCTTCTAAACTCCAATGTGTACAAGTCCAGTGCCGTGAAATGCTTATCATATGTTAACCCAGTTTGAAGGTGTGATCTGACTGCTGCAACTAACAAAAACTTTTGCTCTCCGGTGGCCTGGGTAAACAATACTTCAGCAGATCCTCACTGTTCTACCTTATACCTGTGCCACTGACTGGCACAGTTTAAATGGGGTACATTTCAGTTGAGGAAATATAAGCTTTTTAAACGTCATAGAACCTGTTTCCTGTTGTTGAACCAAGTCACACCCATGCCATGTTTTGTGTGAACCCGCATGAACCAGCTGGTTTTGGATGAACCAGCTGGTTCATGCAAAATTTCAAAATAAATCTGCACCCATATCGCTTCAAATCTAAATTTCATTGCGTCTGTAAAAAGGCAGCAATGATAGGCTGACAATGCATGTCTAAGTCTACCTAGATATTAGCTTTCATCTTCCCCCCCCCCACCCTCCCACAATCAGTCTGAAGAAGGATCTCGACCCAAAACACCAGCTATCCAAGTTCCCAAGAGTTGCTGCCTGACCTGTTGAGTTACTCGAGCACTTTGTGTCCTTTTGTTTATTAACCAGCATCTGCAGTTCCTTGTATCTAGATTCTAACTAGTCTGTTTTAAATGTGTTTTCACACCGTGTTAGATTTCTTCATGTATCAGATACCCAGCTGAACACAAAAGATCAGGCAGGTAATCAGTATCATCCACAATACTCCTGGGAATGCAGCAAGACAATGCTGCCAGACAATTCTGGCCATGAACATCCATTGACTGATACAGTAGTTGTGCACAGTACACAGTCCAACTGTGTTAACTCTGTTGAAGTTGATCAAGCAAATATTGTTAACATTTTTGTTGATTATGCAGATATGATTATAATCACAGGAAAAATTGAGGTTGGCACGGTGGCACAGCGGTAGACCTGCTGCCTCACAGTGCCAGAGGCCCGGGTTCGATCATGACTGCAGGTGCTGACTGTGCAGAATTTGTACGTTCTCCCTGTGACTACGTGGGTTTTCTCCGGGTGCTTCATTCCACAAATGTGCAGGCTTGTAGGTTAATTGGATTATGTAAATTGCTCCAGGTGGGTAGGATGCGAGACTGGGATAAAATGGAACAAGTGTACAGGTGATCGATGGTTGGTGTGATCTCGGTGGGCCCAAGGGCCTGTTTCCACACTCTGAGCTAAGCTAAACTAAACTAATGGAAAAAGAGTGAAGACAGCAACTTGCTTGCCCATCTGAAAGACACCACAAAAAGTGATTATTTTTTGTTGTTGTTGATAGGATAAGGATTGTGTGTTGAAATTATTCTGCAAGAGAGTAGTTGTGGAAACTCAGTAAAAATGACAAAAGCAGAATAAAGGCAAATGGCATTAGCATAGATAAGCATTTTGGTCGGCATGGATGAGTTAGCTCGAAGGGTCTGTTTTCTTGATATATAGTTTTATGAATCCATGAATCAAAACTGACATCCATCTGTTAAAAGCTGTGCTTCTCCCAGACATTTTAACACACATGTAGCAGAGACATGGACTGTGTACAATCGTATTAAGCATTTGTATGAGAGCAGCATTAATCAGAATTCTTTCAAAATGGATGTTTTAATATAATATACTGTAGGGACATAGGGATTGGCTGGAAGAGCTCGAACCCTCGGATTGGCTAGCGATGTCACCAGGTGTGCCAGCGCGGGAGAGATAGTCAGTCTAGCGTTGAACTCTGTTTAGGTAAGACGTTAGGTAGTTGTCTGCAGTTTGAATGTTGCGATTGTCACGGAGTTTTTAGAACCATGCAATAAACTTCGTCTGCAACATCCATCCGCTATCAGACTCACTACAATACTCCCATCAAAATTATCAATTCATTTTGTACTGTATGTCAAAATAAAATGGATGAGAAAGCCAAGTCTCTCATCCTCTTATCTACAGCGCAGTACATTAGTGATTCATTTGTTTAACAGACCTAATTCACGTTATGTTTTTGTCACAGGTCGATCAGCTCCTGGTTCATCAGCAAGTGGAATTGTTGGAAGGTAGGTTGCTATTGGGATAAAGCAGGGAACAAAACTAATCTTGGACAATTATGGTAAAGAACATCGAGCAAATCAGCAGATTAAATGCTTAGGAAGGAACTGCAGATGCTGGTTTATACCAAAGATAGACACAGAATGCTGGAGTAACTCAGCGGGTCAGGCAGCATCTCTGGGGCAAAGGAATAGGTGACGTTTCAGGTCAAAACCCAGCTTCAGGACATTTTGGATTGGAACACTTCCTCAGCAAAATGGTTCCAACCTGAAATGTCACCTATTCCCTTTTCCAGAGATGCTGCCTGACTCGCTAAGTTACTCCAGCACATTGTGACCATCTTCAAATCAGCAGACTGTATTACATTGTGCAAGATTTACTTTAAGTGCACTCCTTTCTCAATGTTTCTTTATCGCAGGTCAAGCCTCATTAATCTTTACTGTTGGAACGACCAGCCTTGTCTTAGGTCTTGTGTATTTTTATGACGATGAATTTGCAATAAACAGTAATCCCCGATGGATGGTTTTCTAATTATGATGATTACTCAGAGATATAGAATTATTATGGCATAGATAGATGTCATTCGGCCCATCAAGTCTTTGCTGGGCACTTGTAAATGTATCAATATCATTCTGGAAGCTGCTGATGGATAAATGGAAGAGGCTGATGGAAGTCTGCTTTCCTTCACTCCCCCCACGCCCCCACCCTAGTTATCCGACAAGTTTCAATGTTCACATCCCTGTATCCCTTTTCGTTATCACCTCTTCCTCAGCCAACAATGAGCCATTATGGGCTCCACCCTTTCTTGGTCATCTGTTGCCGGCCATGATTTGCCCTGTTGCCCTTCTCCTTCCTCCAGTCCCTCCACCACCAACCCCAACCTCCCTCACCCTCTACTTTCAGCCTGAAGAAGCATTCTGACCTGTAATGTCACTTCTTTTTCTCCAGAGATGATGCCTAGTCTGCTGAGATGCTCCAGCACTTTGCGTCTATCTTCAGTATAAACCAGCATCTGCAGTTGCTTCCAACTAGGGTTGGCAACTTCCTCACTCACAAATACGGGACAAGGTGATGTCACTGCCCCGCATCCCATGTGACCTCACCCAGCCAGCGGCCACGTGCTCGCGCTCCACCAATGGCGGCCACTTGGGCCGGGAGACGGGTTGCTAGGCAACCTCCGTTAGATGGCACCCGGCCCTCCGGACCTAGGCAGTCTGGAGCTAAAATGTTGGAAACCTAGAGTGTCGGGACCTAAACTATCGAGACCTAAACTATCAGGGCCTACAGCGTACAAGCCTACAGCGCCTCCCGGGCCTAATACCGTATTAGGCCCGGGGGGGCGCTGTAGGCCCGGACGCTGAAGGCCCCGACGCTGTAGATCCCAACAGTTTAAACAATTTAGGTCCCGACACTATAGGTTTCTGACATTTTAGCTCTGGTCAGTCTTGATCCAGAGGCCCAGGCGCCCCCTTAACGGGGGTTGCGTAGCAACCCGCCTTCCGACCCGGGCGGCCGCCATTGGTGGAGAGCGAGCATGTGGCCGCTGGCTGGGTGAGGTCATGTGGGGTGCGGGGCGGTGATGTCACCCTTTGTCCCTTATTTTGGAGTGAGGAAGTTGGCAGCCCTACTAATATGGGACAAGGGTGGTCCCATATGGGACAAACCAATTTAGACCAAAATACGGGATGTCACGGCTAATACGGGACTGTTAGCAACCCTACTTCCAACACAAATGAGGCATTTTATTAATCAAAAGAAAAGCGAGAGAGAGAGAGAGAGAGAGAGAGAGAGAGAGAGAGAGAGAGAGAGAGAGAGAGAGAGGTCGTGTTTCTCTCTGCTCCGGCGACTGAGAAGTTTTGAAGCAACCTTTCAAGGTTCTTGTCGAAGGAGGAGGAACAGTTGCAGTGAGATTTCATAGTTTGACCGAACGTCGGACTGTGGAAACTTTCCTTTGTTTAAGGATTTCTCCATTTCGTGTGGAATTCCTGAGTTCCTCTGCACCGCGGTGGGAGCAGCCGTGGCTGGCGGATTGCCAAGAGTGCCTGGAGATCGTGGGTAGGAATGATTTCGGTGTCTTTGACATTTATAGCACCGACTCTCTGCCCCAATACCGTTTTGCACAGTGCTGTTGCCTGGGCTTAACGTGAAGAGGGTATCTTTTGCTTCTGTCAGGGCTTTGAAGAGCCTTCCAAAAGCTGCTCTGGACTGTGGAGGTGAGCTTGGGGACTTTCCTATCTTCGGCTGGAGGAAACTGCTTCTGCTGCTTATTCAGACTGTGACTGTCTCTGAGGATCGCTTTTGAGCTGAGCTGCTGCTGTCCCTGGAGCTGGGTGTGCCACTGTCATGAAGGCGGGGGCTCGGCCTAAGGTTCAGAGCTACGCAGTGGCGGCTTCGACGGCGGCTTCGAGGCCACTCGTGGATGAGCCTCGTGTTTTTAATGTTTTATCAAGTTCGTCATGTTTGTCACTTCAACAACTCTGGACAGTCAGCAGTAGACAGTATAGTCGTGAGTTCTTGCTGGACAAGAAAACAACATCATCAACACTGGACGCTATGCTTGCAGAGGAACTTAGCGGCCTCAGAATACTCTGCCTGACCTCGACCTTGGCCTCGAGTGCTGCCCCCCGGCTGGAAAGGAGACGCCGCAGGCGGTGTGAGAGGAAGCAGAAGAGGGGTAAGCGCGGAGGCATCCGGGCTAGGCTAGCGGCTAGCCCACACAGACCGGCTATTCCGAGCATGCTAATGGCTAATGTACGCTCACTGGACAATAAAATGGACACTATAAGACTTCTCCGGTCGACCCAGCGTGAGGTGAGGGAATGCTGTGTTTACGTTTTTACGGAAACATGGCTTAATGACAACATCCCGGACTCCGCTGTTCAGCTCGACCGGCTAACATGCTACCGATCGGACAGAGCTACGGTTAGCGGGGGGAAGACTCGCGGCGGCGGTGTGATTGTTTACATCAGTGATGCTTGGTGTCGGGACGCTGTGTTGGTCTACAAACACTGTTCACCGCTGGCGGAGTTTATGGTTGTGAAGTGCCGACCTTTCTACCTCCCGAGGGAGCTAACAGCTATCCTGTTAGTCGCTGTTTACATCCCTCCCAGTTCCAACAACAAGGACAGAGAGGAGGCACTCTGCGAACTGTACCGGGCCATCTCTGAGCAGCAGACAGCACACCCAGATGGCTTTCTCATCGTAGCTGGGGACTTCAACCATGCTAACCTAAAAACTGTCATGCCCAAAGTATACCAGCATGTTGATTTCCCAACACGAGAAAACAACACCTTGGACCTTGTCTACACGACCATCAAAGGAGCATACAAGGCTTCCCCCCTCCCCCACATCGGCCTCTCTGATCACCTCACCGTTCTGCTGAAACCGGCATACAGACCCCGGGTGAAAGTCACCAAACCGGTTTCAAAAGAGGTACGTGTGTGGTCAGAGGACAGCACAGCTGCACTCCAAAACTGCTTTGAGACTACAGACTGGGACATGTTCAAGCAGGCAGCAACATACAACAACACAACCAACATTCAGGAATACACAGAGACAGTTACAGGCTACATCACCAAATGCATTGACGATGTGACCCACACCAGAGCCATCACCATCCGGGCTAACCAGAAGCCATGGCTGACAGGGGAGGTCCATGGGCTGCTGAGGGTCCGCAACGCTGCCTTCAGAGAGGGCAATCCAGCCGGTCTCAGAGCAGCCAGGGCCAACCTTTCCAGTGGCATCAGGAAAGCCAAACAACACTACACCCGGCGCATCACAGCCCACTTCAGTGACAGCAGAGACACACGGAGCCTGTGGAAGGGTATTAGGACTATCACGGACTACAAACCCTTACCACAGACCTGTGACAGTGACACCTCTCTCTTGAACGACCTCAACGGCTTCTTCGCACGCTTTGAAGCTCAGAGCAACACACCTGCGCAGAAAACAACTCCTCCCCCCAACGACCAGGCTATTTGTCTGTCTCAAGGCAGTGTGAGGAGCACACTGTTAAGGATTAACACCCGGAAAGCTTCTGGACCTGACAACATTCCTGGTCGTGTGCTAAAAGACTGCGCAGCTGAGCTCACAGATGTCCTCACAGACATCTTCAACATCTCCCTGAGCCAGGCTGTTGTTCCCTTGTGCTTCAAAGAAACCACCATCATACCTGTGCCCAAGAAGTCTTCTCCATCCTGCTTCAACGACTACCGCCCTGTAGCGCTGACTTCAACCATCATGAAGTGCTTCGAGAGGCTGGTCATGAAGCAGATCAGATCCAACCTCCCCCCCTCCCTGGACCCGTTTCAGTTTGCATATCGAGCTAAGCGGTCCACTGAGGATGCCATCTCCTCTGCTCTACACCCAGCCCTCACCCACTTGGACACTAAAAACTCATATGTTAGGATGCTGTTCATAGACTTTAGCTCAGCATTTAACACCATCATCCCCCAGCAGCTGGTTTGTAAACTAACAAATCTGGGCTTCAGCCCCCTTCTCTGCAACTGGCTGCTGGACTTCCTCACTGCCAGACCCCAGTCCGTACGGGTCGGCAGCAACACATCGGACACCATCACGCTGAGTACGGGTGCCCCACAAGGATGTGTGCTAAGCCCCCTGCTCTTCACCTTGCTGACCCACGACTGCACACCCACCTACAGCTCCAACCACTTCGTCAAGTTTGCGGATGACACAACAGTGGTGGGTCTCATCAGCAACAACGACGAGACCCACTACAGGAAGGAGGTGGACCAGCTGGCCGCGTGGTGCACAGACAACAATCTCTTCCTGAATGTGGAGAAAACAAAGGAGATTGTTGTCGACTTCAGGAGAACGCACACCCAACACCCCCACCCACTGACCATCAATGGTGCTGCTGTGGAGCAGGTGAGCAGCACCAAATTTCTGGGGGTGAACATCACCGAGGATCTCTCCTGGAGCAACAACATCACGTCCATCGCCAAGAAAGCCCAGCAGCGCCTCTACTTCCTCCGCAAACTGAAGAGAGCGGGAGCCCCCACACCCATCATGTACACTTTTTACCGAGGTGCCATCGAGAGCATCCTCAGCAGCTGCATCACTGTGTGGTTCGGAAGCTGCACAGCCTCCAGCCGTAAGACCCTGCAGCGCATAGTGAACACTGCTGAGAGGATCACTGGCGCCTCACTCCCAACACTCCTGGTCCTTTACACCACCCGCCTCACCCGCAAAGCATTGAGCATTGTGGGTGACCCCTCCCACCCCTCCAACAGCCTCTTCACCCTCCTGCCTTCAGGGAGAAGGTTTCGCAGCCTGAGGTCAAGCACCACCCGACTAAAGAACAGTTTTTTCCACCAGGCTGTCAGGATGCTGAACTCTCTCCCCTCCCTTCCTCCTCTCTCCCCTGCCCCTATGGGACCTGGACTTTAACACCCCACACACACGCACATCCAGCACCAGACACTTTTTTAAAAAAAATTTGAAGTGACTATATTTTATATTTTATGTTTTATGTTGATTGTTGTTTGCTGTGCCTTTTGTTTTATGCACTTTGTTCCTCGGGATTGTGGGAAACGGTATTTCGATTTTCTGTCTGTGTGAACTGGCTGAGGATTGACAACAAAATTGACTTTGACTTTGACTTTGACTTGATATTTACGGGATCTCGGTTCAAACCGGATTCATGTGGAGCAGGGCTGCAATTGCAAAGGGCTTGCATGACCTGTTCAAGAGGGATGTCATTGCCTCTTCCGAGAGTGCAGGAGGGAAGGTTCAGTTGATACTGAAGTCCCGGAAGGATGTGGCCCAAGTGTTGGAGAAGGGGCTCACGGTGGAGGGGGTCCATCTACAGGTGGAACCGTGGGTGTCCAATGTAAAATCGGTTCTCCTACGGAATTGTCCCACGTTTCTCCGGGATGCAAAACTCCTTCCACACTTGGAGAAGATTGGGGAGGTGCGGTCTAAGCTTACTAGGCTCATGCACCCCGGGAATGACCCGCATGAGAAAGGGGTGCTGAGCTTCAAGAGGCGCGTGTTTATGAAGGTGGAAGTGGGGTTGGGTGCCGAGGGGAGCTTTGCTGTGGAGCATAAGGGTCTCTCCAATCGCGTGTATTGGAGCTGGGGAGAGGCACAGTGTCATGCGTGCAAGGAGTTTGGACATCTCCGTAGAGAGTGTCCCAGGAGCCGGGCCAATGCGAGAAATTCTAACGCAGGGGCCCAGGAATGCAGTGCTGGCCCAACCGGGGCGGCCCTCCATGCCTCGGTGGCCCGGGGTGGAACTGCTGACTCGGCTGGGGCTGCTGGCTCCGTCTCGGTGACCCGGGACGGCACTGCCAACCCATCAGAGGCTGCAAGTACTGCCTTGGTGACCCGGAGCAGTGAGGGCCCCCCTCCCCTATGCCCTGAACCTGTGGAGGTGGTAGATGGCAAGGCGCAGGGGACGGGTGAAGGGTGGGAGGGAGGTTGGGAGACGCAGAAGGGGAAGAAAAGTGATAAGGATAAGAAGAAGAATAAGTCCCTCCAAGGGAATCAATCAATAGCAGATGGGCTCCTGCCCAGTGGGCCCAGTGAAGTCCAGGGCGCACCTGGTGTGGCTCAGCAAGGAGCTGAGGTGAACCGGAAGGGGGCAGGTGGGAGCAAACATGGGAGTAGAAAGGGGGCAGCGGGTGGTGCGGAGGCGGAGGACCCTTCCTCTATGGAGGTCACCGCACCTCCCCCGGTCACCGGGACAAAAAGAAGGCTGTCGGAAAGCGAGGAAGAGCATGAGCGTGGGTCCAAAGTAAGGGGGACGGATATTTCGAGACCTTCCACCCCTGACGAGGGCGGTGACCACGGACTGGTGACTTGTGGGCCGGAGGATGAGCCTCTGGTTCAGGGACCTTCTGCAGGTGTTACCAGATCAGTTACTGGGACCGCCTCCCCTGAAACCGTGTCCTCTGGGTTGGTGGCGGCCCCCTCGTCTCAGGGGCCTTCCGAGGGAGTCATCTCATCGGGTAGTGGGGTTGGTGCCCCTGGGAGTGTGTCCCCTGGGTCGGAGGAGGTCCCCTCGTTTCAGGGGCCTTCTGAGGGTGATGGCACGCCGGTTGATGGGTTTGACTCCCCTGGAAATGTGCCCCCTGGGATGGGGGATGAGCAGAGTCAGCCTGAGGGGGGAGGAGTGGGAGATCAAACGTTCCACTCTGTGCTCTGTATTAGAACCAGTGGAGGTGAGGAGAGGTGTGATGCCTCACCGGTTGAGGTAGTAGGGGAGACTCCAAGAACACCCGGGACCCCGGGGGTGCCTGCTGTTTTTTCTTCCCCAGACCCAGATGTGGGGTGTGATGGGAGAGTGCAGGAGCCTGGCCTTTTACCGGACAGCTTGTTGCTGTCAGAGGCATCGGGACCCTCCCTCGGCAATGATCCTGGGGGTGGTGTCATGCCGGAGGAGGGGGAGAGTGATGGGCTCGGCCTGTGCAGTGGGGTGAGTGAGCTTTCAGCAAGCTGTAGTCCCACGGACTCTGACACTGGCCTTGAGCGATGTGCAGAGGAGGCTGCTGCTCCAGGTGTGAGTGGGTTGGCGGAGCGCCCAGACTCCAGGGCTGTGTCTAACGCAACCCTTATCCGTGAGATTCAGGACTTTCTCAGAACACCTAAATGTAGCAGGACTAAAGTTGAAACAGCGCGGAGGAGGTGGGGAGAGCTGCCAGGATTTACCAAGGATCTTGATAGTATCCTTGGCAGCAAGGAAAGTGATATTCCTGCGTCTGTGAGGCGTCAGATTGGGAAATTCTCAAGTTTCCTCAAGGGGGAAGTTTCTGCGACCAAGAGCAATGTGAGGAAATAACTCTAACGTGTTTGCACATTCACAGTAGTTACATTAAATTTAAATGGTAGTAGAGCGAGCTTTCGCAGATTTCAGCATTTATCAGTCCTGAGGGGAGGGAAATATGCGGTGTGTTTTCTGCAAGAGACGCACACTGTTGTCGGTGACGAACCCACCTGGCGACTGGAGTGGGAAGGGGGGGTTTACATGAGCCACCTCAGCACAAATTCGAGCGGGGTGGCTTTTCTGTTGGCCCCGACTTTTCAGCCAGAGATCCTGAAGGTGCAGGAAGTGGTGCCAGGTCGTTTGCTCTATCTGGCTGTGAGTCTGGATGGCATGCCGTTGCATTTTGTTAACGTGTATGCCCCCAGCAGTGGCACGATGCAGGCCTGCCTACTTCAGGAGGTGACTGCTCTGTTGAGCACTATTGAAAGAGGAGAATGTGTCTTTCTGGGGGGAGATTGCAACTGCACACTTGAGGTGCGAGATCGTTCTGGTACTCAGTGTGCCCCTGCTGTAGCAAAGAAACTGAGAGGCTTGCTTGATTCCTTTGAGCTAGTGGATGCATGGCGGAACCTCCACCCTGACTCAAACGCATTCTCGCGGAGGTCTGAGGGGGGAGGTTCCCGCATTGATCGTATGTATATCTCCGGTGCGTTTGTCTCCCGTGTCTCAGCGGCCTCAATGCGGCTGGTGCCATGCTCGGACCACTGTCTGGTGCGCGTGGACTTCAATCCGGGGCGCACGCGGGCTGGGTCTGCTTACTGGCATTTCAATAACAAGCTGCTGGAGGATCGGTGTTTCCGGGAGTCATTCAGACGGAGTTGGGTGAAGTGGAGAGGGAGGCAGGGGAGTTTTTCTTCACTTAGGCAGTGGTGGGATGTGGGGAAAGCTCACATCCGTCTCTTTTGTAAGGAATATACGTGGGGGTCGACCGGAAGGCGGGACTCAGCGGTTGAGAGGCTCGAGAGGGAGCTATCGGGGGCGGAGTCTCGCCTGGGTCGGATTGGTGAGGACTCCTGTGAATGGGGAGAGTTTCAGGGGAAGAAGGAAGCTTTGAGGAACCTGCTGCTTGAGCGGTCCCGAGGAGCTTACGTGAGGTCGCGGGTCCAAATGCTGCACGATTTGGACCGAGCGTCACCTTTCTTTTTCTCTCTGGAGAAGGGGCGGGGAGCCCGCAAACAGCTCGTAGAGCTGCTCGCGGATGATGGCTCCTCTGTCACAGATCCAGAGAGGATCAGTGCTTTTGTCCGGTCCTTTTACGGGACCCTGTTCTCCGCAGATGGTTGCAGCGGGGAGGCTCAGCGGGTCCTGTGGGAGGGTCTACCGACTGTAGATAGGGAAGTGTCCGATCTTCTGGATGACTCCTTATCATTGGAGGAGTTGACACGTGCCCTGCACCAGCTCAGGAGGGGCAAGTCCCCTGGGCTGGATGGGTTGACGGTAGAATTTGTTAGAGCCTTCTGGGATGTCCTGGGGGATGATTACATGAAGGTTCTGGGGGAGAGCCTGGCGACCGGGGAGATGCCCCTCTCGTGGCGCAGAGCAGTCGTTGTCCTGCTGCCCAAGAAGGGTGAACTCCGCCTGTTGAAGAACTGGCGCCCGGTCTCTCTCCTCTGTACAGAGTACAAAGTCTTTGCACGGGCGATGGCAAATCGCCTAGGCTCTGTGCTGTCTCAACTAATTCACTCTGACCAGTCCTATACAGTCCCTGGTCGGTCCATTCAGGATAACATCCACCTGGTTAGGGACCTGATTCATCTATCTCAGGGCACTGGTCAGTCAGTAGCCTTTCTGTCTCTTGATCAGGAGAAGGCTTTTGACAGGGTAGACCACGACTACCTACTCGGGACGCTGCAAGCGTTCGGATTTGGACCGCATTTTGTAGCCAGGGTCCGGCTCTTGTACGCTGCAGCGGAATGTCTTGTGAAGGTTAATGGGGTGTTGTTGGCTCCCATTCATTTTGGGAGGGGGGTTCGTCAGGGGTGCCCCATGTCCGGTCAGTTGTACTCGGTCTGTGTAGAGCCATTCCTGTGTCTTCTTCGGAGGAGGCTGACAGGCCTGGCTCTACCAGGTCCGGGGGTGGAAGTGGTTCTTTCAGCTTATGCCGATGATGTGCTCCTTACGTTCACTGACCCTGGTGACCTGCGGAGGATGCGTGACTGCCAGAGGACTTTCTCGGCTGCATCATCCGCCAGGATTAATTGGAGTAAATGCTCTGGACTATTAGTGGGTCAGTGGCAGGTGGACTCCCTGCCGGAGGAGATGGCGTTGTATGCGTGGAGCACCACGCACCTCCTCTATCTGGAGGTGTACCTGAGTCCCACTGAGGATGCTTGGCCGGCGAACTGGCAGGAGCTGGAGATGAAAGTCGTCGCCCGGCTGGGACGCTGGTCAGGCCTGCTTGGAGTCCTTTCCTTTCAGGGGAGGGTGCTGGTCATAAACCAGCTGGTGGCCTCCATGTTGTGGTACCGGCTGGCTACTCTTGTCCCGCCCTCCATCTTTGCAACTACTTTACAGAAGAAGCTGGTGGACTTCTTCTGGGGAAATAGGAAGCATTGGGTTACCGCAGCAGTCCTGAGTCTCCCGTTGGAGGAGGGCGGCCAGTCCTTGGTATGCGTGCATACCCAGGTGGCGGCTCTCCGCCTCAGGACTCTGCGGAGGTATATGTACACAGAGAACCCCCCCAGGTGGCACGCTCTGGCCACGTATTTTTTTCGTCGGGGTTGTTGCCTACGGGGGGATTCGCGGCTGCCGGTGGCGGGCATCAGTCGACCCGCCTTACGGGGTCTGCCTAGTTTCTATCGGGACGTGCTTAGAGTGAGGAATTTGGTTGTTTTCAGCCGACGTGTTGCTCCACAAAGGGAGGGGGACGTCGTGGCTGCGGGAACAGCCGGTCCTCACCCTGTCATGGCGGGTGTCGAGGAGAGGCGTGTGCCTAGAGTAGTTCTGACTGAGCTTACCCCTGCTCCGTCAGATTTGCTCATCGGGCCTAGGCTCCGGGATTTCTCCCGGGCGCCGGCTCCGCACAACTTGAGCCGCCTTTCCGAGATGCCCAGCGTGCTGTTTCGTGATGCGAAGAGACGCACACTGTACAGAATGCTCCTGCACATTCTACACCTCCTTGTCTTCGTACACCGCCCTGACACATCTTGGCGGTCTGTGTTACCACCTGAAGACGGGGACGGTCCTCAGTGGGGGGCTCTCTATAAGGGAGTCGTTCCCCTTTACATCGGGGACCTGGGGTGGAGAGTGCTGCACAGAGCGGTGGTGTGTAATAAACTGTTGAGCCAGTTCACGGGCTCGCCGACCGCCTGTATTTTCTGCGGTGACGAAGAGACCGTGTTCCACGTCTATATGGAATGTGAGAGGTTACTGCCCCTGTACCAATATCTGAAGGGGTTGTTCCTCAAGTTTTGGTTACACTTTAGTCCTACGATTCTAGTGTTTGGACACAAGGCAGGGGGTGGGGAGGGTCTTTCGGGGGGGTGGGACCTCCCTGTCGGTTTGCTCTTGGGCCTGGCCAAGTTGGCCATTCGCGGGTCCAGGCAGCGGGCGGTCGATGGTCTTGCCAGAGTCGGCTGCCTTCCCCTCTTCCGGGCCTACGTCCGTGCGCGTGTGACCCTAGAGAGGGAACACGCGGAGACCACGGGGACTCTGGAAGCCTTCCGTGGGCGCTGGTCACCGCGGGGGGTTGAGAGCATTGTAAATAATGAAGGCAACATTGTATTATAATGATTATTTGATGACTTGTAACCTCTGAATGTGGTTTTGATGTGATGTATCATGTGAATGTGCTGAATAAAGTCTTTGAAAAAAAAAAAAAAAAAAAAAAAGAGATAGAGATACAGAGAGATGGAGAAACATTTGATTCACCAGACAGCAAACAGGTTCAGCCCTGTTCAACATTGTGTTGAGCAATGTAGCATTATTTAGTTATATAAACAATGCCAGAATTTATGTAGCTATGTTGTGCAATTCTAAGCATACAGAACCAATAATATATAAGTAACATTTGTCAACATTATCCTCCCTGCTCTTTCCCTACTGAACTGAAATATCTTAACCTTCCAGTTCCATTTCAGTTTTGTTTAGTTTTAGTGATTCAGCATGGAAACAGGTCCTTCGGCTCACCCAGTCCACGCCAACCAGCGATCACCCATACACTTGCTCTATCCTGCACACTAAGGACAATTTACAGAACCCAATCAACCTAAAAGCCTGCATGTCTTTGGTGTGGGAGGAAACTGGTGAGCCACGTGGGTTTTCTCTGGGCTCACCTGTTTCCTCCACTGTACAGACAGTGCCCATAGTCGGAATGGAACCTGGTTCTCTGGCACTGAAATGCAGCAACTCTACCGCTGCACCAATACATTGCCCTTTGAAAACATTCATTGATTTGTTGTTTCCACCACTCGACAATCTGCCAATTCCAGATCGTAGCCACTCGCTGAGTTAGAGATTTTTCGTCCTCTTGCCTTTTGCGTCTTTTACCCATATTTTTATAACTATGCCCACCGCCCCCACCCCCACCCCCACCAATCATTGAACCATCCATCAATGCAAGCATTTATCCCACTTCAATTGGATAAGTCATGATATTAGTGAACAGCAGAGAAGACTATTGAACTAAGACAGACACAAAATACTGGAGTAACTCAGCGGGGCAGGCAGCATCTCTGGAGGGAAAGAATGGGTGATGTTTTGGGTCGAGACCCTTCTTCAGACTGAGTCTGAAGTGTCTATGTTCGGTTTAAACCAGCATCTGCAGTTCCTTCCTGCACAGACTATTGACCTACTCCTGTTCTCATTCCTCATGCTTCAAACCAATCTTGATATTACACTCTCAAATCTTTTCCAGCTCTCGCTGCTGGAGAACAATTTCAGCTTCTTGAGCAATCCCTTGTGGCTGAAATCCTTCATCTGTAAAACCATACAAGAAAATCCTTTCCACACATGCGATGGTCAGAACTGGACTTACTGTTTCAGTAATGGCTAACAACAGCTTTAGAAAGATTTGCCTGCAATTTAACTTTATGTCTCTTTTTATTCATCTCTGGATCCCAGGTTTATTAACTGCGCTCTCATTATGCCATTCCATTATCAAGGACAAATGCACCCCAGGTCCTTCAGTTGCTGTACATACATATTGTATGGTCTATATCGTCTCTCATTATTTCCGCTAATGTGTATTATTTTATGGCTGCTTGCAATAAAATCTTTGTTAAAGTTTGTTTTCTCTGGACAGACAACAATGCAACAAAGTTAGTTGCATACAACAATGCAAACAAAACCTTTTTAGTAACACTTAACTAAACTAAACTAAACTATTTAACTATGGTGATCTTTCACTCCCTTGTTTATCATGCCGTTATGCACCACTTCCTTAGAAGTTTCGGCAGGGAGTTGGGGGTGGTTATTGGAGGTGAATTTATAGATGAGGGCTTAGCTTAAAATCTAGAAGGAATGCGACCATAGGAGGACATCAACAGCAATCTTTAGATTTAAATTCAACACTTTGGAATCTGCATACACGATCCTTCATGAGGTCGACACAAAATGCTGGAGTAACTCAGCGGGTCAGCCGGTATCTCTGGAGAAAACAAATTGCTGACGTTTTGGGTGGAGACCCGACTTCAGGCTGAGAGTCGGGGGAAAGGGAAACTAGAGGTATGAAACGGTACCAAACAAATCAGAGCCAAGGAAAGGAGGAGCCTGCAACGGTTCATTGTTGGCTGTGGGAGAGGTATGAACTGTGAAACTGGAAAGACGACCAGGGTGGGGGAGGGATGGAGAGAGAGGGAATGCAAGTGCTACTCAAAATTAGAGAAATCAATATTCATACCGCTGGGCAGTAAACTGCCCAAGCAAAACATGAGGTGCTGTTCCTCCAATTTGTGTGTGAGGAGAGGTGAATTGTCATTTTCAAGCTGTTAAATTCTCAATAGGACAGGCAATAAATTCCCACTATTTGTAGCTGCTATTTTACTTCCTGTTCAAAGTGCTTGTGCTGCGAGCTTATTTTAATTCCTTCTGCAGATTACTTTGGCATTTTCACCCCCACGGTTTGGAGGTTGTTCTGCTCTGGTTGGTCTGACCAGCAGGAGTGCCACTTTTAAATGGTACTTTGGACGTCTGGCTGTGATTACAAAGACCAGGGGGATCAGCGAGACTTGCCCTGGTAACAGGCTGTCAACCGCATACCTGCAGCTGCACTGAAGAGACATTTCAGCAGAGAAACCGCACCTGCAAATGGCTGTTCCGAATAAGCTTCCTCAATAAGTCAAATTATGTCAAAATACGCTGTGCCCGCAAAGACTCTGGGGGGTTGAATCAAGTTTAGGTTTAGATTTAGATTTATTATTGTCATGTGTACCAAAGAGCTTTGATTTGCATGCGATCCAATCAAATCCAAAAATACATTGAAGTGTGTAAAAAGGAACTGCAGTTGTTGGTTTACACTGAAGATAGACACAAAATGCTGGAGTAACTCAGCAGGTCAGGCAGCATCTCTGGAGAAAAGGGATGAGTTAGAAAGGAACTGCAGGTGCTGGTTTATACCAAAGACAGACACAAAGTCTGAAGAATTCATGCTCTGTGTCATGTGATTGCATGAAATTCTAATCTTGTCAACAGATTTCTGGGGAAACCCATTTCATCTCATCTCATACCAGCATCTGTTCCTCTTTCACTCAGATGGTGGTGGGTAGATGGAGCGAGCGGCCAGGCGAGCTGAAATAAGATCCTGACCCAAAACCTCGCCTATCCATGTCCTCCAGAGATGCTGCACAAAACGTTGCCTATCCATGTCCTACACAGTTCCTTGTGTCCACCCATCATCCTCTGTCTAACCCCCCTTGTTCTCTCCTCTTTACACTGACTATCTCCCCACTCTGCTCCCAGTCTAGATGCAGGGTCTCGGCCCAAAGGGTCGCCAATTCTTCACCCTTCTTACCCACACCCAAACCACAGATACTGCCCAGCCAACTGAGTTCATGCAATAGTTTGTTTTTTCTCCAGATACCTGCATCCGCAGTCTTTTATGTCTATCCTTCATTACATGATGCATCTTGTGATTGTTCTTGGTTATATACTGCACTGGGGAGGGGCTAATGTTTTTACTTGTGTTCCTCACCGACGTATTTTATTTAACTAAACAGCCACTGTTTCCCCTCCCCCCTTTCTCCCCACCACCCTCCAATGACTTCAGCCTTAACTGGATTTGAGACCAACAACAAATTTCAAATTAAGAACAGCCTTGGTCAACAGATCTTCTTTGCCGCTGAGGAGAATGATTGCTGCACTCGGAATTGCTGTGGAAACATGCGTCCCTTTGACATGAAGATTATTAACCCCTTTGGACAAGAGATCATGAGTCTGTACCGGCCCTTGAAGTGCACTGGTTGTTGTTTCCCATGCTGTTTGCAAGAGGTTAGTTGTCTCGTTTGGTTGAGGGACACATTGCATCTGCTGGTTCTGTAAGATTATTGAACATCTTTACAGCAGCTAATCTTGCAGGGTCTTATTCACAAGCAGCACTAAGGTATAAAAACATTCAATTCTTGATCTCCGTCTACTTCAACACCTCTTTATACTTCTTCCTGCTCTTCTGTTTGACGGATTTTCTCCGTCACTTTTGGCAAAATCCTAAACATAAATGGGATAAAAATAACAAATCCATGAATGATCTGCTGTCAAAATGCTGTGGTTCACGAAATGTGGCAGCGAAGAGGAATCGTTAAACTTCATCTGGTCTGGTGACTCCGCACTCACAATGTGCTCTGTTCTTAATTACTCAACAAAATAGATAAAGAGCAATTGGGGGATGCACAATAAATAGCCATCTTCCTCATAACATTCATATCTGATGAAGGATATTAAATAAAATATCTTGGTCCTTTATTAATTGTTAACACTGCCTTGATTTTCTCTCTTCCACACTCTCTTGTCATATTCCATCTCTCTTTTTTCTTTCTTTCAATCTTTCTTCCTTTCCCTGTATCTCACTTTCCCTCTTTCTTCCCTTCGTTCTTGTTCTTTTTTCTTTCTTTCTCGCTTTTCATTTCTTACTCTCTCTTTCTCTCTCTGTCTCCCTCTTTAGTTTTTTTTCTATTGCTCTCTTTCTTTCTCTCTTTATTTCTCTCTCTTTCTCTTTCTTTCTTTTTCTCTCTCTTCCTTTCATCTGCTAACATGCACTTCTTTGGCATGTGGGAAGAAACCAGAGCACCTGAGGAAACCAACGTGATCACAGGGGAACGTGCAAACTCCACAGAGAGAATTCAGTCTGGGTCTGGCACTGTGAGGCCATAGGTCTCCCAGCTGCACCACTGTGCTGCCCCTTTTCAAGCCCATTACATTTAGCGAGGTAGAGATAAGACTGAGTAAATGTTAATTTTCATATAAGTATTGCATTCCCCTTCCACATCAATATGTTCATTCTTTCAAGTCAAGTTGAGTTTATTATCATATGCACCTGTGTGGTGAGTTGCAACTGCAATGAAAGTCTTGCTGGCAGCATCATCACAGGCATGTAGAATCAAACAAAATATTAAAACAGGAACTATATATAAATCACTCAGAAATTTTACAAGACTGTAAAAAGAAAATAAAGACCCTTCAAACCTTGGCTTCGATCCTGAGTTTACTTCCTGTTCTCCCTGTGACTGTGTAGGTTTCAAGGTTCCAGGTCAGTTTATTGTCCCGTGTACCATTAAGATACAGTGAAATTCGAATTATCATACAGCCATACTAAAAAAAAGCAACAAGACACACAACTACATAAAAGTTGATATAAACATCTACCACAGGGAATTCCCCACGTTCCTCACTGTGATGGAAGGCAAAAAAGTCCAGTCTTCTTCCTCCGGGCTCTCTGGTTTCCTCCCACATCCCAAAGACGTGCAGGTTTGTAGATTAACAACTAGCCTCTGTAAATCCCCCCCCCCCCTCCAGTGTGTAGAGTGCAGGCGTGAAAGTGGTTTGACAAACAGTACAACTAATGTGAACAGATGATTGATGGTCGGCATGGGCTCAGGGTGCCAAAGTGCCTGTTTCCATGCTGTATCTCTGAACTAAACTAAATCAAAACCAGTACAATTGTGCAAAAGTATGCAATTTGGAAAGCAAGCCCATGGAAATGCAAGAGACAATATAGCACCAGAGACCCGGGATCGATCCTGACTACAGGTGCTGTTTGTATAGAGTTTGTGTGTTCTCCCTGTGACCGCGTGGGTTTTCACCGGGTGCTTCAGTTTCCTCCCACCTTCCAAAGGTGAGCAGGTTTGTAGGTTAATTGGCTTCTGGAAATTGTAAATTGTCCCTAGTGTGTGGAATAGTGCAAGCGTACCGGGTGATCGGTGGTCAGCACGGACGCTGTGGGCCGAAGAGCCTGTTACAGCACTGCATCTCTGAAGTCTGAACGTCTAAAGGTGGTCCGTAGTTTTACTTTACGGTTTCCTTTTTAAATTTTCTTTTTATGTTTTGCTCCCTTTTGCTCTCTCCCCTTTCCTGGCGTTGTTCACATGCTAAGAGGCCACATCACAAAGAACTGAGGCTTGTTTGTTGTAAAGGTCCTTCTACCAGACTTGGTGACGTGATTTGCTTCCCCAGTGCTTGGTGCTTCTGCA
The DNA here is from genome assembly GCF_053455715.1 of Rhinoraja longicauda. Lineage (NCBI taxonomy): Eukaryota > Metazoa > Chordata > Chondrichthyes > Rajiformes > Arhynchobatidae > Rhinoraja > Rhinoraja longicauda. The sequence continues at coordinate 15,797,394 of NC_135965.1, read as the reverse complement.
TAACGGACCACAATATGATTAACACCACATTTTCTCCACAGATAGAAGTGATGGCACCTCCTGGCCAACCTATTGGATATGTCATTCAAACATGGCACCCCTGTCTGCCAAAATTCACAGTTCAGAATGAGAAGAGAGAGCCTGTTTTGAAGATCGACGGTCCATGCTGTATATGCGGCTGTGGTGATGTTGATTTCCGGGTACCAGTTTTTTCTTTGTGCTTTCCTCACCACCCCAACACTAGGGGATTGGACACATTAGAGGCAGGAAACATGTTCCCAATGTTGGGGGAGTCCAGAACAAGGCGCCACAGTTTAAGAATAAGGGGTAGGCCATTTAGAACGGAGATGAGGAAGAACTTTTTCAGTCAGAGAGTGGTGAAGGTGTGGAGTGGCAGTGGAGGCCAGTTCGTTGGATGCTTTCAAGAGAGAGCTGGATAGAGCTCTTAAGGATAGCGGAGTGAGGGGGTATGGGGAGAAGGCAGGAACGGGGTACTGATTGAGAGTGATCAGCCATGATCGCATTGAATGGCGGTGCTGGCTCGAAGGGCTGAATGGCCTACTCCTGCACCTATTGTCTATTGTCTATTGTCTATTGTCTACATATCTCGTATTGGTGACACTAGTTTAGTTTATTATTACCAAGATACAGTGAAAAGCTTTTGTTTGCATGCTATCCAGTCAGAGAAAAGACTATAAATGATTACAATCAAGCCGTCCACAGTGTTCAGATAAAGGATAAAGGGTACAACATTTACTGCAAGATATAACGTTGAAGCCCGATTGAAGATAGTTCAATGGTCTCCAATTAGATGAATGGGAGTATGAAGGAACTGCAGATGCTAGTTTAGACCAAAGATAGACACAAAATGCTGGAGTAACTCAGCAGGCCAGGCAGCATCTCTGGAGAGAAGGAATGGGTAACGTTTCAGGTCAAGACCCTTCTTCAGATTGACATCAGGGGGGGAGGGAGATACATAGATAAGGAAGTGTGAAGGTGTGAAAACAGGGTAAAGGGAATGAAGCTCAAGGAAAATGTAGAATAGATCATTGTTAGCTGGGAGAAGATAACAACAAAGCAAACATTAAATGTAGTCAGAGACGGTAAGACTGTTCGGAGAACTGGGAAAGGGAAGGGATGGAGAGAGAGGGAAAGGGTTACTGGAAATTGGAGAAATCAACATTCATACCAATATTCAAATTCACGCAGTCACAGCAAGAACGTACAAACTCCGTACAGAGAGCATCTGTATTTGTACTCAATATCAAACTCTGTCTTTGTGAGGCAGCCTTGATCTTTCCAGTTCCCTTTTGTCCAACCAAATCTCAAACCAGTTGAGAATGCGGTGACTCCTTTTCTTCCACTAATCTAATTGAATCATGATTACGACCATGAAAAAAATGCACCACTTGTCCAGATATCCAAATTCAATCCCTAACACCAAGTTCAGAACTGTGATTCCATGAATCCTCAACATAGAACATAGAATATAAAACAGCACAGTACTGGAGCAGGCCCTTCGTCCCACAATGTATGTGGCAAACATGGTGTCAGGTTAAACCAAACACCTCTGTCTGCACATGATCCATATGCCTCCCTTCCCTGTATGTCCATGTGCCTATCCGAAAGCCTCTTAAATTCCTCATGGCAGCATGTTTCAGGCACCCACTACTCTCTGTGTAAACAAAAACTTGACCCACATATTTCATTTAAATTTTGCCCTTCTTACCTTAAACCTATGCTCTCTGGTCTTCGATATTGTCACTCTGGGGAAAAAAGTTCTGCCTGTTTGTCCTATCTATGCTTCTCGGAATTTTATATACTTTTATCAAACATCCCCTTGGCCTCTGATGCTCCAGAGATAACAATCCAAGTTTGTCCAACCTTTCCTTATAGCTAAGATCCATGTACATATCTAAGAGCCTCTTAAACACCTCTATAATAACTACCTCCACTTCCACCCCTGGCAGCACCTTGCAATACCACCACTGGCCCTGTACATCTGCTTTAAACTTTGCCCCTCTCATTTTAAAGCTATGTCATCTAGTCTTTGACTTTTGACATGCTCATTTCCAGAATGCATTCTAGACTTGGAAAAGTTTTGAACGCCTAGGACTCTCCTGGAAAGTTGGCTTGAGTTCATCTGCCATGACCTCATTAACCAATAAATTGAAGATTTGATAGCATATGCCTACTTCTAGTAAAGACGGACCATTTGCAGGTGATGGCCTTGTGATGTGTAAAGAGCTTATCAAATGAGATATCAAATAAATTAAGCTTTAACTTTTTTATCTTGTAATAGATTACAAACCTTGATGAAACTGAATCAGTTGGCAAAATAACCAAGCAGTGGACTGGATTACTGAGAGAAGCTTTTACAGATGCAGATAACTTTGGGATCCAGTTCCCCTTGGATCTAGATGTGAAAGTGAAAGCAGTTTTGCTAGCTGCCACCTTCTTAATTGTAAGTATTAATAAATTGGCACAATATATCTTTGATGCTATGGTCATGGGTCCTGATCACCAAATCTATTCTGTGGCATTTGACTCACCCCACCTTGCTTCCTGTCTGATGGTTTAGTTTAGTTTGGAGATACAGCATAGAAATAGGCCCTTTGGCCTACCGAGTCCACGCCAACCAGTGATCCCTGTACACTAGCACTATCCTAGACACGAGGGACAATTTTTCAATTTTACAAAAGCCAATTATCCTGCAAATGGGTACATCTTTGGAAAGTGCGATGAAACCAAAGCACTGGAGAAAACCCACATGGTCACAGGGAGAATGTGCAAACTCTGCAGACAACACCCATAGTCAGGATTGAACCCAGGTCTCTGGCGCTGTAAGGCTTTCAAACTTTTTAGAAAAATAATTATTTGTAATCACAACAGAATCTGTAAATGATTACACAAGTGCAGTTACTTGGAAGTCTTTATAATGTAGTTATGTAATTCCCACTGCAGCGGCTTTATGTAAGACTTCATAACAACTGCATCTGTCCCAATGTTCACAGAGTCTGTTGTACAAACTGCGTGACTAACACATTGATTCAACCAAGTGTTATAATTGTGATTTAGGGTAACCATCTCTTGCATTCACTGATACCCAGGAACACCTCTATCGTTAAATGTCTTTGCTGAGCACAGGGATTATTCCCCCGATGTCCAATTTATGCTGAACATGAAAGTATTTTAAATAGCTTTAAAAGGTCGATATAATTTGAGTGGTATGGTTAGAACTTTTTTCACTCAGAGGGTGGTGGGTACATGAAACAAGCTCGCAGGGGAGGTAATTGAGGCAAGTACTATAACAACATTTAAAAGACATCTGGACAAGTACATGGATAACAAAGGTTTAGTGAAATATAAGCCAAACGCAGGTAGGTAGGACTAGTGTAGATGGGCATCTTGGTCAGCATGGACAAGTTGGGCTAAAGGGCCTGTTCCTGTGCTTTATAACTATGACCCTGACCGACTGTGCCCCATGTATCTCCTGTATTTCCTCACCCCTCAACACCCCAGATGCTCTCATCTGCCCCCTTTGTATGCCTGTACTGTGTGCGTGTGCACGTATGTGCGTCCATGAAAATATCTTGTCAATCGAGTGGTGTTTATTATCGCGTTTATTAAGTGCGGTGAGGTACAGATATGGAATCAATTGAAGTACTCGATTTGCAACAAATCACTTAAACTCATTGTTTCAAAGCACAGAAGGAAAATCTGACTGTTAAATGAATCAACATGATCAAAACAATATGTTGCTAATGTTAAAATCTGTCTGCAATTTCCCAGCCTTTAAGTTTGCTTGCATTCACGGAAAATGTATCTGCTCACCAGAGTGCTATAATTTTTAACTTAAGCTGCATGGCAGAGACCTCGAGTGGCAAGCTAAATCATGTTAGACATGGAATGGGAAGTCCTATATTGTAGTTAGTGTCTCATGGCTAAACGCTGAGCACCTAATATACTGCGAAGGCTCAGATCCATCAGGTTTAATTTAGTTTTGAGATACAGCATGGATACGGGCCCTTCGAACCCAGGTCTCTGCCGCTGTGACTGCTATTAAGAATTTCAATCACAAAAAAGGATAATCATGAGTCCTCTCCTTCAATAAAAGCACTTCAGCCAATTTTGGGGGGTTGATGCCAGAATTTTCACTCCACAAGCCTTGATGTCGCAGAATAATTAAAACCATTTGCAGCACACGCTGATTACCAAACAGGTGCAATTTTAGTTTAGAGATGCAGCACAAACACAGGCCCTTTGGCCCACCGAGTCCGCGCGTCGACCAGGAATCCCCGTACACGAGCATTATCCTACACACGCTATCCTCCCCACACGGCGGCGGCGATGCCTCGCGGGTCGACCCGTGGTCGGCGGTTGGAGAGAGCGTGGAGGACCCGGCGGGGGGGTACCGTCATGAGGGAGGAGGGGGGAGAACAAAAGCGGGAGCCGGCGTGGGGGAACTGTTGGGGGGGAGGGAGGGGGAGAACAACAGGGGGAGCCGCGTGCTTTGTAACTTTGTCAGCGCCGTAGGTGGCTGCTATTTGTATACATTGTGTATGCAAGCAAAGAATCTCACTGTGCCTCGTCACATGCGACAATAAAGTATTCCTATTCCTTCCTCCAATTTCCAATTTTTTACCAAAGCAAATTAACCTACAAACCTGTACGCCTTTAGAATGTGGGTGGAAACCAGAGCTCCCAGAGAAAACCCAAGCAGTCACACAGAGAACATACAAACTCCGTACAGAAAGCACCCGTAGGCAGGATGGAACCCGGGTCTCTGGCATTATAAGGCAGCAACTCTACCGCTGCTCCACCGTGCCATCCCAATTGCCCCTGTGGGAACTTGCAGTTTAAAGGCGATTCGATCTCTCATATTGAGGCTCTGTGTACAACAGAAACATTATAAAAAACATAAGACAGTATGGTACAGGAATGGGCCCTTCAGCCCACAATGTCTGTGCCAAACATGATGCCATGTTAAACTAATCTCCCCTGCCTGCATGTGATCCTTATCCCTCAGTCCTGTAAGGGGTTTCTGCGCCGAGCTTTCGACCGACCTAAGGTCCCCGTGCCTTGCTCTGATCCCTTGACCAGGCCGTGCACACTGGTTCCCCGTGAGTGGTTCGACCCACTCACCCCTTACGGTTCTAGACACTGGACTTAGGTGCAGGAGCTCTTATAGTGCAGAAAAATTCCACCAGACCAGATTTGAAAACCAGGGTTTAAATGAAAAGGCTTTTATTCAGCACTTGGGACTATTGTCCATGAATACTTATACTGTTCTATAATACATGTCTATGAAACACATACCGAATCACACGAATACTTATAACTATGAATTATAAAACACACACAATTCTATAAGACATATACACGACTGTAAGATGGGGAACGTACGACGCATCGCAACCTTGACCAACACATATTTTAATACACATCCAATGTTTATTCACAACCACCCTCCCCTCTACACTAAACTATGTCCAGGATATGTAGGATTTGGAGTACATGCTCACCATGGGGTTATTACTGGGGTTACTGGCTGTTCGTTTTGCAGTATTTCTTCTCGAGTTGCGTGCCTGTTCCTCTCTCTTGCATCCGTTCTTCTTGCCTGTCGTTTCTTCCTCCTGCATTCGTTTGACTTCCTTCTGTCTTGCCTGCTTGCGTTCCTTGCAGGTTTTCTTCTCGAGTTGACTTAACTTTTTCACCCAAAGTAGTGGCCAGTTATACTGTTTCTGACCCGTCCTATCTCCCGCCAGATCTTGGAATCTCTTTGTACAAAAAGATATGTATGAGGTTTTCTTCTGATCTGCGCTTATGTTCGGGGATACCGGGGATGGCCAGACGGTGTTAATTGGTATTTCGTTGTGAGGTGATGGGTGTTAACTGGTTTCCCATCACCTACCAGGTAGTTTTCTATGGGCTATTGTGCCCCCTCACTGAGATGAACTGTTTAGGTCGGCTTGGGGCATTGTGAGTATGCTGATGTCAGCGCCCCAGTGTCTGGACTCCGACCTGGTTTCGTAGGTTTCTGCATGGCCAATACCCATCCATTGTTCTGGCCGTGGCTTTGCAGAAAACCTAGAGACTGGGTTGTAAGGTTTTTACTTTTTGTGGCTGGTCACGAGGTCCTGCGGCCATTTTAGGACCCACGGATTGTGACATCCTTTGTTAATCTGACCGCAGCCTTTCTCCGCTATCAGCCCCAGTCTCTCGTTTAAAATGTCCAAACTGCAGCTCTTTGGTTTGGTGTTGCTTTCCAAATGAGGGAAAACTTCTCAAATCTTACAGTTCCATACATATTCATACACCTATCTAAAAACCTCTTAAATGCCACAATCTTTTCAGTTTCCACAACCACCCCTGACAGCTCATTCGAGGCACCCACCACCCTCTGATTAAAAAAGACTTGCCTCGCACACCTCCTTTGAAGGTTTTTTGGCTCAGAGAGTGGTGGCTGCTTGGAATGCGCTGCAAGGGAGTGGTAGTGGAAGCAGATATAATAGTGACATTTAAGAAGCATTTAAAGAAGGCATGTGGACATTCAGGAAATGAAGGGATATGGATATGGGTCACGTGCAGGCAGTGATTACTTTAATTTGACATCCTGTTCGGCACAGACATTGAGGGCCAAAGGTCCTGTTCCTGTGCTATACTGTTCTATGTTCTATGAAACTTGGAAGAATTTTCTGACTCAGTGCAGAGGGAGAGACTACCTAGCCCACAGTTGGTCAGTTACCCCTCCTCCTCTGAATAGCATTGACAGCAGATGGAATACACTGCCAGTCAGTGAAAATGTTGATAGTGCAGAACAATTCAACTAATCCATATCCTTTGGGGTGACACAGCGGTAGAGTTTCTGCCTCACAGCGCCATAAACCCGGGTTCGATCCTGACCGTGCCCGCTGTCTGCATGGAGTTTGTACGTTCTCCCTGTGACCACGTGGGTTTTCTCCAGGTGCTTCAGTTTCCTCCCACACTCCAAAGACGTACAGGTTTGCAGGTTAATTGGCTTCGGTAAAAATTGTAAATTGTCCCTAGTGTGTAGGATAGTGCTAGTGTGTGGGAAGCACTAGTTGGCACAGAATCGGTGAGCCGAAGGACCTGTTTCGGCAATGTATCTCTAAACTAAACTAAACTAAATCAAACTATTAATTAAAAAGAAGACATAAAGTACTTGAGTAACTCAACAGGTCAGGCAGCATCTCTGGAGAACACGGACAGGCGACGACTCGGGAAGAATTAAATTGCGAATCCAGCACTTTGTTTCTTTTTTCGTAAACCAGCATTTGCAGTTCTTTGTATCTACAGCCAGATAAATATGTGGTTGAGAACAGATTGAAAGTTAAAAGGCTAAAGTACAAACATATTATCAAATGCTTCAAACTACATTGAAAGCTTTATAGGGCGGCACGGTAGCGCAGCAGTAGAGTTGCTGCTTTACAGCGAATGCAGCGCCGGAGACTCAGGTTCGATCCTGACTACGGGTGCTGTACTGTAAGGAGTTTGTACGTTCTCCCCGTGACCTGCGTGGGTTTTCTCCGAGATCTTCGGTTTCCTCCCACACTCCAAAGACGTACAGGTATGTAGGTTAATTGACTGGGTAAATGTTTAAAAAATTGTCCCTAGTGTGTGTAGGATAGTGTTAGTGTGCGGGGATCGCTGGGCGGCGCGGACTTGGTGGGCCGAAAAGGCCTGTTTCCGCGCTGTATCTGAAATATGAAAATAATAATATGAAATAATGAGAACCATGAAATCTAAATATTCAGGATTTAATATTATGTTGAATTATATCTAGAATTTTCATTTAATTCTCTTCAGTCAGAATGGTTTGAAGGTTTAAATGATTTATTACCTCAATAAATTAAGTATACCATAATACAGATTAACCTGGACTCTTGGGGAAGTCTGCCTTTCTGGTAAAAAAAATTGTGATTTTGGTCAATTTAATTTCATTGTAATTTTTCTTTCCCTTATAGGATTTTTTGTTCTTTGAGAAAAGCAGCTAGTGAACAAAGATTTGGCAAACTATAAAAGAAATCTCATTTGTAAGTATTTGTGCTTTTTCCTTTGCTTTATTTTGTTGCATCTGAGTTCCAACAATTGCACTACTAATGGTTTATTTCATGCTTTTAATTGCAGACATTGGAATAGATTGCAAGGACCATTTTAATTCTTCAACTGTCATTTGAGAAATAAGAATCATTGACATGAAATGCAACAAATCAAATTTAAATGTATCAGACTGTATCCAAACTGACTGACTGATGTGGTAAAATGAGGTAGAATTTCAGCACGGATACACTTCTGGAAAATAGAATATGAGGCATTTCCCCCTTTTCCAGCAATACCAACTTTCTGTCCTATAAAAAGCACAGTTCTTGTGAGTGATCCCATCATAGACATACTGCTCTCTGCACACAATATTCCAAAAAGCGCCGAGCATTAGAGGCTTTAAGCAGGTGGGGAAAGGAGAAATCTTGCCTTTTAGTGCTTCACCTCCTTTAATTTTGGTTTATATGCACACAAAATGTCGACAAATTGCACTATTTTGTCTATTGAGCTACTTCAAAGCAAAGAAATATCACAATTTTCTTTATGGAACCAATTTTCTGTAGAAAATACATTATATATTTACATATATATATTGCTAAATGTGAAATCTTAGAATATTGTATATTTTTAAACATGATAAGCCATGTAATGTATGTAATTAAATAGTAAGTTGTTTGTTATTCTCAACCATTTGCCTGGTCCAAGTATTTCAATGATTCTGGCTAGATTTAATCCTGTCTTTTCTAAACTATGTTCCTGCCTTGCCTCAGGGATTTAGTAACAATAAATTTCATAGCATCAAACCTATATCTGTCTTTTTATTATGAGCATAAAAAATCAGCTCATTGTCCAGGTTCATTGATTCTTGGCAATACACTTGAGTCAAGTGTGGCCTTTTGTATTTTTAGAAACATAATGTCCTTAATTTATGCCTTCCTTTAAATTGTTTTCTAGCTTAGCAAAACCTCATTTTTAAATTTAAACTTTAAGTTGGAGCATTGCAGCTAGATTTACGCAATGCTTGCAGGAGGACGGCATGGTGGCGCAGCAGTAGTGTTGCTGCGTTACACCACCAGAGACCCAGGTTCGATCCTGACCACGGGTGCTGTCTGTACGGAGTTTGTATGTTATCCCCATGACCATGTGGGTTTTCCCCGGGTGCTACGGTTTCATCCAACATTTCCAAAGACGTACGGGTTTGTAGGTTAATTGACTTTGTAAATTGTCCCTATGGTGTTGCTAGTGTCTGGGGGTCACTGGTTCGTGCAGACTTGGTGGGCCAAAGTGCCTGTTTCCACACTGTATCTCTAATACTAAAACTAGGATCGTACAGTATGTACAGTAATCTGTTACACATGGTAAGGTTAATGGCAGTTGTTGTAGCAGAGGCCAGACAGACTGGAGAGGAGCATCAAAAGTAGGCTTGCTCAACTGACATCAATCACAAACCCATCACAACACGGTGCAAGGTAGAAGTGACAATACAGTATGTGCTTGGTTATTTTCATTATACATTTCAAGCATTCAACATTTCCAATGAATGAGATGGAGAATAAGCACTTTGGGGAGGTATGATATGGTAGCTTAACCTTTTCCAGTTATGTTAATTGCTTATTCAATCTAACTGTCCAATTCAAATTTCAGTTTACTGCTCATAAACTTGTTGCAGGATAAGTCGAGGCTATTTGGCCCATCAAGTCCATGCCAGCTGGTAGTAGAGCAGTCACACTTATCCCATTCTCCTGCCCTTTCCCTGCAAACATGTAAATTATTTTTCCTCAAGTGCTCATCCAATTCCCTTCAGAAACTCTACTCCCACCACTCTTGCCTTCAGTTTTGTCTTCAACAAAAAGAGATAATGCTGGAAATACTCAGCGGGTCAGTCAGCAACTGCGGAGAGAGAACCCGAGCTAAAGTTTCAGGTCGATGACGTATCAATGGGACAGGGTGAACATGAAGATGGCAATTTTAAAGGAGCAAAGATTGCAACAAAGGGTGACAAATAAGAGCAAAGATATACCAAGATTTAAAAGGATTACAATGTCAGGAAAGCAAGAAGTAAAGCAAGTGAAAGAAATAAGTTTAAGTTTATTATTGTCACTTGTACCGAGGTACAGTGAAAAGTTTTATTTTACATGCTATCTAATCAAATAATACTATACAATTGGAGGAACAACACCTCATATTTCGCTTGGGCACCTTACAACCCAGCGATATGAATATTGATTTCTCTAACTTCAAGTCACCCTTGCATCTCCTCTCCCTCTATCCTTCCCCCACCCAAGTCGTACTAGCTTCAAAGTCGTCCTGTTGAGTCTCATTGTCTATAACTCGTTTTCACCTAGTACATAAACTAACAATGGCCTGTTTCCTTTATCATGGTTACCTTTTTACATATTTTTTTTCATTTGTTCTACATCACCGGGTATATCTCTCATTTCCTTTTCCCCTGGCTCTCAGTCTGAAGAAGGGTCTTGACCCGAAACATCACCTATTCCTTTTCTCCTGAGGTGCTGTCTGACCCGCGAGTAACTCCAGATTTTTGCGTCTATTTTCAGTTTACGCTAGCATCTGCAGTTCCTTCCTACACACTCAAGTACAATAGGTAGAGCAAAGGGGAAGATGCAGAGTACAAAATATAGTTTGCAGCAATGTGCTGCATCAAATCCATATAAACCATCCAGAGATGTTGCCTGACTTGTTGACTTACTCCAATACTTTGTGTCCTTTTTTGACGGTCTTCCTGCATACATGGGTAGACAGTAAATACCCTGCGTTTTAGGGGTGCGATGTCAGGTCAATAGTCAATAGTCCAGTTTATTTGTCACATACACATAAATGTGCAGTGAAATGAAAGATTACCCACAATCCAACAATAAGAGCAATAAAAATAAGCAATAACACACACAATCATAAACCAACACCAAACAAAAAGAAACATCCATCACAGTGAGTCTCCTCCAGTCACCTCCTCACTGTGATGGAAGGCCAGAATGTCTTTTCTCTTCCCCTGCCGTCTCCTCCCGCGGTCAGGCTGTTGAACTTGCCACGGACGGTGAAAGGTCCGCAGCGGGCCGACCTAAGCCCCGCGATTCAGGGCGGGCGAAGACGCCGCCGCTGCCGCTGCACGTCGGGGCAGTCGTGGCTCCCGACATTGAAGCCCCCGCCGGGCGGAGAAAAACCCGCGGCCTATTTCAGGCCGCACCGGACGGTGAAAGGTCCGCGGCGGGCAGACCCAAGCCCCGCGATTCGGGGTGGGAGAACACGCTGCCGCTGCCGGAGCTCCCGATGTCGGCCCCCACCCAGGGCAGGGGCTGCGAGCTTCCGACGTACACGCGGCCGGAGCCTCCAAAGGCGAGTCCCAGATGGAGGCCGCCAGCTCCAGGGGTTTGGCCGAGGGGAGGGCTGGGCTGCTCTCTTTCAAACAATAGCATGTTATCTGAGATGGCTGTTGACTTCCTGAATCTCAAAATAAATTATACCAGGGGGGCTGAAAAGCTGGAAGCACCGCCCACATGAACAGCCTTAGCAACGTACACCCAAGAACTGCTCACATTTCCTGTTTCACGGAGAGATTTGATATAGAAAGAGGTTTTTTTGGCAGTGTCCACACGGTAAGAAAATGAAATGTTTTTTTCCATTCAAAATGATGCTGCTTGTCGGTTTCTAACCTCCACTGTGATTACTTCATGGCGATGGGAGGGAAAGATGATCTGGTGCCTGCGGCGTTCGCGTATGAGTTTAAAGTGACCAACAATGTTTGGGTCGAAGGTGGACACAAAGTGCTGGAGTAACTCAGCGGGTCAGGCAGCATCTCAGGAGAGAAGGAATGGGTGACGTTTCCTCAGACTGAAGAAGGGTCTCGACCCGAAACGTCACCCATGTCTACCTTCGATTTAAACCAGCACCTGCAGTTATTTTTCTAAACAATGTTTGGGTCCTTTCCACCCAATTGAGGTTGGAGGGAGCGGTGATAGTTATTGAGCAATGCCCCGCTTCTTGTCCTGAACCCGCAGGGTAGTGAGAGAAACAGGTTACACTGGAAGGGCGAGAATTGGTTATCTCATCCAGGCTAAAGGCACACATCCACACGGTGTTGTAGATGGTAAAACAAAGACAATTTAAATTTGACTCAGCGCTTTATATATTTTGGAACGGAGGCGGGAGAATGTAACCTGGATACAAAATGCTGGAGTAACTCAGCGGGTCAGGCAGCATCTCTGGAGAAAAGGAATAGGTTACCTAAAATTGGAGAATTCAATGTTCACACCATTGGGTTGTAAGTTACCTAAGCGGAATATGAAGTGCTGTTCCTCCAGTTTGCATGTGCCCTCACTCAGGCAATGGAGGAGGTCCAGGATAGAAAGGTCAGTATGTATCTAAAATAATTATTAACATGTAATCCGTACTTCTGCTGTAAATCCTGAAAAGAAAGAAAAGTTCCCTTATGATAAAGATCTCCCACTCTTTTAATTCCATAACTTTTCCATTGAGCAAAGCCACTATCTAAGACAGATGGTTTAAAAGAAGGATTATTCGCAATAGGAAGGAAAACAGATAATTTACTCAATTTTAACGTAAGCTTTAATTGTTTCCAGGTACGGATAACACTGTGTATAATGGGATTACCTCCATATGTTTTTTTATTTAAATTTATTGGAGCTAAGAGGATCACACCAATATCGAATGGTAAACAATCCTCTTTCTCCATCTTTAACCAATCCGGTTGTTGATCAGAATCATCCAACCAGCAGGTTATATTTTTAATATTAACCGCCCAATAATAAAATAAAAAGTTAGGTAAAGCAATTCCTCCATTAATTTTAGACTTACATAGATGTCTTTTATTTATTCTATGAGTCTTGTAGTCCCAAATAAAATTAGTAACAATTGAATCAATTTTTTAAAAAAACTTTTTTGGAAGATAGATCGGAATTGCTTGAAATAAGTATAGTAGTTGTGGAAGAAAGATCATCTTTATAGCATTACTACGACCAACTAATGATATAGGGAGTGTTTTCCAAAATTGGATATTTCTGTGTAATTTAGCAAGTAAAGGAGGAAAATTTAATTTAAATAAAGAAGTATATTTCCTAGTCACGTAAATTCCAAGATATTTAAACTTTTCATAGGCAATTTTAAAAGGAAATTGTTGAAGTATGGCCGGATTATGCTCCATTATTGGCATAATTTCACTTTTATACCAGTTAATTCTATATCCTGAAAATGAACCAAATTGAGTTATGAGATTTAATAAATTCGGAATGCTAATTTCTGGCTTTGTAATATATATTAATACATCATCCGCATATAAAGAAATTTTATTGGTTGTATGTTTAGTGTTATAGCCATGAATATCTGAATTTGATCTAATACTCTCAGCAAGTGGTTCTATAATAAGGGCAAATAGAAGCGGTGATAGTGGACATCCTTGTCTACAACCCCTAGATAAATGAAATTTAGATGACAGCATTTGATTAGTTAGTATTCTAGCTGTTGGGGATGTATATAAAAGTTTCACCCATGAACAAAAATTTTCACCTAGTTGAAATTTTTCCATCACTGAAAAAAGATAGGGCCATTCTACTTGATCAAATGCTTTTTCAGCATCTAGCGAGATGATTGCTAAATCTTCATTTAATAATCTATTTGAATAAATTATATTGAACAAGCGTCTCAAGTTGAAAAATGAATATCGTTTGGCTATAAAGCCTGATTGATCGGGGTGTATCAATTTATCTATAACTAGACTTAATCTCTGAGCTAATATTTTCGCTAATATCTTCTGATCAGTATTTAAAAGAGCTATCGCCCTATACGAACCAGGGTCTTCAGAATCCTTATCTTTTTTAGGAATGAGGATTATTGTTGATTCAGTCAGAGTTTGTGGTAATCTCTGTGGTTTAAAGGCGTGACTATATACAGTTTGCAAACGTGGAGAGATCAAATCACTGAATTTTTTATAAAATTCATTATTTAAGCCATCAGGGCCAGGAGTCTTCCCATTTTTCATGGATTTAATGGTCTCTTCAACATCTTTCATAGTTATTTCTGCGCCCAGTAAATTTCTATCACTCACATTCAAACCAGGAAGGTTACATTCCTGCAAAAAGTTTTGCATCTGAGCAGAAGTATCTGTTATTTTTGATGAGTATAATGACTGATAAAATTGCAAAAATCTCTGATTAATATCCTTACGTAATTTAAGCAAATCTCCATTTTCTGATCTAATTTTATGAATTGTAGAGTCATCTTCTAATTTACGGAGTTGACGTGCTAGCAATTTCTGTGGTTTATCTCCGAATTCAAAATGTTTTTGTTTAGTATATTGAAAAAGCCTTAAAATATGAGCTGAGAGAATATAATTTAACTTATATTTGAGAGCTGCAATTTTATTATGTATTTCAATAGAAGGAGCGATGGCATTTGTTATGTCTAACTGTTTTATCTGACTTTCTAGGTCATGTTGTTCAGCTCGCTTCTTCTTATTTTGAGACGCTTGAAAAGCAATAATACATCCTCTCGCAAACGCTTTAAATGTTTCCCAAAGCAGGGACGCAGGTGTTTCAGGAAGGTCATTTGCGTAAAAAAAAGTCTCAAATTGCGATTTAAGATAGTCATAACATGCTTTTTCATTTAAGATTTGCGGATTAAATCTCCAATTAGTCTGTTTCCCCGTTACTCCTTGGAGTTTTACCCTAAATGTTAAAGGGGCATGATCGGATATAATAATATTATGATATTTTGAATTATATGTATAAGGAATAAGTTTGGAGTCCACCAAAAAATAGTCAATTCTTGAATAAGTTTTATGCACAGGTGAATAAAATGAATACTCTCGGCCTGAAGGATTATCAATCCTCCAAACATCTTTTATATTTGCACTATTTATATAAGAGTTTAATAATTCACACGACTTGGATTTTGTTTTCCTTTGAGTTGAAGATCTATCCAAATAAGGATCTAGTGTACAATTTAAATCTCCTCCAATTATCAAGTTATATTGTCCAAATTCTGGAATGGTATTAAATATATATTTTTTAAATAACGGATTATCAAAATTTGGTGCATAGACATTCACCAATATCAATTTTGTAGAATATAGTTCTCCCACTAATATAACATATCTACCTTCAGTGTCGACTATAGAGGAAGTATGTATAAATGGTATACCCTTACGAATTAAAATAGCAACACCTCTTGATTTAAAGGGAAACGATGAGTGAAATACTTTATCAATCCATTTGCCTTTCAGTCTATTATGTGCTACATTTTTTAGATGAGTTTCCTGAAGGAACATTATGTCTGCATCAATAGATTTTAAATGTGAAAGTACTTTACCTCTTTTAATTGGTTCATTAACACCCTTGACATTCCAACTACAAAATGTAATACCTTTACCCCCTGTTTTCCTAATAGAATCTTGCATCTTAACCAATAAATAGTCTATAATAAAGCAAATGGTCTGGCACCCGGACTACAACATTTTTCTTGAATGAAGGGTGGATGATCTTTTGTACTATGTAGAATGTTTCCCGGAAATATCTCCCAAAAGTATATAAATTCTGAAAAATGACATAGTAATAAAAGTTAAATCTAAAAAAAAAATCAATATATAAAAGGTTAAAAGAGTGCAGGAAAGAAGAAGAGACAACTAAAACTACAACTACAATTAGTGCAGTTAGTGTTAGCCACCCTAAGGTGGCAAAAAATCTAAGGACTTCCGTGAGGTGTAAAAAAAAAATTAATACTAGCTCCGTTTTTTAACAAAGTTATTGGTCGTTTTTTTTTCTTAAAAAGAGAGATAAACGGGGCAGGCCCGAAACTAATTAGACAATTTTTCTGTCTAAGGTGTATTAATTAAGTATTCAAAGTAAAGTTTACATAAATCAAATATTACTTATACTTCTTATTAGTAATGATTAATAAAAATATATTTGTTTTTTAATTAATAGTAATTAGTAACGGTTAATATTCGTATAGTATATACACTAAACTTAAATCTTTAAGTTTTAATATTTTTAAAGTCCAATCAGATGTCTGCCAATTAAGATAGCCATGAAATCATAATCAAGCCTTCAGCGACCTTTCGATCTCCCGAGCAAATTCCAGTGCTTTATTATGGTCAGTAAAAAAGGATTCATTTTGATTGTAGGTCACTCGAAGTTTTGCTGGATACAACATACCAAATCTGAGCGCTGGGATCTTCCTGAGAATAGATCTTGTCTCATTAAACAGTGCTCTTTTCTTAACCACCTCAGAGGGGTAATCTCTGAAGATGCGAATCTCATCGCCTTGGTATGATAAAGCTCTGTTACTAGCAATTCTTGACAGCATATCTTCTAAAACGTGAGCATTATGCACCCTCAGAATCAAATGCCTTGGAGGCGCATTAGCACCTGGCCGTGCTCTCAGTGCTCTATGGGCTCGATCCAACAAGGGCTTTGAATCCATTTTCAAAACTTCTTGTAATAACTCAGCAGTAAAATCACGAACGTTTTTATCTGTTTCTTTGCCTTCTTTAACTCCAAGGATTCTTAAATTTTGTCGTTTTGAATGACCCTCTAGGTCAGTACATTTTTCGGTTAATCTCATCAATAAATCAGAAAAACGCTGAGTTTCTGACAGTACTACTTTTGTAGTTTCAGCACTCGTCTCGGCTAAAGTTTCCAACTCACCTATAGCCTCATCATGTTGTTCTATTGACGCCGTAATGTGGTTCACCTTACTGGAAAAATCAGAGTCCAACTTTTGTAACTTGGAGGTTACTTCCTCCATGTGTTCATTCATAATTACACACATTTCAGCCTTTGATTTTGCCAACTGATCCTTAATAGTAGATAGTATTTCCCCCTTCATACCTTTAAGTGATACTAATTCAGCTTTCATCTCTTGTAATTCAACTGTCATATTTGCCACTTGAGACTTCATACCTGAAAGCTCCTCACCAATAACGCTGCGAAATTCTTCCAAACCAATTTTCTTAGGCTGTGGATTCAGGGTTGTTCGTTTGGCAATTTCTTCCTGAGTCGACGCTGAGGTTTGGGCTGTAGCAGAGGCTTCCATCTGTCTTGATTCTTCTTCTTCCACGGGTCTTGTTTTACCCGTTCCTTTTTTAACGGTTTTTAACGGGGGGCATGTTATCTGAGATGGCTGTTGACTTCCTGAATCTCAAAATAAATTATACCAGGGGCTGAAAAGCTGGAAGCACCGCCCACATGAACAGCCTTAGCAACGTACACCCAAGAACTGGTCACATTTCCTGTTTCACGGAGAGATTTGATATAGAAAGAGTTTTTTTTGGCAGTGTCCACACGGTAAGAAAATGAAATGTTTTTTTCCATTCAAAATGATGCTGCTTGTCGGTTTCTAACCTCCACTGTGATTACTTCATGGCGATGGGAGGGAAAGATGATCTGGTGCCTGCGGCGTTCGCGTATGAGTTTAAAGTGACCAACAATGTTTGGGTCGAAGGTGGACACAAAGTGCTGGAGTAACTCAGCGGGTCAGGCAGCATCTCAGGAGAGAAGGAATGGGTGACGTTTCCTCAGACTGAAGAAGGGTCTCGACCCGAAACGTCACCCATGTCTACCTTCGATTTAAACCAGCACCTGCAGTTATTTTCCTAAACAATGTTTGGGTCCTGTCCACCCAATTGAGGTTGGAGGGAGCGGTGATAGTTATTGAGCAATGCCCCGCTTCTTGTCCTGCACCCGCAGGGTAGTGAGAGAAACAGGTTACACTGGAAGGGCGAGAATTGGTTATCTCATCCAGGCTAAAGGCACACATCCACACGGTGTTGTAGATGGTGAAACAAAGACAAATTAAATTTGACTCAGCGCTTTATATATTTTGGAACGGAGGCGGGAGAATGTAACCTGGATACAAAATGCTGGAGTAACTCAGCGGGTCAGGCAGCATCTCTGGAGAAAAGGAATAGGTTACCTAAAATTGGAGAATTCAATGTTCACACCATTGGGTAGTAAGTTACCTAAGCGGAATATGAAGTGCTGTTCCTCCAGTTTGCATGTGCCCTCACTCAGGCAATGGAGGAGGTCCAGGATAGAAAGGTCAGTATGGGAATGGGTAAGGGAGTTAAAATGGTTCGCAACCTGGAGATTCAGTAGGCCTTGGCAGACTGAGCAAAAGTGTTCTCCTCTTTTCTAACTTTCTTCCCCGCCCCCTCCCCACAATCAGTCTGAAGAAGTGTCTCGACCCATAAAGCCACCTATCCATGTTCTCCAGAGATGCTACATGACCCCCTGAGTTACTCCAGTTTCCTCTGTACTTTCTTGTGGTCTGGGGTAGAACAGTTGACATACCAAGCCAATATGAAAGGCATTGACATCTGTAATACTCGTGATTTTGCTGTATTTGAAACTTACTCTCATTGCATAAGTATGTGGGCCGAACAGTTACCCAGCTGGATGGAGACCTGTAAAGGGCATAAACACCTCATTCTCATCATTCAAAGCACCCTTAAATACCCTATTATAACAAATAAAATAAAAACTAGAAACACTTGGTAGGTCAGGCTGCATCTGTGCAAAGAAACTGTGTAAAGAAGGGCAGCACAGTGGTGCCCTGGTAGAGTTGCTGCCTTACTGTGCCAGTGACCCGAGTTCTATCCTGATCCAGGTGCTGTCTTTACGGAGTTTGTACGTTTTCCATGTGATTGCTTGGGTGATCGCTGGCTGGTATGGACTCGATGGGCCGAAGGGCCTGTTTCTATGCTCTATCTGTAAACAAAACTAAAATAGAGAGTCAAGAGACCACGGCGTTTAATTGTCATATCCATGGAAACGGAACAATGAAGTTCCGACTTACAGCAGCATAACAGGTCTGCAAACACAGTACTGAATAGATAACAATGAAACAAACCAGGGAAGAGAAGTTCAATTAAAAAAACAAATGTTCGTGCAAGACAAAACAAAAGCCTGGCAAACTGGAGAAGAAGGGTCTTTGTCCAAACATGTTAACTGTTCTCTCATTGGAAATATTTTCTTGCAGGCAAAATTTGGAGTGGGAATTCAGCAGACAGTTTTGCTTCATTGCACAAACTGTGGGCAATTAGTGAAAAGCAGCTCAACAATAGATCAAGGTCTGTTCAAAAGCATACCATTGGATTATGCAAAATAAGTTGCGTCTTGAATGATTGATTGAAAGATACAGCATGGAAACAGGTCCTCTGACACATCGAGTTCACGCCCACCATTCTGTAGATCATTTACACTCGTTTAATGTTACCCCACTGTAGCATCCACTCCCTAGGTATAGGTTTAAGTTTATTATTATTATCACATGTACTGCGGTATAGGACAGTGAAAAGTTTAGTTTAGAATATTATCCAGTCAAATCAGATAAATGCAATCAAGCCAAACTCATAGTTCAATAGGTAGAACAAAGGGTAAGATACAAAGTGCAGAATATAGTTCTCAGCATTGTAGTATGGCGAGTCCGAAACTTGTTGGTTGTAGAAGAAGTTTATTGCAGCCGCAATATTCGAATACAGAGTTAAACAACAAGGTAAAGGACAACCATCACAAACTTACTGTCTTCTTCGAAGACTTCGCCGAACTACTAAATCGGGCGCCAAACGCGCACCTGACATCGCTGGCCAATCAGCGATGTCGCTCCCTGGACCAATCCCCATGGTCGCGTTCCCACGTGACCTCGCTGGCCAATCCGAGGGTTCGACGACCTGGACCATTCTCTATGGTCGCTACATGACCCCCCCCCAGAACCCGAGGTGCGGAACCTAGTAGGGAGCCGGATTTCGCGACCATAACGAGTACGGAGAGGGACAGCCTGAACCACAGGGGGTTCCGGACTTGGCGGAACAGCCGGAACGGGAGGTCCTGGAGGAACTACCGGAACGGGGGGTCCTGGAGGAGCTGCCGGAACGGGGGGTCCTGGAGGAACTGTCGGAACGGGGGGTCCTAGACTGAGCGGAACTAACGGAGGTCGGCCTCTCCTAGGGGTTTGACCGACCAGGACTGGTTGATCCGGATCCAAATGGGCAGGTTTGAGCCGGGACACCGAGACGAGCTCACTCTTGCCGCACATGTCTAAGGTGAAGGTAGCCGTTCCCTTACGCAAAACCCGGAACGGCCCTTGATAGACCCTCTGCAACGGGGCGCGATGGGAATCTTTTCGCAGAAAAACGAACTCACAGTCCTTCAGGGAAGGCGGTTCATATACCATGGGACACCCATGACGTGAAGTCGGAACTGGAGCCAGGGAGCCCACCCGTTCCCGGAGAGACGCTAACACTGATGGGACTGTAGGCAGCTGGTCTGAAGGGTCCGGAAACAGATCTCCGGGTACTCGAAGTGTCGAGCCATATACTAGCTCTGCGGATGACGCACCGAGATCTAGCTTGGGAGCAGTCCGGATGCCCAACAGAACCCAAGGGAGCTGGTCTACCCAGTCCGGGCCTTCAAGCCTTGCACTGAGGGACGCCTTAAGTTGGCGGTGGAACCTTTCTACGAGTCCATTTGCCTGGGGGTGATATGCAGTCGTGGGTTGTAACTTGGAACCGGCCCAGAGGGACGAAGTGAACTGTGGCCCTCTGTCAGTGGTAATAACTGCCGGGACCCCGAAACGAGCTACCCAATGAAGGGCCAAAGTCCTAGCACAAGACGCTGACGAAATATCAAACAATGGGAAAGCCTCTGGCCACCGGGTGAACCGATCCACCACCGTGAGGAGGTGGGTGTAGCCCCGGGAGGAAGGCAAAGGACCGACCAAATCCACGTGGATGTGGAAAAAACGAACAGCCAGGACCTCGAAATCCTGTACGGGGGGCTGGACGTGGCGCTGGACTTTAGCGGTCTGACAGGGCATGCAGGAACGTGCCCACCCCGCTACCTTTTTCCGTAGGCCATGCCAGACAAACCTCGCTGCTACCAAGGCAGAGGTGGAGCGGATGGACGGGTGCGCCAGCCCATGAATGGCATCGAAAACCCGGCGCTGAAGGGAGGGCGGTACTACCGGCCTGGGACGGGGAAGAGAAACATCGCACCAGACTTTTGTGCCCGCCGACCCACAAGCTACCTGGGCCAACTTCAATCCCGAAGTGGTGGACCGGTAAGCCGAAACAGTATCCACCAGAAGCTGTGCCTCCGCAAGCTCCTGGGGATCCACTTCGCAGTCCACCGCCGAAATAGGGGAAAAAGCAGGTCTAGACAGGGCATCAGCAACGGCATTAAGCTTACCCGCGACATGACGGACATCGGTGGTAAATTCGGAGATAGCAGTCAGGTGCCGCTGCTGGCGGGCCGACCATGGGTCAGACAATTTCAAAAAAGCAAATGTTAATGGTTTGTGGTCCGTAAAGGCCACAAATGGGCGGTCCTCGAGGAAGTACCTGAAATGACGAACAGCTAAATAGAGAGCCAGAAGCTCTCGGTCAAATGCGCTATACTTCAGCTCGGCCGAATTTAGTTGCCGGCTGAAAAACGCTAAAGGCTGCCAACGGCCACCGACCTGCTGCTCCAGAACCCCGCCCACCGCCACGTCAGAGGCGTCAACCGTCAGGGCCGTGGGGGCGGAGGGGCTCGGATGGACCAACATGGTGGCGTCTGCCAAGGCTGCCTTAGCTGCTGTAAAAGCCGACTCTGCGGTCGGGGACCATATCAACTCTACCGGATTCCCTGCAAGGAATTGGAAAAGTGGGCGCATGACTCGCGCAGCTGCCGGAACGAACCTCGGAGGTCGTTACCGCGGACATCAGGAACCAGTGAAAAAGCCCAGAGAAAATCTGCGCCCAGGATCGCTTGTTTGACGTCGGCTATGATGAATGGCCATTCGTACGTGCGGAGGCCTAACACAAGGGACATCTTCCGTGTACCGAAAGTGCGAATTGGGCTGCCATTAACCGCGATGAGGGTGGGACCTGTCTTACCCGATCTGGTTTCGAGGTCGGTCGGCGGCACTATGCTGACGATGGCTCCCGTGTCTACCAAAAATTCTGTGTCCGTGAATCGATCATGGACATAGAGGCGCCGGTTCTGGCCAATCGTAACTGCCCCTATGTACGATCGGCCGAGGCATTTCCCGCGAAGGTACAAGGCAAACGGCAGTTGCGGGATTCGTTACCCCATCGTACGGATCTTTTTGGCGGGCTTTCGGAGAATTGGCAGGAGATGTGGCGCCATCTTGCCGTCGCTGTGGCGTGGTCACTGATGTCGAGACCTTGTTGATCGAACCACTTGCCTTGTTTTTTGCCGCTATGAGCGCGTCCGCTTTCGCTGCATATGCTTCGGGGTCCTTAAAAGAACAATCCGTGAGCAGCAGTCGGACATCCTCGGGAAGTTTCTCGCGGAATGCCTGTTCGAACATAGGGCAGTCCGTATGCTCACCGGCTAGCATCATCATTTCGGACATGAGGACGGAAGGCAGTTGGTCTCCAAGATCCGGTAGGTGCAGAAGTCTTGCCGCACCACCATGCTTATTAAACCCGAAGATTCGCAGTAATACTTTCTTCATGGCCTCGTACTTGTTTTCCGCAGGTGGATCTACGATGAACCGCATCACGCGTTGGTTGTGTCCGGCGATAGGGCGCTGACGAGGTAGTAGTACATCGTGGATTCGTCCGACACCTTCTTTATATGAAATTGAGCTTCGGTGTGGATAAACCAAGCTTGCGGTGCGTGCGTCCAAAACAACGGAAGATGAACGCTTGCCGCGCTTGACTCCGGTGTGCCCGGCGCGGTCATCGTCAACGAGGCGTCGGGTTCCTGTTTAGTCGGTGATCGTCCAGATCACGTCGGGGTCACCAATATGGCGAGTCCGAAACTTGTTGGTTGTAGAAGAAGTTTATTGCAGCCGCAATATTCGAATACAGAGTTAAACAACAAGGTAAAGGACAACCATCACAAACTTACTGTCTTCTTCGAAGACTTCGCCGAACTACTAAATCGGGCGCCAAACGCGCACCTGACATCGCTGGCCAATCAGCGATGTCGCTCCCTGGACCAATCCCCATGGTCGCGTTCCCACGTGACCTCGCTGGCCAATCCGAGGGTTCGACGACCTGGACCATTCTCTATGGTCGCTACAGTAGCACACTAGTTCCAGTTCCAAGTTGGCAATAGGGCAGAGGTGAATCAGACAATGCCCTAGCTTCTGGAAGTACCTTTCTGAAGCCTAATAACAGAGGAGAAGAAGCTTTTCCTGAGTTTGGTGATACGTACTTTCAATCTTCTATATCTTCTGCCCAGGGGGAGGTGGGGGAAGAAGGCATGACCGGGGTGGGACAAGTCTTTGATTGTATTGGCTGCATTTTCGAGGCAGCTTGAAGTGTAGATGGAGGCAATGGTGGGAGATCCCTTGCGCAGAGTTGTTCCCAAACTAAGCTGTGATGCAACCTGGCAGTATGCTATCTGTGGTGCATTAGTCAGAGTTTGTAAAAGTCTTCGGACTCATGCCAAATTTCCTCAGTCTTCCGGGAATACACATTTGTGGAATACGTAATCGTTCAGACTTGTGCTGGCACAGCTGAAAAACACCACAAACCCCCTGCTGGACTCCCTGCAGTTTGCATACAGGGCCAATAGATCGGTGGACGACGCAGTCAATCTAGGCCTGCACTTCATCCTCCAGCACCCAGACAGCAAGGGACCTATGCCAGGATTCTGTTTGTGGACTTTAGCTCTGCTTTTAACACCATTGTGCCAGACCTACTACACTACAAACTATCCCAGCTGACTGTGCCTGAACCCCTCTGTGGATCATCAACATCCTGACAGACAGGAAGCAGCATGTGAGGCTGAGGAAAGCACACCTCGGACCTGCAGACCCTCAGCGTAGGAGCACCGCAAGGCTGCGTACTCTCCCCTCTCCTTTACTCTCTCTACACCAACGACTGCACCTCCACAGACTCCTCTGTCAAGCTCCTCAAGTTTGCGGATGACACTACCCTGATTGGACTGATCCAGGATGGGAAGGAATCTGCCTACAGATGGGAAGTGACACAGCTGGCGTCCTGGTGCCATCGCAACAACTTGGAGCTCAATGCTCTCAAGACAGTGGAACTAATTGTAGACTTTCAAAGAGATCCCCCTCCCCTCCCCCCACTCACCATCAACAACACCACCTGTGGAGTAATTTAAGTTCCTTGGAACCATCATCTCCAGGGACCTTAAATGGGGGGCCACCATCGACTCCACAGTCAAAAAGGCCCAACAGAGGATGTACTTCCTGCGGCAACTGAGGAAGCACAATCTGCCACAGGCAATGATGTCCAATTCTATACTGCTATCATTGAGTCCGTCCTCACCTTCTCCATCATGGTCTGGTCTGGCTCAGCCACCAAGCACGACATCCGGAGGCTGCAACGGATCGTTCGCACAGCTGAGAAGGTTGTTGACTGCAACCTTCCCCCCATTGACAAACTGTACACTGCAAGGGCCAGGAAGCGAGCGGGCAAGATCATCTCTGACCCCTCTTACCCTGGCCACAAACTCTTCGAAGCACTTCCCTCTGGAAGGTGATTCCGGACTGTCAAAGCAGCCACAGCCAGACATAAAAACAGCTTTTTTTCCACAAATGATAGTTCTACTCAATAACCAAAGTCTGTAGTCTCATTTTTGCTCTGGTTTATTTTCACCCACATGTTTAGACCATAATGGTGTATCCTTATTGTTTTGATGTGGTTATGCTTTATTCTTAATTGTTAACTATGTTTGTGTTGTCATTTGTGAGCGGAGCACCAAGGCACATTCCTTGTTGGCCAATAAACCTATTCATTCATTCATTTATTCAGGAACCTGAAGCTCTCAACCATTTCCATTTTGAGGCCATTGAGTCTGATTGGTGCATATACTTCACCAAGCTTCCCGAAGTCGATAACTAGCTCCTATGTCTTGCTGACATTGAGGAGCAGTTTATTTCTCTGCTCCGTCTCATTATTGTTATAAATCTAGCCCACCACAGTGGTGCCATCTGCAAACCTTTAGATGGAGTTTGAGCCAAATTTGGATGCAAAGTCATGAGTGTATAAGGAGTATACTGAGGACGAATCCTTGTTACGAATTATTGTGGATGATGTGTTTTCATCTATCCTCACTGATTATGGGATGTGACTCAAAAAGTCAAGGATCCAGTGGCAGAGAGGGTTGTTGTTTTCTTGGTCTAGGAGTTTGGAAATTAGTATGAATGGGATTATGATATTGAAGGCAGAGGTACACTTGATAAATAGGAGTCTAAAATAGTCTCTAACATAGACGTAAGTAGGTGTCCTTGTTTTCCAGGCATTTCAGAGATTAGTTTAGGGCCAGGGAAATAGTAACTGCTGTTGCGATTGTAAGCAAACTGCAATGGATAAAGGCTGGCTGGGAGACATGGGTCAAGTGCACCATTACCAGTCTCTCGAAGCACTTCATGGTGGTGGATGTCAGAGTCACTGGACAGTAGTCATTGAGGCACGCCAACTGACTTGGATTTGGCACCAGGGTGGCAATGGTCTTCTTAAAGCAGATGGGGACTTCAGAATGTAGTGAGGGGTTCAAGATGTCTGTGAATACCTCTGCCAGATGGACTGTGCAGGTCCTGAAGACACGGCCAGGGACTCCATCCCGGCCAGTTGCTTGCCATGGTTTCACTCTCAGATAGGTTGATTTTACAACGTTAGTAAAGCTGCACCCAAAGCATGCCAGGGTGCGTAACATTCCTCCACCGACCTTCTGTTCAAAGTGGGTATAGAATGGGAGTGAACCATTATTGCACAATAGGGGAAATTTACTGGGGTCAATTAACCTAAAACCTGCATGAGAACATGCAAACTCCACATAGACAGCACCCGAGGTCGGAATCGAACCCGGGTCTCTTGTGCAGTGTGGCAGCCGCTTCACAAGCTGCACCACAGTGGCCCAATTTGATGTTGAGGGAAAATATATGGTTGTTGTCTCCAGATAGAACTAGCCAATATTATCACTGTAATAATTTAGTCAATTAGGATCAAGATTGATTATTTCTTTACATAGGGTTGTGAATACCTAGTCCAAATAACTAGTATTGCTTAGTTGTTGAGTATATTTAAGACTGAGATCAGTCGACTTTGGGATACTAAGGATATATAGACAAAATGACAAGGTGGACTCAAGTGCAATCTCACTGGTTTACAAAAAAGACACAAAGTGCTGGAGTAACTTAACGGGTCAGGCAGTATCTCTGAAGAACATTGCTAGATGGCGTTTTGGGTTGGGACCCTTCTTTTGATTGATTGTAGTGGGGGGGGGGGGAAGAAAGTTGGAAAAGAAGAGGAGCAGGACGAATCCTGGCAAGTGATAAGTGAGGGGAGTTTTTGATAGGCAGATAGTTGGACAAAGGCCAGGGCTGCAAAGACAGAAGGTGGGAGACAAAAGGATTGACTAATTGCGAATTGTGAAGGTCGAGGAAGGAGTGTAGGTGGAAGGTGGGGATAGGGGGGAAATAGGTACTATTTCTCCCCTATTCCTGCCCTTGGGAAACATGGGGGAGAGGGGGTGAAGAAAGAAAGGGGGGGGGGGGAGGGGGAAGAAGGGGGAGGGGTGGTTTTGTAGTTGCCTAAAATTGGAGAATTCAATGTTCAAACCATCCTGTTGCAAGCTACCCAAGCAGAACATGGGATGCTGTTCCTGCAGTTTGAGTGTGGCATCACTCTTGCAATGGAAGGGGCCTGGGACAGAAAGGACAGTGTGTGAATGGGAAGAGGAGTTAAAATGGTTTAAGGGGACACCATGCTTACTAAAGAAAGAGGATATCTTGGAGAAAGAGGATATCTTGGATACTGGAGAGCCTCATCTTGTCTTGATTATTATTATTGCCACCCAACCAGGTAAATCATTCCATACAGGGATAACACGATTTGGCTGCAGCAGAAGTTGAACCATTCTCAGACCCTTCTGTAGGTGTCGTGATTGTTTCACTTCTTTCCGCAGTAAAGAGATTAAATGGCAGTTAATGTCGCAAATAAATGAATACCACAAAGTGAGAAGCAAGTCCATTTGTTTATTCATTTTACAATGGGCGGCACGGTAGCTCAGCGGTAGAGTTGCTGCTTTACAGCGAATGCAGCGCCGGAGACTCAGGTTCGATCCTGACTACGGGTGCTGCACTGAAAGGAGTTTGTACGTTCTCCCCTTGACCTGCGTGGGTTTTCTCCGAGATCTTCGGTTTCCTCCCACACTCCAAAGACGTACAGGTATGTAGGTTAATTGGCTAGGTAAATGTAAAAATTTTTTTTTACAAATTGTCCCTAGTGGGTGTAGGATAGTGTTAATGTACGGGGATCGCTGGGCGGCACGGACTTGGAGGGCCGAAAAGGCCTGTTTCCGGCTGTATATATATGATATGATATGATAATACTACAGGATTAAAAA
Organism: Rhinoraja longicauda; assembly: GCF_053455715.1. Taxonomy (NCBI): domain Eukaryota; kingdom Metazoa; phylum Chordata; class Chondrichthyes; order Rajiformes; family Arhynchobatidae; genus Rhinoraja; species Rhinoraja longicauda. Next base: position 15,769,966 of record NC_135965.1, on the reverse strand, counting down.
TATAGGGAGTGGAAAATGTAGTCTTTATCGCTGGCTGGTACACTGTGATGGCCCTTTTCATTGCATCAGTGGGTTTTGTCATATGACTGTTACTGAATATTTATGGTGCTTTTGCTTTTAAGAGCAGCCCACTTTGTGATGATCCAGATCCATTGTGCCAACATGAAATTTATAACAATTGGATGGAAATAGTCAAATGTGTAAAGGAATACCTGATTGCAAGCAAATCGAGCAGGTATTGCAGGGGTTTTATATTAGACACAAACAAATCTACACGAGGATATGTGGATCTAACCATACCCACACCTCCAGAGAGAGGTACAAATTGCTGGAGTAACTCAGCGGGTCAGCCAGCGTATCTGGAGAAAAGGAACAGGGAATATTTTGGGTCGAGACCCTTCTTCAGACTGAAAGTCAGGAGAGAGGGGAACTGGAGGCATGAGGAGGTACAAAAAACAAAAGAATGAAAAACGTGAAAAGAACAAGTCAATGCTGCAAAGATTATCAAGGAGTGGTGGAGCCCACAATGGTCACCCTGTGGAAGACGTGATAGCAAGGGGGGGGGACAAACAGTGAAACTAAGCAGGACGACATTGAAACTAGTTGGGCTACTGGAGTGGGGGAGGGACAAAGAGAGAGATGGAATGCAAGGGTTACTTAAATTGAGAGAAATCAATATCATACTGCTGGGTTGTAAGCTGCCCAAGTTTACACCTCCAGCAGTTTAGGAATAGATGCTAAGAAATTGGTTTGTTTTGCATTCATTTGTCATATGCAAACAGCACAGCAACCACATTCACCTCATGTAAAACACCTCACCAATTATTTCTGTGTGAAATTGAACTGGGCACTGCCATGTATTATTCATATTATTGTGCACCAGATGCACGCAATATCCCGGCACTTTTCATACAACAACCATTTTAACCTTCCCGGAATTAATCAGCATTAAGTTAGGGTGCAACCTACAACTATCTTAGGTTACAGTGCAACCAGAACCACACTGAGTGAAACTCCGTTGCTTTTACGACTCTTTAAGAGTTCTACTGACATTGGGAGAATGATCCAGACGACATAGGTTTAAGGTGAAGGGGAAAAGATTTAATAGAAATCTGAAGGGTAACCTTTTCATACAAAGGGTGGTGGATGTATGGAACAACCTGCCAGAGGAGGTAGTTGAGGCAGGGAATATCCTAACCTTTAAGAAGCGGTTAGACACATGGATAGGACAGGTTTGGAGGGATATGAACCAAATGCTGGCTGGTGGGACTAATGTAGCTGGGACATGTTGGCCGGTGTGGGCAGGTTGGGCCGAAGGTCCTGTTTCCACACTGTATCAGTCCATGACTCAACGACTCGATTGGGCATTTCCGAACAATGCAGACTGCCTATACGCCTTCTAAAACTGACAGCTATAATACAAGTGTGAGCTCCTTTGTAAGATTTAGCTGTTGACAAACTCTTTTAATGAGTGCATCTTTGGTGAAACTAGAGGCACAATCCATTATTGGAGGCTTTGGTCTAACACCAACTGGCCCAGTATGATGTAATGGAAACTCAGCGACGGGAATTAATGAATTGCAGCAAAATGTGAGCAGCAGTACCCCTTTGGTCACGTGTGAAATGTGATATTAATTTTTTTTTTTAAATTAAAATATTTATTTATTGGTCTATTTTGATCACAAATTAGCACAAAAGGATCATAGGTAGGCCCATTTTTAATGCTGTGGTATTTCGTTATAATTTAATAACTTTCAAATTTGGCCACCCATTTCACATGTTGGTGGCCTTATTTACGGAAACACCTATATATATATATATATATACATATATATATATACTAGAACAAGTGTGCCCGTTCAAAGCGGGCCCGTTGGGCCCGTCCCCACACCCCCCATTCTCTCCTCCCCCAGCCCCACTCTTACTCTCCAAGTGTGCCCGTTGGGCCCGTCCTCCTGATCTGTGTATGTCAAGTGAGCACTATAACCTTTTTTTTTTTTTTTTTCCTAATCAGATGTGCAGCACTTTGGTCAACATGGGTTGTTTTTAAATGTGCTATACAAATATAATTGACTTGACTTGACTTGACTTGACTTGACTTGCAATAACAAAACAATCAGTGCTTTTCTGGAAACTTTTCTTAAGGCGGTGCAAAAATCGTGGCGCTACGGTTCACCGTTTTGACGAAATCAGAGAAACCGCTGTTACGCGCATATATATATATATATAACACAAGATCTGAGTTTTAGTAGTATATAGATATATATATATATATATAGGCTTTGCGCTCTCTCTCTCTCACTGGACTTCGCCCTCTCTGTCTCTCTCTCTAGGCTTTGCTCTCGCTCTCAATCTCGCTCTCTCAATATCTCTTGCTTTCAAAATATCTCTCTCTCAATATCAATCTCAATAACTCTCTCTCAATAAGTCCTCCTCAGTAACTAATATCTCCCAATTTCTCTCAACATCTCTTTCTCAATATCTGTTCCCTCTTCAATATCCATTCCTCTCTCAATATCTTTCTCTCTTTCTCAATCTCACTGTGTCCCTCTCTCAAAATCTCTCTGTGACCATATTGTTCCATAACACTCACTCTCAAACCATCCCTTCCCCCTATCTCTCCATCTCCTCCCTCGCCCTCTCTCTCCCCCTCCCTCTTTCCCTCTCTCTCTTTCAATATCCCTCCTTCAATCATTTTTACCTAATTGACGACACTCTTACTCTGTCCCGAGACCCATTTTCTTTTCAAATAAATCTTACTTTGACCCCCAGCTCCCAGCTACCATCTCTCTTTCATCCTGTCACCTGCCTTGTGACTGCCATCATCTGCCATTTGTTCCTAGCATACCACTTGGATGTGGCTTTTTCTTTGTGATCGCTTGGACCTGGTTTTCTAAATAGGAGGGATGCTGCCTCAGAAAGAAGTTTCAAAGCAAAATTCTCATGCAAGTGAAATAACAGATACAGCCAGAAGATCCATGTGCATTCATGGACAGTCAGGGAAGGTTCGCATTTCATTGAAAGAAAAACGATTTGCAACACCGAGAACAGGAAACTGGAATCTCAAGTGATCACTGAAGTCACTTGAGATGATGAGGTGTCTTAGCCGGGTAGCCCAGTTGTGTCGAAGGTCCTGCTTCCATGCTGAATAACTATGACTCTCCGAACAACTTCAAGTTGGCCATCTCTGTCTTATTTGCAGTCCCTGCAAACCTGCACTGTCCCTGCCTGCTTCAAGGTCTCCACTATTGTCCCTGTACCCAATAAGACAAGGATCACTGGTCTTAATGACTACAGCCCTGTCACACTGACCTCTGTAGTCATGAAGACCTTTGAAAGACTTGTGCTGGCCCAGCTGAAAAACATCACAAACCCCTGCTGGACCCCCTGCAGTTTGCATACAGGGCCAATAGATCGGTGGACGACGCAGTCAATCAAGGCCTGCACTTCATCCTCCAGCACCTAGACCGCAAGGGGACCTATGCCAGGATTCTGGTTGTGGATTTTAGCTCTGCTTTTAACACCATTGTGCCAGATCTACTACACTACAAACTCTCCCAGTTGACTGTGCCTGAACCCCTCTGTCAGTGGATCATCAACTTCCTGACGGACAGGAAGCAGCATGTGAGGCTGGGAAAGCACATCTCGGACCCGCAGACCCTCAGCATAGGAGCTCCGCAAGGCTGCGTACTCTCCCCTCTCCTTTACTCTCTCTACACCAACGACTGCACCTCCACAGACTCCTCTGTCAAGCTCCTCAAGTTTGAGGATGACACTACCCTGATTGGACTGATCCAGGATGGGGAGGAATCTGCCTACAGAGGGGAAGTGACACGGCTGGCGTCCTGGTGCCATCGCGACAACCTTGAGCTCAATGCTCTCAAGACAGTGGAACTAATTGTAGACTTTCGAAGAGATCCCCCTCCCCTCCCCCCACTCATCATCAACAACACCATAGTCACATCTGTGAAGTCATTTAAGTTCCTTGGAACCATCATCTCCAGGGACCTTAAATGGGGGGCCACCATCGACTCCACAGTCAAAAAGGCCCAACAGAGGATGTACTTCCTCCGGCAACTGAGGAAACACAATCTGCCCCAGGCAATGATGGTCCAATTCTATACTGCTATCATTGAGTCCGTCCTCACCTTCTCCATCATGGTCTGGTTTGGTTCAGCCACCAAGCACGACATCCAGAGGCTGCAACGGATCATTCGCACAGCTGAGATGGTTGTTGGCTGCAACTTTCCCCCCATTGACGAACTGTACACTGCAAGGGCCAGGAAGTGAGCGGGGAAGATCATCTCTGACCCCTCTCACCCTGGCCACAAACTCTTCGAAGCACTTCCCTCTGGAAGGCGACTCCGGACTGTCAAAGTAGCCACAGCCAGGCACAAAAACAGTTTTTTTTCCCACGAGTGATAGTTCCACTCAATAACCAAAGTCTGCAATCTCTTTTTTGCTCTGGTTTATTTCCACCCACATGTTTAGACCATAATGTTGTATCCTTATTGTTTTGATGTGGTTATGCTTTATTCTTAATTGTTAACTGTATGTTTGTGTTGTCATTTGTGAGGGGAGCACCAAGGCACATTCCTTGTATATGCATACTTGGCCAATAAACTTATTCATTCATTCATTCATTCAAAAATAGTTATTAAAAATGAACAAATTGCAGGTGCTGGAAATCTGAAATAAAAGAGAAAATGCTGAAAATATTTAGCAGGTGAGTCAGGGTCTGTGAGAAGCAGGCTAACCACAAAGCTAAACACAAGCAACAAGTCAGTCAGCATCTGTGGAGGGGATGGATAGGCGGCATTTGTGTCCTAAAAAGGCTCCTGACCCCAAACCCTGCCTTTGCGTTCCCTCCACAGATGCTGCCTGAGCTGTTGAGTTACTCCTGCATGTTCTTTTTTTACTCAAGATTCCAGCATGTGCACCTTTCTTTGTGTCTTCATTTAACCACAAAGTAGATCAGGAGAGAGAAAATAAAACAACAAAAAAATTAGAGTGTAATACAGAAGGGAGCTGTTGCAGATATTTGAAACCAATGAGTTAATGCCTGTAGGGATTGTGTGTAGAAGGAAGTGCAAATGCAGGTTTATACCAAAGATAGATGCTGGAGTCCTGTGTGATGGGGAGATAGGGGAATGGGAGCATTGGATTGCTCTTTGAAGAAGAAGGTACAGACTGACTGGCTGAATCGGCTATCCCCAGGCTGCATGCATGTTCATGCCCTGATTCTATTTGGTCACAACCAATCCCCAACTTTATATGAACATACTAACATACGAACATACGAACAGGGCTTGAAAGTCCTTGAATGTTTTGCTGTTCCAAGTGTACAAACCCTGTACGAATTAGCACCAACAATATGTCACTCAATCCCTCAACTCTGCTCTACCTTTCAATAAGATCATGGCTGTTCAACTGTAACACCAGCTCCACATACCTGCCAACCCCAGTAATCTTTCACCTCCTTGCTTATCAAGAATATATCTAACTTTTCCTAGATTACCTGCCCATTCGACCTCATTGCAGACATTGAACTTTGTCTTGGCAACAGGTGTGCTACAATGTTGAGAACCTACATTCTGCACTCTGTATCTTTCCCTTTGCTCTACCTATTGTATTTGGGTTTGGCCTGACTGTATTTATATGACTGTGTTTATATTGAGTTTTATCTGATCTGGCTGAGCTTTTCACTGCAACTTGGCACACGTGACAATAATAAACCTAAACGTAAATCTAACTCTAAATTTAAAGATATTCCATTTCTCTGCTTTCACTATAAAACAACAATAGACAATAGGTACAGGAGTAGGCCATTCTGCCCTTCAAGCCAGCACCACCATTCAATGTGACCATGGCTGATCATTCTCAATCGGTACCCCGTTCCTGCCTTCTCCCCATACCCCCTAACTCCACTATCCTTAAGAGCTCTATCTAGCTCTCTTGAATGCATTCAGAGAATTGGCCTCCACTGCCTTCTGAGGCAGAGAATTCCACAGATTTACAACTCTCTGACTGAAAACGTTTTTCCTCATCTCCGTTCTACAAAGAAGGAAGGGATGATTCAGTGTTAACGAGGTAGCCATTACAGGCACCACCCAATGGTTTCAATGGGTTCACTCCGAGTGAAAAAGTTGCCTCTCAGGTTCATATTAAATACTTCCCTTCTCACCTTAAAGCTATGTCCTCGGTTTTTGATTCTTCTATTCTGGCTAAAATACGCTGTGCATTCACCTTATCTATTTCCTCTCATGATTTTATACACCTCTAAAAGATCACCCCTCAGCCTTTTGTGCCAAGGAATAAAGTCCTAGGCTGTCCAATCTCCCCTTATAGCAGAAGTTATTTTATTAGAATATCTTTAGTTATTGTGTTTATGAATATTGGATCATTTAGATTGGTTTTGATAATGTGTTCAGCATGTTGCAAGGGGCCTATTGATTTTAATTTTTAGGGTTCATGTGAGCTTTATTTGTGGAAGTTGGGAAGAAACGGTCCCTCCCTTCACGCCTGTGTTTCTGGTTCGACTCTGGGTACCCACTGATCTTTGCAAATGCAGGATGCCCACAGTTGAATCCCACATTCCAGCTGAGATCTCACCATGACTTAGAAAAATTCAACATAACACTTATAGTTATACTCTTTTTATGCCATCAAGCTCCATAGATAGTATTATAATTACCTTCTTAAATTGTCCTTGCAACTTTGAAGGAATTTTGAATGCATAACTGCAGAATTGTTTGTTCCTGTGAGTCATTTAAAATTGTGTAATTTTGTTTACATTGTCCCTGATTCCCTCCTCATTGCTAACTATTTCCTTTTATTTCTAAGATTATACATGTGAGAAATATTTGTAATCTGATTTGCGGATGTTTAGCTATGTAAGTATAATGCCAGTACAAATAATACTACCTCTTCTCTCACTTGTCAATGGTTAAGGCTTATGTGAAATAATCGTGATTGTCCTCATCACTAGCCTGCTTACCCTGCTGTAATGCCAGTGTTTACCTTGCCACTCTGCAATCAGAGCTTCTTCTGTTGAACATAGAACATAGAACAGTACAGCACACAAACAAACCCTTCAGCCCACAAAGTCTGTGTCCAACATGATGCCAAGACCATCTCATATCTACTTGTGCATAACCCGCATCCCTTTGTTCCCCTAGCACTAGCACTTCCAAAAGCCTCTTAAGTGCCACTAGCATATCTGCCTCAACCACCAAACTTAGCAGTATGTTCCAGGCACTTTCCACCCTCTGTGTAAAATAGATTGCCCCACACATATTGTTTAAACTTTGCCTCTCTTAAGTTAAAGCTATGCCATCTGCTATTTGAATTTTCCATCCTGGGAAAAAGATTCTGATTGTCTACCTTATCTGTGCCGCTCATAATTTGTTATACTTCTATCAGATCTCTGCATAACCTCTGACATTCCAGAGAAAACAATCCAAGTCCATCCAACTTCTCCCTGTAGTTAATACCCCTTAATCCAGGCAACATTCTGATAAACCTCCTCTATACCCTTTCCAAAGCCTCCACATCCTTCGTGTAAAGGAGCGACCAGAACTGCACCCAATATTCCAAATGTAGTCCAACCAAAACCATATAAAGTTGTATTACGAAAGCCCTATGATGCAACATCATTTTGGTGTGAATATTTTCAAGCAGTTGTATGAAGTTGTTTCTGATATGGCATAATTCTTTACCGGAACCAGTCCTCTGAGTGAATGTCAGAAACAAGAAGTCATTCCATCTCACAGATGGCGATGTGGTGTGTACCATTTCCCCTTCTGTGTAGCTCACCCTTTTTGGCTCACCCTTCGAGTGACTTTCGTGAGATTAACCAAAGGCTAATTCTTTATCAAAAAAATGTGTCTGAAAAGAAAGAAATGCAATTTAATTATGAGTAATAGCAATTCATTTTTGTTTCCTTTCTTTAGTTGATCACCCTTGAAGAAGGAACCTTGAGAGATGGCCGCACCAGGTAGGCAATATTTTGCCTACAGATCTTTCTAGTTGGTTAAAGAAAAACAGAAATGTCCTAGTTAATTTATTTAGTAATGAAAACAAAGACATTTACAGTGCACAACAGCCTCCTGAAAAGGAAAAGGCAGGCTGCTGTTTCACTCATGGGCGTTTTGTTAAATAAATTCACTCATGTTCTGTCATTGACTGATTCTGTAACTTACTGATACAATTCCTGATACATGATAAAGTTATTGGGGTAGAGATTTACCCTGGTCATGCTCGATTCAGCTTATTTATACCTCAATAGATATTCATTCCCATTGAAGTCAATGGAACAAAACATTGTGCAGGCTATATCGCAAGGATCGAATTCCGATACAAGGAACTGCAGGTGTTGAAGTCTTGTGCCAAACACAAAAGTGCTGGAGGAAATCAGAGGGTCATCTGTGGAGGGAATGTTTCGGGCTCCAGTCTAGCACACACATTTCGCCCACTATCTCTCAATCCCACAGCCACCCTGCTCTTATATGCTCTTCATACCCTCTTTTATACAACCATTTTTCATCCCCCCAAGTCCCTCATTTCCCTTTGATCTCGATTTCCCCTACCACTGTCAGCTTCCACCTATATCCCTCTATTTGACTACATTTCACTACTCCTCTCCTTCATCCATATCTAACATCCTTTTTGAACACGTGCGCTTGGTCCACCTATTCCTGCTGGATCTCCCAGTTGCTCACCTTTTTAGCTTCTTCTCCCATTTCCATGCTGACTTTTCTGTCCTGGGCTTCCTCCATTGCTAGAGAGAGACCATGTGCATAATGAAGGAATAGCACCCTATCAGTATGAACACTGAGTTCTTGAAATTTAGGTAACACTGTTCGACCTCCCCAACCCCAATAATGATAAACTCGACCCACTGAGTTCGTCAAGCAGATTGTTTGTTGTTTCAGGTCTCAGCATCTGAAGTGTTTGCTAGCTGTTCAGACCCTGGTTATATAACGAATGGGTCAGCTGAGTGCTCACTGATTTAACAGCATGCAGAGGTCTGAAGGCAGCAAAAGAGTAACAAAAAGGGTGGGTTTCTTGCACTGAATCTTTGGATAACTATTATGAAATATTAGTCTTTATTTTACCCAAATATTCAATGTAGTGTAAAAGCACAAATTGACCCAAATCCATGCAGCACTCTTAGGTAGTTTAGTTTAGTTTAGTTTATTATTGTCATGTGTACCAAGGTACAATGAAAAGCTATTCGTTGCGTGTTATCCAGTCAGCGAAAAAGGCTATACACGATTAAAATCAAGCCGTCCACGGTGTACAGTTACAGGATAAACGGTGTAACGTTTCATGCAAGATAAAGTCTGATTAAAGATAGTTCGAAGGTCTCCAAAGAAGTGGATGGGAGGTCAGGACCGTTCTCGAGCTGGTGGGAGGACAGTTCAGTTGACTGATAACAGCTGGGAAGAAACTGTCCCTGAATCTGGAGAAATGCACTATCAAACTTCTCTGCATCTTGCCTGATGGGAGAGGGGAGAAGAGGGAGACTGGTCCTTGATTAATCTTAAAGTCATACTAAGGTCACATCTCGAAAGGTTTAAATATTAATGCTCTAAATTATGTTTTATAAATTTTAAAAATTATATATATTTTATAATGGCTTTGTTCTCAATTAACTGGAGATTGTCTAAGATTTGAATGACTTAACATTCATCATTGGTAAAATATTTGATGATTTACTAAAGCTGTTTTTGATTTTGTTACATGAAATAATAATTGATTTGTAAAGGTGCTTGTTGTTTTTGAATATTATGCTCTTAGGATCTGACTTTCAGCAAGGAAATCCACCTGGGGCTTATCCACCTGGGGATTATCCACCTGGAGTGCATCCACCTGGGGCCCATTATGCGCCTCAAGCTTCTACCGGAGACAAAGGAGAAATTGACCTTCAGAGGATGCCAATGCCTCTTGGCATCCCAAATTGCCCTCCAGGACTGGAGTCTCTTACACAGGTAAATGAATCAAAACAGACCGGAAGATTTCTTATACATGAACAAACAGGGAAAGAAGCAAGGGCATGTGTGTGCCTCCCTTAGAGACAGAGAGGGAAGAATTTGTTGCAGGAAATAAGGAAATGGTAGAGAAATTCAATTTATCCCAGAGGGGTGGATGATCAACGCATGGAGGCAGGGGATACGAGCGAGATCCTAAATGAATAGTTTAGTTTTCGTTTACAGATACAACATGGAAACAGGCCCTTCGGCCCACCTAGTCCGTGCCAACCAGCAATCCTCGCACACTAATGCTATCCTACACACCAGGGACAATTTACAATTATAACAAACCAATTAACCTACAAACATGTACGTCTTTGGAGTGTGGGAGGAAAGTGGAGCACCCGGAGAAAGCCCACGCAGGTCATGGGGAGAACGTTTCACAATATTGGTCAGACCTAAGTCGCAGTACTGTGTGCAGTTCTGTTCATCACACAATAGGAAGGATATGAGAGCACTGGAGAGGATGCATAGGAGATTCACCAGGATGTCACCCAGGATAGAGCATCTTAGTTATCTGGCGAGTCTGGAGAATCTAGGGCCAGTTTACTAAAGCAATAGATGTTAAGAAGAGATTTGATTGTATATAAAATGTTGAGGCAGATAGATGGGGTAGGCTGCAACAAACTTCACCTCTCAGCAGAAGTGAATAAATCTAGAGGACATAGATTTAGTATAATTGGTAATAGATTTAAAGTGAACCTGAAATGGACCCTTTTCACCCAGAGAGGGGTGAGTATCTGGAAGACACTAGTAGAAGCAGTCACTGAGATTATTCACAAAGTATCTGGATGAGCACTTGAATCACCTGGAACTAGAAGGCCAAGTGCTGGAAGATTCGATTAATTCCGATAGGTGCACATTGGTCAGCATGGGCAAAGTGGGCTGAAATGCCTGCTACCATGTTTTATGACTATGAAATAAGGAAAACAGTGGGCGTGCTGCATTTGCATCCTTGGAAAACATTAAATAAGTTCCTGCGCTGAGTATAATTGGGAATGCAGAGGAAGATATAAGGGGGCTTCAAGAAGATATGGGCAGGCTGAGTGAATGGTAGATGGAATATAATACGGTAAAATGTGAGGTCATTCATCTCGATGCACATATCTATATGTTTGCTTTTATTTTGAAAGGATTCGAGTGCAGGGGTGTGGAAATCTGATTGCAAGATTATTAGGCGTTAGCTCGACGACATGTGGATTGTTGTGTGCAGTTCTGGTCTCATTTACTAAGAATGTACATGGCACAGAGAGAATTTTGCTGATCTATTTGATTCTGTGACCAATGCATTGAAGATAAGAGTGAAATGCTTTTTGATTAGATTAATTTATGTGTATGCCCACAAAATGCAAATGTAAACCTTGAAAACGAAAACTTAAAATGTGTATTTGCTATTAGTTAAAATGATTATGAAGTTTCTATGTAGAAACAAAGAACTGCAAGTGCTGGTGAATACACGAAAGGACACAAAATGCTGGAGTAACACAGCAGGTCAGGCAGCATCTCTGGAGAACATGAATAGGTGACTTTTTGGGTCAGGGCCCTTCTTCAGACTGATAGGGCAAGAGAAGAGAGCTTGTTAAGGGAGAGAGGCTGAACAAAGCGTGGCAGGTACTAGGTCGATGTGGGTGAGGGGGGAGGGTTGATAGGCTTCTGGTTGGATAAGAGATAAGAGCAGAAGGTGTGAGACAGGTTTGAAGAGCTGCAGATTGTGAAGCCAGTGGGAGGAAAGTACCCAGAGTGGGGGGGTGGGGGTAGGGTTGGTTGGAGAGGTGAAGTAGGTTGGAGTCTAGTTGGGGCATAAGGGAGGGAAGGGCAGGGTATTTCCTGACTGAGGCACTGCTGTTATTTTTTTAGAAGCTTAATTTTCATAAGTTTATCAATTCTAGGAGCAGAATTAAGCCATTCGGCCCATCAAGTCTACTCTGCCATTCAATCATGGCTGATTTATCTTTCCCTCTCGATCCCATTCCCCTGTCTTCTCATAACCTCTGACACCCCTACTAGTCAAGAATCGTATCAAACTCCGCCTTAAAAATATCCATTGTCTTGGCCCCCATAGCTGTCTGTGTCATGAATTCCACAGATTTGTTGAAACTTACTGAATAGGAGATGAGAAGGAATTTCTTTAGTCAGAGGGTGGTGAATCTGTGGAATTGAATTGTGGAGAGGACCTGATGGGTCAAATGGCCTAATTCTGTTCCTAGAACTTATGAAGATTCACCACCCTCAGACTTAAAAAATCCCTCCTCATCTCCTTTCTAAAGGGACATCCTTTTATTCTTAAGCTATGGCCTCTGGTCCTAGACTCTCCCACTAATGGAAACATCCTCTCCACATCCACTCTATCCAGGCCTTTCACTATTCGGCAAGTTTCAATGACGTCCTCCCTCATCCTTCTAAACTCCAATGTGTACAAGTCCAGTGCCGTGAAATGCTTATCATATGTTAACCCAGTTTGAAGGTGTGATCTGACTGCTGCAACTAACAAAAACTTTTGCTCTCCGGTGGCCTGGGTAAACAATACTTCAGCAGATCCTCACTGTTCTACCTTATACCTGTGCCACTGACTGGCACAGTTTAAATGGGGTACATTTCAGTTGAGGAAATATAAGCTTTTTAAATGTCATAGAACCTGTTTCCTGTTGTTGAACCAAGTCACACCCATGCCATGTTTTGTGTGAACCAGCATGAACCAGCTGGTTTTGGATGAACCAGCTGATTCATGCAAAATTTCAAAATAAATCTGCACCCATATCGCTTCAAATCCAAATTTCATTGCGTCTGTAAAAAGGCAGCAATGATAGGCTGACAATGCATGTCTAAGTCTACCTAGATATTAGCTTTCATCTTCCCCCCCCCACCCTCCCACAATCAGTCTGAAGAAGGATCTCGACCCAAAACACCAGCTATCCAAGTTCCCAAGAGATGCTGCCTGACCTGTTGAGTTACTCGAGCACTTTGTGTCCTTTTGTTTATTAACCAGCATCTGCAGTTCCTTGTATCTAGATTCTAACTAGTCTGTTTTAAATGTGTTTTCACACCGTGTTAGATTTCTTCATGTATCAGATACCCAGCTGAACACAAAAGATCAGGCAGGTAATCAGTATCATCCACAATACTCCTGGGAATGCAGCAAGACAATGCTGCCAGACAATTCTGGCCATGAACATCCATTGACTGATACAGTAGTTGTGCACAGTACACAGTCCAACTGTGTTAACTCTTGAAGTTGATCAAGCAAATATTGTTAACATTTTTATTGATTATGCAGATATGATTATAATCACAGGAAAAATTGAGGTTGGCACGGTGGCACAGCGGTAGACCTGCTGCCTCACAGCGCCAGAGACCCGGGTTCGATCATGACTGTAGGTGCTGACTGTGCAGAATGTGTACGTTCTCCCTGTGACTACGTGGGTTTTCTCCGGGTGCTTCATTCCACAAATGTGCAGGCTTGTAGGTTAATTGGATTCTGTAAATTGCTCCTAGTGGGTAGAATGCGAGACTGGGATAAAATGGAACAAGTGTACAGGTGATCGATGGTTGGTGCGAACTCGGTGGCCCCAAGGGACTGTTTCCGCACTATCTCTGAGCTAAGCTAAACTAAACTAATGGAAAAAGAGTGAAGACAGCAACTTGCTTGCCCATCTGAAAGACACCACAAAAAGTGATTATTTGTTGTTGTTGTTGATAGGATAAGGATTGTGTGTTGAAATTATTCTGCAAGAGAGTAGTTGTGGAAACTCAGTAAAAATGACAAAAGCAGAATAAAGACAAATGGCATTAGCATAGATAAGCATTTTGGTCGGCATGGATGAGTTAGCTCGAAGGGTCTGCTTCCTTGATATATAGTTTTTATGAATCCATGAATCAAAACTGACATCCATCTGTTAAAAGCTGTTTAACACACATGTAGCAGAGATATGGACTGTGTACAATCGTATTAAGCATTTGTATGAGAGCAGCATTAATCAGAATTCTTTCAAAATGGATGTTTTAAAATAATATACTGTAGGGACATAGGGATTGGCTGGAAGAGCTCGAACCCTCGGATTGGCTAGCGATGTCACCAGGTGTGCCAGCGCGGGAGAGATAGTCAGTCTAGCGTTGAACTCTGTTTAGGTAAGACGTTAGGTAGTTGTCTGCAGTTTGAATGTTGCGATTGTCACGGAGTTTTTAGAACCATGCAATAAACTTCGTCTGCAGCATCCATCCGCTATCAGACTCGCTACAATACTCCCATCAAAATTATCAATTCATTTTGTACTGTGTGTCAAAATAAAATGATGAGAAAGCCAAGTCTCTCATCCTCTTATCTACAGCGCAGTACATTAGTGATTCATTTGTTTAACAGACCTAATTCACGTTATGTTTTTGTCACAGGTCAATCAGCTCCTGGTTTATCAGCGAGTGGAATTGGTGGAAGGTAGGTTGCCATTGGGATAAAGCAGGGAACAAAACTAATCTTGGACAATTATGGTAAAGAACATCGAGCAAATCAGCAGATTAAATGCTTAGGAAGGAACTGCAGATGCCGGTTTATACCAAAGATAGACACAGAATGCTGGAGTAACTCAGCGGGTCAGGCAGCATCTCTGGGGCAAAGGAATAGGTGACGTTTCAGGTCAGGACCCGGCTTCAGGACATTTTGGGTCGGAACACTTCCTCAGCAGAAGGGTTCCAACCTGAAATGTCACCTATTCCCTTTTCCAGAGATGCTGCCTGACTCGCTAAGTTACTCCAGCACATTGTGACCATCTTCAAATCAGCAGACTGTATTACATTGTGCAAGATTTACTTTAAGTGCACTCCTTTCTCAATGTTTCTTTATCGCAGGTCAAGCCTCATTAATCTTTACTGTTGGAACGACCAGCCTTGTCTTAGGTCTTGTGTATTTTTATGACGATGAATTTGCAATAAACAGTAATCCCCGATGGATGGTTTTCTAGTTATGATGATTACTCAGAGATATAGAATTATTATGGCATAGATAGATGTCATTCGGCCCATTAAGTCTTTGCTGGGCACTTGTAAATGTATCAATATCATTCTGGAAGCTGCTGATGGATAAATGGAAGAGGCTGATGGAAGTCTGCTTTCCTTCACTCCCCCCACGCCCCCACCCTAGTTATCCGACAAGTTTCAATGTTCACATCCCTGTATCCCTTTTCGTTATCACCTCTTCCTCAGCCAACAATGAGCCATTATGGGCTCCACCCTTTCTTGGTCATCTGTTGCCGGCCATGATTTGCCCTGTTGCCCTTCTCCTTCCTCCAGTCCCTCCACCACCAACCCCAACCCCCCTCACCCTCTACTTTCAGCCTGAAGAAGCATTCTGACCTGAAATGTCACTTCTTTTTCTCCAGAGATGATGCCTAGTCCGCTGAGATGCTCCAGCACTTTGCGTCTATCTTCAGTATAAACCAGCATCTGCAGTTGCTTCCAACTAGGGTTGGCAACTTCCTCACTCACAAATACGGGACAAGATGATGTCACTGCCCCGCATCTCATGTGACCTCACCCAGCCAGCGGCCACGTGCTCGCGCTCCACCAATGGCGGCCACCTGGGCCGGGAGACGGGTTGCATGGCACCCGGCCCTCCGGACCTAGACTGTCTGGAGCTAAAATGTTGGAAACCTAGAGTGTCGGGACCTAAACTATCGGGACCTAAACTATCAGGGCCTACAGCGTACAAGCCTACAGCGCCCCCCGGGCCTAATACCGTATTAGGCCCGGTGGGGAGCTGTAGGCCCGGACGCTGAAGGCCCCAACGCTGTAGATCCCATCAGTTTAAATAATTTAGGTCCCGACACTATAGGTTTCTGACATTTTAGCTCCGGTCAGTCTTGATCCGGAGGCCCAGGCGCCCCCTTAACGGGGTTGCGTAGCAACCCGCCTTCCGACCCGGGCGGCCGCCATTGGTGGAGAGCGAACATGTGGCCGCTGGCTGGGTGAGGTCATGTGGGGTGCGGGGCGGTGATGTCACCCTTTGTCCCTTATTTTGGAGTGAGGAAGTTGGCAGCCCTACTAATACGGGACAAGGGCTGTCCCGTATGGGACAAACCAATTTAGACCAAAATACGCGATGTCACGGCTAATACGGGACTGTTAGCAACCCTACTTCCAACACAAATGAGGCATTTTATTAATCAAAAGAAAAGCGAGAGAGAGAGAGAGAGAGAGAGATACAGAGAGATGGAGAAACATTTGATTCACCAGACAGCAAACAGGTTCAGCCCTGTTCAACATTGTGTTGAGCAATGTAGCATTGTTTAGTTACATAAACAATGCCAGAATTTATGTAGCTATGTTGTGCAATTCTAAGCATACAGACCCAATAATATATAAGCAACATTTGTCAACATTATCCTCCCTGCTCTTTCCCTACTGAACTGAAATATCTTAGCCTTCCAGTTCCATTTCAGTTTCGTTTAGTTTAGTGATTCAGCATGGAAACAGGTCCTTCGGCTCACCCAGTCCATGCCAACCAGCGATCACCCACACACTTGCTCTATCCTGCACACTAAGGACAATTTACAGAACCCAATCAACCTAAAAGCCTGCATGTCTTTGGTGTGGGAGGAAACTGGTGAGCCACGTGGGTTTTCTCTTGGCTCATCTGTTTCCTCCACTGTACAGACAGTGCCCATAGTCGGAATGGAACCTGGTTCTCTGGCACTGAAATGCAGCAACTCTACCGCTGCACCAATACATTGCCCTTTGAAAACATTCATTGATTTGTTGTTTCCACCACTCGACAATCTTTCAATTCCAGATCGTAGCCACTCGCTGAGTTAAAGAGATTTTTCGTCCTCTGGCCTTTAGCGTCTTTTACCCATATTTTTATAACTATGCCCACCGCCCCCACCCCCACCCCCACCAATCATTGAACCATCCATCAATGCAAGCATTTATCCCACTTCAATTGGATAAGTCATGATATTAGTGAACAGTAGAGAAGACTATTGAACTAAGACAGACACAAAATACTGGAGTAACTCAGCGGGGCAGGCAGCATCTCTGGAGGGAAAGAATGGGTGATGTTTTGGGTTGAGACCCTTCTTCAGACTGAGTCTGAAGTGTCTATGTTCGGTTTAAACCAACATCTGCAGTTCCTTCCTGCACAGACTATTGACCGACTCCTGTTCTCATTCCTCATGCTTCAAACCAATCTTGATATTACACTCTCAAATCTTTTCCAGCTCTCGCTGCTGAAGAACAATTTCAGCTTCTTGAGCAATCCCTTGTGGCTGAAATCCTTCATCTGTAAAGCCATACAAGAAAATCCTTTCCACACATGCGATGGTCAGAACTGGACTTACTGTTTCAGTAATGCCTAACAACAGCTTTAGAAAGATTTGCCTGCAATTTAACTTTATGTCTCTTTTTATTCATCTCTGGATCCCAGGTTTATTAACTGCGCTCTCATTATGCCATTCCATTATCAAGGACAAATGCACCCCAGGTCATTCAGTTGCTGTACATACATATTGTATGGTCTATATCGTCTCTCATTATTTCCGCTAATGTGTATTATTTTATGGCTGCTTGCAATAAAATCTTTGTTAAAGTTTGTTTTCTCTGGACAGACAACAATGCAACAAAGTTAGTTGCATACAACAATGCAAACAAAACCTTTTTAGTAACACTTAACTAAACTAAACTAAACTATTTAACTATGGTGATCTTTCACTCCCTTGTTTATCATGCCGTTATGCACCACTTCCTTAGAAGTTTCGGCAGGGAGTTGGGGGTGGTTATTGGAGGTGAATTTATAGATGAGGGCTTAGCTTAAAATCTAGAAGGAATGCAACCATAGGGGGACATCAACAGCAATCTTTAGATTTAATTTCAACACTTTGGAATCTGCATACACTATGGCGAGTCCGGAAACTTGTTGGTTGTAGAAGAAGTTTATTGCGACAGCAATATTCGAATACAAAGGTTAAACAACAAGGTAAGGGACAACCATCAAAACTCACTGTCTTCTTCGAAGACTTCTCCGAACTAACTCTTTTCGGGCGCCAAAAGCGCACATGACAACGCTGTCCAATCAGCGATGTTGCTCTCTGGACCAAGCCCTACGGTCGCGCCCACACGTGACCTTGCTGGCCAATCTGAGGGTTCGACGACCAGGACCATTCTCTATGGTCGCTACATGACCCCCCCCAGAACCCGAGGTACGGAACCTAGCAGGGAGCCGGACTTCGCGACCATAACGAGTAAGGAGAGGGGCCGCCTGAACCACAGGAGGCGGAGGTTCCGGACTTGGAGGAACAGCCGGAGCGGGGGGTCCTGGACTGATCGGGACCAAAGGAGGCCGGCCTTTCCTAGGGGGTTGGCCGACCAGGACTGGTTGATCCGGATCCAAGTGTGCGGGTTTAAGCCGTGACACTGAGACGAGTTCACTCTTGCCACGCACGTCTAAGGTGAAGGTAGCCGTCCCCTTACGCAAAACCCGGAACGGCCCTTGATAGACCCTCTGCAACGGGGCACGATGGGAATCCTTTCGCAAAAACACAAACTCACAGTCCTTCAGGGAAGGCGGTTCATGTACCATGGGACACCCATGACGTGAAGTCGGAACTGGGGCCAGGGAACCCACCCGTGCCCGGAGCGATGCCAAAACTGATGGGACCGGAGGCAGCTGGTCTGAGGGGTCTGGAAACAAATCCCCTGGTACTCGAAGTGGCGAGCCATACATTAGCTCCGCGGACGAAACACCGAGGTCTTGCTTAGGAGCAGTCCGGATGCCCAGAAGGACCCAGGGGAGTTGGTCTACCCAGTCCGGGCCTTCAAGCCTTGCACTGAGGGACGCCTTGAGTTGACGGTGGAACCTCTCCACAAGCCCATTTGCCTGGGGGTGGTATGCTGTAGTATGTTGTAACCGGGAACCGTACAGCTCGGCAAGCGCGGTCCAGAGGGACGAAGTGAACTGCGGCCCCCTGTCGGTGGTAATAACTGCCGGAACCCCGAAACGTGCTACCCAATGGAGGGCCAAAGTTCTGGCACAAGAGGCTGCCGAAATATCGGACAATGGAAAAGCCTCTGGCCACCGGGTGAACCGATCCACCACCGTGAGGAGATGGGTGTAGCCCCGGGAGGAAGGTAAGGGCCCGACTAAATCCACGTGAATGTGGGAAAAACGAACTGCTGGGACCTCAAACTCCTGTACGGGGGGCTGGACATGGCGCTGGACTTTAGCGGTCTGGCAGGGAACGCAGGAACGTGCCCAACCCGCTACCTGTTTACGTAGGCCATGCCAGACAAACCGAGCAGCTACTAAGGCAGAGGTGGAGCGGATGGACAGGTGCGCTAACCCGTGAATGGCATCGAAAACCCGGCGCTGAAGGGAGGGCGGCACTACCGGCCTGGGACGGGGAAGGAAAATATCACACCAGACTTTTGTGCCTTCCGACCCACAGGCTACCTGAGCCAACTTCAACCCCGAAGTGGTGGACTGGTATGCCGAGGCGGTATCCGCCAGAAGCTGTGCCTCCGCAAGCTCCTGGGGATCCACCTCGCAGTCCACCGCCGAAATGGGGGAACAAGCAGGTCTAGACAGGGCGTCAGCAACGGCATTAAGCTTACCCGCGACATGACAGACATCGGTGGTAAATTCGGAGATGGCAGTCAGGTGCCACTGCTGGCGGGCCGACAATGGGTCAGACAATTTGAAAAATGCAAATGTTAATGGTTTGTGGTCCGTAAAGGCCACAAATGGGCGGCCCTCAAGGAAATACCTGAAATGACGAACAGCTAAATAGAGGGCCAGAAGCTCTCGGTCAAATGCGCTATACTTCAGCTCAGCCGAATTTAGTTGCCGGCTGAAAAACGCCAAGGGCTGCCAACGGCCACCAACCTGCTGCTCCAAGACCCCACCCACCGCCACGTCAGACGCATGAACCGTCAGGGCCGTGGGGGCGGCGGGGCTAGGGTGGACCAACATGGTGGCGTCTGCCAAGGCTGCCTTAGCTGCTGTAAAAGCCGACTCTGCGGCCGGGTACCATATCAACTCTACCGGTTTACCCGCAAGGCACTGGAAGAGCGGGCGCATGACCCGCGCAGCTGCTGGGACGAACCTATGGTAGAAATTAACCATACCTACAAACTCCTGCAGCCCTTTCACTGTGGTGGGCCTGGGAAATGCCCGGATAGCCTCCACCTTCTCGGGCAAAGGGGTGGCGCCGGCAGGGGTGATTCTGTGCCCTAAAAAATCAAGAGAAGGGAGGCCGAATTGACACTTGGAGGATTGGATAACTAACCCGTGGTCTTGGAGCCGCTGGAACACAGTCCACAAGTGGACCTGGTGTTCCTGCACTGAGGGGCTGGCGACCAGGATGTTGTCTAAATAAATAAACAAAAAGGGTAAACCCCGACCCACACGGTCCATCAGTCGTTGGAAAGCCTGTGCCGCGTTCTTTAAACCGAAAGGCATGCGCAACCATTCGAACAACCCGAACGGGGTAATCGTGGCAGTTTTCTGTATGTCCTCCGGCCGCACCGGAATCTGGTGGTATCCTCGCACCAAATCGATTTTGGAGAACACCACCGCCCCTTCCAGCCCAGACGAAAAGTCCTGCAGGTGCGGTATGGGGTAGCGATCAGCCGTGGTGACAGCATTTAGACGCCGATAATCGCCACATGGTCTCCACCCCCCAGATGCCTTGGAGACCATATGCAACGGCGAGGCCCATGGGCTGTCGGACTGACGGACAATGCCCATTTCTTCCATCTTCCTAAATTCCGCCCGTGCTACCACCAGTTTGTCTGGCGGTAGTCTCCTGGCCCGAGCGAAAACGGGAGGGCCCTCGGAGCGAATGTGGGGGACCACGCCGTGCTTGGCCGAAGGGGTGTCAAAACGCCGGATGAGCAGCTCTGGAAACTCCGCCAGGACCTCAGCATACGAGTTGGGGGCCGCAACGACGGCCTGGACAGTAGGGCTGGGCGGGGAGGCGATTGTCGGAGCGACTGGCTCCTCGCTGGCGGAGGGTCGGAGGTCGTTACCGCCGACATCGGGGACCAGTGAAAAGGCCCAGAGAAAATCTGCGCCTAGGATCGCTTGTCTGACGTCTGCTACGATGAATGGCCATTCGTACGTGCGGAGGCCTAACACAAGGGACATCTTCCGTGTACCGAAAGTGCGAATGGGGCTGCCATTAACCGCGATGAGGGTGGGACCTGTCTTACCCGATCTGGTCTCGAGGTCGGTCGGCAGCACTATACTGACGATGGCTCCCGTGTCCACCAAAAATTCTGTGTCCGTGAATCGATCTCGGACGAAGAGGCGTCGGTTCTGGCCAATCGCAACTGCCCCTATGTACGATCGGCTGAGGCATTTCCCGTGAAGGTACAAGGTGAGCAGCAGTTGCGGGATTCGCTACCCCATCGTAGGTGATAATAGCACCAGCCGCGCTTGTGCGGATCTTTTTGGCGGGCTTTTGGAGAACTGGCGGGAGACGCGGCGCCATCTTGATGTCACTGTGGCGTGGTCACTGATGTCGAGACCTTGTTGATCGAACCGCTTGCCTTCGATTTAGCCGCTATGAGCGCATCCGCTTTCTCTGCATATGCTTCGGGGTCCTTAAAAGAACAATCCGTGAGCAGAAGTCTGACATCTTCGGGAAGCTTCTCTCGGAATGCCTGCTCGAACATGAGGCAATCCGTATGCTCACCGGCTAGCATCATCATCTCGGCCATGAGAACGGACGGCAGTCGATCTCCGAGGTCTGGTAGGTGCAGAAGCTTTTTAGCGCGATCGTGCCTATGAAACCCGAAGGTTCGCAGTAACAATGTCTTCATTGCCTCGTACTTGCTTTCCGCAGGCGGATTAACGATGAACCGCATCACGCGTGTGGTCGTCTCCGGTGATAGAGCGCTGACGAGATAGTAATACTTCGTCGCGTCGGCCGATATGTTCCTTAAATGAAATTGGGCTTCGGTGTGGACAAACCAAGATTGCGGTTGATGTGTCCAAAACGACGGAAGGTGAACGCTTACTGCGCTTAACTCCGGTGTGCCAGGCGCAGCATCCAACAACGGGGCGTCGTGTTCCTGCATGGTCGGTGATCGTCCAGATCACGTCGGGGTCACCAATATGGCGAGTCCGGAAACTTGTTGGTTGTAGAAGAAGTTTATTGCGACAGCAATATTCGAATACAAAGGTTAAACAACAAGGTAAAGGACAACCATCAAAACTCACTGTCTTCTTCGAAGACTTCTCCGAACTAACTCTTTTCGGGCGCCAAAAGCGCACATGACAACGCTGTCCAATCAGCGATGTTGCTCTCTGGACCAATCCCTACGGTCGCGCCCACACGTGACCTTGCTGGCCAATCTGAGGGTTCGACGACCAGGACCATTCTCTATGGTCGCTACAACACGATCCTTCATGAGGTCGACACAAAATGCTGGAGTAACTCAGCGGGTCAGCCGGTATCTCTGGAGAAAACAAATTGCTGACGTTTTGGGTGGAGACCCGACTTCAGGCTGAGAGTCGGGGGAGAGGGAAACTGGAGGTATGAAACGGTACCAAACAAATCAGAGCCGGCACCGATGACCAAGGAAAGGAGGAGCCTGCAACGGTTCATTGTTGGCTGTGGGAGAGGTATGAACTGTGAAACTGGAAAGACGACCAGGGTGGGGGATGGATGGAGAGAGAGGGAATGCAAGTGCTACTCGAAATTAGAGAAATCAATATTCATACCGCTGGGCAGTAAACTGCCCAAGCAAAACATGAGGTGCTGTTCCTCCAATTTGTGTGTGAGGAGAGGTGAATTGTCATTTTCAAGCTGTTAAATTCTCAATAGGACAGGCAATAAATTCCCACTATTTGTAGCTGCTATTTTACTTCCTGTTCACAGTGCTTGTGCTGCGAGCTTATTTTAATTCCTTCTGCAGATTACTTTGGCACTTTCACCCCCACGGTTTGGAGGTTGTCCTGCTCTGGTTGGTCTGACCAGCAGGAGTGCCACTTTTAAATGGTACTTTGGACGTCTGGCTGTGATTACAAAGACCAGGGGGATCAGCGAGACTTGCCCTGGTAACAGGCTGTCAACCGCACACCTGCAGCTGCACTGATTATGTCAAATTAGGTCAAAATACGCTGTGCCCGCAAAGACTCTGGGAGGTTGAATCAAGTTTAGTTTTTGATTTAGATTTATTATTGTCATGTGTACCAAAGAGCTTTGATTTGCATGCGATCCAATCAAATCCAAAAATACATTGAAGTGTGTAAAAAGGAACTGCAGTTGTTGATTTACACTGAAGATAGACACAAAATGCTGGAGTAACTCAGCAGGTCAGGCAGCATCTCTGGAGAAAAGGGATGAGTTAGAAAGGAACTGCAGGTGCTGGTTTATACCAAAGACAGACACAAAGTCTGAAGAATTCATGCTCTGTGTCATGTGATTGCATAAAATTCTAATCTTGTCAACAGATTTCTGGGGAAACCCATTTCATCTCATCTCATACCAGCATCTGTTCCTCTTTCACTCAGAGGGTGGTGGGTAGATGGAGCGAGCGGCCAGGCGAGCTGAAATAAGATCCTGACCCAAAACCTCGCCTATCCATGTCCTCCAGAGATGCTGCACAAAACGTTGCCTATCCATGTCCTACACAGTTCCTTGTGTTCACCCACCATCCTCTGTCGAACCCCACTTGTTCTCTCCTCTTTACACTGACTATCTCCCCACTCTGCTCCCAGTCTAGATGCAGGGTCTCGGCCCAAAGGGTCACCAATTCTTCACCCTTCTTACCCACACCCAAACCACAGATACTGCCCAGCCAACTGAGTTCATGCAATAGTTTGTTTTTTCTCCAGATACCTGCATCCGCAGTTTTTTATGTCTATCCTTCATTACATGATGCATCTTGTGATTGTTCTTGGTTATATACTGCACTGGGGAGGGGCTAATGTTTTTACTTGTGTTCCTCACCGACGTATTTTATTTAACTAAACAGCCACTGTTTCCCCTCCCCCCTTTCTCCCCACCACCCTCCAATGACTTCAGCCTTCATTGGATTTCGGACCAAAAACAAATTTCAAATTAAGAACAGCCGTGGTCAACAGATCTTCTTTGCTGCTGAGGAGAATGATTGCTACACTCGGAATTGGTCTGGAAACATACGTCCCTTTGACATGAAGATTATTAACTCCTTTGGACAAGAGATCATGAGTCTGTACCGGCCCATGAATTGCATTGGTTGTTGTTTCCCATGCTGTTTGCAAGAGGTTAGTTGTCTCGTTTGGTTGAGGGACACATTGCATCTGCTGGTTCTGTAAGATTATTGAACATCTTTACAGCAGCTAATCTTGCAGGGTCTTATTCACAAGCAGCACTAAGGTATAAAAACATTCAATTCTTGATCTCCGTCTACTTCAACACCTCTTTATACTTCTTCCTGCTCTTCTGTTTGACGGATTTTCTCCGTCACTTTTGGCAAAATCCTAAACATAAATGGGATAAAAATAACAAATCCATGAATGATCTGCTGTCAAAATGCTGTGGTTCACGAAATGTGGCAGCGAAGAGGAATCGTTAATCTTCATCTGGTCTGGTGACTCCGCACTCACAATGTGCTCTGTTCTTAATTACTCAACAAAATAGATAAAGAGCAATTGGGGGATGCACAATAAATGGCCATCTTCCTCATAACATTCATATCTGATGAAGGATATTAAATAAAATATCTTGGTCCTTTATTAATTGTTAACACTGCCTTGATTTTCTCTCTTCCACACTCTCTTGTCATATTCCATCTCTCTTTTTTCTTTCTTTCAATCTTTCTTCCTTTCCCTGTATCTCACTTTCCCTCTTTCTTCCCTTCGTTCTTGTTCTTTTTTCTTTCTTTCTCGCTTTTCCTTTCTTACTCTCTCTTTCTCTCTCTGTCTCCCTCTTTAGTTTTTTTTCTATTGCTCTCTTTCTTTCTCTCTTTATTTCTCTCTCTTTCTCTTTCTTTCTTTTTCTCTCTCTTCCTTTCATCTGCTAACATGCACTTCTTTGGCATGTGGGAGGAAACCAGAGCACCTGAGGAAACCAACGTGATCACAGGGGAACGTGCAAACTCCACAGAGAGAATTCAGTCTGGGTCTGGCACTGTGAGGCCATAGGTCTCCCAGGTGCACCACTGTGCTGCCCCTTTTCAAGCCCATTACATTTAGCGAGGTAGAGATAAGACTGAGTAAATGTTAATTTTCATATAAGTATTGCATTCCCCTTCCACATCAATATGTTCATTCTTTCAAGTCAAGTTGAGTTTATTATCATATGCACCTGTATGGTGAGTTGCAACTGCAATGAAAGTCTTGCTGGCAGCATTATCACAGGCATGTAGAATCAAACAAAATATTAAAACAGGAACTATATATAAATCACTCAGAAATTTTCAAGACTGTAAAAAGAAAATAAAGACTCTGCAAACCTTGGCTTCGATCCTGAGTTTACTTCCTGTTCTCCCTGTGACTGTGTAGGTTTCAAGGTTCCAGGTCAGTTTATTGTCCCGTGTACCATTAAGATACAGTGAAATTCGAATTATCATACAGCCATGCTAAAACAAAGCAACAAGACACACAACTACATAAAAGTTGATATAAACATCTACCACAGGGAATTCCCCACGTTCCTCACTGTGATGGAAGGCAAAAAAGTCCAGTCTTCTTCCTCCGGGCTCTCTGGTTTCCTCCCACATCCCAAAGACGTGCAGGTTTGTAGATTAACTAGCCTCTGTAAATTCCCCCCCCCCCCTCTCCAGTGTGTAGAGTGCAGGCGTGAAAGTGGTTTGACAAACAGTACAACTAATGTGAACGGATGATTGATGGTCGGCATGGACTCAGGGTGCCAAAGTGCCTGTTTCCATGCTGTATCTCTGAACTAAACTAAATCAAAACCAGTACAATTGTGCAAAAGTATGCAATTTGAAAAGCAAGCCCATGGAAATGCAAGAGACAATATAGCACCAGAGACCCGGGATCGATCCTGACTACAGGTGCTGTTTGTATAGAGTTTGTGTGTTGTCCCTGTGACCGCGTGGGTTTTCACCGGGTGCTTCAGTTTCCTCCCACCTTCCAAAGGTGAGCAGGTTTGTAGGTTAATTGGCTTCTGTAAATTGTAAATTGTCCCTAGTGTGTGGAATAGTGCAAGCGTACCGGGTGATCGGTGGTCAGCACGGACGCTGTGGGCCGAAGAGCCTGTTACAGCACTGCATCTCTGAAGTCTGAAAGTCTACAGGTGGTCCATAGTTTTACTTTACGGTTTCCTTTTTTAATTTTCTTTTTATGTTTTGCTCCCTTTTGCTCTCTCCCCTTTCCTGGCGTTGTTCACATGCTAAGAGGCCACATCACAAAGAACTGAGGCTTGTTTGTTGTAAAGGTCCTTCTACCAGACTTGGTGATGTGATTTGCTTCCCCAGTGCTTGGCGCTTCTGCATAACGGACCACAATATGATTAACACCACATTTTCTCCACAGATAGAAGTGATGGCACCTCCTGGCCAACCTATTGGATATGTCATTCAAACATGGCACCCCTATCTGCCAAAATTCACAGTTCAGAATGAGAAGAGAGAGCCTGTTTTGAAGATCGAAGGTCCATGCTGTACATGCAGATGTGGTGATGTTGATTTCCGGGTACCAGTCTTTTCTTTGTGCTTTCCTCACCACCCCAACACTGTCCACATATCTGTTTACATATCACGTATTGGTGACACTAGTTTAGTTTATTATTACCAAGATACAGTGAAAAGCTTTTGTTTGCATGCTATCCAGTCAGAAAAAAGACTATAAATGATTACAATCAAGCCGTCCACAGTGTTCAGATAAAGGATAAAGGGTACAACATTTACTGCAAGATATAACATTGAAGCCCGATTGAAGATAGTTCAATGGTCTCCAATTAGATGAATGGGAGTATGAAGGAACTGCAGATGCTAGTTTAGACCAAAGATAGACACAAAATGCTGGAGTAACTCAGCAGGCCAGGCAGCATCTCTGGAGAGAAGGAATGGGTAACGTTTCAGGTCAAGACCCTTCTTCAGATTGACATCAGGGGGGGAGGGAGATACATAGATAAGGAAGTGTGAAGGTGTGAAAACAGGGTAAAGGGAATGAAGCTCAAGGAAAATGTAGAATAGATCATTGTTAGCTGGGAGAAGATAACAACAAAGCAAACATTAAATGTAGTCAGAGACGGTAAGATTGTTCGGAGAACTGGGAAAGGGAAGGGATGGAGAGAGAGGGAAAGGGTTACTGGAAATTGGAGAAATCAACATTCATACCAATATTCAAATTCACGCAGTCACAGCAAGAACGTACAAACTCCATACAGAGAGCATCTGTATTTGTACTCAATATCAAACTCTGTCTTTGTGAGGCAGCCTTGATCTTTCCAGTTCCCTTTTGTCCAACCAAATCTCAACCCAGTTGAGAATGCGGTGACTCCTTTTCTTCCACTAATCTAATTGAATCATGATTACGACCATGAAAAAAATGCACCACTTGTCCAGATATCCAAATTCAATCCCTAACACCAAGTTCAGAACTGTGATTCCATGAATCCTCAACATAGAACATAGAATATAAAACAGCACAGTACTGGAGCAGGCCCTTCGTCCCACAATGTATGTGGCAAACATGGTGACAGGTTAAACCAAACACCTCTGTCTGCACATGATCCATATGCCTCCCTTCCCTGTATGTCCATGTGCCTATCCGAAAGCCTCTTAAATTCCTCATGGCAGCATGTTTCAGGCACCCACTACTCTCTGTGTAAACAAAAACTTGACCCACATATTTCATTTACATTTTGCCCTTCTTACCTTAAACCTATGCTCTCTGGTCTTCGATATTGTCACTCTGGGGAAAAAAGTTCTGCCTGTTTGTCCTATCTATGCTTCTCGGAATTTTATATACTTTTATCAAACATCCCCTTGGCCTCTGATGCTCCAGAGATAACAATCCAAGTTTGTCCAACCTTTCCTTATAGCTAAGATCCAAGTACCTATCTAAGAGCCTCTTAAACACCTCTATAATAACTACCTCCACTTCCACCCCTGGCAGCACCTTGCAATACCACCACTGGCCCTGTACATCTGCTTTAAACTTTGCCCCTCTCATTTTAAAGCTATGTCATCTAGTCTTTGACTTTTGACATGCTCATTTCCAGAATGCATTCTAGACTTGGAAAAGTTTTGAACGCCTAGGACTCTCCTGGAAAGTTGGCTTGAGTTCATCTGCCATGACCTCATTAACCAATAAATTGAAGATTTGATAGCATATGCCTACTTCTAGTAAAGACGGACCATTTGCAGGTGATGGCCTTGTGATGTGTAAAGAGCTTATCAAATGAGATATCAAATAAATTAAGCTTTAACTTTTTTATCTTGTAATAGATTACAAACCTTGATGAAACTGAATCAGTTGGCAAAATAACCAAGCAGTGGACTGGATTACTGAGAGAAGCTCTTACAATTGCAGATAACTTTGGGATCCAGTTCCCCTTGGATCTAGATGTGAAAGTGAAAGCAGTTTTGCTAGCTGCCACCATCTTAATTGTGAGTATTAATAAATTGGCACAATATATCTTTGATGCTATGGTCATGGGTCCTGATCACCAAATCTATTCTGTGGCATTTGACTCACCCCACCTTGCTTCCTGTCTGATGGTTTAGTTTAGTTTGGAGATACAGCATAGAAATAGGCCCTTTGGCCTACCGAGTCCACGCCAACCAGTGATCCCTGTACACTAGCACTATCCTAGACACGAGGGACAATTTTTCAATTTTACAAAAGTCAATTATCCTGCAAATGGGTACATCTTTGGAAAGTGCGATGAAACCAAAGCACTGGAGAAAACCCACATGGTCACAGGGAGAATGTGCAAACTCTGCAGACAACACCCATAGTCAGGATTGAACCCAGGTCTCTGGCGCTGTAAGGCTTTCAAACTTTTTAGAAAAATAATTATTTGTAATCACAACAGAATCTGTAAATGATTACACAAGTGCAGTTACTTGGAAGTCTTTATAATGTAGTTATGTAATTCCCACTGCAGCGGCTTTATGTAAGACTTCATAACAACCGCATCTGTCCCAATGTTCACAGAGTCTGTTGTACAAACTGCGTGACTAACACATTGATTCAACCAAGTGTTATAATTGTGATTTAGGGTAACCATCTCTTGCATTCACTGATACCCAGGAACACCTCTATCGTTAAATGTCTTTGCTGAGCACAGGGATTATTCCCCCGATGTCCAATTTATGCTGAACATGAAAGTATTTTAAATAGCTTTAAAAGGTCGATATAATTTGAGTGGTATGGTTAGAACTTTTTTCACTCAGAGGGTGGTGGGTACATGAAACAAGCTCGCAGGGGAGGTAATTGAGGCAAGTACTATAACAACATTTAAAAGACATCTGAACAAGTACATGGGTAACAAAGGTTTAGTGAAATATAAGCCAAACGCAGGTAGGTAGGACTAGTGTAGATGGGCATCTTGGTCAGCATGGACAAGTTGGGCTAAAGGGCCTGTTCCTGTGCTGTATAACTATGACCCTGACCGACTGTGCCCCATGTATCTCCTGTATTTCCTCACCCCTCAACACCCCAGATGCTCTCATCTGCCCCCTTTGTATGCCTGTACTGTGTGCGTGTGCACGTATGTGCACGTATGTGCACGTATGTGCGTCCATGAAAATATCTTGTCAATCGAGTGGTGTTTATTATCGCGTTTATTAAGTGCGGTGAGGTACAGATATGGAATCAATTGAAGTACTCGATTTGCAACAAATCACTTAAACTCATTGTTTCAAAGCACAGAAGGAAAATCTGACTGTTAAATGAATCAACATGATCAAAACAATATGTTGCTAATGTTAAAATCTGTCTGCAATTTCCCAGCCTTTAAGTTTGCTTGCATTCACGGAAAATGTATCTGCTCACCAGAGTGCTATAATTTTTAACTTAATTCATCAGGATTTGGTTAAAGCTGCATCTCAGAGACCTCGAGTAGCAAGCTAAATCATGTTAGACATGGAATGGGAAGTCCTATATTGTAGTTAGTGTCTCATGGCTAAACGCTGAGCACCTAATATACTGCGAAGGCTCAGATCCATCAGGTTTAATTTAGTTTTGAGATACAGCATGGATACGGGCCCTTTGAACCCAGGTCTCTGCCGCTGTGACTGCTATTAAGAATTTCAATCACAAAAAAGGATAATCATGAGTCCTCTCCTTCAATAAAGGCACTTCAGCCAATTTTTGGGGGTTGATGCCAGAATTTTCACTCCACAAGCCTTGATGTCGCGGAATAATTAAAACCATTTGCAGCACACACTGATTACCAAACAGGTGCAATTTTAGTTTAGAGATGCAGCACAAAAACAGGCCCTTTGGCCCACCGAGTCCGGGCGTCGACCAGGAATCCCCGTACACGAGCATTATCCTACACACGCTATCCTCCCCACACGGCTGCGGCGATGCCTCGCGGGTTGACCCGTGGTCGGCGGTTGGAGAGAGCGTGGAGGACCCGGCGGGGGGGTACCGTCATGAGGGAGGAGGGGGGAGAACAAAAGCGGGGGCCGGCGTGGGGGAACTGTTGGGGGGGAGGGAGGGGGAGAACAACAGGGGGAGCCGCGTGCTTTGTAACTTTGTCAGCGCCGTAGGTGGCTGCTATTTGTATACATTGTGTATGCAAGCAAAGAATCTCACTGTGCCTCGTCACATGCGACAATAAAGTATTCCTATTCCTTCCGCCAATTTCCAATTTTTTACCAAAGCAAATTAACCTAAAAACCTGTACGCCTTTAGAATGTGGGTGGAAACCAGAGCTACCAGAGAAAACCCAAGCAGTCACACGGAGAACATACAAACTCCGTACAGAAAGCACCCGTAGGCAGGATCGAACCCGGGTCTCTGGCATTATAACGCAGCAACTCTACCGCTGCTCCACCATCCCATCCCAATTGCCCCTGTGGGAACTTGCAGTTTAAAGGCGATTCGATCTCTCATATTGAGGCTCTGTGTACAACAGAAACATTATAAAAAACATAAGACAGTATGGTACAGGAATGGGCCCTTCGGCCCACAATGTCTGTGCCAAACATGATGCCATGTTAAACTAATCTCCCCTGCCTGCATGTGATCCTTATCCCTCAGTCCCATACATATTCATACACCTATCTAAAAACCTCTTAAATGCCACAATCTTTTCAGTTTCCACAACCACCCCTGGCAGCTCATTCGAGGCACCCACCACCCTCTGATTAAAAAAGACTTGCCTCGCACACCTCCTTTGAAGGTTTTTTGGCTCAGAGAGTGGTGGCTGCTTGGAATGCGCTGCAAGGGAGTGGTAGTGGAAGCAGATATAATAGTGACATTTAAGAAGCATTTAAAGAAGGCATGTGGACATTCAGGAAATGAAGGGATATGGATATGGGTCACGTGCAGGCAGTGATTACTTTAATTTGACATCCTGTTCAGCACAGACATTGAGGGCCAAAGGTCCTGTTCCTGTGCTATACTGTTCTATGTTCTATGAAACTTGGAAGAATTTTCTGACTCAGTGCAGAGGGAGAGACTACCTAGCCCACAGTTGGTCAGTTACCCCTCCTCCTCTGAATAGCATTGACAGCAGATGGAATACACTGCCAGTCAGTGAAAATGTTGATAGTGCAGAACAATTCAACTAATCCATATCCTTTGGGGTGACACAGCGGTAGAGTTTCTGCCTCACAGCGCCATAAACCCGGGTTCGATCCTGACCGTGCCCGCTGTCTGCATGGAGTTTGTGCGTTCTCCCTGTGACCACGTGGGTTTTCTCCAGGTGCTTCAGTTTCCTCCCACACTCCAAAGACGTACAGGTTTGCAGGTTAATTGGCTTTGGTAAAAATTGTAAATTGTCCCTAGTGTGTAGGATAGTGCTAGTGTGTGGGAAGCACTAGTTGGCACAGAATCGGCGAGCCGAAGGACCTGTTTCGGCAATGTATCTCTAAACTAAACTAAACTAAATCAAACTATTAATTAAAAAGAAGACATAAAGTACTTGAGTAACTCAACAGGTCAGGCAGCATCTCTGGAGAACACGGACAGGCGACGACTCGGGAAGAATTAAATTGCGAATCCAGCACTTTGTTTCTTTTTTCGTAAACCAGCATTTGCAGTTCTTTGTATCTACAGCCAGATAAATATGTGGTTGAGAACAGATTGAAAGTTAAAAGGCTAAAGTACAAACATATTATCAAATGCTTCAAACTACATTGAAAGCTTTATAATGAGAACCATGAAATCTAAATATTCAGGATTTAATATTATGTTGAATTATATCTAGAATTTTCATTTAATTCTCTTCAGTCAGAATGGTTTGAAGGTTTAAATGATTTATTACCT
This sequence comes from Rhinoraja longicauda, assembly GCF_053455715.1. Classification (NCBI taxonomy): domain Eukaryota; kingdom Metazoa; phylum Chordata; class Chondrichthyes; order Rajiformes; family Arhynchobatidae; genus Rhinoraja; species Rhinoraja longicauda. The sequence continues at coordinate 15,737,545 of NC_135965.1, read as the reverse complement.
CAATAAATTAAGTATACCATAATACAGATTTACCTGGATTTATCCACTTTGGCGGCAAGAACAGGAAAGCAGAGTATTACCTGAATGGTGACCAATTGGGAGAAGGGGAGATGCAACGTGACCTGGGTGTCATGGTGCAACAGTCATTGAAAGCAAGCATGCAGGTGCAGCAGGCAGTGAAGAAAGCGAATGGTATGTTGGCATTCATAGCAAGAGGATTTGAGTTTAGGAGCAGGGAGGTTCTGCTGCAGTTGTACAGGGCCTTGGTGAGACCGCACCTGGAGTATTGTGTGCAGTTTTGGTCTCCTAACCTGAGGAAAGACGTTCTTGCCTTAGAGGGAGTACAGAGAAGGTTCACCAGATTGATCCCTGGGATGGCAGGACTTACATATGAGGAAAGACTGGATAGACTGGGCTTGTACTCGCTGGAATTTAGAAGACTGAGGGGGGATCTTATAGAAACATATAAAATTCTTAAGGGGTTGGAGAGGCTAGATGCGGGAAGATTGTTCCCGATGTTGGGGGAGTCCAGAACCAGGGGACACAGCTTAAGGATAAGGGGGAAGTCTTTTAGGACCGAGATGAGAAAACATTTCTTCACACAGAGAGTGGTGAGTCTGTGGAATTCTCTGCCACAGAAGGTAGTTGAGACCAGTTCATTGGCTATATTTAAGAGGGAGTTAGATGTGGCCCTTTTTTCTAAAGGGATCAGGGGGTATGGAGAGAAGGCAGGTACAGGCTACTGAGCTGGATGATCAGCCATGATCATATTGAATGGCGGTGCAGGCTCGAAGGGCCGAATGGCCTACTCCTGCACTTATTTTCTATGTTTCTATGTTTCTTGGGGAAGTCTGCCTTTCTGGTGATTTTTTTTGTGATTTTGGTCAATTTAATTTCATTGTAATTTTTCTTTCCCTTATAGGATTATATGTTCTTTGAGAATCGCAACGGGTGAACAAAGATTTGGCAAACTATAAAAGAAATCTCATTTGTAAGTATTTGTGCTTTTTCCTTTGCTTTATTTTGTTGCATCTGAGTTCCAACAATTGCACTACTAATGGTTTATTTCATGCTTTTAATTGCAGACATTGGAATAGATTGCAAGGACCATTTTAATTCTTCAACTGTCATTTGAGAAATAAGAATCATTGGCATGAAAAGACGTACAGGTCTGTAGGTTAATTGGCTGGGTAAATGTAAAAATTGTCCCTAGTGGGTGTAGGATAGTGTTAATGTACGGGGATCGCTGGCGGCACGGACTTGGAGGGCCGAAAAGGCCTGTTTCCGGCTGTATATATATGATATGATGATGATGATGAAACGCAACAAATCAAATTTAAATGTATCAGACTGTATCCAAACTGACTGACTGATGTGGTAAAATGAGGTCGAATTTCAGCACGGATACACTTCTGGAAAATAGAATATGAGGCATTTCCCCCTTTTCCAGCAATACCAACTTTCTGTCCTATAAAAAGCACAGTTCTTGTGAGTGATCCCATCATAGACATACTGCTCTCTGCACACAATATTCCAAAAAGCGCCGAGCATTAGAGGCTTTAAGCAGGTGGGGAAAGGAGAAATCTTGCCTTTTAGTGCTTCACATCCTTTAATTTTGGTTTATATGCACACACAATGTTGACAAATTGCACTATTTTGTCTATTGAGCTACTTCAAAGCAAAGAAATATCACAATTTTCTTTATGGAACCAATTTTCTGTAGAAAATACATTATATATTTACATATATATATATTGCTAAATGTGAAATCTTAGAATATTGTATATTTTTAAACATGATAAGCCATGTAATGTATGTAATTAAATAGTAAAGTTGTTTGTTATTCTCAACCATTTGCCTGATCCAAGTATTTTAATGATTCTGGCTAGATTTAATCCTGTCTTTTCTAAACTATGTTCCTGCCTTGCCTCAGGGATTTAGTAACAATAAATTTCATAGCATCAAACCTATATCTGTCTTTTTATTATGAGCATAAAAAATCAGCTCATTGTCCAGGTTCATTGATTCTTGGCAATACACTTGAGTCAAGTGTGGCCTTTTGTATTTTTAGAAACATAATGTCCTTAATTTATGCCTTCCTTTAAATTGTTTTCTAGCTTAGCAAAACCTAATTTTTAAATTTAAACTTTAAGTTGGAGCATTGCAGCTAGATTTACGCAATGCTTGCAGGAGGACGGCATGGTGGCGCAGCAGTAGAGTTGTTGCGTTACACCACCAGAGACCCAGGTTCGATCCTGACCACGGGTGCTGTCTGTACGGAGTTTGTATGTTATCCCCATGACCATGTGGGTTTTCCCCGGGTGCTACGGTTTCATCCAACATTTCCAAAGACGTACGGGTTTGTAGGTTAATTGACTTTGTAAATTGTCCCTATGGTGTTGCTAGTGTCTGGGGGTCACTGGTTCGTGCAGACTTGGTGGGCCAAAGTGCCTGTTTCCACACTGTATCTCTAATACTAAAACTAGGATCGTACAGTATGTACAATAATCTGTTACACATGGTAAGGTTAATGGCAGTTGTTGTAGGAGAGGCCAGACAGACTGGAGAGGAGCATCAAAAGTAGGCTTGCTCAACTGACATCAATCACAAACCCATCACAACACGGTGCAAGGTAGAAGTGACAATACAATATGTGTTTGGTTATTTTCATTATACATTTCAAGCATTCAACATTTCCAATGAATGAGATGGAGAATAAGCACTTTGGGGAGGTATGATATGGTAGCTTAACCTTTTCCAGTTATGTTAATTGCTTATTCAATCTAACTGTCCAATTCAAATTTCAGTTTACTGCTCATAAACTTGTTGCAGGATAAGTCGAGGCTATTTGGCCCATCAAGTCCATGCCAGCTGGTAGTAGAGCAGTCACACTTATCCCATTCTCCTGCCCTTTCCCTACAAACATGTAAATTATTTTTCCTCAAGTGCTCATCCAATTCCCTTCAGAAACTCTGCTCCCACCACTCTTGCATTCAGTTTTGTCTTCAACAAAAAGAGATAATGCTGGAAATACTCAGCGGGTCAGTCAGCAACTGCGGAGAGAGAACCCGAGCTAAAGTTTCAGGTCGATGACGTATCAATGGGACAGGGTGAACATGAAGATGGCAATTTTAAAGGAGCAAAGATTGCAACAAAGGGTGACAAATAAGAGCAAAGATATACCAAGATTTAAAAGGATTACAATGTCAGGAAAGCAAGAAGTAAAGCAAGTGAAAGAAATAGGTTTAAGTTTATTATTGTCACTTGTACCGAGGTACAGTGAAAAGTTTTATTTTACATGCTATCTAATCAAATAATACTATACAATTGGAGGAACAACACCTCATATTTCGCTTGGGCACCTTACAACCCAGCGATATGAATATTGATTTCTCTAACTTCAAGTCACCCTTGCATCTCCTCTCCCTCTATCCTTCCCCCACCCAAGTCGTACTAGCTTCAAAGTCGTCCTGTTGAGTCTCATTGTCTATAACTCGTTTTCACCTAGTACATAAACTAACAATGGCCTGTTTCCTTTATCATGGTTACCTTTTTACATATTTTTTTTCATTTGTTCTACATCACCGGCTATATCTCTCGTTTCCTTTTCCCCTGGCTCTCAGTCTGAAGAAGGGTCTTGACCCGAAACGTCACCTATTCCTTTTCTCCTGAGGTGCTGTCTGACCCGCGAGTAACTCCAGATTTTTGCGTCTATTTTCAGTTTACGCTAGCATCTGCAGTTCCTTCCTACACACTCAAGTACAATAGGTAGAGCAAAGGGGAAGATGCAGAGTACAAAATATAGTTTGCAGCAATGTGCTGCATCAAATCCATATAAACCATCCAGAGATGTTGCCTGACTTGTTGACTTACTCCAATACTTTGTGTCCTTTTTTGACGGTCTTCCTGCATACATGGGTAGACAGTAAATACCCTGCGTTTTAGGGGTGCGATGTCAGGTCAATAGTCAATAGTCCAGTTTATTTGTCACATACACATAAATGTGCAGTGAAATGAAAGATTACCCACAATCCAACAATAAGAGCAATAAAAATAAGCAATAACACACACAATCATAAACCAACACCAAACAAAAAGAAACATCCATCACAGTGAGTCTCCTCCAGTCACCTCCTCACTGTGATGGAAGGCCAGAATGTCTTTTCTCTTCCCCTGCCGTCTCCTCCCGCGGTCAGGCTGTTGAACTTGCCACGGACGGTGAAAGGTCCGCAACGGGCCGACCCAAGCCCCGCGATTCAGGGCGGGCGAAGATGCCACCGCTGCCGCTGCACGTCGGGGCAGTCGTGGCTCCCGACATTGAAGCCCCCGCCGGGGGGAGAAAAACCCGTGGCCTATTTCAGGCCGCGCCGGATGGTGAAAGGTCCGCGGCGGGCAGACCCAAGCCCCGCGATTCGGGGTGGGAGAACACGCTGCCGCTGCCGGAGCTCCCGATGTCGGCCCCCACCCAGGGCAGGGGCTGCGAGCTTCCGACTTCCACGCGGCCGGAGCCTCCAAAGGCGAGTCCCAGGTGGAGGCCGCCAGCTCCAGGGGTTTGGCCGATGGTAGGCCGCAGCGGGAACGGAGACATGACCCAAAAGGTCGCCGTTTGGAAGAGACAATTTTACATTTACAATTCCCGTTCCCCCCCCATAGTACACAACCCCAAAAAACGACATCACATTTACACTACAATGAAGACAGAAAAACAACATAAAAACACAAAGACAGATGGACTGCAGGTAAGCCGCAGCTGCTGGAGCAGCGCAGGTGCAGAGGATTTGCTCTGTACTGGCAAGAAGCAGGCAGAAATAAATATATGCTGTCTGGCTGGGATGTGTATGCTACTAGAGTCATAGAGTCATAGAATCATAGAATCATACAGTGAGGAAACAGGCCCTTTGGCCCAACTTGCCCACACCAACATGTCCCATCTACATTAGTTCCACCTGCCTACATTTGGCCCATATCCCCCTAAACCTATCCTATCCATGCACCTGTCTAAATGTTTCTTAAACATTGCAATATACCTGCCTCAACCACCTCCTCTGGCAGCTCGTTCCATACACCCACCACCCATTGTGAGATAAAGTTATCTCTCAGGTTCCTATTAAATCTTTCCCTCCACACCTTCAACCTATGTCCTGTGGTTCTCAATTCCCCGTACTCTGGGCAAGAGACTCTGTGCTTTACCTGATCTATTCCTCTCGTGATTTTGTAGTCTATAATATCACCCCTCATCCTCCTGAGCTCCAAGGAATAGAGCCCTAGCCTGCTCAACCTCTCCCTCAGGCTCAGGCTCTCGAATCTTGGCAACATCCTCGTAAATCTTCTTTGCACCCTTTCCAGCTTGACAACATCTTTCCTATAGCATTCCCAAACAACTCTGATGAACTCATCACTCTGCGTTTTATCCTTTCTCAGCCAAAGGCACCATTTTCTGACAGAGGATCCGCATTGGATTTCTGCACAGATACGTATCCTTCAGCAACCAGTGAATGGAGCCTCCTTATCAACAGGAGCATTAGTGGCCCAACAGACTCTCCAGCCTGCTCCACCATTCCGAAAGAGCATGGCTGGTCTAATCTATGTTTCGGCACACTAATCCTTGATTCCCCAAAAGTCTAAAAATCTAATTTTTTCAACTTGAAGACATTGAATGATTCAACCTCACAACTTTCTGGTGAAGAGAATTCCAAAGAGCCACACCATTTTCAGTCGAAAATGTTATCCTCGCCTCATTCTGCCAACTCCTTTCAGCTTTGGAAAGTAATGCCTTGAAGACCAGTGGTCACGTTGAACAAGGAACCTTGGGTCAAGAGAGATACAAGGAACTGCAGGTCTGGAAATTTGAGAAAAACACAAAGATCTGGAGAAACTTAGCAGGTCTGGCAGCATCGGTGGGGAAAATGGATAGGTGGCAATGTTTTGGGACGGGATCTGAAGAAGGATCTCCTCCCAAAACTTTGCCTGTCCGTTCCCTTCACAGATGCTGCCTGACCCACTGAGTTCCTCCAGAACTATCATGTTTGGGGCAGGACTGAGTGGAAACTCCTTCTGCTTTCCTGGCCACCCCCTTGTGACAACTGCATGCAACGTTTGTAGCATAGAATTAAATTATCACCTTTGCTGTAGCCTCTTCATCATTCCTCTTCACATGAGCAAATCGTTTGTGTAGTCACTCGCTTCAGTTCTCTGCAACTATGATCTATCTTTTCTGCAAGAAGATACTCAGTACTCAGTGTGTTTGTGATGTATATCTTACTGCCTGGATGGTAACAGTTGATGTATCAGATACAGTGTATGTGTTCAAGCGTGAACTCAGTCATTGTAGTCTGGTTGGGACTTGAGGTCGATTCTCCATCACAATCAGTGTTTTGACAGCACTGGTCCTGTAGTGAATAGTGAATATCCAACCGAATAGTGAAAGACCTGGATAGAGTGGATGTGAAGAGGATGTTTCCACTAGTGGGAGAGTCCAGGATCAGAGGCCATAGCCTCACAATAAAAAGACGTACCTTTAGGAAGGAGATGATCAGGAATTTCTTTAATCAGAGGGTGGTGAATCTGTGGAATTCATTGCCACCGATGGCTGTGGAGGCTGTCAATGGAAATCTTTAAGGCAGAGATTGATAGATTCTTGATTAGTACGGGTGTCAGGGATTATGGGGAGAAGGCAGGAGAATGAGGTTGAGAGGGAAAGATAGAAAAGCCATGATTGAATGGCGGAATAGACCTGATGAGCCAAATGGGCTAATTCTGCTCCTATCACATGAACTTATGAACAGTCACCTAAAGGGGTTTGTGATCCATCTGTGAAAATGCACGCCCAGCGTGTGCTTGGGGCACCTTGCCTGACCTTGTGTAATGGATAAAAGCTCCTCTTCAGTTGGAGTATGACGTTTTATTATCTGTCGGTCGACTATCTTATGATAGCTTCTCCAAGAGTCTGTCCTGAGGCAATAGCTCACAGTGTCACTGAAGCAGCTCTAAATCCATTATTTTGATTCATTGGACAACTTGCTCATGGATCTTTCCCGGGTAATTGTCTCATTCAGACGAAGCAGATAATTGTCAAATCTAAATAAACATTGGATACCAACAAGTTTACAGAAGATGCACAGGGTCAGAATTCCCTTTGCTGGATGTAATTAGAGTCCCGCAGTGATGTATAAATGACTGAAGTAAATGTACTGTAGATGGGATGGGTGGTAAGTTTGCAAGTGACACCTAAATTGCTCGGGTTACAGACTGGAGGAAGGTGGCAGGATGCAGATCTGGGCAGAGAAATGGCAGATGGAGTTAAATCGGAGTTTTATGTTCAATGTTGTAGAATGATCAAAAGACCCATGAAAGAAACCTCCTTTAGTTTGACCTATAGTTTCTGCATATTGTACTTCTATTGCTTGCCTTTGATCCTTGGGGAACTAATCCCGTTGTAGTCTATTTTGGCCTCTGTCATGTCCAAATTTAAAAAATATTATCTACCACAGTCTTTATTTCAGTACATGGAGCGTGCATAGAATATAGAACAGTGCAGCACAGAACAAGCCCTTTGGCCCATAATGTCTATGTCACACATGATGCCAAGTTAGACTGAGATGAGATCTGTCCTTGATTATGCTGGTGGCCTTGCTGGTGCAGTGTGGAGTGTAGCTGGAGTCAATGGAAAGGAGGTTGGTTTGTGTGGTGGTCTGGGCTGCACCTACAATTCTCTGCAATTACTTGTGGTCTTGGATGGAGCTGTTCCAAAACCATGCTGTGATGCATCCCGATAAAATGCTTTCTACGGCGCATCTGTAGAAGTTGGTGAGAGTTGTTGGCGACATCCCCAACTTCCTAAGCCTACAAAGGAAGTAGAGAAGTTGGTGTGCTTTTGTGACCATTACTTCGATATGGCTGGTCCAGGACAATTTACTCCTAGGAAGTTGTGATGGAAAGGATAATAGCTAGCTGAACGGTAGCAGTAGAGGGACATCATAAGTTCACAATGTTGCAACTGCTAAACTTGGTGCCAGAGAATTAAGTGAGGGTGAGGGTGAGGATGATGAACTTAAAGTCATGACATCAAACCCAGGCAATAGACAATAGACAATAGGTGCAGGAGTAGGCCATTCAGCCTTTCGAGCCAGCACCGCCATTCAATGCGATCATGGCTGATCACTCTCAATCAGTACCCCGTTCCTGCCTTCTCCCCATTCCCCCTCACTCCGCTATCCTTAAGAGCTCTATCTAGCTCTCTCTTGAAAGCATCCAACGAACTGGCCTCCACGGCCTTCTGAGGCAGAGAATTCCACACCTTCACCACTCTCTGACTGAAAAAGTTCTTCCTCATCTCCGTTCTAAATGGCCTACCCCTTATTCTTAAACTGTGGCCCCTTGTTCTGGACTCCCCCAACATTGGGAACATGTTTCCTGCCTCTAATGTGTCCAATCCCCTAATTATCTTATATGTTTCAATAAGATCCCCCCTCATCCTTCTAAATTCCAGTGTATACAAGCCCAATCGCTCCAGCCTTTCAACATACGACAGTCCCGCCATTCCGGGAATTAACCTAGTGAACCTACGCTGCACGCCCTCCATAGCAAGAATATCCTTCCTCAAATTTGGAGACCAAAACTGCATTGGGGAAACAAAATAATGGCACAGAAGAGCCCAAGAACCCTGTATATAACTTGGCTATGATCAAATCAGAGGGAAGAGAGGTGCAGTTCTAGGTAAGCACTGGTACAACAAGTAATATTTGGGGCAGAGATCATCTCACCAGCAAACACTCCTACCCCTCGGGGCATGGTATGGGTGGATAAGCAAAACAAGCCGAGCATGGCAGATGTTGAAACTGGGCAAACGTGGGAAAGTTTTCTCTGGAAGTTCCAAAGGCTTCCTAAGGGATGATTTGACAGGTTTAGAAAATTAATGAGAGACATATTTATGGTAATCAGAATCTGTTTCCCACGGTGGAAATGTCAAATACTAGATGGCAGCTTCAAGGTAAAATGAATGAATCAAAAAGTTAAAAGGAGATTTATGTGGCAAGTTTTTTTACACAGTGCCTGGGAGTCGCTGCCCGGGGAAGTGGAAGTGAAAGCAGATACATTAGCCACGTTTAAGAGGCATTTAGTTAGACATGTGAACTGATAGGGATTTGAGAGATATAGACCACTTGTAGGCAGATGTGCAGTTTAATGAGCAACATGGTTGGCACAAACATTGTGAAGGGAAAGGCCTGTTCCTGTACTGTAGTGTTGTACATCTGTTTGCATCCTTGTGATTTCAATAAGACTGTGTGGCAGAATGGGTGTTCAATGAAGGCAATTAAAGCTTTGGGTGGCACAGTAGCGTAGCAGTAGAATCGCTGCCTTACAGCGCTAGAGACACGGGTTTGATCCTGCCTACTGGTGCTGCCTGTACGGAATTTGTATGTTCTCTCTGTGACCATGTGACTTCTCTCCAAGTGCTCCGGTTTCCACCCACACTCCAAAGACATAAGTTTGTAGGTTAATTGGCTTTGGTAAAAAGAAATGTAAATTGTCCCTAGTGTGCAGGATAGTGTTAGTATATAGGGTGATCACTGGTGGGCCGAAGGGCCTGTTTCTGTACTATATCTCTAAAGTCTATCCTTCCTTTCATTTGCTGGATGCCAAGAATAGATTTTCATTGTGGAATTTGACAGTGAGAGTTGGATCGGGAGAGGCTAGAAGCTGAGTGTAATGAAGTGATCATACCAACGCTGTAATACAACACATGGCTTTTAATGCAACACTTACATCACAGGAGGTGCAGTACATTCCAGCTCCGAGCTGCTGCACCTACTGACTGACGCAGGCAAGTTCTTAATTATATACAGCACATAATGGGCGGGGCTACTACTAACAAACACTACGATTGGCTAGCATGCAATAGCCCATCTACATCACTACTAACAAACACTACGATTGGCTAGCATGCAATAGCCCATCTACATCTCTTCTTAGACAATAGACAATAGACAATAGGTGCAGGAGTAGGCCATTCAGCCCTTCGAGCCAGCACCGCCATTCAATGCGATCATGGCTGATCACTCTCAATCAGTACCCCGTTCCTGCCTTCTCCCCATACCCCCTCACTCCGCTATCCTTAAGAGCTCTATCCAGCTCTCTCTTGAAAGCATCCAACGAACTGGCCTCCACTGCCTTCTGAGGCAGAGAATTCCACACCTTCACCACCCTCTGACTGAAAAAGTTCTTCCTCATCTCCGTTCTAAATGGCCTACCCCTTATTCTCAAACTGTGGCCCCTTGTTCTGGACTCCCCCAACATTGGGAACATGTTATCTGCCTCTAATGTGTCCAATCCCCTAATTATCTTATATGTTTCAATAAGATCCCCCCTCATCCTTCTAAATTCCAGTGTATACAAGCCCAATCGCTCCAGCCTTTCAACATACGACAGTCCCGCCATAGAAATAAAGAAACAACGGTAGGTTAAACACTGAACTACAAATGTAAAAAACATACTAGCAAAGTTACACAAAATCAACGGTACACAAAATCGCCATATCTAACGGGTGGCCTACAAACCCGTCCGGTCCTCGTGCGGTACGAGACCGCCTCACCTCCTTTCGTGGGAGAACAAGGGGAGGAGAGTGGGGACGCAACAGGCGACATGACAGGACTAGTGGGAGATAACACGGGCGCGTCAGGCACCGACCGACGCGGGGAACCCGCGGCAGGAACAACGGTTGGTGGTGAATCAACGGTGGGAGCGAACACGAGATGCGGGGCGTCACGACCCGGAGACGCAGGACGCGGTTCCTTCACCGGAAGGATGTGTTGACGGTTGCGTCTGTAGATGGCCCCATCCACTTTGACCAGGTATGAACGTGGCTCCGTGGAAGGCCCGTAAATGTGTCCCAGCCGTGCATGGCCCTTGTCGGTTTGCAGACGAACCACTTGCCCACGTGCAAGAGGCGTGAGCGGCCTACTGTGCGTCCCAGTGACGCTGTAGCTGCCGCTGCACCACGGGCGAAGACCAAACTTGCGGCTGGAGCAGCTGCTGGGAGACAGGCAGGGGAGCACGGGTTTGGCGAGACATCAGACGCTGGGCTGGCGAACCTAGGACAGGATCTCGAGCAATGTTTCGTATATTGAGTAAGGCCAGGTATACGTCAGATTTGGCAACGTAAGCTCGTTCCATGAGCTGTTTCGCACTCCGGACGGCGCGTTCAGCGAGCCCATTGGACTGCGGGAATTCGGGGCTACTGGTAATGTGTTGGAAGTCCCATCGGTTAGCAAAATCCTTAAACGCTTGGCTGGTGAACTGCCTACCGTTGTCAGACTGAAGACGTGCAGGGGATCCATGTGTGGAGAGGTGCCGTTGCAGCTTCTCGATCACAGCCTCCGAGGAAATGGTCCGCAGAAGGTCTATCTCGAACCATCCCGAGTAAGAGTCAACCAAAACCAGGTAGTGTTTCCCGCGCCACTCGAAAATGTCGGTAGCCAACGAGGACCATGGAAGAGACGGGACCGGTTGGGGCAGTAGGGGCTGCTTCTGTTGATGTGGTGCCAGGCTGTTGCAGACAGCGCACGTTTCGGTTCTTTCACGTATGTATTTCGTCATCCCGGGCCAGTAAAACATGCTTTGCTCCCGTTGAAGGGTTGCCTCGGTGCCGGGGTGACCCCTGTGGACGTCGTTGTAGTATTCGTCCCGGAGTGCGGCTGGGACCACCGCTTTATGGCCCTTGACTATGATTCCATCCTGGAGCACTAGTTCGTCGCGAACCAGGAAATAGGGGCGTATCTCAAACGAGGTATTTGATTGCTTGTGGGGCCAGCCGGCCCGTATGACTGTGGACAACAATTGTAAAGTCTCATCAGCAGCCGTGTGTTCGGCTAGGCGGCGCAGACGATCAGTCGGCACAAACGAGACCTTCATGACCGAGAACTCATCCTGTTCGGAGAGGTGCTGTTCATTGATTCTGCGCGGGGCTCTGGATAGCGTATCTGCTATGTGCATGTCTTTACCCCTCTTGTAGACGATCTGGAAATCAAACAGCTGCAGCTGCATTATCATCCGTTGCAACCGTGCAGGGGCAGCGTGAATCGACTTGTTTAAGATAGTGACCAGCGGCTGGTGGTCAGTCTCGACGGTAAAGGTCTTGCCAAAAATAAAGTCCTTGAATTTGGTGCAGGCGAAAACCACTGCGAGCAGCTCCTTTTCGATCTGTGCATAACGCTGCTCGGTATCAGTCAGAGTACGGGATGCATACGAGACGGGCTGGAAACCGCCACCAGTCGTGGTCTGCAGGCACGCAGCGCCTAACCCGTACTGGGACGCATCGCAGGTGATGGTAACCGGTAGTGCCAGATCAAAATAGGAAAGGGTTGGGGCGCTAGCTAGCTGTAGCTTGAGGGTGTCAAAAGCCCTTTGGTGCTGCTGATACCAGGACCATGCCGTGTCTTTGTGTGTCAGTTCGCGCAGGGGGGCAGATAATTCACTAAGGTTGGGGATAAATTTCCCCAAGTAATTAACCATGCCGAGGAATCGTTGTAAACCTACAACGTCAGTAGGAACCGGCAGCTCATTGATGGCTGCAATTTTTAGTGGATCTGGTCGGAGACCGCTGCTGGTGAAAACATGTCCGACGTAAGTGACCTCAGGAAGGCGAAACCTGCACTTCAGTGGATTCAGTTTGAGATTAATGTCCCTGGCGCGGTCGAGTACACGCTTCAGATTAACATCGTGTTCAGCCAGGTCGCGACCGTAGATAAGAATATCATCAACGATGATGGCGCACGGGTACTCCGCAAACAACTGTTCCATGGTACGTTGGAAAACTTCGCTGGCGGAGTTGATACCGAAAGGCATCCTCAGAAACTTGAAACGGCCAAAAGGTGTGGCGAAAGTAGTGAGGTTGGAGGAGTCCGGGTCAAGTGGAATCTGCCAAAAAGAGCTTTTGGCATCCAGGACCGAAAACACTGCTGCGTTACCAATCTGTGCAGCTACATCTTCTGTGGTTCGCATAGGGTAGTGAGGGCGCTTGATAGCCGTATTAAGATCTCTGGGATTGATGCAGATGCGGATCTCCTGCTTATTTTTCTTAGTTGCGACAACCATTGTGGAAACCCAATCAGACGGGTCAGCTACTTCGGCAATAACACCCATTGAGACCATGCGTTTGAGTTCATTGTATATTCTGTCACGCATGGCATGTGGAACCCGATGTGGCGCTCGGACCACAGGAGTGACGGCAGGATCCACAGTGATGCGATATGTGGCAGGCAGCGTGCCCAGTTCATCATCAAAGAGGTCTTTGTAATGCGACAGTAGCTGTTGAGTAGGCTCATCAGCGAGGCATAGTTTGTGGACCGCGTGGCCGAAAAACACCAGGCCTAAATCGCGGCATGCGTTGATACCGAGCAACGTCTCTGAATTTGATGCAACAATGTAAAACAGCAGGGTGCGGGCCTGCTCACCAACAGTGCACTTTAGAAGAACCTTTCCAAGTGGGTGCAGGATCTCTCCCCCATAAGCCCGAAGCGTTGAGGAGGCTTTATCAATACACTCAGCAGCGCGAATTTTGTCGAACGCAGTTACTGACATAACGTTGACCTTCGCACCCGTGTCTACCTTGGCGAGTAGAGGCCTGCTATTTACAAACACAGTTACTGCAGGGTCAAGTAGCTTGTTAGACGGAGGGAAGAGGGAATGAATAACTAAACTGCTATCTGCACTGACGGAGCAGAGCGCGGGGGCTGACCCCTGTGAATCGTCATCAGCGAATTCCTGTTGAAGCAGGTGCAAACTGGCCTTGGGAACATTAGCAGTCACACGAGAACGACAGCACCTAGCGAAATGGTTCAACTTTTTACAGGAATTGCAAGTCTTTCCGGAAGCAGCACAGAACTGACGACCCTTCGCATGAACATAGTTGCAATTCAAACAGCGAGCATCAGGCGCGTTAGAGGGTCTGCGGGAGGAGAAGTCTGCAAAGTTAACGCTATGCTGCTGGCGTGGGTTGAAATGGACAGGAACAGCATGGGAAGCAGTAATCTCCGAAATACGGCAGGAGTGGATAGCCTGGTCTAGGGTCAACTCAGTGTTGCGAAGCAGCACAGCTCTAAGTTTGTCATCAAGCATGCCCCCTACCAACCTATCTCGAACAAGTTCGTCCCGCAACGCACCAAATCGACAGCGCACAGCCATGTGGCGGAGATCACTAATGAACTGTTCAACCGGTTCATCAGCCCGCTGGCAACGAGCATAGAACTTTGTTCTCTCAATGATATGGTTCGAAGGCATATCACACAGTTCCCTGAATTTGTTTAATAGAACCGCAGGGTCATCTATAGTCTCGGCAGGAGTGATAACCTGGTCGCCATCACCGACTACAGCAGGAGCAAAAACAAAGTTGTCAGCTCGGTTCATAGCCTCAGGACCCGCAAGGTTGAGTAAAACAGATGCACGCACATCAAGAGGGTCATTGCGATGAACGATGCGAGCATAATGAGTATAGTCACGCTCGAAAATGCGCCATCGTTCAGCAATGTCTAAATCAAAAACCAGAGGGTCTGGGCGACGGCACGAATTAGCCATAATAGAGTAAAACAGGAGCAACTAAACAAAGAAAATAAAACCCGATAAACACAGAGGAGTAGGTTCGAATCGACTGACACCATGTAATGAAGTGATCATACCAACGCTGTAATACAACACATGGCTTTTAATGCAACACTTACATCACAGGAGGTTCAGTACATTCCAGCTCCGAGCTGCTGCACCTACTGACTGACGCAGGCAAGTTCTTAATATATACAGCACATAATGGGCGGGGCTACTACTAACAAACACTACGATTGGCTAGCATGCAATAGCCCATCTACATCACTACTAACAAACACTACGATTGGCTAGCATGCAATAGCCCATCTACACTGAGGATACCTTGAATCAATACCTCACACAGCAAGTTTCAGCAAGATTGGGTCAGATGTTTAAAATCCAAGTCCGCAGCTCTCTGAGAATGTCAACACAAGTAGATGGAATGGTAACTAAGGCGTATGGTATTTTTGCCTTCATCAGTCGGGGCATTGAGTATAAGAGTTAGGAGGTCATGTCGCAGCTCGATATCTCTACAATTAGACCACATTTGGAGTATTGTGTGCAGCTCTGGTCACCCCATTACAGGAAGGATGTTGGACCTTGGGAGACGGTGCAGAAGAGGTTTGCAAGAATTCTGCCTGGACTAAAGGGTATTACCTACGAGAAGAGGTTGGGACAAACTTGGATTGTTTTCTGTGCAATGACCTGACAGAAGTATATAAAATTATGTGAGGCATAGGTAGTGTAGACAGTCAGAATCTATTCAGGGTGGAAATGTCACGGAAGCAGTTTGCTTCGTTTATCTGCACTCACCATTCTCGATGCCGTGGGACTAGTGTAGCTGATGGGCATGTCCCACAGTCCTTCAAGTTCAGCTTCCAGTTTCTCTTTGGCAGCTTCTAAAATTTTGCCTTGAAGGATGTATTATAAAGACAGGCTGCGTAGTTCCATCTAGGGCTAGGATTAGGTTTATTATTGTCACATGTACCGAAGTACAGTGGAAAGATTTTGTTTGTGAGCTATCCAATCCAATTAGATAATACTAAACACATATTACAATCAAGACAAACACAAGGATAATAGACAGAGCAAATAGAAGAATGTCAGAGTCCTTGAAGGCACTGGAGCCAATACCTCAGTCTCTCTCCTACCAGCCCACTCCTTGCGTCCGTCATCGCCAGCAGCTCCCTCCTTGACTCTCCAGTCCACTGGGCTTCCAAGCTTCCCCCTATAGGCAGCTGGGTCTTGATTCTCGTGAACTTTCAATGCATTTTCTTAAGTTTGTATATCCTTCATTACACTGGGTGACCAGACCTATATACAATACTCCAGATAAGATCTCGTGAGACCCTTAGATAATTGGAAGAAGACCAATATATTCTTGTACTAAAATCCCACCATTGATGCAAGACTAACCAGTCAGTAGATCCCTGCTTCCTCACTCCCTCATTTCCTAAGTAGAGGGAGTTACCATTGCTATCTTCCAATTTGTGGGAGCCTGTGTATTTAGACCCAATGGAATTTTGGAAGATGATTGAATGCACCCACGATCTCCATGATCACCTCCTTCAATATCTAGGATATAGCTCATCAGGGTTCAAGGAATTGTAGGCCCATCAATCTATTCAATACTTTTTAAAAACACTAACGCGAATTCCGTTCAGTTCATTTGCTCTCCTATATAATCCTCCCCTATTTCTGTTTGATTCAATCTATTTTTCTCCTTGATGCAGACACGATGTGCATTTAATTTACCAGCCATTTCCATCATAATATTTAGTCTGCAAGGGACCCACTTTAGCTGATCGTCATTTATCTATGGAAATAGTACAATCTGCTTTTACCTTTCCTGACCTACAGCTTTAGTTCTTGATCTATCTTTTTCCTGACCTCAGTCCCCCCTGTGCTTAATGCTGCCTGGGGTCTAGCTATAAGGAGGGTGGACAAACATGGATTGGTATCACTGGAGTGTCAGAGGTTTGGTGAGCGCTACTGGAAGCATACAAAATTAAGAGGCGTAAATTATGAGGCATAGATAGTCAGAGGCATTCTCCCAGGGTAGAAATGTCCCACCTATTGGTGCTCCCCATATATTCTCCCCGTGCCCGCGTGGGTTTTCCCGGGTGTTCTGGTTTCCTCCCACTCTCCAAAGACGTACAAGTTTGTAGATTAATTTGACTTGTGAATTGTCCCTAGTGTGTGTTGGACAGTCCTAGCGTACAGGGATCGCTGGTCGGCACGGGCTCGGTGAGCCAAAGGGCCTGTTTCCACGCTGCATCTCTAAACTAAACTAAATTACAGGATACAACTTTAAACTCAGAGGGGGAAAGTTTACAGTAGATTCACAGAGTAAGTTTTGTACACAGGGAGTTGTGGGTGCCTGGAACGCGCTGCCAGGAGTGGTGATGGAAGAGTTGATAGTGGCATTTGGATTGGCACATAGATATGCAGGGAATGGAAAGATATGGATTACGAGCAGGCTGGGGAGATGAACTTTGCATTATGCTGGCACAGCCTTTGTGGGTTTTACAATCTGTTCCTGTGCTGTACTGTTTATTATTCTATGCTCTATGTTATAGAAGGCATTTTAACAGGACTGAATCCCCTGGAGTGGAAAGCTTACAACAGTGAATTTGAACTTGTCACAGCGTAGTTATTTAGTACCATGTTCAGTGCGTACTCTGGGATTGTTTGGAATGCATGAAACTCCACAGTGTGCGGAGATCAGACCTTTGAGTGGCTTCCCCTGATCTGCTACACATCAGGGAAGGTGCAGGACATTAGGAAATTGTTCATGAACTTTGCTTCTCTTGCTGACATGAATAATCCATTCCAGTAATTGCTTCTGCTCGCAAGATGGCATAATCCTATCTTAATTGTGACAGATAGTAAGTAAAGTGTTGTGTGATTCGAAGGAGAAAATTGCAGTAAGGTTTATTGAATACATTGGAAATAGTAACTCTTAAATCAGGCTCAATTGAGAATTCAGCTACAGATACACAAAACTGATCTTGGGAATGCAGCAAGTTAGTGGCATGTTGATGTATTACAGCAATATTTACTTTTTTGGCATAATCATCTGGCTTGCGTGTGATAAGGGAGAAACACATGAGCAGTTAACTCATGAGGCAGCACGGTGGCACAATGGTTAAGTTTCTGCCTTAGAACGCCAGAGACCCGGGTTTGATCCTGACAATGGGTGCTGTCTGTACGGAGTTTGTACATTCTCCCAGTGATGGCGTGGATTTTTGTTGGTTAATTGGCCTTGGTAAAATTGAAAATTGTCCCTAGTGTGTAGGATAGTGCTAGTGTATGGGAACTCAGTGGGCCAAGGGGCCTGTTATTGCGCTGTATCTCTAAACTAATCTAAACTGAACTAAACTTGCTGAATCTCCCAAGATGTTCAGAGGCGTATGGCAAGATAACATTTGACAATCAACCCCAAAAGGAGGTGTTGAAACAGAGGACCAAAAGCTTGAAATTACAAAGGATCGTACATGGAGAAGAAGAAAGTGGAACGATAAAGGGATGGATTTAAAAGGTCAATTCCAGAGTTGCTGCTGAAGATGCTCAATAGAGCACGTAAAGTCAAAACTAATCAAGAAGCTGGAATTGGATGGTTTTGTGGTTCCTAATGGCAGTGGGACTGGAGGAATTTATGGAGATCAGGTTGGCCAAGCCCATTGGTCATACAGAACACAATATGCTGGATTAACTCAATTGATCACTTAGTGACCTGCTGAGTTGCTCCAGCACCTTGTGTTTAGTTTAGTTTAGTTTAGTTTAGTTTAGTTTAGTTTAGTTTAGTTTAGTTTAGTTTAGTTTAGTGATACATTGTGGAAACAGGCCCTTCATCCCACTGTCGATGCTGACCAGCAATCACCCATATAGTAGTTCTATCCTAAACAATAAGGACAATTTACAGACCCAATTAACCTACAAACCTGCAATATCCTTTGTTAACAAAGGTTCCTTAAACATTCCATCTTTGCCTATTACCCTTACATGGACAGGCTAACTGTGAATTCTTAGTATCTCAGCTTTAAACACCTCCACTTATCAGATGTTGATTTGCACTCTCCGAGCTGCTCCCAATCTATCTCTCCCGAGGTCAGACTTACACTATCAAAATCCCCAGTTTAGAGCCCCAACTTGAGGACCAACTTTATCTTACTCCACGACTATCTCGAGGCTGACCAATTCATGGTCAATGTTTCCAACTGGTTCCTCCCAAAGGTACCAGAGGAGCAAGGTGAACCACTCTCTCTGTCGAAATCGCCTATACTGAAGTGTAGCACGCAAAAGAACGTAATGACCGCCATTTTAGTAAGCAAAACCCGCCGTTCGCTATGCCTCTCACAGTGTAATCAGTGTTTTGGGGGAACAGTATATGTGATGATACCATAAAAATGCAGAATATATCTCATCTATCAATTCACAGAGTTTTGTTATTTTTCTTTTTAAATGTTTCTGCAAGTTTCTGCCTACTAAAATGGCGCCATGACATACTACGGTTTTTAGGGTCGAGTGGTCTATTTTGCTCTGATCTATTACCTTTGGTTCCTCAACAAACACTCCATTCGCTTGCCTGTCCTCATTCCCTGACATAAAGTGCACCCCCTTCCCTGTTAGTACTCGCTGTTTCAGAAAACCCCAGACACCCTTTTATGAATTCCTCCCCTTTTAAGTCCCTTGCACTAAAAGAATCCCAGTCAATATTGAAAAGTTAAAATTCTCACTTAATACAAGCCTATTGCAGTTTAGTTTAATTTAGTTCTGTGCATTATTGTAGCATTTACAGAGATACAGTGAAAAACTTGTTCTGCATGACATCCAGTAAAATCATGCTGTGTATGAGTGCACTAGATCCTGTTCTGGAACAGCACACAAAGAGTGCCCATGTTCTGGCATCATCTTGCAATTATAATGGTAATAATAAGGGTTGAAGGAGGAATGCAATTGCTTTAAGGGCTGCAGTCAAACAAAGGGGTGAACGGTCTCCTTCTGTGCCATATGCAAATATGAAAATGTTATGGAATCATGGCAACCTGGTACCATGCTCAGCATGGACATTGTGGGCTAAACGGCCTGTTACTGCACGATATGTGTAGGAAGGAACTGTAGATGGTGGTTTACACTGAAGATAGACACAAAAAGCTGGAGCGACTCAGCGGGTTCAAGCAGTATCTCTGGAGAAAAGGAAGTGGTTCCATTTTGGGTTGAGACCATTCTTCAGACTGAGAGTCAGTGGAGAGGGAAACACGAGGTATGAAAAGGTACATAGAGAAAATGAATGAAAGGTATGCAAAAGGACAAATCAAAGCCAGCAAGGATGATCAAGGAAAGGTGGAGCTGACGGGCGGCACGGTAGCGCAGCGGTAGAGTTGCTGCTTTACAACGAATGCAGCGCCGGAGGCTCAGGTTCGATCCTGACTACGGGTGCTGCACTGTAAGGAGTTTGTACGTTCTCCCCGTGACCTGCGTGGGTTTTCTCCGAGATCTTCGGTTTCCTCCCACACTCCAAAGACGTACAGGTATGTAGGTTAATTGGCGGGTAAATGTAAAAATTGTCCCTAGTGGGTGTAGGATAGTGTTAATGTACGGGGATCACTGGGCGGCACGGACTTGGAGGGCCGAAAAAGGCCTGTTTCCGGCTGTATATATATGATATGATATGATATAATATGACAATGGCCCATTGTTCGCTGTGGAAGAGATGATAACGAGTGAAACTCAGCCGGATGACAGTGAAACTAGTTCGATGACTAGGGGAGGGGGGGGGACGGAACAGAGAATATTGTTCTATGATCAATGTTATACAACCATGCAACAACAGTTTCCTTTCATATGTACCCTCTGAAATAGCAATAGTGCCCCAGGGCATTTCATAAACATGTTACGAAACAAGTAAAATGTTGTTACTGTGCGACACATGATAGAACATTATACATCATCAGATGTTGTGCAGGCCAGCAATAAGGATAACTCTGCTGCAGGCGAGGTCAGATGGAGCACTTAGCCACAAATCCCTCTGGATTTGTTCGCCCAATGAGTCAGCAAACTACTATTGTTTTCTAGTACCTGTTTACCACTAGGAGAAATGGATCCTTCACCGTGGAAGTAATAAGAATTATTTTAAGTGTCAGGAAGCCTTGTGGAGAGTTTGTGAGCAGAACGTTGCATTTAAAGTATTCCAGTAAGTTGCTGCAGTTCCAGTAAGATGCTGCAGATGTTCTACCAATCGGTGGTAGCCGGTGACATCTTCTTCGCTGCCTTGTAGCAGGGCGAAGGCTGCCGACACCAGTAGGATCAACAAACTCATCAGGAAGACTGGCTCCATCCTGGGGGCGGAGTTGGATTCATTGGAGGTGGTCTTGGAGGGGAGGATGCTCCTCAAACTGTAGAGTATCCTGGACAATACAGCTCACACCCTCCATGACACACTAGTCAACCTGAGGAGTACCTTCAGCCACAGACTGGTTCCACCAAGACGCAGGACAGAACGCCACAGGAGAGCCTTCTTCCTTGTGGCTATCAAACTTTACAATTCCTCCCCCTTCTGTCGTGGGGTAGACTAAGACTGACTCCCCCCCCCCCCCCCAATCTTTGCACATCCCCAAAGCCTTTCCACTCGTCACTTTAAATTCATGTTTCATGTATCTATAAGAATAAGGGGTAGGCCATTTAGGACTGAGATGAGGAAAAACTTCTTCACCCAAAGAGTTGTGAATCTGTGGAATTCTCTGCCACAGAAGGCAGTGCAGGCCAATTCACTGGATGTTTTCAAGAGAGAGCTAGATTTAATAGCCTCTTGGATATAATAGCCATTCCAGTCCAATATCCCATATTCAATCAGAATTCAAAGGAGAGGGAGCAGAAATTCCCAGATCTGTCATTATTTTTATCGCCTCTGATGGCTGGGAGCCATATCATATTCTGGCCTATTTTTTTTATCAGGATGTGCACCATAGAAAGCATTTTATTAGGAAGCATCACACTTGGTTTGGGATCAGCTCCATTCTGGACTGCAAGAAATTGCAGCAAATTGTGGACACAGCCCAGGCCATCACACAAACCAACCTCCCTTCTATTGACTCAATTTTTTACTTCATGCTGCCTCGGCAAGGCCAGCAGCGTAATCAAGGACAAGTCGAACCTTGGCCATTCCCTCTTCTCCTCTTCTCCCCTCTCCCATCATGCAAAATGTATAGATACAAGTATGTGAAAACACACACACACCCAGATACAGGGACAGTTTCTTCCCGGCTGTTATCAGGCAACTGAAACATCCTACCACAACCAGAGAGCAGTGCTGAACTACTATCTACCTCTTTGATGACCCTTGGACTATACGTGGCGGCGCCTAACGGCAGCGGCTGACTAGCAGTCTGTCCGTCTTTTTTTTTTCCCTTTTTTTGTTGTGTGTCGGTGTTGGGATGGTTTTTATATATATTTTTTGGTTGTGTATGTGTGGGAGGGGGTGGTGGTGTGGGTGGGTGGGTGTGGGGGGGGGGACTTTTCTCTTCCTCACGGCGCGGGGTGCGGCTCGGCTGCGGGGCCTAACATCGCCCGCTGCGGCTCGGCCGCTGGACTTTACATCACCCGGTGCGGCTTGGCCGCTGGACTTAACAGTGCCCGGTGCAGCTCGGCTGCGGGGCTTAACATCGCCCGGTGCAGCTCGGCTGCGGGGCTTAACATCGCCCGGTGCAGCTCGGCTGCGGGACTTTTCACCGCTGGTGTGGCTCGGCTGCGGGACTTAACATCGCCCGGTGCGGCTCGGCCGCGGGGCTTAACATCGCCCGGTGCAGCTCGGCTGCGGGGCTTTTCACCGCTGGTGTGGCTCGGCTGCGGGACTTAACATCGCCCGGTGCAGCTCGGCTGCGGGGCTTTTCATCGCTGGTGCGGCTCGGCTGCGGACTTGACATCGCCCGGTGCGGCTCGGCCACGGGACTTTACATCGCTGGTGCGGCTCGGCTGCGGACTTGACATCGCCCGGTGCGGTTCGACCACGGGACTTAGCTGCGCAAGGCTTGGTCGCGGGCCTTTCATCGCCCGGTTCGGCCGCGAGACGTTTCAGCGCCCGGTGCGGGGACTGTGCGGGTCGGTCGGGGACGAGCTGTCTGTCCGTGGGCGTGGGGAAGAGAGTGGAAGTTTTGTTGCCTCCATCACAGTGAAGGGGTGTTTGGAGTCACTGTGATGGACGTTTGTGTTGGGGTTATGTGTCTTGTGTTCTTTTTTTCTATGACTGCTATGTAGTTTCGTTCGGTACTTCGGTACCGAACGACAAATAAAGCTCTGTTATACCTGTTATACCTGTTATACTTGATCGGACTTTTCTGGCTTTACCTTGCACTAAATGTTATTCCCTTATCATGTATCTCTACACTGTAAATGGATCGATTGTAAATCTTGTATTGTCTTTCTGCTGACTGGTTAGCATGCAATAAAAGTTTTTCACTTTACCTCTGTACACGTGACAATAAACTAAATTAAACTAAATTAAACTAAACTATTCCATCTCCAAAACTCCTCCAATTATTAACAGTTGGTACAATGACACTGTTAGTATACTTACCGCCTCACAGTGCCAGAGACTTGAGACAATTCTGACTTTGGCTGCTGTCTGCGTGGAGTTTGTACGATCTCTCTGTGACGGCCTAGGTTTCGTCTAGTTAACCTCCCATATACCAAAGATGTGTGAGTTACTAGGTTAGTTGATTGCTGTAAATTGTCCCTGGTGTAGGTACGTGGCATAACCTGGGGGAAGGGGAGTGTTGATGGGAAGATGGAGAGAATAAAATGGAATTAGTGTAAATAGGTGCACGAAGAACATTGCATAATCGGTGGGCTGAAGGGTTTGTTTCCATACTGTATGCCTCTACGATTCAAATTTGCATACAATAGATTACCTTCTGAAGAACAGTATCGCAATATTTTATTCATTTAAAATATGGAGATAAAATATTAGTATTTGGTGCCCATACTTTATTCTTGAGAAGATAATGGTAAGTGGTATCATAGGTAGATAGGGTGGTGAAGAAGGCTTTTGGCCACTCTGTAAAACAATTACCCCACACATCTCCTTTAAACTTTGCATCTTTCAACTTAAAGCTATGCCCTCTGGTCTTTGCTTTCTCCACCCTGGGAGAAATTCTAACTATCTACCCGAGAGTAGGTGATTCTTTAGGTGACTTCTTGATTAGTATGGATGTCAGATGTTTATGGGGAGAAGGCAGGAGAATGGGGTTAGGAGGGAGAGCTAGATCAGCCATGATTGAATGATGGAGTAGACTTGATGGGCTGAATGGCCTAATTCTGCTCCTATTACTTATGACCTTATGACTGGACATGATGCCCAGCAAACTGGACAGCCTTAATCTATAACATCACATGTTTCAGACTAACTGATGTCGACTGGAATATGTTCCAAGAAAGTTCCACAGACGTCAGTGAGTTTGCGGAAGCGGTTACGGACATCATTGCCACAATAACCGATACCATCATCCCCACGGTAAGGGTCAGGATCTTCCCTAACCAAAAACCCTGGGTGGACAGGTCTATTCGCGTGGCCTTGAATGCTCGCACCGCTGCTTACAACTCTGGCCTGGCATCCGGCTGCGAAAGGCAGTGAAGGATGCAAAAAGGAGATACCGGGACAAGATGGAGTCACAGATGGAGCATCTGGACACCAGGCGCCTTTGGCAGGGGCTACGGACAATAACTAGCTACAGGTCCAGCACCCCCTCAACCGGAAGTGCCGGCTGCTCCTTAGCTGACGACCTGAACTCTTTTTATGCACGGTTTGAGACGGGTAACACCACCAGCTCGCCGTCTAAAAACAGCACCGAAGGGGCGCTGGCTAGCGAGGCTGGAGGGGGATCCACCGCCGGGGATGTGCACACATTCTCGGTGTCGGAGCATGACGTGAGGTGGGCTCTGACGCGTGTGAACACGAGGAAAGCTGGAGGCCCAGATGGTATATCTGGGCGGGTACTAAAGTCTTGTGCTACTCAGCTTGCTCCAGTGCTCACCACAATATTCAACCTCTCCTTGGCCAAGTCCGTGGTCCCTGCATGCTTCAAAAGATCCATCATTGTACCGGTGCCAAAGAATGCCTCTCCAGCGTGTTTAAATGACTACCGACCAGTGGCCCTCACCTCGGTTGTCATGAAATGCTTTGAGAGGCTAGTCAAGAAGCACATCTGCGCCCTCCTTCCTCGCAACATGGACCCGCTACAGTTCGCATACCGTCCGAACAAGTCCACGGATGATGCGGTCTCCCAGGTTCTACACACCGCGCTCTCTCATCTGGACAGCCAGGGGGGCTATGTGAGGATGCTGTTCATTGACTTTAGTTCAGCATTCAACACAATAGTCCCCAGCAGACTGGTTGAGAAGCTGCTGGAACTGGGGCTTAGCACCCCTCTGTGTGCCTGGGTCCTGGACTTTCTCACCGCCAGGCCCCAAGTGGTCAGGATGGGGGAACACACATCTAGCTCCCTCACCCTGAACATAGGATCCCCCCAGGGTTGCGCCCTTAGCCCCCTACTGTACCCCCTGTACACACATGACTGTGGGGCCAGGTTCAGCTCAAACTCCATCATCAAGTTTGCTGATGACACTGTGGTGGTGGGCCGGATCTCCAACAACGATGAGGAGGCCTACCGGGAGGAGGTGGCTGATCTGGCACTCTGGTGTCAGGACAATAGCCTCCTCTTGAATGTTACTAAAACGAAGGAGCTGATTGTGGACTTCAGAAGGGCTAAACATCCAAGGACGTACACGCCACTGGAGATAAATGGGTCTACTGTGGATAGGGTGAGCAGTTTTAAATACTTGGGAGTCCGCATCACAGAGGATCTGACGTGGGCAACGCACATTGCCGCACTGGTGGGTAAGACAAAGCAGCGCCTTTACCACCTCAGACAACTGAGGAAATTCAGAGTGTCTCTGAGGATCCTTCATTGCTTCTACTCTGGGGCTGTAGAGAGCATCCTGTCCGGCAACATTACAGTCTGGTTTGGGAACAGCACTGCCCAGGACAGGATGGCCCTGCAAAGAGTAGTGCGTTCGGCAGAACGCACCATGGGAACTACACTCGTCCCCCTGCAGGACCTATACATCAGGAGGTGCAGATCCAGAGCAAGCAATATCATGAGGGACCCCTGCCACCCCAGTAACGGACTGTTCTAGATGCTACGATCAGGCAAACGCCTCAGCTGTCACGCTGTGAAAACGGAGAGCATGAGACAGAGTTTCTTCCCACAGGCCATCAGGACTGTCAACTTGTATAACTCCAGAGACTAAATTTTTGTCTACACTATTTATTTTTAGTAACTTATTAACTTATTATATGCTGTAACTGTAATTCTTTTGTGCACAATCCGCAGGCATTGCCACCTTCATTTCACTGCACATCGTGTATGTGTATGTGACAAATAAATTTGACTTGACTTGACTTGACTTGACTAATGAATTTTGTAGCTTGAGGGAGCTAGAAGATAATAACATTCTGCAGAATATCCTGCCATTGGCCTAGTGAGTGCATTGCTAAATAGGTCTTCTTGGAATATCAGAGGCAACAGTACTTGGCTTGCTGATAATATTACAGCTCCACCCAAAGTAAATGGAATTGAAATTCAGTGGGCAAAAGGCTACAGTTTTAATGATCTTAAGTTTCTTTTACTGCTCAAGTTAAACATTACTCTTGCTGCTTGCAATTTCTTCTGGCGTTTCCACAACTCTTGTTGCTAAATTATAGCATTAGGGACAAATCCCAATGCATATCTTACACATAAAACATTTAGTATTTGATTATTTTTTAAGCTGCCCCAAGAGATTGGCAAGTCGTTACACATTAGTTATCTTTTGCCACCAGGATTCAGAGATTTCAACTGTTTATCTTATGGTACTAACTAGATAACGGACAAAATAACATATGTAAGGAGTCAGACGTTAATCCAGATGGTTTCACCAGTAGATGCGAGATGCTGCTGCTCTATTGCAGGTGAATCAGGCCTGGTTTGCTCAGGTTCCAGCTCCTGCAGTCTCTCTTGTCTCCTGGTTCTGCATCACACAGTTGCTGACTTACCATCGGCCGTCAGCGCACGATTCCCCCCAACATTTCCTTTCACGTTTGTATTTCTCTTTCACTATTTTTATTTCCCTCTCTAGATACTGAGGTTAATAGGGCAGAATAATGCAGTGAGAACACAGCAACTTTTTTATAATAACATTAAATCTTGTATAAAATATCTCATCGAAGTACATTGTGGCAAGTCAGCGGAAGGTAGTTATGATGAGCTGGGATCAGGGAAAGCATTGCAGAATTAATTGATGCTGACTTGAGAACTGAATAAACTCTACTATTGCATTTTCACTGTGAGTATTTAAATTTTTATTTCCAAGCTAAAGGCATAAGCTAAGTGCCAGAGATGCTAAAAATCTAAAGTAAAACACAAAATAGTGGAGGTAGCACTCGGTCAGGCAGCATCTCTAGGGGGAGAAGATTAGTTGTTTTTAGAGATACAGCACGGAAACAGGTCCTTCGGCCCACCACATCAGCACCGACCTGCAATCCCCACACATTAACACGATCTTACACACACTAGGGACAATTTACATTTATACCAAGCCAATTAATTGACAAAACCCGTATGTCTTTGGAGTGTGAGAGGAAACTGAAGATCTTGGAGAAAATCCACACAGTCATCGGGAGAACGTTCAAACTCCGTACAGAGAGCACACGTAGTCAGAAATGGACCCAGGTCTCCGGCACTGTAAACACTGTAAAGCTGCAACACCACACCATCCGTTAATGGTTCATATTGATTTTATCATTCACCATTCTATTTTTTCTGATCATTTCACATTTGATTCCTCTTGTTTATTCCTCTCTTCCACATCTTTTGTCATCCACCAAGCTTTATCACTTTCTTTCACCCAGCTTTCCCCCACTTTTATCAATTCAATTGATCCCGCCCTACCCTCCCACGGACTATCCTTCTATTTTATATTCCATACCCAACATCTTCAGCAACTCTGCAATTTAAATCTCCTGCTCAGATGAAGAACATCAAAAGAACTATGTTCTCTCTCCACAGATGCCGTCTGGCTGACTGAGTGTTTCCAGCATTCTCTGTTTCATTTCAGATTTCCAACATCTGCAGTTTTCTGCAAAACAAAATGGGTTGGAGAAACTCGGCAGGTCAGGCAGCACCTGTGCAGGGAATGGACCAGTCACATTTCAGTAGTTGCTGCCTTACACCACCAGAGACCCAAGTTTGATCTTGACTACAGTTGCTGTCTGTACCAAGTTTGTACGTTCTCCCTGTGACCGCATGGGTTTTCTCCAGGTGCTCTGGTTTCCTCCCACACTCCAAAGGCGTGCGGGTTTGTAGGGTAATTTGGCATCTGTAAATTGTAAATTGTCCTTAGTGTGTAGGATAATGGTAGTGTACAGAGATCGCTGGTCGGCGCGGATTTGCTGAGCCGAAAGGGCCTGTTTCCGCATTGTATCTATAAACTAAACTAAACTAAACTAAACTAAACCATCACTGCCCAGGGCAAGAATATCCATTCTCGGGTAAGGCCATCAAAATGAAACACGATGCTCCAGGTTTGGTCTCACCAAGCCCTGCATAATCGTAGCAAAATGTTCCGTTTCGATGCTTAGGCCTCTTGTAATGACAGCCACCACCATCTCATTTGCCTTTTGCCAACTGGCTCCAACAGCTTGTTTGTTTTCAGTGACTGATGTAAAAGGATACCCAAATCCTTCTGTACATCAATATTTCCAAGTCTATCACCATTCAAATAATACTCTGCCTTTTTTCCCGTCAAAGTGGATAACGTTATAATTATACTATATTTGCCATGGATTTCCACAATCTACTATCTTGCCTTAATCTCCTTGAAATCTCTTTAAATCCTCCTTACTATTCACAACTCTACTCAGTTTTCAGTCGATGTAAACTTAATAATATAACACTGATTCCCTCATCCAATCCTTGATAATGTTGCGATTGCCATGGGCTCAAGCACTGATCTTTGTCGCACCACATCAGTCGTTACCTACCATGCTGAAAAAGACCCGGACATTACCCTCTGTTTAGGAGCGTAGACACAAAATGCTGGAGTAACTCAGCGGGTCAGGCAGCGTCTCCAGACAAAAGGAATAGGTGACGCTTCGGGTCAGAACCCTTCTACCTGTAAGTCAACCCATTTTTGATCCATGGCACTATGTTGTTCCCATTCAGCCTGGTGGACTCTAGTATGAGGGATCTCAAGGCATTGAGGACGAGGTTGAGGAGAAATCTCTTCACACCAAGGCTGTGGAACCTGTGGAATTCTCTGTGGAGGCCCCGTCACTGAATACATTTAAGATGATAGATTTACAGTATGGATACAAACCACTATATAGAACTTAGAAAAGTACAGCACAGGAATAGGCCCTTCAGCCTATAATGTCTGTGCTGGACATGATGTCAAGATAAACTAATCTCCTGTCTACATCCCTCTGTTCCCTACATATCCATGTGCCTGTCTGAGATCCTCTTAAACACCACTTCTTAAACATATCTTCTTCCACCACCACCCCTGGCACCCACCACCATCAGCATAAAAAAAAAACGTGCCACACATCTCCTTTAAACTTTACCTCCCACACTTGAAAGCTATGCACTCTAATCTTTAACATTTCCGCCCTGGGGATAAATGTTCTGACTGTCTGCTCCATCTATTCCTCTCATAATTTTATATACATATCTATAGGAGAGTAAAAAGATGGTGTTTTAAAGAGGATCTACCATAATCGATTGACTAACAGAGCAGGCTCAAAAGGTATAATGGCCAACACTTGCACCGACTTTGCATGCAAACCTTTTCCATTGTACTACATTAATGAGCCAAATCATTATGACCGCCTGCCTAACATGCTGTTGGTCCTCCGTGTGCCGTCAAAACAGCGCCGACCTGCCGAGGCATGGACTCTACAAGACCCCTGAAGGTGTTCTGTGGATCTGGCACCAAAACATTAGCAGCAGATCCTTCAAGTCCTGTAAGTTGAGAGGTGGAGCCGCCGTGGATCGGACTTGTTGATCCAGCACATCCCACAGATGCTCAATTGGGTTGAGGTCTGCAGAATTTGGAGGCCAGGGCAACACCGTGAATACTTCATCATGTTCCTCAAACCATTCCTGAACAATGTGTGCAGTGTGGCAGGGCGCGTTCTCCTGCTGAAAGAGGCTGCTGCCATCAGGGAATACCATTGCCATGAAGGGGTGTACCTGGTCTACAACGATGTTTAGGTAGGTGACACGTGTCAAATTGACATCCACATGAATGGCCGGACCCAGGGTTTCCCAGCAGAACATTGCCCAGAGCATCACACACCCTTCACCGGCTTGCCATCTTCCCACAGTGCCTGCTGGTGCCATCACTTCCCCAGGTAAATGGCGCACACGTACACAGCCATCCACGTGATCTAAAAGAAATCGGGACTCATCGGATCAGGCCGCCTTCTTCCACTGCTCCACGGTCCAGTTGCGATGCTCGCTTGCCCAATGTAGGTGTTTTCGATGGTGGACAGGGGTCAACATGGGCACTCTGCCCCATATGCAGCAGGGTGCAATGCACTGTGTATTGTGACACATTCCTCCCGTGACCACCATTAACATTTTCTGTGACTTGTGCCACAGTAGACCTTCTGTCAGTTCGGACCAGATGGGATAGCCTTTGTTGCCCTCGTGCATCGATGAGCCTTGGGCACCCAACACCCTGTTGCCGGTTTGTGGTTTGTTCCTCCTCGGACCACTGTCGGTAGGTACTCACCACTGCTGACCAGGAGCACCCCACAAGTCTTCCCATTTCAGAGATGCTCTGACCTAGTCATCTGGCCATAATAATTTGACCCTTGTCAAAGTCGCTCAGTTCTTTACTCCTGCTGATTTCTCCTGCATCCAACACATCAACTTCAAGAACTGACCGTCATGCGCTGCCTAATATATCCCACCCTTTGACAGGTGCCATTGTAACAAGATAATCAATGTTATTCACTTTGCCTGTCAGTGGTCATAATGTTTTGGCTCATCAGTGTATATCGTAGGCCTTCTGGATACTTTAAGACACAGAGTTCCACAGAGAAAGAGGGAAGACAAAGATTGAAGAGAGGGAATAGTCAGCAAGAGGAGTAATGTACAGGGGAGAACATGCAGGAATTCTCTAAAGAGGAGCTGTCAGTGGCATTTAGCAACAGAAGGAAAAGACGAGTCCACAGCAGAATCTGGTCAAGTGTTGCAACTGCACTATGTAAATTGGAAAGCACACTGATGGCCTCTAGTGGCCATCATATTACCAACAGTTTTGTTCTCCTGCATGAGATCTTTTTGGAGCAAGGCATCCCAAATGCACATTTAATGAGATTTAAGGCAATGCCACCTGCAAAAACTTATTCTACACATATGAGCCCATTGAATTGCATGGCCAAATCCCGATGGTCCAAGAGTCACGGTGGTGCAGCGGTAGAGTTGCTACCTTTGCTGCCTTTGCGGTAGAGTTGCTACGGTTGCAGCGCCTGAGACCCAGGCTTGATCCCGGGTACGGGTGCTGTCTGTACGGAGTTTGTTTGTTCTCCCCGTGACAACGTAGGTTTTCTCTGAGATCTTCGGTTTCCTCCCACACTCCAAAGACGTACAGGTTTGTAGGTTAATTGGCTTGGTATAGTGTAAAAATTGTCTCTAGTGTGTGTAGGATAGTGTTAATGTGCGGGGATCGCTGGTCGGTGTGGACAGTGGGCCGAACGGCATGTTCCCATGCTGTGTCTCTAAACTAAACTAAACTAAACTAAAGTCAGACATAGATGCAAAAGAGAAACTGGCCCTTCAGCCAACAGAATCCATGATGATCATCAAACACCCATTTTTATACTAATCTACCTTAATTCATTTCATTCTTACAATCTCTTTAACTCTCCCTGATCCCTTCTGAATCTCCCTAGATTGTCCAACTCTTTTGTACACTAGTAACAAAGTACAAAGAGTCAATTAACTCCCAACCCACATGTCTTTGGTATGGGGGAATCAACCTCAGCAGCTCTATGGTGTTGGATCCCACCAGAGCCTCACAGTTCCAGCAACCGTGGTTTATTATTGACCTCCAGTGCTGTCCGTGTGGACTTTACAGGTTCTCCCTGTGACCGCGTGGGTTTCCTCCGGGTGCTGTGGTTTCCTCCCACATTATAAAGGATCAGGAGGAAGAGGTTTGTGCAAGTAATATCAAATTGTGCAACGCTCTCCATTTGAGGCTTGTCGCAATGCTGACAACCTCTGTGCACACGTGCATCATGGAATATATGTGCATCTTAGGCCAGCATGGTGGCACAACAGTAGATCTGTTAACTTACAGCATCAGAGACCCGGGCTCCACCATGACTACGGGTGCGCTCTGTACAGAGTTTGTATGTTCTTCTCGTGACGGCGTGGTTTTCCCCAGGTGCAACGGTTTCCTCCCTCATTCCAATGATGTACAGATTTGTAGGTTAATTTGCCTTCAGTAAAAAAAAATTAAATTGTCCCTGGCATGTAGGATACCGTAGTGCTAGTGTGGGAGGATCACTGCCCGGCGCGGATTCGGTGGGCCAAAGGGCCTGTTTGCACACCGTATCTCTAAACTAAACTAAACTAAACTTACGTGCATCATAGATGCATCATGGAATATACCTGCATCTTACTTGAATAATGGTTGTCAGAAGCAGTCCATTGGTATTCATTTGGGTTTGCCTGTTAAAATCTATTTTGGTAATGCATAAAACATTGGACTATGCATTAGAATTTGCAGGCCCTTGCATCTGTTTAACAATTCCGAAAGCATTTCACAGCCTCCAAAATAATCATGAATGGTTGACAACTTATGCCCAGCATGATCATGTTGGCCAGACATTATTTTTCAATAGCTTTGACTGCTCAATTTATGTGGATTCCACCAGTCAATTTAAGATTTGAATCATGATACAAACTCATTAACTACTTCCAATGCTCCAGAGCTTTGTATTAATCCCTGCAGTCTTTAAATCTGCTTGTTTCAATAAACATGCATGTAACAATACTGCAGTAAACTTATCTTGAGACCCACAGCCTCTTACGGTCCCTGGTGTAGTGGGCTGTCTAACTTTTGTCTCCATTTTTTGTTCTTTTTATGATGAATTGAATCTGGTCTCAAAATTCTATCGGCGACAGCTGGCTTGTCACCAGGTATCGTTGCTTATTGCGGGCGCTGTCGCATGCTGTCCCCAGGTTTGCTAGGTTCTCTTAGATGCATTTAGAAGCACATAATATTAAAATAAGAAAAGTCATTTCAAAATACCATAAAATGCTTGTGTTTAACCAATTTATTTACCGTCAGGACATTTGACAAGTAGATTGGAAGAGACAGTTTAACGGTCAGGTAAGTGTGGGAATTTTTGCGATGTTTATGGCCATCGGCCATTACATTTAAAGTGGGCTCCAAACCCAGATATTCAACCCAAAGCCAGATATGCATCTCCCGTACATTTTCAAAGAATGCCCACACACTTTTCACAAAAATCCACATAACCACTTAAAAAATTTTTTTTTTTAATACAGCTATTAGTAAACTGGAAGTAAATCCAGTTTATGCCTTGTTACAATGAAGCTTAGTTTTTAAGTAACCCATACAAGATGTTATAGTTCAAAACTCTCAAGTACTTATCGACTTGTCAGTGATTTCAGCGAAAATTAGGACGCCGGAGAAGCATTGACAGCGTGGGAATTTTGCGATGTTTCCGAAGACGGTGTAATCTCGACCTGACTCGGCATTGTCGTGGTCATTGTCGTCGGGTAAAAGAAAATTTTGGCGATCTGCTACGACTTTGACAGTCGCCGGCAGTGGCCAAAATTCACCTAGTGGGACAGGCCCTTTAGTTTTAGTTGAGTTTAGTTTAGCGTTTCAGCAAAGAAAAAGTGCCCTTCAGCCCACCAAGTCCATGACGAAAATCAATCACCAGTTCACACAAGTTCTGTTATCCCCCTTTCGTATCCACTCCCTGCACATGAGGGGCTATTTACAGACTAATTAACCCATAAAGCAGCACGTCTTTGGGATGTGGAAGGAAACCACACCACGCAGAAGAAACCCTTGCCGTCACAGAGAGAATATGCAAACTCCACACACAAACAGCACCTGAGGTCAGCATCGAACCTGCGTCTCTGACTCTGTGGGGCAGCACCTCTCACAGCTGCATCACCGAGCTGCCCCTGGTGAAGAATGGTGAAGAATTGTACATGGATAAAGGGAGAAGAAAGAAATAAGCATTCTCGATCAAGAAAGATTATTCCAGGCAAATCTTGCAGGTCCAATTAATCTATAATTCCAGCCTCTAAACAAAATGTTAATTAAACGAGAGAATATGGAGTCAAATTTGTCCCCTTCCAATAAGCGGTTTCTGGGAGATTAACAGTTGCTTCAGGTGAAGCTGTTACTCATGCAGTCCCCATTTTCTACTCGGCTGGTTCCATTTCTTGTGCTTGATGATTTCACAGAAGGGATAGAGAGTAAACGTGAGGTGCAAGCAAACAGCTCAAGAAGATGATACAATCAACCCGACTCTAAGCCGCTTCAAACCAGAGGTGTGTCCATTATTCAGAGCTGACAATGTTTCTCAGAGTACATGATGCAGGGTGACTTAATGAATAGGAGAGAATGGATAAACAAGTTGAAGTGGAGAGTGAAAGGCAGAGAACGATAAAATGCTTGGGGCTACACTGCAGTGACAGGAAGAGAAACTATTCTCTAAATTTCTATAAAATGGCAAGAATCCTCTCAGTGTGAAAGATTCCCCAGTTCCAGTTTATAGGTCATTTCTTTATATAACAACAGTCTGGATTTGGAGCAGGGGTGCGGCCTTAAAGAGGTTATTAAACCTGAAGCTACATTAAATCGCAAGGAAGGGAACGCAAAATTGAGAAAGGACAGAGCTAGATTAAGTGATCAGATGGAACAACGACTGATTCAGTTTAACCACACTTCTGAGGTAATTGACTTTAGGCTTAAAATGAGAATTGAATCTAAATGAGGAAACATCTGTGCCTGAGGATTAATGGGGATTTAAAGCCCTTATCCTAAAGTTATTGGATTGGAAATTAAATCATGTAGAGCGCATTGATCTGAATTGGAAAATTGATAGCAAGGTGGCAACACATTCCCTGTGTGCACTGCGGAAATGGATCATGGGCCACCATGCAGTTGGCATGCACATGATGGAGGGCACTGAGCATGTGGTATGGTGCACATAGGCATTTCAGTTCATATTGCAACTTGCTGCTGGCAGATTGAAGCATTAGCTGCAGGAGGAGAGGGTGCAAAAGGGTGATTTACCAGAAGGCTGCCTGGATTAGGTGGTATTAGCTATCAGGAGGTTGGACAAACTTGCATTGTTTTCACTGGAACTCGTGAAGATGAGTGGTGAACTAACAGAAGTATATAAAGTTACGAAAGGCATAGGTAGGGTAGATAGTCCCAGAGTGCAAATGTCAAAGATTAGAGGGCATAGCTTTATGGGGAGAGGGGCAAAGTTTAAAAGAAATGTATGAGGCAAGTTTTTTTACACTGAAGTAGTGGGAGCCTGGAATGCACTGCCAGGGGTGGTGATGGAGGTAGATACGATAGTGGCTTTAAAGAGGCTTTTTTCTTGCTATGTGGATATGCAGAAAATGTGTGGATATAGTTCATGTGCAGGCAGAAGAGATTAGATTTTCTTGGCATTATGGTCGGCACAGACATTGTGGGACAAGGGACTTGTTCCTTGGCTTTTCTATGTTCTTGTTAGGGGCCCATCATTAAAGCAAGCCATGCAATCTTCATTGATGGACAGATTGTACAATTTTGGGCCTGTGAGGGCCTGTGTATCAACAGCTCCTGACTTGGTAGGAGATCAGTCTTGTGGGCTCACTCGTCTTGTGTGACTCTTGAAATTCCACTCTGATACTAAGCTGAAGGTCAATAGATCACACACACACACACACACACACACAAAAACACACACACACTCACACACACACACACACACACACACACACACACACACACACACACACACACACACACACGTAATATATGTTGTATGCCTCAGAAAGTTACCATTCTGCCCCTCCCTCCCTTGAAATACAATAGGAAACTTGCTTGAGTCCAAAGTTCAGCATCATTTTGATCTGTGTTTTTACATGTTTCTGGTCCCATTATTTTTTTCTCTCTGGTCAAGGCAGCAAAATGCATTGTTCTGTTGAAGTGGGGTGTAAAATATTCACTGGAAATAGCATCATGACGGTCAAGCTAGTGAGCGAAAGGTCCAAGGTGTGCATTAAAAATCTGTGGTAGCTGAGAAAGGTAAGGTTCGTTAATTAAATAATTTGAGTGTTTATTTGAGAATCTAATGTCAGTTATGGTAAAAATGAATCGACCAGATTAGCTTTTCGAAATAATGAATGGGATGAGGGAGTTATGGGTAAGAACAAAGTTTCTTGCATAGCACTCCTTGACTTGGAAGGTGAACTGTGCTAACGTATTGAACTGCTGCAACCTCTCTATTGCAGGAAACTTCCACGGTACTAGTGGGCAGGAAATTCAGGGATTCGGACTGGAATGCTGAAGGAACATGGTGGCGCAGCGGGTACAGCTGCTGCCTCACAGAGCCAGAGACCCGGGTTCGATCTAGGCCTCAGGTGCTGTCTGTGTGGAGTTTGCACATTCTCCCTGTGACTGTGTGGGTTTCCTCTGGGTGCACCGGTTTCCTCCTCCATCCCAAGGCTGTGCAGGTTTGTAGCTTTATTGGCATCTATAAATTGTCCCCTAGTGTTTAAGGAGTGGATAAGAAAGTGGGATAACATGGAAATAGTGTGAATGGATCATCAATGGTCGGTGTGGACTCAGGGTGCCAAAGGTCCTGTTTCCATGTGGTATCTTTAAGAAAAGCAGTAAATTTCCAAATCAGGGGGTTTCATTAATATTCTATAAGCAAGAAAATGCCCATCCACATCTAGTAGATATGTGAGTCTAAACACACACCAACGGGCTTTGCACTGATATGCCCTATGAGGGGGCTTTATTATTACTGCTTTCACACAAGGCCAGCTTCAAGAAGGTGGACCTCTCAAAGGTCATAAATGCTGTTCTTTCCTTCATAATCCACACGACACGTTGAAATTTTTAAAAAGTTGTTGTTGGAACAAGTTGTCTCAGAATAAGTGTGGCTATGTTGCTTTCTTTCGGTATAAAGTTTATACATAACATATAACAACATATAACAACTACAGCATGGAAACAGGCCTGTCCGGCCCTACCAGTCCACGCCGACCATTTTCCCTGACCTAGTCTCATCTACCTGCACTCAGACCATAACCCTCTAATCCCCTCTTATCCATATACCTATCCAATTTACTCTTAAATAATAAAATCGAGCCAGCCTCCACCACTTCCACCGGAAGCCCATTCCATACAGCCACCACCCTCTGAGTAAAGAAGTTCCCCCTCATGTTACCCCTAAACCTTTGTCCCTCAATTCTGAAGCTATGTCCCCTTGTTGGAATCTTCCCCACTCTCAAAGGGAAAAGCCTACCCACGTCAACTCTGTCCGTCCCTCTCAAAATTTTAAAAACCTCTATCAAGTCCCCCCTCAACCTTCTACGCTCCAAAGAATAAAGACCCAACCTGTTCAACCTCTCTCTGTAGCCTAAGTGCTGAAACCCAGGCAACATTCTAGTAAATCTCCTCTGTACCCTCTCCATTTTGTCGACATCCTTCCTGTAATTTGGCGACCAGAACTGCACACCATACTCCAGATTCGGCCTCACCAATGCCCTGTACAATTTTAACATTACATCCCAACTTCTATACTCGATGCTCTGATTTATAAAGGCAAGCATACCAAACGCCGCCTTCACCATCCTATCCACATGAGATTCCACCTTCAGGGAACAATGCACAGTTATTCCCAGATCCCTCTGTTCCACTGCATTCCTCAATTCCCTACCATTTACCCTGTACGTCCTATTTTGATTTGTCCTACCAAAATGCAGCACCTCACACTTATCAGCATTAAACTCCATCTGCCATCTTTCAGCCCACCCTTCCAAAAGGCCCAAATCTCTCTGTAGACTTTGAAAATCTACCTCACTATCAACTACTCCACCTATCTTAGTATCATCTGCATATTTACTAATCCAATTTGCCACACCATCATCCAGATCATTAATGTAAATAACAAACAACAGTGGACCCAACACAGATCCTTGGGGTACTCCACTAGACACTGGCCTCCAACCTGACATACAATTGTCAACCGTTACCCTCTGGTATCTCCCATTCAGCCATTGTTGAATCCATCTTGCAACCTCACTATTAATACCCAACGATTTAACCTTCTTAATCAACCTTCCATGTGGAACCTTGTCAAATGCCTTACTGAAGTCCATATAGACACATCCACAGCCTTGCCCTTATCAATTTCCCTGGTAA
The DNA here is from genome assembly GCF_053455715.1 of Rhinoraja longicauda. Lineage (NCBI taxonomy): Eukaryota > Metazoa > Chordata > Chondrichthyes > Rajiformes > Arhynchobatidae > Rhinoraja > Rhinoraja longicauda. Next base: position 15,699,442 of record NC_135965.1, on the reverse strand, counting down.
CCTCTTCAAAAAATTCAAGAAGATTAGTCAAACATGACCTTCCAGGCACAAATCCATGTTGACTGTTTCTAATCAGGCCTTGATTATCCAAATAATTATATATATTGTCCCTAAGTATCTTTTCCATTAATTTTCCCACCACAGACGTCAAACTAATAGGTCTATAATTGCTAGGTTTACTTTTAGAACCTTTTTTAAACAAAGGCACAACATGCGCAATGCGCCAATCTTCCGGCACCATCCCCGTTTCTAATGACGTTTGAAATATTTCCGTCATAGCCCCTGCTATTTCTGCACTAACTTCCCTCAATGTCCTAGGGAATATCCTATCAGGACCTGGAGACTTATCCACTTTTATATTTTTCAAAAGTGTCCGTACCTCCTCTTCTTTAATCCTCCTAATTTCCATCACTACTCTACTTGTTTCGCTTACCTCACATAATTCAATATCCTTCTCCTCGGTAAATACCGAAGAAAAGAAATTGTTTAATATCTCCCCCATTTCTTCCGGCTCAGCACATCGCTGTCCACTCTGACTCTCTAATGGACCAATTTTATCCCTCACTATCCTTTTGCTATTGACATATCTGTAGAACCCCTTGGGGTTTACTTTTACATTACTTGCCAAAGCAGCCTCATATCTTTTTTTCGCTTTTCTAATTTCCTTCTTAAGATTCCTTTTACATTCTTTATATTCCTCAAGAACCTCATTTACTCCCTGCCGCTTATATTTATTGTATATCTCCCTCTTTTTCCGAACCAAGTGTCCAATTTCCCTGGAAAACCACGGCTCTTTCAAATTATTATTCTTTCCTTTCCACCGAACAGGGACATAAAGACTCTGTACTCTCAAAATTACATGAGTGTAAAAGATTGGCCAGTAGTTTTAAAATCCATCATTGACCTTGCAAATATTTCATTATACCTTCTCTTGTGCCTCCAGATTCAGGGACAGTTTCTTCCCAACTGTTATCTGGCAACTGAACCATCCTATCAGCAGCTAGACAGTGGTCTTGAGCTACTCTTTACCATTGGAGACCCTCAGATTATCTTTAATTAGACTATACTGGACTTTATCTTGCACTAAATGTTATTCCCTTTATCATTTACAAAGCCCTACAAAGCCCTACAAAGCCCTACAAAACCTACAAAGCCCTCCATAACCTGGCCCCATCCTACCTGACTGACCTCCTCCACAGACACGCTCCCACCCGCACCCTCCGCTCTGCTGCTGCTAACCTCCTGTCCCCCCCCCCCCCCATCCGGACCAAACTCAGATCCTGGGGGGACAGGGCTTTCTCCATCGCTGCTCCCACCCTCTGGAACTCACTACCTCAAACCGTCAGAGACTCCTCCTCACTCACCACATTCAAAACATCACTGAAGTCTCACCTGTTCAGCACTGCCTTCAACCACTGACCGTCACCTCACCTTCTTTTTCCTTTTCTGTTCGTTTACTTATTTATCTATTTATTTTCTTCTCTATGTTTTAGTAAACCCTGTAAAGCGTCTTTGAGTGTTTAGATGTAATGCATATATAAATGTAATGCATTATTATTATTATTATTATTTATCGGCACACTGTGGACGGCTCGATTGTAATTATATACAGTTTTTTCACTGGCTGGTTAGCACGTAACAAAAGCTTTTCACTGTACTTCAGTACACGTGACAAGAAACTAAAATAACCTACACTAAATCATATAATTTCATAACCTGAGTGAACATTAAACTGCTTGCAGTGTTCTAAATAAGGTTCCATGTCAAGTTACGTCGAGTTTGTTGTCATATGCACAAGGACAGTGAGGTGCAAGTACAATTAAAATTTAGCTTGCAGCAGCAGCATCACAAGCACATTGATTCAAACAAACACACATGAACATAAATCAGTCATATATTGCACGTATAATTCCACAAGAGAATGATTAGAAAAAAGAACGTAAAAAATAAACACATGAGGCCAATATACAATTATTAAAAAAACAAGCAAACCCATGGCAATGCAAGAGGTTCGATTATTGGCCTCAAAACAAAGCTCGATTCCATTGTCTAGGTAGGATTAGGGTAGGTAGGATTAGGGTAGGTAGGATTAGGGTAGGTAGGATTAGGGTAGGTAGGATTAGGGTAGGTAGGATTGGAGTAGGTAGGATTAGGGTTGTGCAGGTTCGTTCAAGAACCCGATATGTATTGGAAAGTAGCTGCTCCTAAACTTGGTGTTGTAGTTTAGTTTAATTTAGTTTAGAGATGCAATGCAGAAACAGGCCCTTCAGCCCACTGAGACCCACAGACCAGCGATTCCCACACATTAACACTGTCCTGCGCACATTAGGGGCAATTCGCATTTATACCAAGCCAATTAACCTTCAAGCCTCTACGTCTTTGGAGTGGGAGGAAATCGAAGATCTCAGAGAAAACCCGCACGGTCACGAGGAGAACGTACAAACTCCGCAAGGACAGCACCCGTAGCCAGGATCTAATTCGGGTCTCTTGTGCTGCAAGCATTGTAAAGCAGCAACTCTACAGCTGTGCCAACGTGCCACCCCAAAGGTCTTGCAGGTCTTGATGCTACTGCACCTCCTGCCCAATGGCAGTAGCGAGAAGAAGGTACAGCCCAGAAGGTGGGGATCCTTGATGATAGATGCTGCTTATTGATGACTACAGTGGTGGGTAGGGCAGTGCCCATAATGGACTGGGCTTTGTGCTCATGCATTCCAGTTCATTAGAATGACCATTACAGGTCTTGATGCAACCAGTCAGTACATCTGTAAGTTATGAATAAACTTAAATTAGGCTCACAGATTTTGAATTATATTCCGCTGGAGCAAATAGTGGGATGTCAGCAAAGAAACACCATGACTTTCAGCCGTGCCAAATTTAAAGCCACTTAATTTACAGCATTCTAAACAGCATTCGCTGGTTCACCACAGTCTTTCTCAGTGACTCTGTGATTCAATGGTTAGCCATGCAGACATTGCGACATCATTTTTAAAATGATAAATAGTTGAAAAGGAAATATTTGAAAATATTTGAAAAATAGTCAGGGTGTCACAATCACGTTTAGTGAGAGACTAAACACAAATGTAAGTGCTACATACTGAAGCTTTTCCTCTTTCAAGCACACAAGGCCATCTGAGTTAATGGCAAAGATAATAGAGCAGAGCAAGATAGACCACTCGACCCTAAAAACCATAGTATGTCATGGCGCCATTTTAGTAGGCAGAAACTTGCAGAAACATTTTAAAAGAAAAATAACAAAAATCTGTGAATTGATAGATGAGATATATTCTGCATTTTTATGGTATCATCACACATACTGTTCCCCCAAAACACTGATTACACTGCGAGTGGCATAACGGATGGCGGGTTTTGCTTACTAAAATGGCTCCTTTGCGCACTACACTTCAGTATAGGTGATTTCGACAGAGTGGTCTATCTTGCTCCACTCTATTATCTTTGGTTAATGGTTCAATGGTTCTTTATTGTCACGTATGCACACTGAAGTGGACTTCTTTTGCACAACACACAAATGCACTGTCACCATATTTTGGCACCATTTGCAAAGAAAAAGTGCAAAGTCCAAAGTCCAAAGTCCGGTCCACATGCTGGAAGTACTGGCCAAGGTAAGCCTTAGGCTGCTGCGGGCTTAGTTTAGTTTAGGCTAGTTTAGAGATACAGCATGGAAACAGACCCTTTGGCCCACCGAGTCTGCGCTGACCAGCAATCCCCGCACACTAACACTATCCTACACACGCACTAGGGACAATTTACAATGTTATCAAAGCTAACAAACTTCTATGTCTTTGGAGTGTGGGAGGAAACCGGAGAACCTGGGGAAAACTCACACAGGTCACGGGGAGAACGTAAAGACAGCACCCATGGTCAGGATCAAACCCAGGTCTTGATGCTGTAAGACAGCAACTCTACCACTGTGCTACAACACAATGTCCCTCTCCTCGCCTGACTGCACTGTGTCCTGGCGTGTCCCTCCTGCAGCCGACCTTGAAGGCGCTGGAAGCAATACTCCGGTCCTTCACCTATCAGCCCACTCCTCGCGTCCATCGCCTCCAGAGGCTCCCTCCTTGAAAGAGATTGGAACAGTGAGGAAACAAATAGTGGGTCAGATAGCTCAGTGTGTTTCTTGAGGTGTGAATGGCTCCCCCTTAATTGAGATATCTTGTTTCACTTACATGACATAGAATGGCCAGTCATTGATCAAGAACTTAGTACTGGAAGTCCCAACAACTTGGGTAGCATGGACAAGTTCAGCCAAAAGCTTATTTCGTATCTTCCTCTGTAGATTCTTCTAAAGCTGGTTTTCCTTATCTCATTTCCTAAGATAACCTCCATCTGGATTCAGACCTCTTATTAAACAATTAAACATTGGCATCTGCAAAGCCAAGGAAGGGAAAGGACAGTGTTCTTACAGGTTAGAAGGCCATGAATGTTGGCTATTATAAATGCTTTAGTTGGGTTTTACAACATAGCAGCTTCAATTTTCTACCTCAGGCCACTAAAGTTTAGCAATTAAATGGTCAGTATAAATACACCTGTAAAGTTGTAGAGGAATGACCTACAGAAGCAGTGGAATATATGACCAGGATAAGCTGTCTCAGGACAAGAATCAAATTCTCTTCTGCACTGTCAACAGGAACTGATTCATTAAGCAACACCACTAAAGCAAACAATTCATATCCTGCTGTGCGTTTCTCTAACCCCCTTTAATTTAAAAAAATAAAATATCTTTCCCTGGCAGTAGGAGGTAAAGCCACCACCTGGTTAAGCAGCAGGGTGTATCGTGTGAGAGTGGCAGGCAGCCCTGGTGAAACTTGCCATTCAGAACAGAAGCTGGAATGAGGCTCCACAGAATGTTGCTCCATGCTGTGTGATCTGCTGCTGCCCTGATGTTGTTGTTCTTTGAGGAGTAACTGATCGAACTGGCATCTGGAGCTAACTGAAGCACTTCTTTTTTTGCATCAGTTTGGGGGTGAAGGGGGGGGGGGGGGGAGAAGTTAACATGCATCTGGAAATATTTTGTCATGATTAGCAAGTTTTACACCACTATTTCAACTTCCAGCAACCACAGTATCGAGCACTTTGCTTTTTGCTCAAGATTCCAACATCTGCATTCTCCTATGCCTCCATTTCATGGGAGTTTCAGGTTGTTTTTATACAGTGGTGCTAAGGTGGTGTTTAACAGTTCACCTGCCATGTGCTACAACATCAGACATGTGTAATGGGGAGGGAGATGGAGTCTTCCACAGAATAGCAGTCACTGTGGATGAACATGGACATCTTGAGCAAACCGCAAAGTGCTGGAGGAACACAGCAAGTCAGGCTGCATGTGTGGAAGGAATGGACATGACATTTCAGGTCATGGCCCTTCTTCAAACCCTTCTTCATGTCCATTGCCGTTCATTTGACTTGGTTAGACAAAAGTATCTTAAGTCAGATTGTCAGGACTGTCAGGGTAGCATGGTGGCGCAGCAATAGAGTTGCTGCCTTATAGCACCAGAGACCCAGGTTCGATCCTGACTATGGGTCCTGTCTGTACAGAGTTTGTAAGTTCTCCCTGTGACCGCGTGGGTTTTCTCTGGGCGCTCTGGTTTCCTCCCACTCTCCAAAGACATACAGGTTTGTATGTTAATTTGCTTTGGTAAAATTGTCCCCAGTGTGTAGGATAGAACTAATTTGTGGGATAATCGCAGGTCAGTGCGGACTCTGTGGGCCGAAGTGCCTATTTCTGCAATGTATCTCTAAAGTCTAAAATCTAAAGTCACAGATTCATTATCCAACCTCAGCAATTCGAACACAAATTCCTCTTGGACTTGTGGAAGTGATGTACTTAAGTGCAGGTTGCATTTTGAAAGAAATTCCAAAGGGAATGCTGGTTGCTTGGAACTCCCTGGTTGCTTGGAACATCTACAATGGGTTTGTTTCAAAGAGGAACAATGGAGCTCTCCTCCATGTTTCTGTTTTGTTTCTGTTTTCTGCTGCACAACCGCCAACAGCTGGGCGATCTCGTGCAGGTTTCGCTCGCGTGGGTACCGGTTACAAAAAGGTCACCTAGGTTTTTATGTGGGCAAGTTTGGTGAGATGGTCCATGTCCAAGCTGTCGAGTTGTGACTTGAAGAGTGACAAGGTTGGTGCACATCTGGTGGTGTTGGGAAGGATGTTCCACTCTGGGATAGACCATGGATATAGTGACTGTAGGTAGCTATTTTTGTTTGCTCTAATTCTAGTATAAATGAAGTGACCGGAGGACTGTCTTGAAAATTTCTGGGTATTGGATTGAATAAAGTGAGATATGTTACTGGGGATGATGCCATGAGTCTCTTTGTAGACAGTACATAAGCGGGCTTTGGTGCGTCTTGACTTCAGCGACTCCCAGCCAAGGCGATTTAACATTTCGGAGAAGCTTGACTGTCTTGAGTAGTCGTAACAAACAAGTCGTGCTGCATGCCTCTGAACCTTGTCAAGGGTGTCAATGTTATTTTTCAGGTGAGGGTCCCATGTTGTCATGCAAGATAGTTGTCTTTTACCACCATCACCACACAACACACAAGTCAGCTGCTTGTGGATATTACTTAGTCTTTACACTTTAGAAATACAGTGCAGAAACAGGCCCTTCGGCCCATCGAGTCCACGCCAACCAGCGATCACCCCTTACACTGGCATTATCCTACACACAAGTGAAAATTTACAATTTGTTTTTACCGAAGCCATTTAACCTACAAATTTGTACATCTTTGGAGTGTGGGAGGAAACCAGAGCACCCAGAAAAAAACCCACATGGTCACTGGGAGTACGTACAAACTCTGCATAGACTGCACCCAGAGGAAACCAACGCAGTCACAGGAAAAATGTACAGACTCCACACGCACAGCATCCGAGATCAGGATCAAACCTGGGGCTCTGGTAATTTGAGGCAGCAGCTCTACCAGCTGCGGTACTGAGGTGACACAATTGCGATGGGGACCATAAATAATTATCCTCAGTTTTTCTCAGAGTCCTTTAGCAGTTGTGAAATATTTTTCGACATTGTTTTAAAGTTTGTTTTGTCAAAAAATAGTTCCTGCTCTAATCTTCCAGAACATCAGACTCAATCCCACAACGAGAAGCAATGTCATTGCAGAAGCAACAGACTGAAATAAATAAATAAATTGACCTTTACTGTGTGAGGAAGGTATGGCTTGGTAGATTTTACGTGTCTCTTTTTTAACTGTTACTGAGGGCCCCCCCCCGGAACACAGAGGTGGTCTGGCGAGGAGAGGTATTTCAGGTCACAGACCCGCAACAGCCTGGGGTCACCTGGGTTTACCTGGATCGGGGGTACTCCAGTACTTCCAGCATGTGGACCGGACTTTGGACTTTGGACTTTTTATGTGTAAATGGCTTGAAAATATCGCAACTGTGCATTTGTGGGTTGGGCACCAGAATTTCGCTGTGCTGTGCATATGTGACACCAAAGAACCATTGAACAGTAAACTGCCTGTAAATATTTGTACTCCTGATGAATAATGTTGCTTTATGTTTTTTATAATCTATTTCTTCAGTCCATGGGTGTTGCTGGCAGGCCAGCTTTTACTGGCAAGGGATTGCTGAGTCACCTGCTGCTGTGCGACTTGCTTGTCCACTTTGATGGGCGACTTAAGAGTCAACAACATGAGATAGATCCAGAGTCACATACAGACCAGATCTATTAAAGATGGTAGAATTCCTCACCCTGAAGTTTGTTCCCACTTTAAGGACGGTCATCTCACTAACCATTTTATGGGGCAGCAACAATATACTGTAAGTAGAAGCTCAAGAGGAAAAACTAACAACAACCGTTGAATTCCTTGTGTCTTATGTAAGTAAGAGTTTATTCTCTGCAATGGTTTTTGTATAAAGTTAAGATCCTTTTGTGCACACATAATATCCTTTCCTGACCTACGAGACCAAGCTGTAATAAGCTACTGCCTGTATTCTTGGAGCCAATTATTATTTTCAATGCTGCCATGGGCAAAAGGTGAGATTGTATGTACCTACTACAATATGATGTGAACTCCACCCTTAAGTCTAAACTTCCGACCATGTTCTTTACACGACCTTCAGATTGCTTCGGTTCTTCAGCATGAATTTAATTGCCCATTGCCAAAACAACACTCTGAATCACTGATGAAACAAATCGCAGTGAGGACGGATCACTGGTACAATATACTCCAGCCAATGGCCTCTCAAATCATCCACGGAGACAAATGATTATGAGCTCAAGCCTTTCACAGTTATAGTCATAGAGTTATAGTGATACAGTGTGGAAACAGGCCCCTCGACCCAACTCGCCCACACCGTCCAACAATGTCCCACTTGCCTGTGCTTGGTCCATATCCCTCCAAACCTGTCCTATCCATGTACCTGTCTAACTGTTTCTCAAATGATGGGATAGTCCCAGCTTCAACTACCTCCTCTGGCAGCTTGTTCCATACACCCACCACCCTTTGTGTGAAAAAGTTACCCCTCAGATTCCTATTAAATCTTTTCCCCTTCACCTTGAGTCTATGCCCTCTTGTCCTCGAGTCCCCTACTCTGGGCAAAAGACTCTGTGCATCCACCCGATCTATTCCTCTCATGATTTTGTATACCTCTAAAAGATCTCCCCTCATCCTCCTGTGCTCCATGGAATAGAGACCCAGCCTACTCAATCTCTCCCTATAGCTCACACTCTCTCGTCCTGGCAACATCCTCGTAAATCTTTTCTGAACCCTTTCAAGCTTGACAACATTATTTCCTATAACATGCTGCCCAGAACTGAACACAATATTCTAAATGCGGTCTCACCAACGTCTTACACTACTGCAACATGACCTCCCAACGTCTATACTCAATACTCCGACTGATGAAGGCCAAATTGCCAAAAGCTTTTTTGACCACCTTATCTACCTGCGACTCGACCTTCAATGAACCATGCACCTGTACTCCGAGATCCCTCTGCTCTACAACACTCCCCAGAGGCCTACCGTTTACTGCGTAGGTCCTGCCCTTGTTCGACATCCCAAAATGCAACACCTCACACTTTTCTGTATTAAATTCCATCAACCATTCCTCCACTCATCTGACCAATCGATCCAGATCCTGCTGCAATCTTTCACAACCATCTTCACTATCTGCAAAACCACTCACTTTTGTATCATCAGCAAACTTGCTAATCTTGCCCTGTATGTTTTCATCCAAATCATTGATGTAGATGACAAACAGTAACGGGCCCAGCACCGAACCCTGAGGCACAGCACATCACAGGCCTCCAGTCCGATAAGCAGCCTTCCACCATCACCCTCTGCTTCCTTCCATGGAGCCAATTTGCCATCCATTCAGCTATTTCTCCTTGGATCCCATGCGATCTAACCTTCCAGAGCAGCCTACCATGCGGAACCTTGTCGAATGCCTTACTGAAATTCATGTATACAGCATCAACAGCTCTGCCCTCATCAACCTTTTTGGTCACATCTTCAAAAAACTCAATCAGATTTGTGAGACACGATCTCCCACATACAAAACCAGGCTGACTATCCCTAATCAGCCCTTGCCCATCCAAATGCCTGTATAACCTATCCCTCAGAATACTCTCTAATAATTTTCCATCTGCAGATGTTAAGCTCACCGGCCTGTAGTTCCCATCATTTTCTCTGCAGCCCTTCTTGAAAAGAGGCATAACATTTGCCACCCTCCAGCAGGGCCGTCTTAACGCATGGGCCTGATGGCCACTTGCCCGGGGGCCCACGAGCATAGGGGCCCCATGCTGATCTGTGTATGTTAAGTGACTTGCAATAAATAAATACTACTTTAAAAATGTAGGTTCAATAAGTGCTTTTTTCGCAACATTTTCGGTCACTAAGTGCTTCTCACAGCGATCTGTAAGTGCTTTTCGCAACAATGTAGCACCCTAAGTCCATCGCTAAGTGCTTTTCGGTAAGTGCTTTTCGCCGGTATGACAGGGGGAGGCTGGTAGGGAAAGGGGGGTGGGGGAGAGTAACGGTAGGGGCCCCAGTACACTGCTTTGCCCGGGGGCCCGTAATGCTGTAAAAACGGCCCTGCCCTCCAGTCTTCCAGCACCTCTCCTGTATTTAATGACGACTCGTAAATTTTAACCAGGGCTGCAGCAATTTCCTCTCTAGTTTCTCGCAATGTCCTCGGATATATCAGATCAGGCCCTAGAGATTTGTTTACCTTCAAACATGACAGTGCCTTCAGTACTTCTCCGACGGTAACCCTGACTGCTCAAGACACTTCCAGTGACTGCTCCAATTTCCTCCGTCTTACTGTTTTTCTCCTTGATAAATACAGAGAAATACTCATTTAGTCCCTTACCCATCTCCTGTGGCTCCACACAGAGGTGACCACTTTGATTCCTTAGAGGTCCCACTCTCTCTCTAGTTACCCTTTTCCCCCTTATGTATTTATAAAATCTTTTGGGATTGTTCTTAATGCTCCCCAACAGAGCTATTTCCTGGCCCCTTTTTGCCACTCTGATTTTCGTTTTTAGTTTACTCCTTAGTTCCCGAAACTCCTCCAGGAATGCACTTGATCCCAGCTGCCTAAACCTGTCCCATACATCCTTCTTGTTTGTGACAATTTCCCTCATCAGCCAAGCTTCCTTACGTTTGCCTGCTTTGCCCTTCACTCCAACGGGGACGTACACATCCTGTGCTTTCTTCAGAACACTTTTAAAAACATCCCACTTGGCCAATGTTCTTTTCCCCTCTAATAACCTGCTCCAGTCAACTTGAGCGAGACCTTCTCTCATACCCTCAAAGTTGGCCTTACCCCAGTTGAGCATTTTAACACGTGGACCCTCTCCGTCCCTATCCATAACTATCTTAAACCTAATCGAACTGTGGTCACTGATCCCAAAAGGCTCCTTCACAAACACTTCATTAACTTGCTGTAGATTAGTGTAATGATGTCACTCATGTTATGTGTCATGCTGTTGTAGTTACGCCCCTTTGGGCTTTGGAGTGACTGCTGTTGGCGTGACTCGAGTTAGTGTAAGTACGACGTGCAGGCATAAGGTCGTACCTGCCAAAGTAGTTAATAAAGACTAAGGTTTACTATCTAGGTATACGGCTTCTGTTATTATACAGCACACCACCAACATGGTGTCAGAAGTGGGATTATCTTAGTTTGTTATTTTTCTACTTTGTGCGATGGCTTCTGCTCTCAGGAAACCGGAGATCTTGGTGTTTGATGCAGATCTTGCGGAACGGTATCGCGTTTTTGTTTTCACCGGCTCAACGTTTATTGTCAAGGCAAACCCGTGCCACAGTGCCTGTAGCCAATCAGGCTTTAGTCCCACAAGTGTTTCCACCGGAGGAGGTTCAATCCAGATTGCAACAGAAGCGTGACATTCAGAAACGATGGTTTGACAAGACAAGTAGGCCACTGCCACCGCTGACCAAAGGACAGGTAGTCCGCTTACAGACTGACAGAGGCCATGACCGTATCGGAGTCGTTTCTGGAATTGCTTCAGAGCCACGCTCATATATCGTTAGTGCCGATGGTGGTACCTACCGACGTAACAGGCGACACATCCTGCCTGTGAACGAGCCAGTTCCTCCTCAATATAATCCAGATGGTACAAGTTCGCTTCCCTTTGCGCCTACTGGCACTCGCATGCTTTTGCCAGCACGGCAATCCATGCCTGTAACAGCTCCCTTGCCTGTTCCATCTTCGCCTCCATATTCATCGCCTGTTCCACAGTTTGCTGCTTCGTCTCCAG